>NC_064922.1:838861165-839506165 GCF_023897955.1 Schistocerca gregaria | reverse complement strand
CGAGCTATGGGACACAGCATCTCCGAGGTATCGATGAAGTGGGATTTTTCCGGCACGAGCATTTCACGAGTGTACCGTAAATATCAGGAATCCGGTAAAACACCAAATCTCCGACGCGAAAATGTCCTGCAAGAACGGGACCAACGACGACAGAAGAGTATCTTTCAACGTGACCGAAGTGCAACCCTTTCGCGAATTGCTACAGATTACAATGTTGGACCGTCATCAGTGTCAGTGTGCGAACCATTCCATAAGACATCATCCATATGGGCTTTCGGAGCTGAAGGCACACTCGTGCACCCTTTATGACTGCACGACACACCATAGCGGTCGCGCGGTTCCAGACTGAAGCGCCTAGAACCGGTCGGCCACAGCAGACAGCTCCTATAGTACAGGTGATGAAACTTTACACTCATCTGTGGAAGTGACTTCGATTACGAACCACGTGCTCCAGTGAACCAATACCTGTATATTTAATATGATCACCACGTATGTTTGGGTGATAAACAAGAATGCACAATGAGAGAAAAAAATTGATTCATTTCGAGATATGAGAGTGCCACAAATATGATTCACCAGTGGCTGTAATCATTAAATGATGTCTCTAGGATTCAGTGCAAGTAAGTGGTTGAATTAATAGACTTGATTCCAAGTTGCGGACAGAATTTCTACCAGAAATCGTAACACAATCAGTTGCTCGTGGTGTACCTGTAGGCTCAAGACCGCTTTTTATGCATGGTGACAGTAATGTAGTCTCGAAAAATGGCTCTGAGCACTATGGGACTTAACATCTGAGGTCATCAGTCCCCTAGAACCTAGAACTACTTAAACCTAACTAACCTAAGGACATCACACACATCCATGGCCGAAGCAGGATTCGAACCTGCGAACGTAGCGGTCGCGCGGTTCCAGACTGACGCGCCTAGAACCGCTCGCCCACGCAATGTAGTCTCGAGGATCATGTTTTAAATAGCATGGTCCTTACGTGAAATGTATGTTGTGGGCTGTAGAATCCCTCTGCGGTCAGCTTCAGATGTTTCTCAATAGTGTTACTCGAAACGAAAATCGTGTTCCCATTTGACCTACCTGGTGATTGTAATCTGACTACAGAAAAAAATACAAAAATTACTCTCCTTGCAAAGTGCTTCTCATGATCATTTTAAATTCGAAATAATGAGGACATTCTGCGGTGATCGGCAGTTTTTGTATCAAAATGGTCGAAGTTTTTTTTCTTGATTTTACACAGGCTGGGTATGTCTCTGCTGATCATTTGTAATTGGGAGCTGTACACTTCGCTGGACGTCACACAATAATGGGATGCACCGATTTTGCTCATAAAACTAAATGAAAATGGACTTTGTCTGTTTTCGTGGAAAGAGGACATTTATTATCGTCGTGAATGTTTTTCTTCCTTTTTTCATAGTTGCTTTATTATAGGAGTCGAGTTGATGTAAAATAGTCCCGCAGAATGGCGGGCGACTTCCCTATGAGACCATGGCTCTCCCTTGGTCCCAGGTGGGGCGTCCTTGGTGAAGTTAAACAAAAGTGTTTTCCATCCCAGAACGAGAGGCATATTGGAGGCGTTGAGGACCTGTCTAGTCTGTGACAGCTCGTCGCCGCAAGAACGCCCCCTAAGCATTAGGTGTGGCTGTGTCACTATAACGATCAAGATACATTCGGCACAGCCGTTCTTTTATCTCCTATTGTTTAGTTAACTATACCTGCTTTAGTGTTGCCGAAGGACCACCTTCTCAAGGCGGACAGTGGCCAGCACGTTTCGCGAGGCTGCTGGTGGAGTAGCTCCCTCCCTCCATCCATCCATCCTGTAGGTGATTGGAGGGAGGGGAGAGGGCCTTGATGTTTGGCAATTTGTGATTGTACATCAAGGAGAACGCACGTTCAACTACCGCCTACTTTGCAATCTTTTACGACGACGATTTTCCCCAGTACATGCGCTGCACTATGTCCTGTTCAGTTTAGAGTGCTGGTTTTTTCACGACAAGTATGAAGTGTAACTGGAACTGTGATAGCGTGTATTGGCTTCGGTTAGCTGGGTAGTAAGGTTATTTTTAGTAGACGCCTGTAACGAACTCTGATGTCAAACAACGATAGATACTGTATGCTTGCAGGAAATACACTTTTTAAACTCGTCTCAGTCCAACACTATCATCTCGTCAGTTGAATATATTTCCCGCCAAAAAGAATAAAGATGGCACCTTACACCCCAGTCTTTTTACCACCAGCTTGTAGGTGCAGGGTAGAGTTTGTGAGTTTCTGTCACTGGTTTCGAGTGATATTGCGAAATTTTTTCCCAGCAGGCTAACACCAGTTGTATAATATTGTCAGTTTTTGCTCTGTATTGCGATTTTATGCCATCCTTGTGCAACGCTATGTATATAGTCCTGTAATTAGTAACGATCTTTGTGATTAATTATGTAATTAGGATCGATATTTGTGTCAGTTTCCCGACCACAATAAATAAAGTACACTAACGTAACCTTCCTCTACCTCATCTGGACAGGGGGTGCGCTTGGGCTTCCCATCCAAGAGCACCAGGGTCCAAGTCATAGAGGAGACACCACAAATTTTAATTTCCCATATATTCCAAGTGCCTCTGGTTTCTTAATAATGTTGAGGTGAGGCACTTCGGCTTTCCACCAAGGAAGCCCAGGGTTCAAGCCACTGATACGTTGCATTTCTTACATGCACTGAATGTTTGTGCATTGCATTACTTTTGGGCGTTTAAGTGTTGTGAGCATGTTTGCATGTCGTTACACATGCATTATTTCGGTGATCTATGAGTAGTTTGCACATCTTTATGCTGTGTACTGGATTAATTCGGTAATTTACTAGTTGTTTGCGTCTCTGCACATCAGTGTAATGCATTATTTACGAGTAGTTTGCAGGTCTGTAGACTATTTACCATGACCTCAAGCACGTCAGGGTGAGTGTTTTGTATCAACGCAATTAATAAGTTATGTGAAATCCAGTCCTAAATAAATTGTCCCAAAAATAAATACAGCACACTCCTTCCTCTCTGCAGCAGCACAGAACAGGCTGAGTCCTTCTCACGTCATTTTTCCCCTCCAGACTGCTGGAGGGAGCAGGGACGGGGGGGGGGGGGGGGGGGGGAGAGGGATAAGGAGGCTGGGTCACCCATCCAGCTGAGAAAAATACGTGACGTTGTCATGATACTGTGCTCCTATTGGCTGAACTACACGATCATGTGACCTATCTCGTGGCCCTGTTGTGGTGAACTCACGAACTAGCTCAGTTCTTTGGTCTGCTGGATCACAGGAAGTTGTCTCTTGTGGGGTTGTAGCTTGTATGTAGGTTTTAGAAATGACAGACAGTTTCAGCAGAGACAGATGTTTCGATGCATTGTGTACTGCACCTTTAATGCATCTCGATGCAAAACATTTATTTGCAGGACCGTGTTCTTCATCTTTATATGTTCAAGCATTAATACTCACTTCTATTCTTTAAGCAGTGAGCCATTGATGTACTCCTCGGCTGACTCAGTGCATATAATACATTTAATAAAACACCTCCTGTCTGACACCAACATCTCGCTAATTGAACGTATGCTCCTTCCACCCTGACAGATCAACTAACACTGAAATATCAGCCTCTTCTGGTGGTAACACCACACTAAGCTGCCAGTGCTCTACTCTGTCTTCAGACCACGAGTGGCCTACTGGGACCATCTGACCGCCGTGTCATCCTCAGGGGTGGATGCGGGTAGGAGGGGCGTGGGGTGAGTACTCCGCTCTCCCGCTCGTTAGATGGTATTCTTGAATGAAGCCGCTACTATTGTAGGTAGATAGTAAATTTAAACAAATTTAAACAAATTGTATTCGAATTGAATGACATCATGATCAATCTCTAGTGGGGGCAGCACAGTACTAACTAAAAATTCCCTCCAAAGTTCAAATTTTCTTGACCATTTTCCTAGAGGATAACATGCCATCAGGTGATAAGTCGGAAATGGAGCTGGGGGACTGCCAGGTGACCTGTAGAAGCAAATAATTCAATTTCCCACCAAAATTCAAACTCACTGCCAAAATTCAAACTTTCTGATAGGGGGGCATGGCAGGGGGCGTTGCACTTTCCCGACAAAAGCCGCCATCTTGGATAACAGTACTCGTTTCATCAGCCATCTTAGATGATGTCATGCACTGTTGCAAAGTTTGCAGCCCGCCATCTTGGATACATCTGGCAACAGTGGACTCTGCACTCGTGTCACCCCTACCCTGCTACTTACATTACATGGATTTTCAGATTTATTAACGCAAGGTAGTTTGCAATTGTATTAGTTCTTTCCTCAGTTTCACTATGTTGTTGGAAAACGTGGGAATAATCTCCATTTTCCGTTCCCTCATCTGTGTCTGCAAGATGCTTATTTCCCTTCTTTTCCTCTCATTAAATAATACTATGGACATTGTCGTCGTCGAGACGTTAAACACTAATCTTTCTTACATCGAACATCCGCAGAAGTAAAGAAAAAGCATCTGCCACTCTGCTGCGGACGACACTTTTGGCGAGATTATCGAAATATTAATGTTATGTGTTGGTCTGGTGCTGGCAATGAGCTAGTCAAACACAGCTCATGACTCGTTCCTCTTTTCTGCACTCTGGTTGGTTTGTAGATTAAAGGAAGTAAACTGCAAGGTTATCGCCCCCTTTTTCCTTAGTCACATCGGCCTCGGATTAAAACTATGATCCAAAATAATCCTATCGTGTGAAATCTGGCGAAGGTACGAAATGCGTACAACTATGTGTGTAACCAATCTGAAATAGAAAACGAAAGTATCAAACCAAAATTAAAAACATTAACTAAAAGGAAAAAAGCGGTAGAAGGCGTTAAAGCAATAGCGCACTTGGCCTTGGCTGGCTGATCACAAGAATAAAAAAGTATGAGCCAGCAACTCTGCAACAAACTAAAATCTCCAGCCTAGAAACAGAAGGCAAGAGAACACATACATGGTGAAAAGACGAACGAACACCAAGACGAGCAGACAGCACCCTAGAGAGCGAGGAAGAGTTAAAATAAGGTGAGGGCCAGAAATATGAGGCGAAGCCGCCCACCCTTGAATAGAATGATAAACAAAAACCCTTGCAGAATAAAACTTAAAACTAGGTCAGCCGTCGAGGCATTGTCACCTAATACCGTAGGTACTGCGTCAGGATGGTTGAAAGTCCTCCTTAGGGCGAGCACTCAGCAGAATCTCATCTGTATACTTTGTTCGACCAGCACACTCCTGAGAGAAAGGTGTCCTAGTCATGGCCCGACGCGTAGCTCAGTCAGCCATAATGATTCATTTGCAAAAGTATCGGCTGACGCAGTGCCTGGACGAGATTACCGCCTCGCTAGGGGCCGCAGTTGCGCACTGCTCTTTTAATACTCCATGTTTCTGCGTTGAACCATAGAGAGACTGAATGTCAGTATATTAAAACTACAAAAAAAGCATTCTCTTAACGTACAGGGTGTTTCAAAAATGACCGGTATATTTGAAACGGCAATACAAACTAAACGAGCAGCTATAGAAATACACCGTTTGTCGCAATATGCTTGGGACAACAGTACATTTTCAGGCAGACAAACTTTCGAAATTACAGTAGTTACAATTGTCAACAACAGATGGCGCTGCGGTCTGGGAAACTCTATAGTACGATATTTTCCATATATCCACCATGCGTAGCAACAATATGGCGTAGTCTCTGAATGAAATTACCCGAAACCTTTGACAACGTGACTGGCGGAATGGCTTCACATGCAGATGAGATGTACTGCTTCATCTGTTCAATAGTTTCTGGATTCTGGCGGTTCACCTGGTCTTTCAAGTGTCCCCACAGAAAGAAGTCACAGGGGTTCGTGTCTGGCGAATAGGGAGGCCAATCCACGCCGCCTCCTGTATGTTTCGGATAGCCCAAAGCAATCACACGATCATCGAAATATTCATTCAGGAAATTAAAGACGTCGGCCGTGCGATGTGGCCAGGCACCATCTTGCATAAACCACGAGGTATTCGCAGTGTCGTCTAAGGCAGTTTGTACCGCCACAAATTCACGAAGAATGTCCAGATAGCGTGATGCAGTAATCGTTTCGGATCTGAAAAATGGGCCAATGATTCCTTTGGAAGAAATGGCGACCCAGACCAGTACTTTTTGAGGATGCAGGGACGATGGGACTGCAACATGGGGCTTTTCGGTTCCCCATATGCGCCAGTTCTGTTTATTGACGAAGCCGTCCAGGTAAAAATAAGCTTCGTCAGTAAACCAAATGCTGCCCACATGCATATCGCCGTCATCAATCCTGTGCACTATATCGTTAGCTAATGTCTCTCGTGCAGCAATGGTAGCGGCGCTGAGGGGTTGCCGCGTTTGAATTTTGTGTGGATAGAGGTGTAAACTCTGGCGCATGAGACGATACGTGGACGTTGGCGTCATTTGGACCGCAGCTGCAACACGGCGAACGGAAACCCGAGGCCTCTGTTGGATCACCTGCTGCACTAGCTGCGCGTTGCCCTGTGTGGTTGCCGTACGCGGTCGCCCTACCTTTCCAGCACGTTCATCCGTCACGTTCCCAGTCCGTTGAAATTTTTCAAACAAATCCTTTATTGTATCGCTTTTCGGTCCTTTGGTTACATTAAGCCTCCGTTGAAAACTTCGCCTTGTTGCAACAACACTGTGTTCTAGGCGGTGGAATTCCAACACCAGAAAAATCTTCTGTTCTAAGGAATAAAGCATGTTGTCCACAGCACACTTGCACGTTGTGAACAGCACACGCTTACAGCAGAAAGACGACGTACAGAATGGCGCACCCACAGACTGCGTTGTCTTCTATATCTTCCACATCACTTGCAGCTCCATCTGTTGTTGAAAATTGTAACTACTGTAATTTCGAAAGTTTGTCCGCCTGAAAATGCACTGTTGTCCCAAGCATATTGCAACAAACGGTGTATTTCTATCGCTGCTCGTTTAGTTTTTATTGCCGTTTCAAATATACCGGTCATTTTTGTAACACCCTGTAGTTGCGACTTATACTTCACCAATAATCCGTTACACTGTAACAAGGATCCAATCAGTTGACGTTAAAATGGAACGTAGCTGAAAGCGTGAGAATGAGCGTTAACCACACTACGGCGGGAATCGGCTGGCATAATGGACACCAGAACAAATCTGCATATTTATTATCAACAAAAGTCAATATCTGTTAAAGACACGGAGAAAGTAATTTTAATTGTCATGCAACAATAATACGTTAACATCAACATAGCTAAAACGATGTTAGTAACAGGAAACGACCATCTTCGAACGTTCAGGAATACTTACCAGCTATTGTTTAAAATACACACCTGGAAATGGAAAAAAGAACACATTGACACCGGTGTGTCAGACCCGCCATACTTGCTCCGGACACTGCGAGAGGGCTGTACAAGCAATGATCACACGCACGGCACAGCGGACACACCAGGAACCGCGGTGTTGGCCGTCGAATGGCGCTAGCTGCGCAGCATTTGTGCACCGCCGCCGTCAGTGTCAGCCAGTTTGCCGTGGCATACGGAGCTCCATCGCAGTCTTTAACACTGGTAGCATGCCGCGACAGCGTGGACATGAACCATATGTGCAGTTGACGGACTTTGAGCGAGGGCGTATAGTGGACTTGCGGGAGGCCGGGTGGACGTACCGCCGAATTGCTCAACAAGTGGGGCGTGAGGTCTCCACAGTACATCCATGTTGTAGCCAGTGGTCGGCGGAAGGTGCACGTGCCCGTCGACCTGGGACCGGACCGCAGCGACGCACGGATGCACGCCAAGACCGTAGGATCCTACGCAGTGCCGTAGGGGACCGCACCGCCACTTCCCAGCAAATTAGGGACACTGTTGCTCCTGTCGTATCGGCGAGGACCATTCGCAACCGTCTCCATCAAGCTGGGCTACGGTCCCGCACACCGTTAGGCCGTCTTCCGCTCACGCCCCAACATCGTGCAGCCCGCCTCCAGTGGTGTCGCGACAGGCATGAATGGAGGGACGAATGGAGACGTGTCGTCTTCAGCGATGAGTCGCTTCTGCCTTGGTGCCAATGATGGTCGTATGCGTGTTTGGCGCCGTGCAGGTGAGCGCCACAATCAGGACTGCATACGACCGAGGCACACAGGGCCAACACCCGGCATCATGGTGTGGGGAGCGATCTCCTACACTGGCCGTACACCTCTGGTGATCGTCGAGGGGACACTGAATAGTGCACGGTACATCCAAACCGTCATCGAACCCATCGTTCTACCATTCCTAGACCGGCAAGGGAACTTGCTGTTCCAACAGGACAATGCACGTCCGCATGTATCCCGTGCCACCCAACGTGCTCTAGAAGGTGTAAGTCAACTACCCTGGCCAGCAAGATCTCCCGATCTGTCCCCCTTTGAGCATGTTTGGGACTGGATGAAGCGTCGTCTCACGCGGTCTGCACGTCCAGCACGAACGCTGGTCCAACTGAGGCGCCAGGTGGAAATGGCATGGCAAGCCGTTCCACAGGACTACATCCAGCATCTCTACGATCGTCTCCATGGGAGAATAGCAGCCTGCATTGCTGCGAAAGGTGGATATACACTGTACTAGTGCCGACATTGTGCATGCTCTGTTGCCTGTGTCTATGTGCCTGTGGTTCTGTCAGTGTGATCATGTGATGTATCTGACCCCAGGAATGTGTCAATAAAGTTTCCCCTTCCTGGGACAATGAATTCACGGTGTTCTTATTTCAATTTCCAGGAGTGTATGTGACAAAAGACACGTTGCTGTTCATCATGAGCTGCATGTAAAATATTTATGTGCCAGACAGGTATTCGGGAACACAGCCCATAGTCAGTGACATCTGATACAAACAAACCCATATACATCGATATCTGCAACATAATAACATTTTGTGCTCACGACTGTAGAAACGTGAGATTTCTTACATATTGTGCACGTCCACGTCAAATGACACGCGTGTCAATTATAAAATGTCTATGGCGTCAGAATTGATGTGGACGTATAAAACGTAAAATGCGGTG
The DNA here is from genome assembly GCF_023897955.1 of Schistocerca gregaria. Lineage (NCBI taxonomy): Eukaryota > Metazoa > Arthropoda > Insecta > Orthoptera > Acrididae > Schistocerca > Schistocerca gregaria. The sequence goes on along the minus strand of NC_064922.1, from coordinate 839,497,113 downwards.
GATATATAAAATATAATTATAACTATGCCAATTTGATCGTGAAAGAAGCCATCTCTGTAGTACGCATGCCATCGTGCGTACGTGTTACAGCTACCAAACGCTGAACGACCACTTTTAATGGTCACATTGGATACTGTGGTCACGGAATGAAAACACGTTACTAGTGGTCAGGGCAAAGAGTCTATGTTACAGGTCTCATGTTATCCCTTTGATCATGTCTACACTCATGCTAATAAATTAAGGATAATTGCATAATGTGGTGCCTCACAACGTTGCATTACACAAAACTGGCGCTAATAGCATAGGCACATAGGGAAAACACACCACACAGATTTGTAAATTCACGGTATTGGTGATAAGTTGCGGAAACCGTCTCGAAACACGTGTACCACAAAACGCCACTGTTTGCTGCGCATGTATCCCGACATCAGTATGGGATATGATCACCATGCACTCGTACACAGGCCGCACAACGGGTTGGCATACTGTGGTTCAGCTGGTCGAGGAGCTGCTGGGTATAGCCTCCCATTCTTGAACCAGTGCCTGTCGGAGCTCCTGAAGTGTCCTAGGGGTTTGAAGACGTGCAGCGATACGTCGACCAAGAGCATCCCAGACGTGCTCCATGGAGTTAATGTCTGAAGAACAGGCAGGCCACTCCATTCGCCTGATATCTCCTGTTTCAAGGTATTCCTCCACTGTGGCAGCCCGGTGGGGCCATGCGTTATCGTAATCAGGAGGAAGGTAGGACCCACTGAACCCCTGAAAAGGCGGACATACTGGTCCAAAATTACGTCCCGGTACACTTGACCTGTTACAGTTCCTCTGTCAAAGACATGCAGGGGTGTACTTGCACCTATCATAATACCACCCCACACCATCAAACCACGACATCCATACAGGTTCCGTTCAAGGACATTAAGGGATTGGTATCTGGTTCCTGGTTCACGCCAGATGAAAACCTGGCGAGAATCACTGTTAAGACTATACCTGGACTCGTCTGTGAACATAACCTGGGACCACAGTTCCAATTACCATGTACTGTGCTTCTTGACACCAGGCTTTACGGACTCTCCTGTGACCAGGGCTCACTGGAATGCACCTTGCTGATCTCTAGTCGAATAAACCACGTCTGGTCAGTCGTCTGTAGACTGTGTGACTGGAGACAGCAGTTCCAGTGGCTGCAGTAAGGTCCCGAGATAGGCTACCTGCAGCACTCATTGGCCGTGTGCGGGCACTGATGGTGAGATATCGGTCTTCTTGTGGTGTTGTACACTGTGGACGTCCCGTACTGTAAAGCCTGGACACGTTTCCTGTCTGCTGGTATCGTTGCCATAATCTTGAGATCACACTCTGTGGCACACGGAGGGCCCGTGCTACGACCTGCTTTGTTTGATCAGCCTCCAGACGCCCTAGTGTTCTACCACTCATAACGTCATCAATATGTGTTCTTTGAGCCATTTCCAACACACAGTCACCATTAGCACGTCTGAAAACGTCTGCACATTTACTCGCTGCACCGTACTCTGACATGCACCAATCCACCTCTTTGTGTGTTATAATATAATAAAATGATATTATAATAGGATAGGGAATGAATGACAATAAAATGTTGGAATGTGTGACTTTTTTAAAATGGATGAATTAAAGAGATTAATTCTTTAGCATGAAGGACAAGCACAATAAGCTAGGCATTTCCTGTAACGGGAAAGGAATCATTTTAGTTTATATTTATATAAATAAATCGTCTTCATAGTTTTTTATGCGTACCAATTATTATTATTATGTCCGATCGCCGTCTCCTTGACTGTGGCCGTGTTGTTATATTCGGATCTTCGTAAACTTTCCGAAGTACACAGGTGGGCTTCCGTTCTTCTTATTGCATTAAATGGCGGTCTGCAATTACTCGCTAAAAATGGCGGTTCTCACTCGTTCACTCACTGAGCGAAACCTTCCTTCCAACAACTCGTACAAGAACAAAAACAGCTCTGTCTTTTAACATCTGAAAGTCAAAAAAACCTGACGGTAGGCACAGGCTCTACGCTGGGCTACTACCACCTCATCTTTTCTCTTTGCTTTTAAAGAGGATGAAAACATAAAAGTAAGAAATGCAAAAGGTATATCACAATTGCCCCCCTACTGTATACTGTCGGGAATAAGTCTCTTTATTTAGTGAGACAGTATACAGTAGCCTTATTTTCCTTGGGGCTCATGTTGAGTCATTTGGTGCAAGTCAATGGAGTTTTAATACCCTTAAGCTACTACAAGTAAGTCTACGAAGTTCATTTCCTTGTTCATTACAAATTCATACATATAAATACATTCACATACACTTATATCACATAACGACATTCACATATATTTATATTACATAATCGTACGTCCATGTCGTGCTAACGTCTTAGTCTGTGATTTTTCATTATACTTGTTAAGCTGTATGGACAGGGGAAAAATTTTACATTTCGTAAATTGTCCTCGCCATGTTTTAAAAATTGTTTTTCTCACTGGTTTTTGGTTCATTGGCCGTTCTGAGAAGGTGTCTTTTCAGCACATGCTATCTCATTGTTCGCTGCGCTTATGGCTAGCAGCAGCTCACTGTATACCGCGCCCGTCGCAGTGACGCGAGCGCCACGTGAGCAGCAGCACTGCCCGCACATCCATCGTAATGTCGCTCCAGGCTCATGAAGTCGATGTTGTATATGCCCTCCAGTCCGGAGACTGGATACGACGGATTCAGCTCCAACGCTCAACCCGAAGAACACCAATACATCATCTCGCGCCTGGACGAGGTTTTCGCACAGCAAGGTCAGGTAAGGGCCGCACTGCAGAACTCGGCATTGTCTTCCGTTGTTCATGGTAGTTCAGCGGTCCTCACACCACAACTCGTGGTTATACGGATTTCCTCTCATTTTTCCGTCGCACACGCATCACACTCACTGTATTCACTTCGCCACATTGTAGCGTTTACTCTTGCCATGGCTCAGCCGTTATTTTCACTATTATTAGGCCTTAACATTTTTGTATTACTTCACACGTGCGAGTGTTTTACTTGTCCGTCGCGTTGCACTTCACATACATACATAAATGGTTCCTTTTCAAGAATAAAATTTCACATAAAATTGACAATAGTACATACATTTTACATAGACAAAAACGTTGACAATAATAAAGTCGACATACAAATTTACAATTCATACTCATTTCATATATGGACTTCATGACATGCACCCTCTTACACACTAATATGCAAATCAGAAGGAATCTTTAATTTGTTCTGAATATTTGGGTTTCCTGTTCCTTTCTTGCAGGACCGACCTCCTGCGCGTTTTTACGTTCACAACTACACATAGAAAACAGTACATACTTACATTTTACAGAGACTTCAACATTGACAATAATATAGTTGGCAAATAAATGTACAGTCCACATTCACACTTCGTATATGGACTTCATGTTAAACAGCATCTTACATACCAATAAGTAAATTAGAAGGAATCTTGCATTTGTTCAGAATGTTGGCACCTTTTTCGTTCTTGTCTTGCAGGACCGACTTGCGCATTTTTACGTTCACAGATACACACAGAAAGCAGTACATACATACATTTTACATAGACTTCGACATTGACAATAATATAGTTGACAACTAAATGTACAATTCACCTTCAGTTTTCATTTATGGATTCCATGTTTGGTATAGTTTTACACACTAATAAGTAAATTAGAAGGAATCTTTCATTTGTTCTGAATATTTGCATTTTCTTCTCTTGACTTGCAGGCCCGACCTCCTGCGCGTTTATACCTTCACAAAAACACATAGAAAATACGTTCCAGCACTACTCACTACATGGAAAAAGAAGATTTGCTAAGGTCTGCTTCAGAGATCAAGCTACTTCTAAGATTGCTACTTGTAGTGCGTCGTTAGTGTACTTATTCTATCCTTGGCATTTGATAGACACCATACTACGTACAATATTTACAAGTGCTCGTTTGTGAGCGAGTGTGTAGGATGTTTTTTCCTTTGACAATCCTGACTTCATCACTGCTTGTTAATCGTCGTAATATTACACATTCATGTACACATATTTCAAGTCATATTTCTGCCTTATTGATGCGACGACATGTACGTGTTTACCCTTTGTAACGTGTGGCCGATACTCTTACTGTATTTTTGCCATGTGTAATTCCACTCATAATTCATTCCCGCGAAAGAAGAACATGCTTATGTTAAAGTACTGTTTTCGCTTCTGCGTGTGTCAAGAACTCAGTGTAGAAAATATTGTTTCACTGCATTTTGTGCTCGTTCCTCATACGAATCGTATATCATATTTTCATTAATATTCACCTTATAGTTGCTCAAGCTGTAACAGTTAGTCGCCAAAGAAATATTTTTCATACTAATTTGTTTTACTTTCTGACGCCTGTGTAGCAGATTACTGTATTGTAGTGTACTTTAAATGTAGCGTGTACCTTTGTTACTATGGACTCCACTGTTTCTTCTTTATTCTTCACTGCTTCTTCAAGATGGTCGTTTTCATAATTACTTACCGTACATACATCATCATACTTTGCTTTCCACACTCATACAACCATTCATTCTAAGACTTAAAACTATATAATCTATTCTTTCTTACGTCGCCTTCGTGGCCCTTTCCTAGGTACCACTGCAAAATTAATCTTCATATTCATCGCCGTATATCCATGTAATTATTCATTAAAAAAATCTTCCACATAAATCGCCATTTATACTCATGTATTACCTACAGGGTTCTTACACTAGAACCACCGCCCTATTTATTTCTTCTCACAAATATAAATAAACTCATATTACTCTAATACACTTTCATTCTCTTCCTAGATTCATTCATGCATGTTATGTCACCACAAACGTAGATTAACTAATTAATACCTCCAATCGAATCTAAAACTTTTCACACTCTCTCTACTTCCAAGTATTATCCAGCAGTGAAATTAATTTGTTTCTGTATATTGCTTTTTTAAACATACAGTACTTACCTCAGTTATTTTGTTTTAGTTCGTATAATTACGTTGTGTGCGTATTGGTTGATTTTCGTATTTACTTAGCTTATCTCCCGCAAGTTGTACGATTCATGTTGACAGTTTTACTCAGCTGCTTATGCTTTTCGTATAAGGTACCATGTAATTAATAGCAACTAACATAAGTGAGTTCTGTAGTAGCAAATTTGTGGGTATGTATTCTCCCTATACGTCACGCTCACTAATTCTAATGTTGTCTGTAAAGAAGTGTAGTCTTATAAGTGCACAATTGCTCCTCTCGCTAAATCTCGTACGATATGTTATTTTGTAGTTTACGTCTCCGTCACACGCACTTTTCTATGTGTATATTTCATTCTACGTTTCCCATCGTCGCTGATTTGCGTGCTGTATGTAAGCCGCTTAATTCTCAATAAAGTACAGTGCTAATCGTGTTCTTTTAAGTGTACATGTTGTTACTTTTCTTTTAAACTTGTCTTAATACTGTTGTATATAGTCTGATAGGAATATCTGTGTATATTTTCTTCTCCTTTGAATACTCATACTTATTTCTAACTATGTACATTCAATATCCTATGTTAAGTTCACAATTTTAGCGTATTCTACGCTCCTTATACTTTACTTGCACCGATGCGGTCCTTTTCTTAAAACTACGTGTGCTTAACTTAATGATATACTCTTAAAATTAGTGCTCTTTACAGTATAGTCTCCATCTTGGGGATAAATGTCTGTGTTCGTTTTGTTTGTGTAACTGATTTACGTTAGAGTAATGAGCTGATAGGTACTTCATTTCGTGTCGTTTCTGTTTTGTCCAGTTGGCAGCGCAGCGTGAATGCCGATTCGCTTAAATTCTAGAATGGTTTCCGTCACGATGCGCTGTGTGTCTTTGCGCATCTAGCTGAGGACACTGAACTCAACCGTGCTTTTTGCCTACTCGACCCCTACGATCAGCTGTTAGCCGCTTCGTATGTAATAACAATTATAACAATTATAACAATAAGTAAACTCCGCTTCAAGCGCGGCTGTGCGTCTCAGTACTCTTCATCGCTCGTGCCGCTAGCTCAAAGCTCGCGCGCTGTGAATTCCTTTCTTTTCCATCGCTCTTGTTTAATTATTTTTATGTATTGTAACTACGTAATCTAATGATTTTCACTCGTCCACTATTGTGTACAATTGTTTTATTTCTTCCCATCTATTTAGTGTTCTCTTAAAGAATATGAAAAAGTTTCTTGTGTTTCTATAGATATTTAAGTCTTAAGAAAGCTCAATACCAAAATTACAAGAAAAATCTCTAACGACTAGGTTGCATTCTCATCTCTGCATTTTAGATAGTAGAAAAAAATTGAACATTCCTTATTGACTAAACAGGACAGTAGAAGAGGGAGAGGGTAACGAAAATATAAATATTGTACCCCCTAGCTGGAGAGGAACCGAGCGCCAATCGGTTTATTCGTCATAGAGTGACAAACCTCCTACCTACTTGGGTTTTATTAACGCAACAAATAAGGAAAGAATTGGACTTGCACTTTCATTTAATAAATTTCCGCAAATCTTTATGTGGATACATGCCTTTTATTTTACCATTTTTTATATTTCCTATCAAGTAGCACCCAGGATGTGGCTTGTCAACAATGATATACGGACCAACATATAACAATTGCCATTTTTTGTTGAATGCCTTTAATCTCGATGATTTCGGATGAGTTCTTAGTAGTACCTCCTGTCCAATCTGGAATTGTATTACGTTTATCAATTTCTTGTCGTAAATGCCTTTCCTTATTTGAGCTTGCTCTTCCAGTGTTATTAGCGCTTGCCGTACTTTGTCATCTAAGGCTATGTCTTTGTGCCCTAATTTAGGTATCGGTTTTGCCCATTCATCTAGTTCCACCTTTTCAAACATAGGTTCGGCCGGTGTGTACCCTGTTGATGTGTGTCGTAGGTTTATTTACTATGTGCTGAAACGGACCCACGTATTCTATCCATTTCTTTTGGTTCTGCGGTATATATGTCCGGATAAACCTGTTAAATTCACGGAAGCACCGTTCGACAGGACTTGCTTCCGGGTGGAACTTGGATACTAAAATATGACGTATGTTTTGTGTTTTTAAAAATGATTTCCATTGGTCACCTGTAAAATTTGAAGCATTATCAGTTAGAACCGCTTGCGGTTTCCCAATACGTGGTATGTAGTCTTCCAGAATCCGTCTTATAATTGGTCCAGACCTAACCGTTTTGACTGCGTACAGCTGGAGATACTTACTAAAAACGTCATACAAGGCTACGATGTATTTAACCCCGCCGCGGGCTTGGGGATAAGGTCCTGCAGTGTCAATAGATACAAGGTCCCTTGGTTGCTTTGGTATTATTGGGTGTAGTACATTAAGACATGTCCTATTTTGATGTTTGACCTTCTGACACACCGCACATCGTCTGATTACTTGCTCTATACGTCGCCTCATATTAGGGAACTAACAATACGTTGCAATTTTTGCAGCACACTTTAGCACTCCATAATGTCCCCACGTGCGATGCGTGTGTTGAACTAAGTTGTCCACATATTCCTGAGGTATGCACACACACCACTTATCCATTCGCCGATCTCTTCTATGAAAGAGGACGCTATTATGTACAATGTAATACTGAACTGTTCGTGTGTTCCGGACTGCAAATATCTTATAACCTTGCTCCATCTCGGGTCTTCTTCCTGCAGACGTTGCATGTTTTTGCACATTTTGATATAATATGGCTTAAAAGTTCCATCATTTATTAAAAGTACTTTGAAATCAGATGTTTGTTCCTCTAAGTCGTGATAATCGGTGAGACCTTGTGGTAATCGTGATAGTGCATCTGCCAAAACATTCTGTTCCCCTTTTATGTACACAACCTCAAAATCAAACTCCTGTAGGTACATGCACCACCTCGCTATTCTCTTATGTAACAACTTACATGTCAGAAGAAAGGACAAAGCTTGATGATCACAGTAAACTTTAGTATGTTTTCCCCAAAGGTAATATTGAAATTTACGAAAGGACCAAATAACTGCCAACAATTCCAGTTCAGTTACAGAATACGATCTTTCACATTCTGTAAGAGTTCTACTCGCAAAACTTATTACATTGATTTCTTCCTTACCATCTTTTGTTATTATTTGAAACAGACACGCGCCAAGCCCCTGATAACAAGCATCAGTGCTTAAACAAAAGTCCAACTCCATATCCGGATGTTTAAGGATAGGTGCATTAATCAGTGCCTGCTTAATGCGTTGTAAATCACTTTCACACTCTTTAGTCCACAGCCAACTGTGATTTTTACGCAGTAGGTTTAACAGCGAGCTACTGTTCAACAATTGTTGTGGCAGAAATTTCCTGAAAAACGAGGCCATTCCTAGAAAACCTTTTAATTGTCTCTTATTATAGGGTGTTGAGAAATTTCGTATCGCATCTAATTTACCGGGGTCAGGTAAGATCCCTTCTGGTGAAATAATATGCCCTAAAAATTTTATTTTGTCCTTTCCGAATTCAGACTTTCTAAAGTTAACTGTGACATTGTATTCATCGAATTTTTGAAAAACGTTTCCCAGAATACTTACATGTTCATCCCATGTTTGAGTTGCAATTAATAAATCGTCAACGTAGAGTGTAACCTGGCTAAGCAACTCCGGTCCAAGTACTTTGTCTAATGCTTCAATAAATACACCAGCGCTCACGTTTAATCCGAAAGGCAGCAACCTAAATTGGTAACTCCTCCCGTCATTTATGAAAGCTGTATACTTTCTACTCTCTTCATGCATCAAAATTTGCCAGTACGAAGCTTTCAAATCGAGGGATGTTAAATACTTAACACCATGAAACTTTAATAACTGCTCTTCTAGATTCTCTGGCCTTGTTCTTATAGGAACGATGATTTTGTTTATTTCTCTCGCGTCTAACACCAGCCGCACCGTTCCGTCAGTTTTACCAACTGCGAGAATCGGACTGCAGTAAGGCGAGTGCGATGTTTCAATCACCTTCCACCTAATCATACACTCTATTTCTTGTCTTACTGCGTCTTTCTTTGCCCAAGGAATGCCATATGACGTTCTACAATAGGTTTCATGCGGGCACACTTCCATTTTATATTCATATCCCCTAATAACAGTGGGTTGTTTACGAAAAATGTTATGATATTTGAAGAGTAATTTTGCCAGTTCACTTCGCTGTTCATTGTTAAGACAAATGGATTTACTTATTTTATTATCTACTGTTTGCTCATCTAGGATCTCACCGCCAGGGTCATCAAATTCTGTCTCCCTTGCTATTAAGACTTGAGGGTAGCTAAGTTTAACATCAATATCGGGTATCTGCCTACCCTGATTCGTCGTTGTAGTTTTTATTAAGTCTACTGTCAGTGTGCGCTCTCCTACATGAAATTGACATTCCCCACTGCCGATATCTATTTTTACCCCATACCTTCTGAACACCTCCATACCAAGTATACAGTTCACTATCAGTTTGTCTATCAATAAGAAAGTACACTGCAAAGTTACACCACATATGCTAATGGGTATGCTGGCCTGTAATTTTATAACCTTAGATTTACTTCCCATTGCCGTTACGATCTTACAGTTCTCCACGGGTAGCGTGGGTACACTTGCTTCCCTCGCTATCTCTTTGAACAAGCTAGTAGACATGAGGCTTGTCGACGCGCCAGTATCCAAAACAACGGGTACATCTATGTTTCGCACTTTTACCTTTATTATTGCTTGAATAATTTCACTTACCTTGGGTGTTGTTCCTTTCTCCTCAGTAAACAGGTCTTCTTTCATTTCTGTGTCCTTATCATACCTTAAAAATAGATTCCGGATGTGCTGTATGTGTAGGTTTGTTTCAGTTTCTACTTCCTCCTTTCCGTCCCTGTTCGTGTTAGTGTTTATGTCGCTCATATTAGTACTGTGGCACATTGACAGTTCATTACCTTCTTCCTCTAGTCACGCTCGATTACTATTGCTTGGGGGTGGTAAAGGTATGGATTCATTCTCTGCCGTCATTTCTACTATGTTCACTGTATGTTCGCGTGCTCGCCAGTTCGTGTCCCGGTTGTTTCGATTTGATTGTACTGGCTGCCTGTTCTCTCTCGGATCCCTGTGTTGCATATTCCGATCCTGGTAATTTGCATTTCGTTGTCAAGTTTTCCCTCGGATTCCTAATGTCTCGGCCATTGCCGTACCTATGGGGCTGATATTTATTTTCGTACCCTCGGTCACCCTGTGGCTGGTGGGTAGGCCGATTGTACGGATTGCCGTTGTGACGCGGCGGTGCATACGGATGCCATTCATTCATACGCACACGACCACTATAGTTTCCAAATCCATTGCCGTTACCATAGTTTTTCTTTCCGTTTGGGTAGTGTTCATTACCGTTACGATAACTAGGCATGGCTTGCCCATCCTCATGAATCAGATCAATTGAGTCGAGCACTGATAGAAAATACAGTTACTAATTTTTCCTTAACATTTGCAGGTAACTTGTTCTTTAAGATTTTCAATACATCTACATGAGAGATCGGATTATTCCAGTAACGGGTCTTGTTTAGATATGTTTCAAAATAGTTTCTCAGCCCCCCGAATTTTGAATGATATGGTACTGGGTTAAATACCTCTCGTCTTAACCTCTCCTGGATAGCTGTAGACCAGTATTTATCTAAAAATGCATTCTCAAACTGATCATATGTCTCTTAAAGTTCTGACATCTCCGTAGCCCACAAAAGGGCATCACCTTCGGTATGTCCTACTACATATTTGATCTTTTGAGCTTCTGTACAAGTCCTCGGTAGTACATTTCTGAAGGCTCGGACAAACACTACCGGGTGCGTTCGCTTTTTCTCATTTGAGAATACGGGAAACTGTCGATGTTTTATTAAGCTCTCATCCATTAACAACGCTGTCCAGGAGGGCGGAACAGCATTTCCCTGCGGTGACGGTATATTTGTTTCACAAAAATTTTGCCCGTTGCTCGCGTCGTGCGTCGACATGCGGTCGCGCGGCGTGGGTTGGGCATTGTTGTCCGCGCCACTGATTCCTCCCACTGGCGGATGGCTGTTTAGCGCTCCGCTTACCGCCCCCGGCGATGATATTACCGTACTTTGTTTGCTAACTATTTCGTCCCTTAACCTTTGTTCTACCTGTCTGATGTCCTGTTCTATGCGTTTTAAGATTTCTTCTTCCTTTTCCCCCATTACTTCCTTTACCGCTTCCACATAAGTGCGCTGTTCACGTACGCATTTTTCTGCGAACGTTGTGTTTTCGTCCTTTGTATTACTCTTTACCGTTTCGTAAAGCTGCACAATGTCTGAGTTGATTCTCTTGTGTTCTAACTTGAGTAACCCTATCTCCACTGTGATTTTCTCTACATTTTCTGGCAAGTCGTCACAGAAAGAATGTAATTTCGCTACTTCTGATTGTACATTGTCTAAGTTAACCTGCGTATTCTTTTGCATTGCCTGTAAATTCTCTTGGGTTTCTCTAATACCGGATAGCTCCTGTCGATATGTGTGTGTTAGTGTCTCAAAATTTTCTCTCATTATGCCTTTTAATTTCTCACCCATATCACGAACTGAAATTTGCACTTGTTCATTAATTTTCCTATCCACCTCCGTGGAGATTTGCGAAATCTGCTGTGTGAACTTTGTATCCATGTTATTGAGTTCTGTGCGCAAACTTTGTACCTCGCCTGAAATGTGCGTCATGTTTGTATTTACCTTCGCGATCTCGGACTTTACTGTGGTCATGTCTGCTTTCATGTTAGTCATGTCTGCTTGTATTATGTCTAAACTCGACCTCTTTGAATTAATTGTGTTCATGTTAGTTTGTATAGTTTCTGTTAAAGCTCGAAATAATGATTGCATATCTTCTCTATTCATTTCCGGCCTACGCCTGTCAGCATCTGCTTCTGTACTACGCGTACTACGTTCATTTAAAATATTCTCTTGCCTTTAGTTGTCATTAATTTCGTCTATTGTAATCAAAGTATTGCTGGTAATGAAATGTTCTGTATTCACGGGCGTCGAATGCAACAATGGCATGTTGCGCCCAGCATCCAAATAATCACTGTTTAACGGTTCTAAACCACTCATTGTTCCTTTATTTGTAAATGCACATCCACTACATTGGCATTTTGATTTTCGAATGACATTTCCTTATTGTTTTGACTCTCCATTACAGAAACTCTTAAGGCACTACAGTTATCAAAATCAGTATTTTCTCTCTTTAGATTTCACTTTCCTGGTACTTCTCACGCTAAAAATGCATATACAGCTGTATGTAATTGTAATCTCAGTTGTTGTTCGGTCAATATATTTTCAGTACTAATAAAGAAATGTCATTGTCTCTACTGGCATACAATAGCGTTAATCTCTGAAGCTTTAGGTTCTGGATTTTAGGAAATAGGTGCTTAGGTTTTCTAATATGCTTACTGGGAACGCATTTTCTATATGCATTGCGCGGTCCTACCTGATTGTTGTCTTGTAACTGTTACGTCCTCTACTGTGCTTTGTTGTACGTTCTTGGTATTGTCGTCCTCTTCCTTCTAATTTATTTATTATTTCCTTTCAGTATCACATCACCGTCTCCGTCACATCATCAGCGTACATGGAACATAAAGAAATTGTTAACATACATGTATATTCATTTTCCTAACAATACTAGTACTCACAGTTTTGCCCACTACGTATCGTGCCTGTCACTTGTCGCCACTTTATAATATAACAAAATAATTTATAATAGGATAGGGAATGAATGACAATAAAATGTTGGAATGTGTGACTTTTTTAAAATGGATGAATTAAAGAGATTAATTCTTTAGCATGAAGGACAAGCACAATAAGCTAGGTATTGCCTGTAACGGGAAAGGAATCATTTTAGTTTATATTTATATAAATAAATCGTCTTCATAGTATTTTATGCGTACCAATTATTAATATTATGTCCGCTCGCCGTCTCCTTGACTGTGGCCGTGTTGTTATATTCGGATCTTCGTAAATTTTCCGAAGTACACAGGTGGGCTTCCGTTCTTCTTATTGCATTAAATGGCGGTCTGCAATTACTCGCAAAAAAATGGCGGTTCTCAATCGTTCACCCACTGAGCGAAACCTTCCTTCCAACAACTCGTACAAGAACAAAAACTGCTCTGTCTTTTAACATCTGAAAGTCAAAAAAACCTGACGGTAGGCACAGGCTCTACGCTGGGCTACTACCACCTCATCTTTTCTCTTTGCTTTTAAAGAGGATGAAAACATAAAAGTAAGAAATGCAAAAGGTATATCACAGTGTGGACTGCTGCCTCCGCCACCGTGGTACGATCGCAGGTCAAATGCACCTCATGGTCATACCCCGAAGTGATTTAAACCCACAAACCGCCCACCAGGGTGTTGTTTCACCATTTATCAGCATTATCCTTAATTTATGAGCATGAGTGTAGATACATCTATGGCCTCACCATATAGGGTGGAAACTTCAAAATTCTTATTAGCTCTCCTTATCGATGAGAATTTAAACCGGAAAAATCACGTTTTGGAACTCGTAAAAGAACTTAGTTCAGCCACATTTGCACTTAGAATCACTGTAAATCTCGGAGAGATACAAATCAGTAAGTTGACATACACTCCTGGAAATTGAAATAAGAACACCGTGAATTCATTGTCCCAGGAAAGGGAAACTTTATTGACACATTCCTGGGGTCAGATACATCACATGATCACACTGACAGAACCACAGGCACATAGACACAGGCAACAGAGCATGCACAATGTCGGCACTAGTACAGTGTATATCCACATTTCGCAGCAATGCAGGCTGCTATTCTCCCATGGAGACGATCGTAGAGATGCTGATTGTAGTGCTGTAGAACGGCTTGCCATGCCATTTCCACCTGGCGCCTCAGTTGGACCAGCGTTCGTGCTGGACGTGCAGACAGCGTGAGACGACGCTTCATCCAGTCCCAAACATGCTCAATGGGGGACAGATCCGGAGATCTTGCTGGCCAGGGTAGTTGACTTACACCTTCTAGAGCACGTTGGGTGGCACGGGATACATGCGGACGTGCATTGTCCTGTTGGAACAGCAAGTTGCCTTGCCGGTCTAGGAATGGTAGAACGATGGGTGCGATGACGGTTTGGATGTACCGTGCACTATTCAGTGTCCCCTCGACGATCACCAAAGGTGTACGGCCAGTGTAGGAGATCGCTCCCCACACCATGATGCCGGGTGTTGGCCCTGTGTGCCTCGGTCGTATGCAGTCCTGATTGTGGCGCTCACCTGCACGGCGCCAAACACGCATACGACCATCATTGGCACCAAGGCAGAAGCGACTCTCATCGCTGAAGACGACACGTCTCCATTCGTCCCTCCATTCACGCCTGTCGCGACACCACTGGAGGCGGGCTGCACGATGTTGGGGCGTGAGCGGAAGACGGCCTAACGGTGTGCGGGACCGTAGCCCAGCTTCATGGAGACGGTTGCGAATGGTCCTCGCCGATACCCCAGGAGCAACAGTGTCCCTAATTTGCTGGGAAGTGGCGGTGCGGTCCCCTACGGCACTGCGTAGGATCCTACGGTCTTGGCGTGCATCCGTGCGTCGCTGCGTCCGGTCCCAGGTTGACGGGCACGTGCACTTTCCGTCGACCACTGGCGACAACATCGATGTACTGTGGAGACCTCACACCCCACTTGTTGAGCAATTCGGCGGTACGTCCACCCGGCCTCCCGCATGCCCACTATACGCCCTCGCTCAAAGTCCGTCAACTGCACATACGGTTCACGTCCACGTTGTCGCGGCATGCTACCAGTGTTAAAGACTGCGATGGAGCTCCGTATGCCACGGCAAACTGGCTGACACTGACGGCGGCGGTGCACAAAAGCTGCGCAGCTAGCGCCATTCGACGGCCAACACCGCGGTTCCTGGTGTGTCCGCTGTGCCGTGCGTGTACAGCCCTCTCGCAGTGTCCGGAGCAAGTATGGTGGGTCTGACACACCGGTGTCAATGTGTTCTTTTTTCCATTTCCAGGAGTGTATTTTGCATACTTTCATTCACTAATGTCATATGGAATAATGTTCTGGCGTCACTCATCTTTAAGAAAGAAAGTCTTCATTGCGAAAAAACGTGCTGTGAGTATAATATGTGGTGCTCACCCGCGATCAACATGTAGGCATCTGTTTAAGGAGTTGGTCATTCTGACTACTGTTTCACAGATTATTTATTCCCTCTTTTGTAGTTTGATGTAAATAATCCACTACAGTTCAAAAGGAACAATGATGTACTGAATTATAATACCAGAAGGAAAAATACCATTCATTGCTCCACGTTAAAGTTGTCATTAGCAGAAAAGGGGTGCAAGTATTGGCCAGTGATGTAAAATGTCTGGCGGACAGCGAATCAGATTTGAAAATAAACTCAGATACATTCTCTTTGACAACTCCTTTTATTCTGTAGAAGAATTTCTATTACTGTAATGTGTAAGAAATGGTGGATAGGTACTAAGAACTCATATCTGTACATCTACCTATTCTTTTTGAGAAAAAAAAGAAAAAAATTCTTAGAAATGTTCAGCACGTAACCATAAGAACAAATGAGTTTGCGATGTGAATGTAAAATGAATCGTTCGACATCATTACGATTTATCGTGGAAAGTGATCCATGGAACATGATACTATGTATTGAATACTATGCTTGCACAGTTAGTACATAAGGCTTTTATACATGGTGTATATGAGGGTATAATGCATATAACTGATGTTAACTGTCACGAACAACACAGTAAGCAAGATAGGCATAATACAACAAAATCTTGCTGTACTTTATAAAGCGATTATCAACTCGAGCGTGGATCTAGGGATGAACCAACGTATCTTATCAAATGTAGTCAATTTTACAAGCAAGAAAACAGAGGAAACTCTAATACAAACCTATTCAATCAAAACACTGTTAAAGTTCTGTGTATACATCTCATTTCGTAGCTCTCTCTTTTCATTAAGGACGTTATCAAGGTGTTTCGTCATGTGACGTCATATCTCTATTTGTTCTGGGATGGTCAATACTCTAAATTTTCCTGTCTTATAAAGAATAGTGATGTTTTCAGTGATGTCTTGCAATCTGTTAAATGGGACTAAATGCTGAGAGACTGGATTCACTAACAATAATACGTTCTCTAAACCTCGTTTAGGTGTTTCTCTCTGTTGCTGTTTAGGCCGTAAGGAACTACAACAACAACGGAGAAAAGTGGGCTTGGAGGTAGCAACGTTGTTCTGTGATTCACGACAGTAAAAACGACCGAAACCCTAGCAGCTTCGTCTGTGTTGTATTCGAGGAGAGATTGTGTTCCTTCGAGATGAGTAGCCTGTGGCAACAAATCTTTCCGCTATGTAAGTTTTGGTTAGATCATATTAAACGTAATTGCAATTGTGAAGGGCATATGAATGACAAGAATTTAGTATGATGTTAATGCATATGACTATGACAGAATTTGTAAGATCTGAGTTGCTTACGACATTTTATAAATAGAAATACTGTGGGTATCATAAAATGTTACACTGAGTGTTAAGGTGAGTAACAAAATGTGAAATACGTCTTGTAAATGCCACATACGTACGTGAAGAATGAGAAAGCTCTCTATTCAAGTGAAAATCCGAGCAGGGTTGCACTCAGCCTCGTGATGCCAACTGGGGAGCTACTCGACCGAATAGTAGCGGCTTCGGTCAAGAATACTATCATAACGACCGGGAGAACGGTGTGCTGACCCCACGCCCCTCCTATCCGTATACTCCACTAAGGATGACACGGCGGTCGGATGGTCCCGGTAGGCCACTCGTGGCCTGAAGACGGAGTGCTATTTTGCAGTCCAGTGTTTCGGATTGGTAAGAAAAACCAACACTGAATTCTGATAACTGTTGGAGTCAGTTCAACTAGACTTGAACTTAGAGGAAAAGGGCAAGAGGATGTTCAACGTTGACGAGACAGGTCTTGCTCTCGGTAACCATCTCCTACTAGAGTCATTACTACTAAACGCCGAAGGAACGTTGTCATCGTTTCCTGGAGAGGGGAGAAAATGAGAGTGTACTAGCGTACAGAAACGCTATAGGAATCCTCAGTAGTCTGTTCATTATGTTAAAAGGAAGGAGGCTTAAAACTGACATCCATATGGATAGCTGTAAATTTGACAGGATCAAGATATATTAACGGAGAAACACTTTGTGCATGTCATTGTACTTTTAGTGTTTTTGATGAGATCCATACAAACCTAAAAAAATCGATTAATGTTCTTGAATGTTATATGAAACATGACATTGAGAGTTATGCCTCCCAAGCCATACAACACGTGCACTGAAGTATATGTACACATCAATTTTCAAGTCAGTGAAAAAAAATGAAATGTTGTGTGGCTAGGGCCTCCCGTCGGGTAGACCGCTCGCCTGGTGCAGGTCTTTCCATTTGACGCCACTTCGGCGACTTGGGCGTCGATGGGGATGAAATGATGATGATTAGGACAACACAACACCAGTCCCTAAGCGGAGAAAATCTCCAACCCAGCCGGGAATCGAACCCGGGCCTTTAGGACTGACAGTCCGTCGCGCTGGCCACTCAGCTACCGCGGGCCAACTTCAAGCCAGTGACAACGTTCTAGAAGCAAATGAGCCATAAATGGATGTTCAACCATCCGCGCCAGGCGATAATGAAAACGCAATTTGTATCTCTCGCGAAAGTAGTTGCGGAAAAATCAGCTACAATCCAAAATGTTGTTGGTGGTTTTAGAGGGACGGTAACTTTCGCTTTAAATCGCCTGGCAGTTCCGGGAGGAAAATTAATTTCCGGACCAGCATAAGGAAAATTCAGTGACGGTCTTAAGCAGCTAGCTGTGGGAGCAAAGGACAGAGGAGTCGGAAGCCGCAAGAGGCATACTGTCGTCTCCAAAAAAAAACCTGATCAAAGGACTGAGCGTTGAGGGGAAATTAAGAGGCAAGTGGCAGAAATACTGATGGGTTTTCAAAGAATACGAAACATTGAGGCCAGGAATAGACTGCCAGTTTCACCGAAGGCTTCTCAAAGGGGAGAGAGCCTCAGAGGAACAAACTTTCATCGAAATCTGCGTGAAATTATGTGGCTGGTCCTTATCTGAACAAAATAGCAGTCGATTACCTGTCTTGAATTCAGTGCGACAAATGCAGCTCATGGTGTCATGAATACTGTGCCGAAACAGTAAATAAAAAAAAAATCTTCGTTTGTGATAAATTTGCTTAGTACCCACTTGGCCACAAGCAGGGAACTCTAATTACTTGTTTAAACCCGCACATTGGGGTGATGTGAGTAAAATACAAAAACCAGAATTTTGGTTGTTTACTATGTTCCCTTTGTAGATAAGAGGATATGTCGTATAAAATAGGTTTCAAAAATATATAACATACCGTATCTTTGTAAATGCTTCTTAAGGTCAAGATTTCTCACGAATTACTCTAATAGTATTATTCACTGTGGAAATAATTATATGGCCACAAATCAGTAACGATTCAAATTTCAGCTTCACATTTTATTGAACTGATAATTGAAAATGATTTTGAAGGGTACTTGTTGCAGACGGAATTTTAACGTCAGTGATACAGGATATAGTGCCGAATAAATGCAGTTTTTCACGAATTAACGTACGTCATTTCGTGTGATACCTTCCGATTCCTGTAGGCAAAGCTAAGTATTCTTTATGTTTCTATGATTAGCCCAGAGATAAACAGCAACGAAGATCGTATAGGGTAGCTTGCAAATTGGACACACCTATTATCTGATTATGCTTCTTCTCTCATTCTGCACATCCTACAATTGAATGCATTTTGAAATAATGAGGAACATTCAAGATAGGAATGTTAGTTCAAACGGAATATTCAGACTTGTAATATTTTTTGTCTAATTGTTTCTAAGCTGAGATTCGCCAGATCGGATACATGATGTTGATGTATTAAGAGTCAGTTATTCCCGGCAAATAACGCGTTATACGGAAACTGTAACGTTGTGTAGTATGGGATGACCTCAACTAGCCGACCAACATTGCGTCGTCATCAAGTACTGCGTGCGTGATCGATCATTTGCTGCCCATAGCATGCCATTATAAGGAGGCGTTGCCTTTTATACCCTCTGACTGGCTAGCATTCGAGAATAGGGGCTCCGGAAGGTTGGCTTCAGTCTTAAGGTGAATGTAGACGACGAAAGAAATACGAAGTACAATAGCTCGTTGTAAATTGTACGTATTTTATTGTACTTCAGCTATGTGATTATTATTCAAACTGCTCGTATTACTTGTGTTACACATTCTACATGAATAGTTCTCATGATAAACAAAAAATATCCTGAAACTTCCTGGCAGATTACAACTGTGTGCCCGACCGAGACTCGAACTCCGGACCTTTGCCTTTCGCGGGCGAGTGCTCCACTATCCGAGCTACCGAAGCACGACTCACATACGGTCCTCACAGCTTTACTTCTGCCATTATCTCGTATCCTACCTTCCAAAATTTACAGAACCTTGCATGGGGGCTTAATTAAATATAGAATACAAATAATTTTAATTTTTGTTGCTGTTTGTCTGATTACGCAGTCTCGTAACCGGTTGGCCCTGAATAAAATTAGTACGCAATCTGACTGCACAGAATAACAACAAAGAATGATAGGAAATTTCCGTTAATACAATTAATTAATTAAGTCCCCAGCAACTATAAAAGCTACGAAACAACAAAGCACAAATGTAACTGTTCTGTGTGTGGAAGTGTGATTCAACGTACACATCTGGCACGGTTCTTCCATGATAAGACAAGATATTTTAAACACGATTTACACTGAAGTAATTTTAAAAAAACTACAAATATTATAATTGCATATAGAAACCAGAATTACAGTCTAACACAAGAACACGAACCAGATGCTTTGTTGACTGAACGTGTGACCAAGAGGTATTGTTATATAGAACATTAAAAATAAAAAAAATTCTTTATCTTCATATACACTCCTGGAAATGGAAAAAAGAACACATTGACACCGGTGTGTCAGACCCACCATACTTGCTCCGGACACTGCGAGAGGGCTGTACACGCACGGCACAGCGGACACACCAGGAACCGCGGTGTTGGCCGTCGAATGGCGCTAGCTGCGCAGCTTTTGTGCACCGCCGCCGTCAGTGTCAGCCAGTTTGCCGTGGCATACGGAGCTCCATCGCAGTCTTTAACACTGGTAGCATGCCGCGACAGTGTGGACGTGAACCGTATGTGCAGTTGACGGACTTTGAGCGAGGGCGTATAGTGGGCATGCGGGAGGCCGGGTGGACGTACCGCCGAATTGCTCAACACGTGGGGCGTGAGGTCTCCACAGTACATCGATGTTGTCGCCAGTGGTCGGCGGAAGGTGCACGTGCCCGTCAACCTGGGACCGGACGCAGCGACGCACGGATGCACGCCAAGACCGTAGGATCCTACGCAGTGCCGTAGGGGACCGCACCGCCACTTCCCAGCAAATTAGGGACACTGTTGCTCCTGGGGTATCGGCGAGGACCATTCGCAACCGTCTCCATGAAGCTGGGCTACGGTCCCGCACACTGTTAGGCAGTCTTCCGCTCACGCCCCAACATCGTGCAGCCCGCCTCCAGTGGTGTCGCGACAGGCGTGAATGGAGGGACGAATGGAGACGTGTCGTCTTCAGCGATGAGAGTCGCTTCTGCCTTGGTGCCAATGATGGTCGTATGCGTGTTTGGCGCCGTGCAGGTGAGCGCCACAATCAGGACTTCATATGACCGAGGCACACAGGGCCAACACCCGGCATCATGGTGTGGGGAGCGATCTCCTACACTGGCCGTAAACTTCTGGTGATCGTCGAGGGGACACTGAATAGTGCACGGTACATCCAAACCGTCATCGAACCCATCGTTCTACCATTCCTAGACCGGCAAGGGAACTTGCTGTTCCAACAGGACAATGCACGTCCGCATGTATCCCGTGCCACCCAACGTGCTCTAGAAGGGGTAAGTCAACTACCCTGGCCAGCAAGATCTCCGGATCTGTCCCCCATTGAGCATGTTTGGGACTGGATGAAGCGTCGTCTCACGCGGTCTGCACGTCCAGCACGAACGCTGGTCCAACTGAGGCGCCAGGTGGAAATGGCATGGCAAGCCGTTCCACATGACTACATCCAGCATATCTACGATCGTCTCCATGGGAGAATAGCAGCCTGCATTGCTGCGAAAGGTGGATATACACTGTACTAGTGCCGACATTGTGCATGCTCTGTTGCCTGTATCTATGTGCCTGTGGTTCTGTCAGTGTGATCATGTGATGTATCTGACCCCAGGAATGTGTCAATAAAGTTTCCCCTTCCTGGGACAATGAATTTACGGTGTTCTTATTTCAATTTCCAGGAGTGTATATTGACGAAAACAATACACACTGATCATTACAACATCCCCAACCGAATAACATATGGTGTCTTGCCCAACAGAACAACTAGTACTCTATCGACGTCTCAACAAGCACAGATCACGCCTACCTCAGAACTACCACACTCACCAACTTCTCAGCGGCAACCGCCAGTGGAGGCGGCTGAATAATACTCTTTGGCGCAATCTCTGGCGCTGTGACTCAGTGTAGCCACCTTTCATATGCCCTTCCTCCACGGGCTAGAATTTGATGGTATTTTTGCCAGCAATGGTGGTGAAAATACCACCAAATTCGTCAAAAAATACAGACAATAATAAAAGATAATATTAAACAAGTAAATAGCACATAACTAAATAAATTTTGGCTTTGCACTGACCCTTCAATAACTTAATATATAAAATACAGTAAGGAATACAAATTCTTGCATAAATATGATTTTACATAATAGTTTACACAAGTATCATGTGGTTAAACAATTCAGTCAATAGCATCAGCAATGACATATTGGTGCAGGTAAGAGTCTCATAATATTTCATAAACAGTAAACACGCAAAAAAACACTTTATACAAATATTCACATAAATCCTTTCAATAGTTCAATAAACAAATAGGACTTCTCAGAGTAGTTGACAGTTCCAACAGTAGCACCCAGCAATGGTCAACAGGTGCAAATAGCAGTCTCATAACATTTCGTAAACAGTAAACACACAAAAAATCAGTTTATACAAATATTCACATAAAATCCTTTTAATAGTTCAATAAACAAGTAGAGCAGTTGACAGTTCCAGCAGTAGCACCCAGCAATGGTCAACAGGTGCAAATAGCAGTCTCATAACATTTCATAAACAGTGAGCACACAAAAAATCCGTTTATACAAATATTCACATAAAATCCTTTCAATAGTTCAATAAACAAGTAGCACTCCTCAGAGTACTTGACAGTTCCAACAGTACCACCCAGCAATGGTCAACAGGTGCAAATAGCAGTCTCATAACATTTCATCAGCAGTATTTAAACAGCTCCTACAATGGCACACGGAAATGGCGAGCAGGCACAGACAACATCAAGTGACCTTATCTCAGTAGAAGCAGCTCCATCAGCCGCACCCAGCAATGTTGAACAGGTGCAGACACCAACAAGTGACATCATTTCAGTAGAAGCAGTCCATCAGTGGCACCCAGCAATGTTGGACAGGTGCAGGCACCAACATGTGGCATCATTTCTTTAGAAGCAGTTCCATCAGTGGCACCCAGTAATGTTGAGCAGGTGCAGACAGCAACAAGTGACATCATCAGTAGTATCAGCTCCATCAGTGGCACCCAGCAACGTTGAACAGGTGAAGACACCAACCAGTGACATCATTTCAGTAGAAGCAGTTCCATCAGTGGCACCCAGCAGTGTTGAACAGGTGCAGACAGCAACAAGTGATATCATTTGAGTAGAAGCAGTTCCATCAGTGGCTCCCAGCAATGTTGAACAGGTGCAGGTAACAGTCCATAATATTCACTATCACTAATTAGACAGTTCATCAGAGTTCATCAGCAGAAATTAATCATTTCCTAGTGGCACTCATCATGTTGAACACTTGCAGGTAACAGTCCGTAATATTCACCATCACTAATTAAACAGTTCAGCAGAGTTCATTAGCACAAATTAAACATTTCCAAGTGGTATCCATCATGTTGAACAAGTGCAGGTAGCAGTCCATAATATTCACTATCACTAATCAAACAGTTCATCAGAGTTTATCAGCAGAAATTAAACATTTCCAAGTGACACTCATCATGTTGAACACGTGCAGGTAACAGTCCATTATATTCACTATCACTAATCAGAGAGTTCAGCAGAGTTTATCAACAGAAATTAAAAATTTCCAAGTAGCACCCACCAATGTTAATACGTGTAAGCACGAACAACAGTTTGAATGCACACACAATTGCTATTACAAAATTATTATCAATGCTCTTACACTAAACATACAAATTATAACAAACACACAAATGATATCAGATAATTGTCATATTAACTATTAAAAATACTCAAATATCGGTAAACCTATAATTTTTATGGGTGACAGTGCAAGCCACAAAAACAAGTAAAATAATATTTAGGAGGTAGGTCGGTACCAATTATTTGGGATTAGGAAAGTAAAACACACAGAACACTCATTCATCTTTCATCCACATATTAAGTACTACTGTGTAATTGAATAGTGTTAACTGTGTAAACGCAGTTCTGTCAAAATCTGATGCTCAATATGTGTATCAAGTAGTAGTGGTACAGTGTATAACAGTCAATAATAGTTAAGTCAACGTCATAGTCATCATGTCAAGACCAATGTTTGCCAAGCCAACTTTTTCTGAACAACAGTCAGTGTGTCATGATATGCAAATACTTTCTTTTTCCAAAAAAATTATATACTGCTTATTGATTTAACAAAGTGTGTGTGTGTGTGTGTGTGTGTGTGTGTGTGTGTAGACAATCTTCTAGTGTTCTAGTCTGCCATCTTCATCCTCCTTGTTCCATATAAACCAACAAAAAAAATATGCTCATCACTTACTTTACCTCTTATCCACCGAAACTCCAATAATCATCAGCATCACATAATCTTAATACTTCAATAATACCTCTTCAATACGTCGACACATATAAACCTTATCACCAATATCATTTACCTTACCTCTTATCCACCAGAACTCCAATAATCATCAACATTACACAATCTCAATACTTCAATAATACCTCTTTAATACGTCGATACATATACCAATATCATTTCACCTACATAACAACTCTTTCCTCTAGTCAGTCTCCTTGAACAAGTACAGATAAAATCCTAGTGCAAACTTCAATTCATCATCCCGTAGAATCCGAAGACACAATGTACACACACAAACCCTGTGTAATCCATATGACTCAAATCTTCTACTCATTATGAATTATAAAATACATTTTAGTTACCTTGTCCATCATTAAATAAAAGAAATGCATACATGGCCTCTAACAGCCTTTAGTTGGAATAACTTTGAATAAGTAAGCACGAGTATAGGGTGTGAATGATCGTAATAATTCATAGTGTGTACACCACTTTAAGAATTATGGCAAAACAGAAGCAAACATGTGGAGTATTTCTTGTGTGAAGTGCCACTTGCTATTTCAATTGCTCACGAAGAATGCAGTGTAATAACTGTCAATGGTCTAAACCTAGTGTTGGTATGTCATGTCGTTAGCTTCCTTCCTATTAGCATAAATTTATACAGCTCCCATAAACCTCCAGCTCATGTGACTTCAATGAAATTTCTTATACCAATGTCGTTCGTAGAATTATTGCAGTTCCTTGCCTTATCTTAAAATATAAAGCACTGAGCGTAAGCAAAACATGCAATAGCGAGTAAATATACCAGTAGAGAACAAAATGTCAACAAGTGGATGTAGCACAATCCCTATAACGAGGCTCTGCGAAGCGAACAATCAATAATTAATACCATAGTGTAGCCTAAACTCCATGTTCGTACACAGTACATCAGCATTTCTATATACCAAATTAAAGAATAGTTATGACAACAAAGTAGAAATGTGTAAATATGTAATCCATACGTAAAGCAGCAAATATATATCTTACATAATAACAGGTCATTAGCATCATATCAGCATAAGCAAATAAATGTTCATATGTAATCATAATAAGTAAACATGAAGGCGCAAGCAGATAAATCACAAAGTATAACTTACATACATAACCATATCAGCACGACTAATCAGGTGACAATTACAATTTAAATAAATAAGCACAGCAGGCACATAATAAAAAAATTATGATATCAGTGAAAAAGCAGTGCAGTCAAGCGATGCGTAATATATATAAGTAACAACCCTGTTCATTAAACAATCATTGTCAAAATCAGTAAACACAAAGTATAAATCACGCAATCGCGAGCAACAATTTACGTCTAAAGTACGTACCTAAGTGGAAATATGTTACCTGAAAGTAAACTCAATTAATAGTTACCTTTTTAGTTTATTACTTTCTTCTTTGAAATGACATTCTTCGTGAAATTTTCTCGATCGCAAGTCCTCTTAACGTCGGACACACACAGAATTTACCTGAAGTTCTTAAATATTTTATACGACTGTATCCTGAAAAATACTGAACGTTAATAACATAATTCATCAAGTCACTATAGCTTTATACTGAATTTATTCGGAGAAATTAGACTGTGTATTTGTTTACGGCTGTCAGTGCATTCGCACTGAGCGCTCGATCAGCTGTAGGTACGTGTGACGTAAGAAGTAATTGTTTGCGGTCAACAACTGCCTTGCGCGGCGCGCAGACTTGACTGTTGCTTTGAGTATGTGCCGCCGCCGGAGCACGGCGCAGTATCCTTGTACTCTCCGTGTGTTTACGTATAACTGTTAGTTTCTCAAAAGTATGTCATTTTACAAAAATTTTAAAGTTCGATATATGATGTATTCCCTTAGAGCGCCGTGTTTTAAGAGTTTCTACTTCGACAGTGTTATCATGAATAATTTTGCGAACTCTATATGGACCGTTATAAAGCAGAAAAAATTTGCGGCACAAGACGTTTCCTTTGTGAGACAAACGATGAGACTTAATTAACACCTTTTGACCAACTGACAAGGTTTTTAAACGACCAGGACGTTTAGCTGATTTTTCTATTCTAGCAGCCGCAGATGCAATATTTTGTACAGCCAGATTGACAACTTCAGAATGCTGCAGTTTCCGTGAAGGCGGAAAAGGAACGATTTAAGAAATGCGATTTGTCGGTGCTTTTTTTTAATATCAATATAGGCGGTAAAGAAGTTGAATCGTTAGGGAGTTCATTCAGAATGTTTTGAAAAATATGAAGATACTGATCCCACGTTCTATGATTCTGATGACAATAAAGTCGACACAATTTATGGATTTCTTCATCCATCTCTCTGAAGCGTTAGATTGAGGGTGAAAGAGTGAAATGAAAATTGGTTTAATCTTACGACGCCGTAGAGTACGAAGCCAAATTTTAGAGCGAAACTGTGATCAGTTATCTGATATAACCTTATCAACATGACCCACTTCTTTAAGAAAATGTTTGATAAAAGCATCAGATACTGAACGAGCTGTTGCTTTGCGTAAAGGTGTAAAACACACATATTTTGATGTCAATTCCACTGCTACCAAAATGTTCGCAAAACCATTAGTAGAACGTATCACTGGACCGAACAAATCGATTGCAGCCATGTACTTTAATTTCGCTGGAATGATAGGAAACAACGGTGCTCTGTGAGAAATAGTTGGCGGCTTAGCCTTTTGGCATAATTTGCATTTGGCAAGAACAGATCGAATACGTTTTTCTATGTTACTGAAGTAGCAATTTTCTCGTAATTTATGAAAGCATTTTCTTGGACCAAAGTGTGCATAACTGAAATGTGTATACCAAATCAATTTATTAACCCACTCATCAGGAATGCAAACTAACCAAACAGGGTTGTCGACCGATTTTAGTTTAAAAAGAAAATCATTGCAAACTAAATAATACTGTCCAATCGCTACGCTTTCCTTCCTCCTCCACTTCTCCTTAATGTCCTTCCAGATTGGATATTGTTCTGCTGCTTAGCGATGTCCTGGAGCGAAGACGAAATAAAATTTTCAAACGCAACACCTTGAATATACATCAAACAATAATTGTTTTCTTTGCAGCCCTCCTCAGCACTTTGTTTCAAACCCATAGGTGCACGTGATAAAGCATCAGCAATAATATTTGAAGAAACCTGTATGTAAACAATACTAAAGTCAAATTCCTGTAGATACAGCGCCCATCGTGAGAATCTTCCATGTGTTAATTTTGTTGACATAAGAAATTCCAGAGCTCGATGATCGGTGTAAACCTTAGTATGTCTGCCTTACAAAAAGATGCGAAATTTTGTGAAAGCTCAAACAACAGCCATGGCTTCAAGTTCCGTAATCGAATAATTCTTTTCTGATTTAGAGAGAACACGACTTCCAAATGCAATAGTTTTCTGTATTACAGCGCCGTTTTCTTCTATCTCTTGAAATAAGTGTGCACCTAGGCCTTTGTATGATGAGTCCGTCGCCAAACAAAAATCTTTAGATAAATCCGGATGTGAAAGAAGTGGAGCAGCAACTAAAGCACCACGAAGTTGTTCAAATTCTGATTGAGCTTCTTCATCCCAACACCAGTTAGAATTCTTTCCAGATAGTTCACACAAACGAGGTGTGGCCAAATCGTCCAATCTAACAAAGTGTCTAAGAAAATTACAGACACCAAGGAAACTACGAACATCACGGTTTGTAGTAGGAACAGCATAATTACGAATAGCGTCTATTTTCTCTGGATCAGGAAGAATACCCTCTGTAGAAATAATATGACCAAGAAATTTCACCTGAGAACGACCAAATTCAGATTTTTCCAAGTTCACTGTAATGCCAACTCTTGCAAAAATACGTAATAATGAATCCAAAATTTTGTTGTGCTCACTCCAAGAACGTTTAGCAATAAGAATATCGTCAACATATGAAGTAATATTGTCACGAAGATAAACAGGTAAAATTTCGTTTAAACTACGAATGAATGCTGCTGAAGATATAGTAAGTATAAACGGTAATTTCCGAAATCACTTTTGGTTAAAATAGTCATATCCGGTTATTCTTTACCGACTCTCTAGATAGATTAATAGTTGAAGAGTTGTTCTGATAGATACAAAGAATAGTAGAAGAGTAGGCAGCGGTGCAGAAAACTAAAAGGGAAATAGCACCACTACATCTGGGGTCCCTGTGCACGCTACGGCACATATTCACTTACTGTAGCGAATCCCCTGAAGACTTAAATAGCCTCACATAAATTCCAGTTTGTGACTTAGTGGCCAATTTGGTGGAAGTGCATACATAAATTGGTCTAACTATGAAAATGGATGTATGTCATTCTTAGAATAGCGAAAGATCTTAAATTTCCGAACAGTTAAGAAGTGTTTATAGTCAAAGTTTTCGCCTCGTGGCCACAAAGACCTACCGCGTCTGTCCCAGTCCCAATGTCGATTATTGTAAAGCTCGCGCGCCTGGCGCTCTCTTGTTGCTTCTCGTATTTTCTTCAAAGCCCTCGGCAATCTGTGATTCTAAATTTTGTCTGCTGTATTTTCCTACTATTTCACCTTCAATTTGTTTGACTTGCTTTCGTAATGCCTCAAATTCAGTTTTAACGCGTTCATTAAATTTTCCCTGATTTTCAACATGTTTATTTATGTTCTGGTACTCTTCGGTTTCTACAAATGGCAATGGCGCTGCATCAGCTGAATCTCTGTCCCCATTTAAACTAAGATGTGTCAATTTATCTGAAATCTCCTCAACTCTTTCCGATAAGTCACCTATTTGTTCGTTCTGTTTATTTACGTCTTCCGTAAGCGTCGCGACTCGGGTTTCAGTATTGACACATTTAGTAGTTAACTATTCACATTGTTGTGTTAGGTTATTTATTCTGTCATTTGGTACCGATTCCTCGATTCTTTCAAATATTTCTTCCTTATCGTGTGCGCGTTGTAAATTTAACTCTGAAAATTTTTGTACTATCACGCGATCTCTTTCTTCGTGTTCTCTATCCTGTTCCTTTTGTCTGATTTCTATTGAAATTAATCTATTATTGTGAGCATTCAAAATCGGTTGTACTTCTTCTCTAATTTCTTTCTTTAATTCATCTTTCATGTTTTTGAAACATGTCCCTATTCGTGAGTGAGCGTGTTTTTATTGTTCCCATATCAGTTTTAATTGTTCCTATTTGTGCTCTCACTGTTTGTAATTCAGATCCTAAACGTGCCTCCAATGATCCCATCTCTGTTTTTAATTCAGATCGTAACTGTGATCCCATTGTTTTTAATTCAGATCCCAAATTAAATATTGCACTCATCAATTGCTCCATATTGACGGGTTCGAAATTCTTTTCGCCCCTAAAATTTCCCGTATAACTGACTTCCTTCGGCATAGCCGTAAAGCTATCTGTGTTCGATACTGTTTCAGAATCTTCTGTAGTTAATCTCGAATTCTGAAAATTTTTTGATTGTGAAAAATTTTGAACTGGTTCCGGACTATTTTCCCGACTTATTAAATTGTTTTCTACTTCATTATTCATCATATTGTTGTCATGTGTTGGCGAGTTCGCCATGTTAACAATTTCATCATTCTCACTATCCATCATTTTTGCCTTTTTCATCGATCGCGTAATCATTTACAAAACATACAAAACTCGTCACAATACGAAAATTACACAGAATATAACACTTTATCACCAACAATACCATTCACATGAAATGCTTCCCGACAAACGCGCCCAACAAACAATTAAAATCTGCATAATTGCACAAAATTGTCAAACCCCTATACAAGACATCAAGAATTAAATTCTGCCAAAATACCATTAAAAGAATGACAAGACAACTATAAATGTTCAATTAACAAATCTACACATGCAATATAGACTACAATTACTAAACTACAAATTACTACAACAATCCTACTGTCTGCTATTTTTAATATCAAAAGAATTCCAAGGGACGATCCGAAGCAGCGGTCGTTACGTGCATGGGGGCTCAATTAAATAGAATGCAAATAATTTTAATTTTAGTCGCTGTTTGTCCGGCTACGCAGTCTCGTAACCGGTTGGCCCTGAATAATATTAGTACGCAATCTGACTGCATAGAATTACAACAAAGAATGAAAGGAAATTTGCATTAATACAATTAATTAATTAAGTCCCCAGCAACTATAAAAGCTACGAAACAACAAAGCACAAATGTAACTGTTCTGTGTGTGAAAGTGTGATTCAACGTACACGTCTGGCACGGTTCTTCCATGATAAGACAAGATATTTTAAACACGATTTACACTGAACTAATTAAAAAAAACTAGAAATACTATAATTGCATGTAGAAACCAGAATTGCAGTCTAACACAAGAACACGAGCCAGATGCTTCGTTGACTGAACGTGTGACCAAGAGGTATTGTTATATAGAACATTAAAAATAAAAAAAACTTTCTTTACCTTCACATATATTGACGAAAAAAATACACTCTGATCATTACAACATCCCCAACCGAATAACATATGGTGTCTTGCCCAACAGAACAACTAGGGCTCTATCGACTTCTCAACAAGCACAGATCACGCCTACCTCAGAACTACCACACTCTCACCAACTTCTCAGCGGCAACCGCCAGTGGAGGCGGCTGAATAATACTCTTTGGCGCAATCTCTGGCGCTGCGACTCAGTGTAGCCACCTTTCAAGCTCTCCTGCGAAACTTGCAGAACTAGCACTCCTGAAAGAAAGGATATTGCGGAGACATGGCTTAGCCACAGCCTGGGGGATGTTTCTAGAATGAGATTTTCACTCTGCATCAGAGTGTGCGCTGATATGAAACTTCCTGGCAGATTAAAACTGTGTGCCCGACCGAGACTCGAACTCGGGACCTTTGCCTTTCGCGGGAAAATGCTCTACCATCTGAGCTACCGAAGCACGACTCACTTGCCGCCAAAGGCAAAGGTCCCGAGTTCGAGTCTCGGTCGGAAACACTGTTTCAATCTGCCAGGAAGTTTCATATCAGCGCACACTCCGCTGTAGAGTGAAAAATCTCATTCTGAAAAAAATATCGTGTCATCCTCAAAAAATGCACTACCTGAGAACAACAGTGAAGCACAGAAAAGTGGAATGGAACGTCTCAGTGTTAGCCGTTCCGTTGATCTTGCAAAGCAGCATTCTGTTTTGCTAAAATTCTTAATAACTCATATGTTCGGTATGACTACACCTGGAGAGGAAGATGGACGAGAGTGCGTGATATCACAGCGACATTTCAACGCCAAAGAAGAATGCTTTTTTTCAATTTCAAATTCATAATTACACTACTGGCCATTAAAATTGGTACACCTAGAAGAAATGCAGATGATAAACAGGTATTCATTGGACAAATATATTATAGTAAAACAAACATGTGATTACATTTTCACCCAATTTGGGTGAGTGGATCATGAGAAATCAGTACCCAGAACAACCACCTCTGGCCGTAATAACGGCCTGGGTACGCCTGGGCATTGAGTCAAACAGTGCTTGGATGGCGTGTACAGGTGCAGCTGCCCATGCAGCTTCAACACGATACCACAGTTCATCAAGAGTAGTGACTGGTGTATTGTGACTAGCCAGTTACTCGGCCCCCGTTGACCAGACGTTTTCAATTGCTGAGAGATCTGGAGAATGTGCTGGTCAGAGCAGCAGTAGAACAGTTTCTGTATCCAGAAAGGCCAATACAGAAACTGCAACATGCGGTCGTGCATTATCCTGCTGAAATGTAGGGTTTCGCAGGGTTCAAATGGCTCTGAGCACTATGGGTCTTAACATCTATGGTCATCAGTCCCCTAGAACTTAGAACTGTTTAAACCTAACTAACCTAAGCACATCACACAACACCCAGACATCACGAGACGTTTAGCACGGATCGAATGAAGGGTCGTAACACATCTGAAATGTAACGTCCACTGTTCAAAGTGCCGTCAATGTGAACAAGAGGTGGCCGAGACGTGTAACCAATAGCACCCCATACCATCACGCCGGGTGATACGCCAGTATGGCGATGACGAAAACACGCTTTCAATGTCGCCAAACACGGATGCGACCATCATGATGCTGTAAACAAACCTGGATTCATCCGGAAAATTGATATTTTGCCATTCGTGCACCCAGATTCGTCGTTGAGTACACCATCGCAGGCGCTCCTGTCTGTGATGCAGTGTCAAGGGTAACCGCTGCCATGATCTCCGAGCTGACAGTCCATGCTGCTGCAAACGTCGTCGAAGTGTTCGTGCAGATGGTTGTTGTCTTGCAAACGTCCTCATCTGTTGACTCAGGGATCGAGACGTGGCTGCACGATCCGCCACGGGCATGCAGATTAGATGCCTGCCATCCCGACTGCTAGTGATCCAGCACAGTGTCTGCTAACAGTCATTGAACCTCGACCAACGCGAGCAACAATGTCGCGATACGATAAACCGCAATCGCGATAGGCTACAATCCGACCTTTACCAAAGTCGGAAACGTGATGGTACGCATTTCACCTCCTTACACGAGGCATGACAACAACGTTTCACCAGGCAACGCCTGTCAACTGCTGTTTGTGTATGAGAAATCAGTTGGAAACTTCCCTCATGTCAGCACGTTGTAGGTGTCGCTATCGGCGCCAACCTTGTGTGAATGCTGTGAAAAGCTAATCATTTGCATATCACAGCATCTTCTTCCTGTCGGTTAAATTTCGCGTCCGTAGCACGTCATCTTCGTTGTGTAGCAATTTGAACGGTCAGTAGTGTATGTTCTTTATGTATTTGTGTGATTCATTACCATGTATTCGTGTTATATCTTTCCAGTCGCCTCTGTCGTCTGTTAGTATGTACGTGTGGGCTGTCTGTATCTGGCACATGAGGTTTCCTTAGTTGCGAGGCAGTTTCCTTGAATGTTATGGGCAGTTTAGCCAACCTTTGTGTAGAGCTCTCTGACCCATTCCGGGTTGCTGTATGGACCCCGGAAATGGGGCAGGTAAGTTTTAACTCCTCTGTAAGACGCCGGTGAGCAAGGATGCTCTGAGTAGAGTCTCCAGTTGCTAAGTTGAAATATGTAAGAGTTAGCTT
The DNA here is from genome assembly GCF_023897955.1 of Schistocerca gregaria. Classification (NCBI taxonomy): domain Eukaryota; kingdom Metazoa; phylum Arthropoda; class Insecta; order Orthoptera; family Acrididae; genus Schistocerca; species Schistocerca gregaria. The sequence continues at coordinate 839,463,994 of NC_064922.1, read as the reverse complement.
TGAGTTTCCGGTAGTCCCTCTGGTATGTGGCATTGATAATCATGCCGCACCAATTTTTTCAGCCAGGGAACGGTGTTAATTTCATCAGCATTCAGTTTATACTATGAGATCTTTTGTACAACTGCAACTTGATGTGAACGAGCGGTGTCGCCACGTTTTGTAGATGTGGTGTCACCGCCAGACACCACACTTGCTAGGTGGTAGCCTTTAAACCGGCCGCGGTCCGGTAGTATACGTCGGACCCGCGTGTCGCTACTGTCAGTGATTGCAGACCGAGCGCCGCCACACGGCAGGTCTAGAGAGACTTCCTAGTACTCGCCCCAGTTGTACAGCCGACTTTGCTAGCGATGGTTTACTGACTTCTACGCTCTCATTTGCCGAGACGATAGTTAGCCTTCAGCTACGTTATTTGCTACGACCTAGCAAGGCGCCAGTATCCGTACTATTGATATTGTGAATCATGTACCATAAAGAGCGACGTTCTCCGTTAATGGATTAAAGTTAAGTATTCCACCAGCTACGTGCGTTTTTCTCAATTCGAACTCCCTTGTCATGTTCCAGACCTCACGCCAGCCTACGTGAGCTAAAACGCGTGCATTTCGGCCTCCTTTAGTTACAGTGTTGGCTCTCCTGCCAACCACACCAGTAGAGGTTTACTTAGATTCATGTGTTATGTGTGAATGTGTCGTATGCTTTGTGGAATGCTTGTGTTAAATTTTATTTAATTTACCGTCCAGTTTGTATTTCATCCACACGGACTTATTGTCCCGTACTCTGCTGCACCATGTGCCCTTATTTGTAAATCATGAAGCTCCAATTCGACGTAAACAACTCTCGTGTTCGAACTGATGCCTCAGTTTCACAGCGGAGTACATACGCTCACGTTTGGTAAATTTATTTACAAAATTACCTAGTTGTACGGAATTTCAGGAGTGGGCTTCTTCTCTGAAATGGACCTTAAAACCAGTCGCATTCTGACCCAGTGAGTTTACACGTGGTGTAGGGAAGCATTCTTCTACATTCTGTCTTTCGTTGTGTGAGTTATCAGTGCGAACGTGGTGTGTGTGATTTTGATAAATTGTAACCAGTAATTTAGCAGACGTTCCCCTCACGTGTCGGTCCCTTTGTATACTGTGTCGAGATACACGCGCCAGTATTACAAGTAACTGTGTTTTAACTTACCATCTATGTGTGTATGTTATGTATAATGAAGAAATAAATGTTAATTATTGTTAAATTCGTTGCTATTACATCTCACAGCGTCATTCCGTTCCCTAGTCAGGAACCTTAAAATCAGTCGTTTGCACCTCCCTTTAATGATGTTTCAATGAAATTTATCGTGATTATTGTTTTCCGGTCTGTAGATAGGTATTTTATTAAATCATCAAATGATCTGTGAGGTGGCACCCTTTTATCAGTTTAATTAATATTTAAATAAATTTGGCCCACTATTCAGAAATTTTGTGTTTGGTACTTATTCGAAGCAAGTGAACGTAGACTCTACTTGCACAGTCATTGTTGGGAGTTAGGAAATCCGGTTCTAGGCGCTTCAGTCTGGAGCCGCACGTCCGCTACGGTCGCAGGTACGAATCCTGCCTAGGGCATGGATGTGTGTGATGTTCTTAGGTTAGTTAGGTTTAAGCAGTTCTAAGGTCTAGAGGACTGATGACCTCAGAAGTTATGTCCCATAGTGGTCAGAGACGTTCCATTCAGTTAGGAAATCAGGAAAACGATATTTCGCGAAGTTGATCCTACCAATGCCTGGTACTAGTAAAAGACGACACATCATTCAGGAGGAGGAAACGAAATGGAACTTCACGGGTTGAAAGGGTTCGTCATGTTAGTTCAGTCACTAAAAATCGAATCAAATTATTTTACGAAGCTCTCTGCAGTGCGCGCGTATCAGGACGACGTTGCGTCACCCCTGGCCTGGGTGCAAGCACTGATTTGCTTGGGCAGGGAGTCACCCCTTATATTCTCTCCTGAGGCAAGATGCTGTACAAATAATGTAAATGATCCCTGAAATTCTGGCTGCTGGCACAGTGTTCGAGCATGTGTGCGACCTGGTCCCACACATGTTCTATCGGGGACAGTTCTGGCCATCTTGCTGTCTACGGGACAGTTCATAGACATGTGCCAGTGTTGGCGAGTATTTTCGTGTTGGAAAGTGGCACCATTATACTGTCGCATGTGAGGTAAAACACGAGGACGCAGGATACCAGAGACGTACCGTTAAGACACCAGAGTTCTCTCAAGTCGTAATATGACGTCGTAGCCGATGGCTGCTGACACCATGACGCTAACAGAAGGACTGCGGTATGTTCAGGTTTATCCGGATTTGTCCTGGTTCTGAGGGAGTCTGGGGGAGGAGTTCTTTGTACAACTGTCTGGGGTAAGCTCAGAGCATCTTTCATGTCTGGAGAAATTGGATTGCTTGGAAATAAACAGATTTTAGTATTCTTAAGTATTCTTAATTACAATACACTGAAAGATGACTGGCGCGTCGGTAATTTCGTTAATGTCATACAACAAAACCAGTGGGAATCGCGTTTAGGTGCTGTCCTATACACATGTTTTCCACACTTCTCTATTGAGAACGATATAAGACGGCCGACAGCAGACTACATTGTATCGAGCAACTCACTATCCACAGGCTATACGTGTCCGAGAGAGTAACCGGGTTAGACCGAATTGTTCGGGGTTCTGGGAGCTTTGTCCGGGGTCGCCAACGGTAGGCCTAGACACTGATGAGTGTGTCCGAAATATTAGAGGAATGGGGCTTCTCGCCACCTCGCTGCCACATTCGCCGACGGTCGACGTCCTGGCACGCGAGGAACCACCATTCATTGCTCAGCACAATGTGGTTCGAATGGCTCTGAGCACTATGGGACTCAACATCTGAGGTCATCAGTCCCCTAGAACTTAGAACTACTTAAACCTAACTAGACACTGCTGAGTCTGTCCGAAATATTAGAGGAATGAGGCTTCTCGCCACATCGCTGCCACAATCGCCGACGGTCGACGTCCTGGCACGCGAGGAACCACCATTCATTGCTCAGCACAATGTGGTTCGAATGGCTCTGAGCACTATGGGACTCAACATCTGAGGTCATCAGTCCCCTAGAACTTAGAACTACTTCAACCTAACTAGACACTGCTGAGTGTGTCCGAAATATTAGAGGAATGGGGCTTCTCGCCACATCGCTGCCACAGTCGCCGACGGTCGACGTCCTGGCACGCGAGGAACCACCATTCATTGCTCAGCACAATGTGGTTCGAATGGCTCTGAGCACTATGGGACTCAACATCTGAGATCATCAGTCCCCTAGAACTTAGAACTACTTAAACCTAACTAGACACTGCTGAGTGTGTCCGAAATATTAGAGGAATGGGGCTTCTCGCCACCTCGCTGCCACAATCGCCGACGGTCGAAGTCCTGGCACGCGAGGAACCACCATTCATTGCTCAGCACAATGTGGTTCGAATGGCTCTGAGCACTATGGGACTCAACACCTGAGGTCATCAGTCCCCTAGAACTTAGAACTACTTCAACCTAACTAGACACTGCTGAGTGTGTCCGAAATATTGGAGGAATGCGGCTTCTCGCCACCTCGCTGCCACAATCGCCGACGGTCGACGTCCTGGCACGCGAGGAACCACCATTCATTGCTCAGCACAATGTGGTTCGAATGGCTCTGAGCACTATGGGACTCAACATCTGAGGTCATCAGTCACCTAGAACTTAGAACTACTTAAACCTAACTAGACACTGCTGAGTGTGTCCGAAATATTAGAGGAATGGGGCTTCTCGCCACCTCGCTGCCACAATCGCCGACGGTCGACGTCCTGGCACGCGAGGAACCACCATTCATTGCTCAGCACAATGTGGTTCGAATGGCTCTGAGCACTATGGGACTCAACATCTGAGGTCATCAGTCCCCTAGAACTTAGAACTACTTAAACCTAACTAGACACTTCTGAGTGTGTCCGAAATATTAGAGGAATGGGGCTTCTCGCCTCCTCGCTGCCACAATCGCCGACGGTCGACGTCCTGGCACGCGAGGAACCACCATTCATTGCTCAGCACAATGTGGTTCGAATCGCTCTGAGCACTATGGGACTCAACATCTGAGGTCATCACTCCCCTAGAACTTAGAACTACTTAAACCTAACTAATCTAAGGACATCACACACATCATTGCCCGAGGCAGGATTCGAACCTGCGACCGCAGCAGCAGCGCGGTTCCGTTCTGAAGCGCCTAGAACCGATCGGTCACAACGGCCGGCAGCACAATGTGACGCCATTCGCCAGCAGTCCGTGCTTCTCAGTATGGCTGTTGATAAAATATCGATATACCCATGTTGTTGTTGCGGTCCTCAGTCCTGAGACTGGTTTGATGCAGCTCTCCATGGTACTCTATCTTGTGTAATCTTCTTCATCTCCCAGTGCCTTCTGCAGCCTACATCCTTCTGAATCTGTTTAGTGTATTCATCTCTTGGTCTCCCTCTACGATTTTTACCCTCCACGCTACCCTCCAATACTAAATTGGTGATCCCTTGATGCCTCAGAACATATCCTACCAACCGATCCCTTCTTCTAGTCAAGTTGTGCCACAAACTCATCATCTCCCCAATCCTATTCAGTACCTCCTCATTAGTTATGTGATCTACCCATCTAATCTTCAGCATTCTTCTGTAGCACCACATTTCGAAAGCTTCTATTCTCTTCTTGTCTAAACTACAGTATTTATCGTCCATGTTTCACTTCCATACAAGGCCACACTCCATACAAAAACTTTCAGAAACGACTTCCTGACACTTGAATCTATGCTCGATGTTAACAAATTTCTCTTCTTTAGAAACGCTTTCCTTGCCATTGCCAGTCTACAGTTTATATCCTGTCTACTTCGACCATCATCAGTTATTTTGCTGCCCAAATAGCAAAACTCCTTTACTACATTAAGTGTCTCACTTCCTAATCTAATTCCCTCAGCCTCACCCGACTTAATTCGACTACATTCCATTATCCTCGTTTTGCTTTGACACTGCCAATTCCGTTCAATTGCTCTTCCAAGTCCTTTGCTGTCTCTGACACAATTACAATGTCATTGGCGAACCTCAAAGTTTTTAGTTCTTCTCCATGGATTTTAATACCTACTCCAAATTTTTCTTGTTTCCTTTACTGCTTGCTCAATATACAGATTGAATAACATCGGGGAGAGGACACAACGCTGTCTCACTCCCTTCCCAACCACTGCTTCCCTTTCATGTCCCCCGACTCTTATTACTGCCATCTGGTTTCTGTACAAATTGTAAATAGCCTTTCACTCCCTGAACTATACCCCTCCCACCTTTAGAATTTGAAAGAGAGTATTCCAATCAACATTGTCAAAAGCTTTCTCTAATTCCATAAATGGTTGAAACATAGGTTTGCCTTTCCTTAATCTTTCTTCTAAGAGAAGTGGTATGGTCAGTATTGCCTCACGTGTTCCAGTATTTCTACGGAATCCAAACTGATCTTCCCCTAGGTCGGCTTCTACCAGTTTTTCCATTAGTCTGTAAATAATTCGTGTTAGTAATTTACAGCTGTGGCTTATTAAACTGATAGTTCAGTAATTTTCACATCTGTCAACGCCTGCTTTCTTGGTTATTGGAATTATTCTATTCTTGAAGTCTGAGGGTATTTCGCCTGTCTTATACATCTTGCTCACCAGGTGGTAGAATTTTGTCAGGACTGGCTCTCCCAAGGCCGTCAGTAGTTCCAATGGAATGGTGTATACTCTGGGGGTCTTGTATCGACTCAGGTCTTTCAGTGCTCTGTCAAACTCGTCACGCAGTATCACATCTCCCATTTCATCTTCATCTACATCTTCTTCCATTTCCATAATATTGTCCTCAAGTACATCGCCCTTGTATAGACCCTCTATATACTTCTTCCACCTTCCACCTTTCAACTTTCCCTACTTTGCTTAGAACTGGGTTTCCATCTCAGCTCTTGATGTTCATACAAGTGGTTCTCTTATCTCCAAAAGTCTCTTTAATTTTCCTCTAGGCAGTATCTATCTTACCCCTAGTGAGATAAGGCTCTACATCGTTACATTTGTCCTCTAGCCATCACCGCTTAGCCATTTTGCACTTCTGTCGACCTCATTTTTGAGACGTTTGTATTCCTTTTTGCCTGCTTACTTTACTGCATTTTTATATTTTCTCCTTTCATCAATTAAATTCAATATTTCTTCCGTTACCCTAGGATTTCTACTAGCCCTCGTCTTCTTACCTACATGATCCTCTGCTGCCTTCACTACTTCATCCCTCAAAGCTACCCATTCTTCTTCTACTGTATTACTTTCCCCCATTCTTGTCAATTGTTCCCTTATGCTCTCCGTGAAACTCTGTACAACCTCTGGTTTAGTCAGTTTATACAGGCCCCATCTCCTTAAATTCCCATCTTTTTGCAGTTTCGTCAGTTTTAATCTGCAGTTCATAACCAGTAGATTGTGGTCAGTCCACATCTGCCTCTGGAAATGTATTACAATTTAAAACCTGGTTCCTAAATCTCTGTCTTACCATTATATCATCTATCTGAAACCTGTCAGTACCTCCAGGGTTCTTCCATGTATACAACCTTCTTTCATGATTCTTAAACCAAGTGTTAGCTATGATTAAGTTGTGCTCTGTGCAAAATTCTACCAGACGGCTTCCTCTTTCATTTCTTAGCCCCAATCCATATTCACCTACTATGTTTCATTCTCTCCCTTTTCCTACTCTTGAATTACAGTCACCCATGACTATTAAATTTTCGTCTCCCTGCACTACCTGAATAATTTCTTTTATCTCATCCTACATTTCATCAATTTCTTAGTCATCTGCAGAGCCAATTGGCATATAAACTTGTACTACTGTAGTAGGCGTGGGCTTCGTGTCTATCTTGGCCACAATAATGCGTTCACTATGATGTTTGTAGTAGCCTACCCGTACTCCTATTTTTTTATTCATTGTTAAACCTACTCCTGCATTACCCTTATTTCATTTTGTATTTATAAACCTGTATTCACCTGACCAAAAGTCTTTTTCCTCCTGCCACCGAACTTCACTAATGCCCACTATATCCAACTTTAACTTATCCATTGCCCTTTTTAAATTTGTTAACCTGCCTGCCCGATTAAGGGATCTGACATTCCACTCTCCGATCCGTAGAACGCCAGTTTTCTTTCTCCTGATAACGACGTCCTCCTGAGTAGTCCCCACCCGGAGATCCGAGTGGGGGACTATTTTACCTCCGGAATATTTTATCCAAGAGGACGCCATAATCATTTATCCATACAGTAAAGCTGCATGCCCTCGGGAAAAATTACGGCCGTAGTTTCCCCTTGCTTTCAGCCGTTCGCAGTACCAGCACAGCAAGGCCATTTTGGCTAGTGTTGCAAGGCCAGATCAGTCAATCATCCAGACTGTTGCCCTTGCAACTACTGAAAAGGCTGCTGCCCCTCTTCAGGAACCATACGTTTGTTTGATATACCCATATCTTCACCAAAAGTTATCGACATACACCAACGATAAGTATGTTCCGCCTTCTTATCGATATATCGATATCAGAATAGCAATATCGAGAGCCGATATTTTAATTTTACTGCCCTGACAATCCTATGCAATCGAACGTCGGGCCACTGTCTCATCTGAATACCCTACAGGTCTGGATATATCACGATTCGAGCAGCCGGAGACACAGAGAAGCAAACGCCGCTAAGTGCTGACAACGCTGTCTCACACCACTGCACGGTTTCTCCGTGCTCTTTCTAAACATTCATGGTGGTGTCTGTTTGTTCTATATCATGTCTCCTTACCACTTTCGCACAACGACGCTCTGAGCGTGTTTTTTAGGGAACTGACTAGTTTGAACCTGGGACCTGTTGCTGGTAAGGAGACGCCAGACCACACATGACATGTAGAATTCAGAAGAGTTCAGTGAGACCAGCGATGATATTACCAAATACTAAATGATCTCAGAGTCAGCTCCACTGCACTCCCTGTAAAATAATCTTAATACTAACTAAATTTAATGGAAAGGGTTCAAGGCTTTCCTATTTTTAGATAGCTGGTAAAATAACGTCGAAAAAGCAGTTACATTTACCATTGGAAATTTTATTGTACTCATAAAACATTGTTTATAAATTGCACTATTGATAAAACGAAATGTTTCAATACAGGGTGGTAAAAACCAACTGCGTTCAACAACAATGTGAACGAATATTCCCTGAGTGGGTTTCCAAGTTCTACAATGGGTCGAAGGATGACCTATGCCATATCACATCTATAATCTAGGTTTAAATTAAGTTTCACAAAAGAAAAAACTATCAAAATGGTCTACAGTGACCCTCAATTATCTTTAATTACTTATCTAACTTGTCGTAAATTACAGTGGCTGATGTGGCTTCTCAATAACTATATAACGGAAAAATCATCGCGGTTCATATTTTTAGTTTAAGTGGCAAATGTGAACACCATGAGCTTTAATTTACGATCGACACTAGCAAAAAGGGTGAGACTTCTGCAGTTCTGAGTGAAGCGTTATGGTTCAACAATGCGACATCGCGTGCGTTCATTACTGTGTCGGTGTTTGTCAGGGGCGCCGGCCAGCGCAGCTCCGCTCACCTCGCCGTCTGGAAGCAACTCTCCCCTAACTTCTCCTTACTACAATTTATCGAAGTTGGTCTAAAAAAACTATCTGGCTGTGTTTTCATCTGACCAATCAGGGTGTCAATGTTAACCTTAAGCTCCGCCTACAAAAATTCTGTCTATCCGATGAGAAACGTTATACTTTTCGTGGTGGGGCAATGGTTTTTAAAGTTTGCAATGTAACAGATACGCTAAAAAGTCTCACGCTAAAACCTGCAGCTGGTGTGGTCCTTTTAGCGTTATCGTAAGATCTATACTGTTCTTCTGGAGGGCTCTATCTTTTAACATGGGCTGGGGGGTGGTCCTTGACGTAACAGAGACGCGAAAAAATCTCACGCTAAAACGTGCGGGTGGTAGTCTTAGAGGTAGGCTGGCGACGTGGGTGTCCAGTCCGTCCCTTATCGTAGGGCCTTCTAGCTTAACACGGTTCTGCTCTCGGCTTCTGTTCACGTTTCTCCCCTCGGAACTGCGTCGGTCTCACGGTGGGAAGGTACGACATGCATTTAGGCATTCTTGTGTTAGTCTGTGGTATTCCATTTGCTCACTCGTTATTCGTATTACTTTGGTTAATTTAATGCCATGATTTATTCGGAGCTATGTGACATACTATTGGATTTGCTTCTCATGTCAGTGTTTTCATGGAAGGTGTTGGATTTGCCTGACACCTTACATCTTCACAGTGAACACTCAACATTTGGCGCTGTTCAATCTCCTTATTTACCCTACCAGGTAACGTAAAACAACACTAAACACGTACAACGCTAAAGCACTCTGACAACCGCTCTGCCTGTTGCAGAAACTGGAAAAATAATCAATTATATATCCGCCGAAGGCCTGTAAGTGTTCGAAGTTAAATTTACATTCGACCACGCCTTCTGCTTGGTTTTTCGCTTGCAGTGTATTTGGTTGGTGCATAAGTATGTAGAATTGTTTTTAGTTGCCAATACTATATTCTCCTTCACTATTTCCAACAGTCTGCCAATATTTCGAGTCCACGACTGTAGAATACGCGTTGTTTTGAGGCGAAGAACTCGAGGAGACATATTCGGAGCGCCTTTTCATCCGGATGCAATGTTTCTTGAAGGCTCTTCGATAGAGAGCGTAAAGGTGAAAATATGAGGGCCCAAGATCAGATGAATAAGGTGGGGTCGGAATGACTTCCCAACCCAACTCCTGCGTTGTGTTTTCTGTCAGTGTCGCAGAATGCGGGCGGTGTTTACCATGGAGTAGCATAACTTCAGGCAGTCTTCCTGGTCGTTGTTCTTGAATTGTGTGTGCAACAAGTTCCAGCTGTTGACAGTAACACCTCGGGGAAGCAATTTGTAGTAGACCACACCCTCGTTGGTCCATCAGACGCTCAACTCTATGTTATGTGGATGCGCACAAGTCTTTTTACGGTGAGTCACTGCGTTTTTAGGCTCAGCAAGTCCTTTCTTTTCCTTATGTTGCTATAAAGACTACAGGATAGAAGTGGTCGGTCTTGTACACTAGTCAACTGATGACGAGCAACCAGCGATGCAGATATAATCACCCGATTTCTGTTTTGATTTTGGTTTAGAACATGCGGGACCCGTAAAACGGATTTGTAAACCTTCCCCCATTGCACACAAATGTCGCACGATCTCATTTGCCAGTTCTCGAGAACACTGACGTACATCACTGTGAATTAATGCGTTTAAATAATCTTCATCAAACCACGAATTTGTTCCCAAACGTGGAGAGTCACTGATGTCGAAATGATCCTCCTTCAAACGAAGAAACCTTTTTCTTGTCTTGCTCTCTCCGGTGGCATTGTAGCATACACTGCCCAAACGCTTTTGGCTGACTCGCTGTTTCACCCCTCTACTGAACTCGGACAGAAAAATATGTCGGACATTTTCCGATTTCTCCACTTGGGACGTTATTTTCCACCGCCCATAGCTCCATTCACTATCTGAATATGACAATGTGTACACCTTGAACTACAAATAAAAAATGACAATCTATAAATAAATACATAGACACCGGAATGCAAACACGCAAAACTAAAATACTAGGAACTTGTGCATGAATTTAATATTTAAATATAATACTCATTGGCAATAGCAGCGCAGAGTACACTCCTGGAAATTGAAATAAGAACACCGTGAATTCATTGTCCCAGGAAGGGGAAACTTTATTGACACATTCCTGGGGTCAGATACATCACATGATCACACTGACAGAACCACAGGCACATAGACACAGGCAACAGAGCATGCACAATGTCGGCACTAGTACTGTGTATATCCACCTTTCGCAGCAATGCAGGCTGCTATTCTCCCATGGAGACGATCGTAGAGATGCTGGATGTAGTCCTGTGGAACGGCTTGCCATGTCATTTCCACCTGGCGCCTCAGTTGGACCAGCGTTCGTGCTGGACGTGCAGACCGCGTGAGACGACGCTTCATCCAGTCCCAAACATGCTCAATGGATGACAGATCCGGAGATCTTGCTGGCCAGGGTAGTTGACTTACACCTTCTAGAGCACATTGGGTGGCACGGGATACATGCGGACGTGCATTGTCCTGTTGGAACAGCAAGTTCCCTTGCCGGTATAGGAATGGTAGAACGATGGGTTCGATGACGGTTTGGATGTATCGTGCACTATTCAGTGTCCCCTCGACGATCACCACAGGTGTACGGCCAGTGTAGGAGATCGCTCCCCACACCATGATGCCGGGTGTTGGCCCTGTGTGCCTCGGTCGTATGCAGTCCTGATTGTGGCGCTCACCTGCACGGCGCCAAACACGCATACGACCATCATTGGCACCAAGGCAGAAGCGACTCTCATCGCTGAAGACGACACGTCTCCATTCGTCCCTCCATTCACGCCTGTCGCGACACCACTGGAGGCGGGCTGCACGATGTTGGGGCGTGAGCGGAAGACGGCCTAACGGTGTGCGGGACCGTAGCCCAGCTTCATGGAGACGGTTGCGAATGGTCCTCGCCGATACCCCAGGAGCAACAGTGTCCCTAATTTGCTGGGAAGTGGCGGTGCGGTCCCCTACGGCACTGCGTAGGATCCTACGGTCTTGGCGTGCATCCGTGCGTTGCTGCGGTCCGGTCCCAGGTCGACGGGCACGTGCACCTTCCGCCGACCACTGGCGACAACATCGATGTACTGTGGAGACCTCAGGCCCCACGTGTTGAGCAATTCGGCGGTACGTCCACCCGGCCTCCCGCATGCCCACTATACGCCCTCGCTCAAAGTCCGTCAACTGCTCATACGGTTCACGTCCACGCTGTCGCGGCATGCTACCAGTGTTAAAGACTGCGATGGAGCTCCGTATGCCACGGCAAACTGTCTGACACTGACGGCGGCGGTGCACAAATGCTGCGCAGCTAGCGCCATTCGACGGCCAACACCGCGGTTCCTGGTGTGTCCGCTGTGCCGTGCGTATGATCATTGCTTGTACAGCCCTCTCGCAGTGTCCGGAGCAAGTATGGTGGGTCTGACACACCGGTGTCAATGTGTTCTTTTTTCCATTTCCAGGAGTGTATTAATCACTTGTAGCAATCGTTCTTACAGTGGAGCCCTATCACGGGGCCCACGACTGTTCGATATCGCCTGCATGAGAGGCATAGGTAAAAAGAACGCAAGGTGAGTGGGGATAACATTGGCGAAGTGTACCTGATGTGTACGTGTTCTCTGCAATGCCCGCGTGGCATGCCTGGCTGTTACGTACCGGCGTACACCGCAACGTTTCCGGTAGTGACGTGGAAAAGAGGTGTCGCGGTAGAGACGTGATGTTCCCCAGAGCCGTTCTGCTGCATTCGGAGCGCCGACTGTGGGCCGGAATAGGGAAACGGGCGCAGGGCTCGGCGCCGCCGTTGCGGGAAGCCGTAGACGTCGCGGGGCTGATGAGTCCCCCCGCAGAGACCTGCCGGGATGGCGGACGGCCGTCGGTCCAGAGACTTCCCGAGGTGCCCATAGGCCTCTCCAGCTGTGGCACGTGCTGGACGGCGGTCCCAGGTCCAATCGTGGCGCCCTCGTAGCGCTCACAGCTCGCTCATTCCGCACTACCATCGCTTCACAAGCACGAAAGTAATATTTATTTCTTAATACGAAAGCAGTTTTCAAATGTTATCCGTTATTATCAGTTTCGCATTACCAAAGCAAACGCCTTACTAGGGCAGTCCATAAAGTATCGATATATCGATGGTTTTTCCAAAAAGTATTTATATATAACGGCGGCATTGCTCCACAATATATCGATATATCGGTATCGAATATTTTTATTATATCTTTTTTTTCGCCATTTTCGGTAAATATTTGAAATTGATCTACATACTCTGCGCTCGTTGGTAGCACACCGCGCCTTGTACTCACCCACCGCGGTGCTGGGAGTCACAATACCAAGTTACGACACCTGAAGATGGGAGTATAACAGCCCGAAACCGGTCGGGCTCTAAATAAAAGAACCTTACAACTGTAGCGGCATTTTCAACCTTTCGTGCTCTTTTGAAGTTTTAATAGAACATAATTTTACAGCTGGCCGTTGTGATCGAGCGGTTCTAGGCGCTTCAGTGCGGAACCACGCGGTTGCTACGGTCGCAGGTTCGAATCCTGCCTCGGGCATGGATGTGTGAGAGGTCCTTAGGTTAGTTAGGTTTAAGAATTTCTACACTACTGGCCATTAAAATTGCTACACCACGAAGATGACGTGCTACAGACGCAAAATTTAACCGCCAGGAATAAGATGCTGTGATATGCAAATGATTAGCTTTTCACAGCATTCACACAAGGTTGGCGCCGGTGGCGACACCTACAACGTGCTGACATGAGGAAACTTTCCAACCGATTTCTCATACACAAACAGCAGTTGACCGGCGTTTCCTAGTGAAACGTTGTGTGATGCCTCGTGTAAGGAGGAGAAATGCTACCATCACGTTTCCGACTTTGATAAACGTAGCTTATCGCGATTGCGGTTTATCATATTGCGACATTGCTGATCGCGTTGGTAGAGATCCAATGACTGTTAGCAGAAAATGGAATCGGTGGCTTAAGGAGGGTAATACGGAACGCCGTTCTGGACTCCAATGGCCTCGTATCACTAGCAGCCGAGATGACTGGCATTTTATACGCAATGCTGTAACGGATCGTGCAGCCACGTCACGATCCCTGACTCAACAGGTGGGTACGTTTGCAAGACAACAACCATCTGCACGAACAGTTCGACGTCGTTTGCAGCAGCATGGACTATCAGCTCGGAGACCATGGCTGCGGTTACCCTGGACGCTGCATCACAGACAGGAGCGCCCGAGATGGTGTACTCAACGACGAACCTGGGTGCACGAATGGCAAAACGTCATTTTTGCAGATGAATCCAGGTCCTGTTTACAGCATCATGATGGTTACATCCGTGTTTGGCAACATCGCGGTAAACGCACGTTTGAAGCGTGTATTCGTCATCGACATACTGGCGTATCACCCAACGTGATGGTTTGGAGTGCCATTGGTTACCCGTGTCGGTCACCTCTTGTTCGCATGTTGGCACTTTGAACAGTGGACGTTACATTTTAGAAGTGTTACGACCCGTGGCTCTACTCTTCATTCGATCCCTGCGAAAACCTACACTTCAGCAGGATAACGCACGAACGCATGTTGCAGGTCCTGTACTGGCCTTTCTGGTTACAGAAAATGTTCGACTGCTGGCCTGGCCAGCACATTCTCTAGATCTCTCACTAATTGAAAACGTCTGGTCAATGGTGGCCGAGCAACTGGCTCGTCACAATACGCCAGTCATTACCCTTGATGAACTGTGGTATCGTGTTGAAGCTGCATGGACAGCTGTACCTGCACACGGCATCCAAGCTCTGTTTGACTCAATGCCCAGGCGTATCAAGGCCGTTATTACGGCCAGAGGTGGTTGTTCTGGGTACTGATTTCTCAGGATCTGTGCACCCAAAGTGCGTGAAAATGTAATCACATGTCAGTTCTAGTATAATTTATTTGTCCAATGAAATACACGTTCATCATCTGCATACCTTCTTGGTGTAGCAATTTCAATGGCCCGTAGTGTAAGTCTAGGGGACTAATGACCTCAGATGTTAAGTCCCATAGTGCTTAGAACTATTTCACCCATGTGAACCATATTTTTACTTTCAATTGTGTGAATGACTTCTTCTAGTTTTTGAGTTCTAATCACGTCCAGTCTTTTTCTTCGACGTGGGCACCTCAGTCTTGTTGCAACCCCTGTACACAGTACGAGCAGCCCTTAGCGGCTCGCCATCTGACAAGTGTTCATGACGTCTCCTTTCCGGCTTAGATCTTTTTTAATATGTGACTTGTAAGTACTGCGTCTTTTAGAGTCAGTACAAACTTTAATTTTATTAATGTACTGTATACCTAATGTTTTAGTACAGTTAGTCTAATTCTGAAGACAACGCTCATAGTAGCATCGAAACCAGGTCAATTTTGACTCAATATTTGTGACCGAGGGCTTATTTGTTACAATATTATCTATATTCGTGAACACACAAAATTCTGTGTCAGTAATTTTTGAATGCTTGAAACGCAACTTGTGTAAAAACCGGGAATGAAAAATAAAAATGGAGAACAAAGAACCAAGTGCTCGAATTAAAAAGGATGCAAGAGAAGAACTGAGCCTTTTACCCCTACTGTTCAATGTATATATCGAAGAAGGAACGACAAAAATAAAAGAATGGCTGAAAACAGGGTTAAAAGTAAGAGTGAAAGAATATAAACAATAAGATTGTCTGATGACATTGCTAGCCTCAATGGAAGTGAGAAATTATAGGGTATACCCGACGAATAAGTAGCCTACTCACCTCGCAAAATTTTAGAAGTTTTGGTGAGGTCTTATGGGACCAAACTGCTGAGGTCAACCTCCGACGGAGCAGGGGAGGGGAGGGGGGGGGGGTTTGTGCGGACCGTGACAAGGCGCTTGAGAGCGCGCGGCTCAGCACAGTGTTGACAGAGTAAACCAAGAAAAGGGAAATTAATGACGACTAATTGAAATGAGATTAGTGATCAAATTAGCATCAGGAAGAACCACATAGTAGGTTAACTGAAGGAAGCAGGCCGGGGTGGACGAACGGTTCTAGGCGCTACAGTCTGGAACCACGCGACCGCTACTGTCGCAGGCTCGAATCCTGCCTCGGGCATGGATGTGTGAGATGTCCTTAGGTTAGTTAGGTTTAAGTAGTTCTATGTTCTAGGGGGACTGGTGACCTCAGAAGTTAAGTCCCATAGTGCTCAGAGCCATCTTGACCTGAAGGAATTCTGATATCTTGAGACCATTGTCGGGTCTTTCGTGGTCACTTGCTGGCATATTTCCTGTTGGCCGGCGTTTGTTTGGCGAATTTTATGACGTTTCGTCAGTACTAATAGTTGGCATTGTCAAAGCATCACCTTCCATTGCTGGTAGAGGACTGGAGTCGATTTGAGGGGGCACAACCCATCCTGCAGCGGACAACCGCTGCATGTAGCAAGGGAGGAAAAATAGCGGCAATAACCAGGGAGAAGCCCTCAGAAGCTGGCACGACAGGTAAATACGGGAAGCGCTCAATAGGTAATGCAACACATTTCTTTTCTCGGAAAATTTCAGTTAAAAATGTGTAATTTGCTGTGGGACATCGTCGAACATTCATGCTTCAGCCCCCACAGTGTCATGAAATTCTCCTGTCGATGTCCGGCTTACTGACTTCAGTGCCTAATTTCTCACGTGAAACCTGTATAAATAGGCTGTTTGTGTCTTCCGCCTCTTCTTCTGCTAATCCAAACAGCTGCACGCTATTTCCTTTTTGGTACTGTTCTACCCCGTCCATCGTAGTGGAGAGTATTTCTTCCATTAGGTGGCAGCGTTTTATGTAGCCTCCAAAATGGCGTCTGTAGCGGAGGAGCAAGCAGAGAGCTATCATTGGGTTTATTTGGCGGAAAAGCTAGAGCATCGCAGTTATTCATAGGCGCTATCACAATATCTACAGAGACCTGGCATTGGCAAAAGCACGGTGAGTCGTTGGGCGAGGAGCCTGCCATCATCGTAATAAGATCGCGCAGACCTGTCCGACCTCTCCCGTGCGGGCCGGCCGCTCAAGGCAGTGACTCCTGCACCTTCGGAACCTGCGGACACACTTGGCCGAGGTGATCGACAGATCGCAATCAAACACCTCACCTCACAACTGGACGTCTCTGCTGGCAGTGCTGACACACTCGTCCACCAGTTGGGGTACTCAAAGGTGTGTGGCCGCTGGGTTCCTCGCCACCTAACAGAAGACAAGACAGAGCAACGAAGGACAATTTATGGGGTACTGCTTCCACGTTACGAGGTTGATCCTAATACATTTTTGCCAAATATCGTCACAGGCGACGTAACATGAGTTCATCACTTCGAACTGGAAACACAACGGCAATCCATGTATTGGCGCCGCACAACCTCTCCTCCAAAGGAAAAATTCAAGGCCGCATCCTCAGCCGATAAAGTCATGGCGATGGTCTTATCGGTCGCCGAAGAGGTTATTCTGTTTCATGTCCTCCCTAATGATGCAACGATCAAATTTGAAGTGTTTTGTGCTACTATCAGGAAATTGAAGGAACAACTTCAGCGTGTTCGTTTCGACAAAAATGAAAACGAACTTCTTCTCCATCACAATCCAAGGCCTCACACAAGTTTGCACACCCGAGAGGCGCTCACAGAACTTCACTGGACTGTTCTTCCTCATCCACCCTATAACCCTAATCTCTTACCTCCCGACTTCCACCCGTGTGATCCAATGAAAGATGCACTCCGCAGTAATCAGTGCATAGGTGATGGGGAGTTTATTGCAGCAACTGCTTGGCTCCATCGTCGCCCCGTGGAATGATACCGTGCGGGTTTACAGGCCTTCCCAGTAAGGTGGCGTAAGGCCGTCGGCTCGAACGGAGATTATGTTTTGTACCCAACTGATTGGTACGCTAAATGAAAATTGTTGCGGCCGTGAGTTCGACGTCAGTCCGTCACCAGCAACGGAGTGGGAAGCTTCGATAAAGCCAGCCGCTCGTGCTGGAGAAATGCCGGAAAATTCATCGAATAACGCGAGACAGACACAAAAAGGCAGTATGCTAAAAAAAAAAAAAAAAAAAAAAAAAAGTATGACGGACCAAGCCAGGAGAGCATAAAAGCAGACTATTACAGACAAAGAATGCATTCCTGACGATAAGAAGTCTGATAGTATCAAACATTATCCTTAATTTTAGGAAGGAGTTTCTGAGACTGTACAGTGTAGAGCACACATTGTATGGAAGTGAATCATTGACTATGAGGGGAAGGTGAGAAGAATAGAATAAAGCAATTGAGATGTGGTGCTATAGAAGGGTGCTGAAAAATGGGTGGACTGATAAGAAATAAGGTTATCCTCAGGTCCTGCGAAGATAGCAGTATACGGAAAGCATTGATAAGAATAAGAACAGGATGATATGGAACGTTTTAAGACGTCAGAGAATAGCTTATATGATTCTGCAGAGAGCTATGGAGGGTAAAAACTATAGAAGAAGACTGAGCTTGGAATACATCCGACCAGTAATTGGATTTTTTAAAAGAGGAAACCGCCATTTGACTGTGTATTATTATATTTATCTTTTGCAGTACCCAGATTTCGGCTTTTATGTCATTATCAAGCTCAACGCTAAATGTTTCTGTACTCATATGTTCAAGGCAGTCCAAAGCAGGTCTGGTGTCAGTCAGATGACTGATGACACCAGAAGTGAAGTCAGGTTTTGACTCGTATCATAAGCTACAGTCGTCCACCGACTCCGTTCGCACAAAGTAGTTGTTTCGTTCCTACCCATGGCTGGTAACATCGTCAGTGACAGTGAAAGGTTGAAACAAGCCTGATTACGTCCTCTTAGCTTAATGATAAATGTTCTGGCACAGACACTGAATTGTCACTATAACTAAAGCTATTGTATTGTCTTTCCTTGCACGTGATGTTGTTTTCCATTTCGAAATCTTATTTGTTGCAACAAATCCACTGTAAAGGTCTGGAGAATTTTAATTAGGGCGCAATTTCGGCTTGAACAAGATATGGTTTGTGTTTTCAGAGGAATCAGCCCAGGATTTGTCTTCAGTGATTTGGGGCAACCAGGCGACACCTAAATCTAGATGGCCAGTTGGACATCTTAGGACCCCTCATTCTGAATGCGGATCCATCACTTTAATTACTGCGTTGAATTACCGTCACTGAATCTGCATTTCCTCTCACTGAAAATATTTCGTTGTAGGCTTCTTTTTAATTTTCACGCTGCCAGCTTTCTACACGATTACAGCTTTGCTTTATCAGCAAAACATAGTTGTACACCATTTGTAACACCGCTCCGCAATTAAATTTTGAATGCGTCGAGGAGAAAGCTCAATGCAGTACGGCAATGAATGACGTGTTCATTGTCTACGGAAACAAGGGCAAATTTCGTTATAATGCGAGAGGTCTGTAGCGTGTAAGCAGGGAGCCGATATGTGGCCACAGTTTAGTGTAGCAGTTCCTTTGTTTCTTTACTGTGCTGTCAAGAAGGGCCACATTCATTGAAAGTTCTTACGCACCAAGAACAGTGCAGAAGTCGTACATCACATTCATTTACAAATTACTCCTTCAGCGAACGGCGACTATCACACATCGTCACATTTTAGTGGGCCGCATGGATCGAGTTCTGAGGATAACTTCAAAACATGTTATCTTTTTATGCATAGTATTTCCAGCAACTGAAATAGAAAAATAATATAGACAAATGACACCAAAATATAAAAAATATCAACACATATTTTCCTACTGAACATATACAAAATGATGACGTCCATCCACATTTACATGTTCTAGTACGTTTTGTGTTTTTACTATTTAGGAAGTGTGTTCATTCTATTTCGCTTTCCTTGCACGCTTTTATTGTCTTACCTCACAGATTTTTAAAGATGACTTTGGCCGAAATGCGTTGTATATAAGGAGTATGTAAATTAAAAGAAAAACATTTGTACTGTATACCAATAAGGATCCTTTCAGAGTATGCTGATACAATAGCTCCATACTTAACTATGATATACGGGGTTTTCAAAAAGTCTCTCCGCAGTGCCGTATGATTGTTAGCCGCGCGTGCCGTATGATTGTTCACCTGCCTGGGGTTTTCAACGAAACAATAAACACACAACTAGTGATGGGCTAAACTGCGATTTTCCGATATCAGTGATTTCTGTGAATGCTACTTTTCACTATCTGCTATTTTTGACTGTGATTTGTCGCAGTTAAGAGTCGCAGTTAAGGAACGTAGGTCGCGTATCCCTGCGACTTGTGCGACTTCTGCGCCTTACAACCGTATGAAAAAGTTACATCTGCCCACACAGAAAATTGCATCTCAACAACTCTGTCATTGGTAAGTAAGTTTTACGTTTGTTCTTCCGTTGGCTTTAATTATGTATTAAAGAAACAACTGTGAAAATATTAATAGTGTAATTAATATGTAAGTAGCCATACAGTAGCGTAATAGTTCATGTTTAGAAAATGAATTCTAACTACATTTCAGTCACTCAGTAAATTGATATCGCAACAAATCTGGAGAACTTACCACTGGGTCTTTAGACCGTTTTCGTCAGCCGAGAGGTTAGTTTCTAAGTGTTTCGGTGGACTTAATTACTTCAGTGAGATCGTTGTTGCAAATATGAAATATACCCCATTGAGTGGCTTTCATTACAGCAAATATTAGCAATCTACTCTGTCAATTATATTGCTTGTAATTAGTGAGAGCAAAAATTGTTTAATAATCCTTGTGATTTTGCAGACACAGTTCTGACTCTTGATTACTGGTTGCTGTACGTATCTATCCACATCAGGGCTGTTGAGAGAGACTCGTGAAGATTCAAGACAGCTCTTAGAGGATTTGCAGTTTAAAAGTGACATAACTGTGAAATAAGTGTGCAGATGAGTGATTAAACTGTGTTTTATTGAAGTTGTTATGCGATTTTAAAGGATTAATAAATGTTAAATACAGTGAGTGAATAACGAAAATCTCATTTTCCACATGTTTAAGCCGTCCTATACCCGCAATTTTCCGCCACTTATTTACTGGTAAACACTAGTTGAAGAGTGATATGCCGCCCCCCCCCCCCTCCACAATCTTTGTGTGACACCGACCTGTAACATAGCCCGAGGTATAGAATATGCATTTTGAGATCTTCCAGTTAAATCAGAAATAGCTTAAGTGCAGCACTTGAAAGTAACACAGGAAAAGCTTACTTATGTAGGTGGTAGTAGTGTCGGCAAAAAGTTCGTGTGTGTGAAGTTGCTACGTAGAACACCAGCTGCAAAACTTGAACTGTGCCGGAATATAAAAGTGAGGCATTCATATGACTCAATAATGCTGTTTTCATTTCACTACACTTATACAGATGTCTGAGTTCTGCTGTGTTAACGTTGCAAAGTCCTATAGGCATGTGGAGTATTAACCAAAATTGTCATATTGGAAGCAGAATCACATTTGTTACGTTACTTCATATTTTCAGGAAAAAAAGGCAAAGTTGCTTCTTATTAATATAATGCATTCAGTCACAACTGTGTTTGACCAACCATAACTGATGCTGAATGTGCATGTCGTCATATAATGTGAAGGGCTTATTTCAATAGTGGTACAAGTCCATTACCTCCACTTTTCTGTCTATAATGCTTCTGAAATTAATGATCCAAACAAACATTAATAAAGGTTCATTTCTAGCAAGAAGCCATATGCTTGAATATTTCTGGTATCTCAACTGTAGATTTTTCAGCGCTCATTTAACTTTACGACTCCGTATCTCAAAATGAACAAAAATGGACTTGTACCACTAATTAAATAAGTCCTTCATATGCACACACAGCATACCGATCTCGTGAGGCACAGGCAAGAAATTGTGGGCAAGTAAACATGGTGTTGCTACGAGCGCCATCTAGTAGCCACAGAAACAACTAGGCTACTGTACATTCAAAATTAGACACATGAAATTGTGATGCAGCTGATTCAGCCGTAACGTAAGACATATTTGTCTGCTTTAAATAGAGATACATTTTGTAACGTAAAAACGTTAGTTATGACATACAAGAAAACAGCAAAGATGTGACAGGAAAACATTTCGGTAAACTGCATGAGGAAATCTGAATCAAAGATCAAGCAATGGCTTTATACAGTCGAAAAAGTTTTTATTTCGCAGCTGCAGTTGTTCGTTGAGAATGAGGCCATCATGACGAGTGAGATGTTTGAAAATCTCCAATTCCTCTAAGACATCCAACCTATGCCCCTTCTTTTCGGTATGCAGAATGTTATCGCCTATGGCTTTAGGCACGTGTCCAGTAATTAAGAGATGATCGGCAAAGGATGAATTTAGGGGACTGGTGCCGTTCTTTCTCATAAGATGTTCTTTATATCTGACGGTGAAAGCACGTCCGGTATGCCCTATATAATAGGAGGAACAGGTATCGCAGATCTTATAAATGCCAGAACGTTCTGTAGGGGATCGCATCTCGTGGTCGTACGGTAGCGTTCTCGCTTCCCACGCCCGAGTTCCCGGGTTCGATTCTCGGTCAGGGATTTTCTCTGCCTCGTGATGGCTGGGTGTTGTGTGATGTCCTTAGGTTTCTTAGGTTTAAGTAGTTCTAAGTTCTAGGGGACTGATGACCATAGATGTTAAGTCCCATAGTGCTCAGAGCCATTTCTTTTTCTGTAGGGGAGCGAATGGATTTCAAATTATGAATGAAATTTCTCTTTAGATTAATATTACTAGTAGAGAAGGCAACATTGCAGTTGTATTTTTTGCTAAGTTTGCGCTGAATCTGATAGGAAATGGGTCCTATGAAAGGAATAGAAAAACATTTTTTTTTCGGTTAATTTCAGTGCATGAGGTGTTTAGCGTGGTAGTTCTTGCAGTTTTCTGTTTTAGGATATCGTCCACTATGTTAGGCGTATATTCATTATTGACTGCTATGGTTTTAAGTAAATTAATCTCCTCATTAAACTTTTCTGTTGAAAGTGGTATGGAGGTGGCTCGGTGGACGGCAGAGTGAAAAAAGACCATTTTCTGAGACTGCGGATGAAAAGAGGAAGCAGGCACGATTTGGTCAGTATACGTTTCTTTTCGAAAAATATTGAAAGTGATGTTATTGTCTTCTATTGTAAGCGTCAAGTCTAAATAATTTAATTGGCGGTTATCGTTTTCGAGTTCAATAGTGAAAGAAATTTTTTCATGGAGATCGTTAAAAAGTTTAAATATGTGATCAATTCTATCGGCGGGTCCATTATAGATGACTAGCATATCATCAACGTATCTTAGATTATATTACACGTATGCCCTGTCAACGTCTGTTTACTTTTGCTATCGCTCTGGCACTCCTCTGGCTAGCGTTAAATCCATCCGAGAAAAAATGCTCGACATTTGGCAGGACGAATGGGATGGGTCCAGTACAGGCCGTAGAGTCCATGGGTTTCTACCCACAGTAAGGGAAAGACTAAGGAACAAGATAATGAATCCCTCACAGGGCCTAGTCCACTTCCTTACAGGCCACGGCCCCTACCCCACGTACCTGCATAAAATAGGAAAAAGGCCAACTCCGGAGTGTGACTGTGGTGCCCACGTAGGATCGCCAGAACACACAGTGTTTGAGTGTCCAATATATGAACAGGCTGTCTGAGTTGAGAGACAGCTTCTCCAGACAAGGGACATAAATGTTATATTAACAAATGGCGAATTATTTAGAAATTTCGCAAAGTTAGTGAATAAAATCTCAAGGGAGGCCCAGCGAGCCTACCTTGGGAGAGGGTAATGCGCTTCAGATCTAATCCGCAATTGTAATTATGTAAATACTACGTTGTTTAAGTCTTGAGTTGTAGTAGCTAGTAGTTGAAGTTAGCTCAGTATGGTGGTGGGGGGAATAAGAGTAGCACAATGGAGTGGTTTCTTCTAGTAGTAGCGGCCCGCCTCCACGCGGCTAGGGACGGGCAACTCTCTGGCAAAAAACCAGAGAGGCTAAGAGGCCAAGAGGCCGACTTTACATATAGTGTACAAAGTAGCAGAATAAACATATTGTTTGCATGCATTTATAAACCACTTCTGTAGCACTAATAGCAGAGAAAGTTAGTCTTAATACACCCAATCAAAAGTGTCAGAAAGTGGGTTACGTAGGTTTCAAAAAATTCTGAAAAAAATTCTATCGCTCTGGTAGCTTCCGCATTTGCGAAACAAAACGTTCTTCGGGTGTATCGTGGTGCTGGTGGTGGACAACTGACGACATTCGTCGTTGGTGATGAGCTTCTTATCTCGCATGACGCCTTTTAGTGCATAGGGCATAGTCGCTAGGAGTCAGGACCCCTGAATATGTAGGCTGTGGCAGCGCAGTAAATGCTAGTCACGCACGGTGGCGATTGCGTGGCAACTAATGTGTGACGGCGCATTGTCATGTTGGAACAGTACGCAGTCCCATTTTCCGTGGCGGCGTTGTTGAAAGCGTCGGCGGAGTTGGCGCAGTGAACTGCAGTACCGAACATCGTTGAGTTTCATATTGGGAGGGTGCCAGTCCACCAGCGATACCTTTCCCTAATCCCAGGAAACAGTCGCCATTTGTTTGTGCACGAATAGTCCCGTCTGTGGCTCCTTGGGACGCGGTCTCGCAGTACACATCTAGACAGTACACTGGCGACTCATTTCTGGAGTTTCGTGTAAGGACAATGAGGCATCGACGGTGACCAGACGTTCAAAGAACTCCGTTGGATCTGCACTGTACTGTTACATCAACTGTTGGCATATCTCTGCACTCTTCTGTTTATGGACAAAAGTGAGGGAATGTGGCATCCCTTGTGCACACCTTCTTAATCCGGAGATCCTCAGGGATGATAGTGTGCAGGGTTCCTCGTGATAAATCTGCTGCTTTCTACAGTTCATCAAAACATGATTCGCCTGTGTCCTAATGTATTTATACTGGTGACTGAGGACGGTGTACTGAATAACATTCCATTAGTATTTACTTCATTTTCAGACTAATAACTATAGATATTACATGTTTGTAGATTGGTTAGTACCTCCAAGTACATGTGCAAGAGCAAGCCATTAACACTTATTTCCCTTGGAAAGCAAATCAGTTGTTGAAGTGCTGACGCGTGGACGCAAAATGGCTAGTCAATACTGACAGCTTAGAAGTGGAGTTACGGCAGTGCAGAAAACATCAGGTCATTAGGTTTGTGACCACTTTGCGTGTTTGACGAAGAGAAAAAACAAGGAAGACCCTGATCTGTGTACATATTAAGATACCACTTATAAAAATACCTGCACTTATGCCCATTACACACTGTGTTTGGCACGAGGCCCAAAAACTTGAACAATATTCTACGATAGCTCGCACGGGTGTTTTGCAAGCAGTCTCCTTCGTGTACTCCAACTGTCCCTCCAATGAACCGAAGTCTGTCACCTGCTTAATCTACGATTCAGCCAAAGTGATCATTTCGTTTCGTATCGCCACAAGTTGTTGCACCCGGGTACTTGTATGAGTTGACTGATTCATTGATATTGTACTCATAGGATACTATGTTTTTTTTCGTTTTGTGAAGTGTACAGTGAAACCTGGTTGGTAGGTACTCAAGAGAGCGCACAGGATAAGGGTACGATTGTGGTCATTGATATTGTACTCATAGGATACTATGTTTTTTTTCGTTTTGTGAAGTGTACAGTGAAACCTGGTTGGTAGGTACTCAAGAGAGCGCACAGGATAAGGGTACGATTGTGGATGGGGCCGTAAATACTTACTGTGAGTTACGCAATCAAACACACAACTTTATTTTTTTAAGAACCACTTATTCACACAACGCTTTAAAAGATCACAATTAGATAATACGGCTGTAGGCCTGGTTAAAGTAAACTTGAGATGCTTAGTGGCCTGAAGGCCTACACTACACGTCTGAAGAGCAACTATAATTAAAACACATTAATAAACAATTTTTTCTAACCAAGAAATTTCTTTCAAAACTTACAACAGAACAGCCGGAAGCCTAATTAAAGAAATATTAACTTATTGCACAGCTGAAGGCCACAAAAAAATTTGAAACAACGGCTGGAGGCCTGAACAACAAGTCAGACGAACAATTTCAAATAAACCCCTTCCTTCATATAAAAATTTTCCTTTAAAGAATACACAGAGCTGAAGACCTTATTAAAAGAGGTTCATGTAAATCCTCGGATGAAGGCCACACATAACACATTGTACAACTCACGGCTTAGTGCCGGGATTACAAACAATTTCAGATAGAATCAGTTTTAAGGCAAAATATTTTTTTAAATAAAATCAATCTTCAAAATTTTAATGTAACATGGCTGAAGGCCTTTATGTAAAATTTAAAAAGAACTGAATTTATACATGCCCAAAGGCCTCGCACAATACTTCAAACTAAAATGAAAATCACAATCTAAAACAAACAGAACAAGTGGTGTTACAAGGGTCGGCCTGAGAAGGTAGCTAACGTGTGAGACAGACAGCCAACAGTGGAAGTTAAATAATCGGATGGCAACCCAAACCCAACCCAAGGCCAAAGGACCGACCAACAATGTAATCAATTCCCTTCTGTCCAACCAATGGCACAATGATGGAAAATATTGACCGACGACGAGGATACGAACAGCACATCATCTCCAAAAATTGGCGTCTAAAAACAGCCAAGGGAACAATAACCAATCTAAGCAAAATATGAACCAAACAACTTAAAAGTGTGTCGAACTACACGCCGTGCCGGACAGCATCAACAGGATGAGGAAACGCATACCACTGGAAACTACTCTAACGACCAGGCAGATAACTGGAGCATTAACGGCCACAGGGCAGAAAAACCGCTGGCGCACTTCACTGGCAAGTAACAGTCAATTTAATAATTAATCACAATATAGGAAGACGGCTACAAGATTTCGCCAACTCCAACACAACATAGATTGCTGCTAGCCCGAACGGCCCAGGGAGCAACAACCCACAAAGGAACGAAGAGATGTCACTATAGTTGAGGTTTCATAACAGGTTAACTGATCACTCAACTTCAGCGTCCAGGTTCGGTGGGCAACGAACTTTGCCGCTCTCACCGCTACAGCCTCACGAACCGACAGCACGTGTACGCCACCAGCTGTCCCGGCCTGGCACCGCGCTGTGGAGACATCCTCGCTGCTCTGTGTCAACCGTATGAGTACCCGCAGCATGCAGACAGCATTAAAATAGCTGCTCAGTCAATACCCCGCAAGCTACACACGGTTCCATGAAAACACTTCCAAAACAACTTGAACAATACTAAAACCATTGACTGTGGAACAACGAGGACAAATCAAAAGTCAATACACGCAGATAACCCAGAGGCGGTTGGTGACCAAACACACGTCGTCCGATGTGACGACCGACCGAACGACCAACCAACGTCGTCCCCACTCAAGGTGTGAGTCGGCAACGGTCGGGCGAGTCATGGCTGTTCGGACCTCGCTGCTGCTCCATCCCGACTGAACTCCCGACACACGACGATCCGGAAATACTAGCGGTCGCTTCAAAGATGGTACGACAGTGCTCTCATCGATAAGTGCTGCTGCTGCCATTCATGGGCAGGCAAGCCAGCAACTTAGTGAGGCCAGTAAATCGAATAAGAAATGGGACGGCAGTACTGCAAAGACAAGATGTCAAGCAATAAATGGCACAAAGATGAACTGCGCACGACTCACACAGTTTTACGTTGCTGCATACACATTTAAGGAAAGTTGCCAACATTTGCACGACTGTGAAATCTTGTCACTGTTGTGCATATTTTAACAAGTAGTTCTTAATTATAGATAACTGCATCGTCAACCAAAAGTTGGTGGTTGTTACTTTATGTTAAAATCAGTACACAGAAAAAAGAGCAACGACCAATCACACTTCCTTACAGCATGCCTTAAATTACATCACAAGGGGCATTCAATAGTTAAGACAACACATTTTTTTCTCGGTCAGTTTCGATTGAAAAATGCTTAATTTGTTGTGGAACATCGTCGAATATCACCGTTTCAGTCCCTGTAGTTTCATGAAGTTCTGGTTGGTGGTGGCGCTGTACATGGCGTTCAAAATGGCGCCTGTAATGGGTTGTTTCCAAGCAGATAGCTGTCATTGAGCTTCTTTTGGCGGAAAACCAGACCATCACAGGTACGCATAGCCGCAGGCACAATGTGTACGAGGATCTGGTAGCGATCACAAGCACGGCGAGACCCTTGGGACAGGCGGCTGGCATCATCGCAACAGGTCGCGCAAGCCTGTCCGATCTCTTACGTGCCGGCCGTTCGCACATAGTTACGACTCCTGAAATGTTGGGACGGGCGGACACTGTCATTCGAGATAATCGACGGATCACATCGCTGCACAGCTGGACGTCCCTGCTGGTAGTCCTCGCAATCGTCCACCTGTTGCAATACTCGAAGGTGTGTGTGTCGACTGGATTACTCGCAGCCTAACAGAAGACCATAGAGAGCAACAAGGGACCATCTGTGTGGAGTTGTTTGCGCCTTATGAGCCTGATAGTAACAATACCTTGACGAACATCGTCACAGGCTGTGGAACATGGGTTCGTCAGTTCGAACCGGAAACAAAACGGCAATCCATGCAGTGGCACCAACCCCTCTCTCCTCTGAAGAAGAAATTCAAAGCCTCACCCTCAGCCGGCAAAGCCATGACGACGGTGTTATGGGGCTCTTAAGGCGTTATTCTGTGTGACCCGCCAGTTTAGCCGAGAGTGCTAATGCGCTGCTTTCTGGACTCGGGTAGGCGCACCGGCCCCGGATCGTATCCGTCCAGCGGATTACCGTCGTCGGTCGGTGTGCCGGCCAGCCTGGATGTGGTTTTTAGGCAGTTTTCCACATCCCGCTAGGTGAATACCGGGCTGGTCCCCACGTTCCGCCTCAGTTACACGATTCGCAGACGTCTGAACTCGCTCGCACTATTCCATGAATTACACTAGACGCACACAGCTGGGGTACACTAATTCCGTCCCAGGGGGTACGGGGTGGCGGCAGGAAGGGCATCCGGCCACCTCTTTCCACTTATAACACCATAGCTCTAATACTCCAATGATTTATTTTGGTTTTTGTTTCATTTAATGTTACATCACTGAGCTTCTGTAAATGTGTTTGTTTGAATCGATAACATAAAATTGTATACTCATTTCTTTGTAAGAATTTCGATGTCATGATATGATTCTATGCAATGTAGTGTATCTGCCATTTAAATTCTTTGTCCCATTTGGAGGGAACAAAACTTACTGTATATAATTGTAATTTCTGTGTGAATAATTTTTTTGTAGAAATGTCAGTATGTGCAAATGCTCTGTTTTATTGAATGAATTTGGTTGTTGCTATGTAAACTGCTGATCCTCACTTAGGGTTCTTTGTTATTCTGTATGTAAAAGTTGTTGTGGTTCCCCTTGGGGACGGAACTGTGTAGCGCGCGCAAATTGTGCTTGGCCTAGGTAGAAAAGGTGGAACTGAGAGTCAGTCGTGAACAAGAACCAGTCGGGGACGAGCCATCAGTCGTGGACGAGCTACCAAATTTTGCGCTGCCATGTAAATGTTGCATATTGTGCTGGTCCCGAGAGAGGTTTTTTTCTGCTACTTTCCAATGCCTCGGATGGATGGATAAGTAGCTGGAACTATTCTGGAATTTGTATCTATTATCGCCACCAAGAAATGACAGAGTCCAGCAATTATACCTGCAATTCCACCTACCGATATGCAATCGCCACCACATTGCGCAATCACTGTAATGGAGCACTATAGCAATGTACAGTGAAGGATCAGCTAAATGGATGTGTTAGTGTGCTCAAATATAAGGTAATTTATAACTGAGTTTATGTACCTACCTTGATTTTTCTCCTTATCATAACACCTCTCAGGTTCCTCTCCGTTGGAACTAAAGTGATTTCCGAGTGTCCCTACTGAAAGAACATTAAAGACCAGTGTTTTTGCTAATTAATGCCTCTTGAGCATAATAAAAAAAGTTAATGAAAGTAATTTTCCTAATAAAATTGCTTATTAATGTGTTGTTGCCAACTTCAATTAAAAGTTCTGAAGACTGAGGCTTATAAAGTTTTCCTTAGTAAATGATCACATTACTGCCTGTTGTAAATCGCAGAAGGTGAGTCAGTATCTTACATATATGTTAATTTTGTGTCTCAGTGTAGTAAAAGTGGAAAACTGCAGTGCGGAACGTTATATACTCAAGTTTGCTAAGTGTTTGTCTCTCCTGTGTATTAGAAGTGCTTATTAATAATATAACAGGATCCACAGTTTGCCTATTGGGTTAATGCTCGGTAACAAGTAACGGAAAGACCACAAATTAAGAAAACCTTAATTTCTTTAGTCAAATGATAGTGAAGAGCAACCTGTAAGTGGATTCAAATTAACTTTCATTTTAAATAGTAACGTACTTAACTGAGAGAGACTTAACCTATATCCAATTAATGATTCTGCAGTTAATAGTAATAATAACGTTATAAAGACCATTCAGTTTGTGTAAGCCCTGAAAGTAATAGTGTGTTTCAGTATCTGTTATAATTTTGCAAATAGCTTGTGCTGTTTTAACTGTTAGTTTCAATCTTACCGTACACATATGTATGTGTCAAGAGTTCACTGCACTCGCGTGTGACAAAGTATAGATTGTGTTTATCCATTCAAGTTACTAATAACTACACTCCTGGAAATGGAAAAATGAACACATTGACACCGGTGTGTCAGACCCACCATACTTGCTCCGGACACTGCGAGAGGGCTGTACAAGCAATGATCACCCGCACGGCACAGCGGACACACCAGGAACCGCGGTGTTGGCCGTCGAATGGCACCAGCTGCGCAGCATTTGTGCACCGCCGCCGTCAGTGTCAGCCAGTTTGCCGTGGCATACGGAGCTCCATCGCAGTCTTTAACACTGGTAGCATGCCGCGACAGCGTGAACGTGAACCGTATGTGCAGTTGACGGACTTTGAGCGAGGGCGTATAGTGGGCATGCGGGAGGCCGGGTGGACGTACCCCCGAATTGCTCAACACGTGGGGCGTGAGGTCTCCACAGTACATCGATGTTGTCACCAGTGGTCGGCGGAAGGTGCACGTGCCCGTCGACCTGGGACCGGACCGCAGCAACGCATGGATGCACGCCAAGACCGTAGGATCCTACGCAGTGACGTAGGGGACCGCACCGCCACTTCCCAGCAAATTAGGGACACTGTTGCTCCTGGGGTATCGGCGAGGACCATTCGCAACCGTCTCCATGAAGCTGGGCTACGGTCCCGCACACCGTTAGGCCGTCTTCTGCTCACGCCCCAACATCGTGCAGCCCGCCTCCAGTGGTGTCACGACAGGCGTGAATGGAGGGACGAATGGAGACGTGTCGTCTTCAGCGATGAGAGTCGCTTCTGCCTTGGTGCCAATGATGGTCGTATGCGTGTTTGGCGCCGTGCAGGTGAGCGCCACAATCAGGACTGCATACGACTGAGGCACACAGGACCAACACCCGGCATCATGGTGTGGGGAGCGATCTCCTACACTGGCCGTACACTTCTGGTGATGTGAATAGTGCACGGTACATCCAAACCGCCATCGAACGCATCGTTCTACCATTCCTAGACCGGCAAGGGAACTTGCTGTTCCAACAGGACAATGCACGTCCGCATGTATCCCGTGCCACCCCACGTGCTCTAGAAGGTGTAAGTCAACTACCCTGGCCAGCAAGATCTCCGGATCTGTCCCCCATTGAGCATGTTTGGGACTGGATGAAGCGTCGTGTCACGCGGTCTGCACGTCCAGCACGAACGCTGGTCCAACTGAGGCGCCAGGTGGAAATGGCATGGCAAGCCGTTCCACAGGACTACATCCAGCATCTCTACGATCGTCTCCATGGGAGAATAGCAGCCTGCCTTGCTGCGAAAGGTGGATATACAGTGTACTAGTGCCGACATTGTGCATGCTCTGTTGCCTGTGTCTATGTGCCTGTGGTTCTGTCAGTGTGATCATGTGATGTATCTGACGCCAGGAATGTGTCAATAAAGTTTCCCCTTCCTGGGACAATGAATTCACGGTGTTCTTATTTCAATTTCCAGGAGTGTATTTTCTTGAACGAGAATTGCCTAGTTATGCTGGCGACCATTTTCTTTACCTGTTAAACAGTGCAGATAGGCAATATTTTGTTTGTTGCTGTTCATATATTTCCGTAATTCTGACTTTAATTTCCGATAAGCCACCTCCGTTAGGTACAACACGGCCAACACAACAAAATTCCTCATCGCCACAAAATTGCAAACTAATTTCTCCTTCTTCTTAACAACGCAAGGCCTCCCACATGTCCGTACACACGAGAGGAGCTTACAAAACTTCATTGGACTTCGACTAGTACAGTGGTACGATGAGTCCATGCAGTCCCTCCCTATGAGGTGGTGCAAAGTCGTCGCATTGAACTGAGATTATGTTGAAAAACAGGGCTTTGTAGTCAAAGGGGAATAGTATGTTGTATTGGCATCCTGAATAAAACCAAACGTGTTGCATTAGTTACTGAACGTCTCTCGTACATCTGTGAATGTATGCGTCGTCCCTATCAAGAAACCCTGAGCCATGATAAATATTTCATTTGACACATCCCATAGCATTTTTTAATACTCAGTCAAAAGCTTTTCAGAAGTCCACAGTACTACGTGGCTTTCTGGATATCATGTGAGAACAGAGCATGACTCATATTTTTGGACTGCGTGATGGTTGCAATGGTGGACGTCATCCTGTTCGAGATATCTTGCTACGTTTGAGTTCAGAATACGTTCACATATACTAAAATGCGTATTTATCAAAGATATTTCACGTTAGTTTTGTGGCTCACTATAGCGACCCTTCTTTTACATGGTTCCAAGTAATTTGTTGTTTTCTTGTTCGAGGGATCTAAAGTATATCATGGTTAAAGGAGGGGTTAATTTAGACATAAATTATGTACAGAATCGGTTAGGGCTTCCACTAGCAATCGTAGATCAGTTATTTTAGCGATTTCTGTTGTTTTTCAAATCACCTGACACTAATATCTATACCACTGGCGAGATATCGAACTGGGACTATACGACTGGGTTTTCCATTGTAAAGGAACATTTGGAAACTGAGTTCACTATCTTTTGTTATTGCACTGCTACCCACAGTTTTAGTTCCTGTGTCATCTATGAGCGACTCTACACTACCCTCGGTGTCATCAGTGGCTTCTAAATGTGGCCAGAATTTCTTAGGATTTTGTGAGACGTCTTTCGATAATATTCCGCTACGGTAATCGTTGAAGGTTTCACCAATTGCACTTTTCACAGCCAAACGCATTTGATTCAGTATCACTCCATCGTTAGACCTTTCCTTTGGTTTTCACCTGTTTTGCGACAGTCTTCATTTCTTTAGATGTTTCTTCACGGTGAATGTATACCAAGGGGGCGTCTCTCCCAAGCTGAACTGTTTTATTAGGTGTATATGTAACCAGCGCTTGATCAGTTTATCTTCTAAACGGCAGGAATAGTTCTATACGCTTCTACGCAGACGTATATGGTTCTAGTTCCTCACTGCCACTTGATGCTACTGCCTTATCTTATATAATTTTATGAACATTAAATGTGTGTTTTAGGTGTCCTCTGAACTTTTCAGTTAGGTATCGTTGCCAACTGATACCTGTCTCAACGTGGACATGGTCAAAGACGTAAGATCTATTAGACCCAATATACACTATCTCATCAAAAGTATCCGAACACTCCCAAAAACATATGTTTTTCATACCAAGTGCATTGTGCTTCCACCTACTGCCAGGTATTCCATATCAGCAACCTCAGTAGTCATTAGACATCGTGAACTCGTGGACTTTGAACGTGGTCAGGTGATTGGGTGTCATTTGTGTCATATGTCTGTATGCGAGATTTCCACACTCCTAAATCCCTAGGTCCACTGTTTCCGATGTGATAGTGAACTGGAAACGTGAAGGGACACGTAAAGCGTAAAAGCGTACAGGCCGACCACGCCTGTTGGCTGACAGAGACCGCCGACAGTTGAAGAGGGTCGTCATGTGTAATGGGCAGACATCTATCCAGACCATCACACAGGAATTACAAACTGCATCAGGATCCACTTCAGTGACATTAGGCGGGAGGTCAGAAAACTTGGATTTCATTGTCGAGCGGCTGCTCATAAGCCACACATCACGCCGGTAAACGCAAAACGACGCCTCGCTTGGTGTAAGGAGCGTGAACATTGGACGATTAAACAGTAGAATCACATGGTGATCCGATGGCAAGGTGTGGGTATGTCGAATGCCCAGTAAACGTCATCTGCTAGCGTGTGTAGTGCCAACAGTAAAATTCGAGGAGGTGATGTTATGGTGTGGCCGTGTTTTTCATGGAGTTGGGCTTGCACCCCTTCTTATTTTGAGTGGCACTATCACAGCACAGGCCTACAATGATATTTGAAGCACCTTCTTGCTTCCAACTCTTGAAGACCAATTCGGGGATAGCGATTGCATCTTTCTTCACTATCGAGCACCTGTTCATAATGCACAGCCTGTGGCGGAGTGGTTACACGACAGCAACATTCCTGTAATGGACTGTGCTGCACAAAGCCCTGACCTGAATCCTATAGAACACCTTTGGGATGTTTTGGAACGCCGACTTCGTACCAGGCCTCACCGAGCGACATCGATACCTCTCCTCAGTGCAGCACTCCGTGAAGAAAGTGCTGCCATTCCCCAAGAAATCGTCCAGCACCTGACTGAACGTATGCCTCCGAAAGTGGAAGCTGTCATCAGGGCTAAGGATGGGACAACACCGTATTGAATTTCAGCATTACGGACGGAGGGCGCCACGAACTTGTAAGTAATTTTCAGCCATGTGTCCGTATACTTTTGTTCACATAGTGTGCTAGATGGTTTTCAAAGAAAATGTTTAGAATTTTTTCGCAGCATGTTTGAGTGAAAATGCAGCGATAACTTGTGTCAACATGGACGTCTGTACTCTTCAAGCCATGGAGTGGTGTGACACAGAGTGTACTTTCTGCACCACTCTCACTTCCCCCTTTCTCTTCCAGTCGGGAATGCTTCACGTGGAGAATGAATCTCTCTAATTTTATCTTCATGGTCTTGTAGCAATATATACACTATGAGACAAAAAACGGTGTACTACGAAGTAACTACAGTAGTGGGACGGAAATCGGTACATGTGACATACATGTACAGAAAAACAAATGATTACAGTTTCAGAAAAATTAAATGATTTATTCAAGAGAAACAGCTTCACAAATGAAGTAGATCAATAAAACATTGGTCATCCTTTGGTCCTTGAGCAAATTCGGCTTGGCATTGATTGAAAGAGTTGTTGGGTGTCCTCCTGAGGGATGTCGTGCCAAAGTTGTCCAACTGGCGCGTTAGATATTCAAAATCCCGAGCTTATTGGAAGGAACTGTCCATAACGCTTCAAACGTTCTCAATTGGGGAGAGATCCGGATACCTTGCTTACTCAAGGTAGAGTTTGGCAACCACGAAGGCGAGCCGTGTGTGGGCGGCCATTATTTTGTTGAAATGTAACCCCAGGATGGCTTGCCATGAAGGGCAACAAAACGGGTCGTAGAATATCGCCGGCGTACCACTGTGCAGCAAGGGCGTCGCGGACGACAGCCAAACGGGTCCTGCTATGAAAGGAAATCGCACCCCAGATCATCACTCCTGGTTATGGAGCCGTATGGAGAGAGACAGTCAGGTTGGTACCCCTCTGCTGTCTGGGGTGTCTCTAGACACGTCTCCGCTGGCCATAGTGGCTCAGTTCGAAGCGGGACTCATCACTGTAGACAATTCTCATCCAGTCACTGACCTCAGGTCGAACTAGAGAATTTGGCGTGATAACGCTCAAGACGACACCCAACAACTACATCAACCAATACCCAGCCGGATAACTTTTTGCCCAAGGACCAGAGGTGGAGCAATGTGTTATTGTCTTGCACAATTTATACAGCTCTTTCTCTTGAATATACCGGGTGATCGAAAAGTCAGTATAAATTTCAAAACCGAATAAATCACGGAATAGTGTAGATACAGAGGTATAAAGTGACACACATGCTTGGAATGACATGGGGTTTTATTAGAACCAAAAAATACAAACGTTCAAAAATGTCCGACAGATGGCGCTTCATCTGATCAGAATAGCAATAATTAGCATAACAAAGTAAGACAAAGCAAAGATGATGACCTTTACTGGAAATGCTCAATATGTCCACCATCATTCCTCAACAACAGCTGTAGTCGAGGAATAATGTTGTGAACAGCACTGTAAAGTATGTCCGGAGTTATGGTGAGGCATTGGCGTCGGATGTTGTCTTTCTGCATCCCTAGAGATGTCGATCGATAACGATACACTTGCGACTTCAGGTAACCCCAAAGCCAATAATCGCACGGACTGAGGTCTGGGGAACTGGGAGCCCAAGCATGACGAAAGTAGCGGCTGAGCACACGATCATCACCAAACGACGCGCGCAAGAGCTCTTTCAGGCGTCTAAAAATATGGGGTGGAGCGCCATCCTGCATAAACATCGTACGTTCTAGCAGGTGTTTATCAGCCAGGCTGGGGATGATGCGATTCTGTAACATATCGGCGTACCTCTCACCCGTCACGGTAGCAGTTACAAAACCAGAATCACGCATTTCCTCGAAGAAAAAGGCCCGATAACGTTAGATGTGGTAAATCCAACCCATACCGTGACTTTCTCGGCGTGCAATGGAGTTTCCACGACAGTTCTAGGATTTTCGGTAGCCCCAATTCTGCAGTTGTGGGCGTTGACAGACCCTCGGAGCGTGAAATGAGCTTCGTCGGTCCACAACACGTTACTCAACCAATCATCTTCCGCCACCTTTTGAAACGCCCACAACGCAAATGCCCCCCACTTCACTAAATCGCCAGGTAACAGTTCATGATGCCGATGGATTTTGTACGGATAGCATCGGAGGGTACGCCTAAGTGCCAACCAAACAGTAGTGTACGGATTGCCGGTGCGACGTGCGACTGCACGAGCGCTCACTTCCCCGTGCATAGACGAACCCGCTACAGTCTCCATTTCTTCCTGAACTGTCTCAGCAGCATTACGCCTTGTACTCTGTCGGACACTACAGGGTCTATCGTCTAAACCACCCGTGGCTTCGAACTTCGAAATCATTCTCGCCACAGCTGCATTTGTCAACGGACCTTTACCCGTTCGAATCCCCTTCCTATGGCGATAGGATCATAACGCTGAAGTGGCACATTCCCCATTCTGATAATACAGCTTCACTAAAAGCGCCTTTTCAGGTAACGTCAACATGCTGCGACTGCTGGCGCATCTGATTATCTCTCTCATTACAGCTCCTTTTATACACGATTATCATGCGCCGTCACTGACGTTTTGCTGTCCAGCGCCATCTGTCGGACATTTTGTGAACTTTGTTGGTTTTTTTTGTTCTAATAAAACCCCATGTCATTCCAAGCATGTGTGTCAATTTTTACCTCTCTATCTACATTATTCCGTGGTTTATTAAGTTTTCCAGTTTATACTGACTTTTTGATCACCCAGTATATTTTTCTGAAATCTGTTATCATTTGTTTATCTATATAGGCTGTGTATGTACGTCAGATGGGCCAATTTTCATCCCATTTGCATAATTTCTTTTGGTGCGTAGTTTCTCTCTCTCTCTCTCTCTCTCTCTCTCTCTCTCTCTCTCTCTCTCTCTCTCCCCCTCTCCCCCTCTCTCTCCTCCCCCCTCTCACACTCCCCCCCTCTCTCTCACTCCCCCTCTCTCTCCCTGCCCCCTCTCTCCCTCCCCCCTCTCTCTCTCACTCCCCCTCTCTCTCCCTCCCCCCTCTCTCTCCCTACCCCCCTCTCTCCCCCTCTCTCTCTCGCTCCCCCTCTCTCTTCCTCCCCCCTCACCCTCCCCTCTCTCTCCCTCCCCCTCTCTCTCCCTCCCCCTCTCTCCCTCCCCCCTCTCTCTCCCTCCCCCTCTCTCCCTCCCCCGTCTTTCTACCTCCCCCTCTCTCTCCCTCCCCCTGTCTCTCCCTCCCCCTCTCTCTCCCTCCCCCGTCTTTCTCCCTCCCCCCTCTCTCTCCCTCCCCCCTCTCTCTCCCTCTCTCTCTCCCTCCCCCTCTCTCACCCTCCCCCTCTCTCACCCTCCCCCTCTCTCACCCTCCCCCCTCTCTCTCCCACCCAACCTCTCTCTCTCCCTCCCCCCTCTCTCTCCCTCCCCCCCCCTCTCTCTCTGAGTCCACACATGAAAAAGAAAGATGATGGTGGACACTTATAGTAAAGTACCCCGTTTGAGTACACAGTACCGTGGTGCAGGACGACTCTCTCTAGCGCCTGCCACTGGTGGTAGCTGAGCATCTCCGTGACACTTTTGCGCTTACTAAACGAACCTGAAACAGAACGTGCTGCCCTTCTTTGCATCTTCTCTATTCCCTCTATCAATCCTGTCTGGTACGGATCCGACTCTGAAGACCAATATTCAGTTTAGAAATCATCCCTTTATTTTAAGCTGTGCTTATGACATGCCCGAATAAAATAACCAGCGTAAGGTCCGCTCTACTCGGTCCAGCAGTTTCGTCACAAACTGGACAGCGCTGATGTATGGCCTCATCCAACCAATAGCCACACACTGCACTGCTCAGCAACAGCTGGCGACCACACACATCGCTAATTACAGCAATTAGGGGCTGCGACTATTGCACTGCGCGAGTGCAAGAAGCACTGTCCCGTTGGTTTTACTCGTACACCTCCAATCAATACCGCAGAGGCACGGTGGCAATGCTGCCTTGACGTTCGGGGTAACGAATGTATTTGGGTCATCATTGTCAAACGATGTCTGTAAACATAAAAATACAATAAGCGTAGGTTTTTATAAATTTTAACATAGGACCTCGGTTGTTCTTAAATTCATGCAGAAAGTAACATGTCATTCTCAATGGAGAGAAGTCTTCTGAAGTAAGAGTGATTTAGGTGTGCCGCAGGGGAGTAGCGTAGGACCGTTGCTATTCACAATATACATAAATGACCTTGTGCATAACATCATAAGTTCACTGAAGCTTTTTGCGGATGATTCTGTTGTATACCGAGAGGTTGTAACAATGGAAAATTGTACTGAAATGCAGGAGGGTCTGCAACGAATTGACGATTGGTGGAGGGAATGGCAGTTGAATCTCAGTGTAGACGAGTGTAATGTGCTGCGAATACATAGAAAGAAAGATCATTTATCATTTAGCTACAATATAACAGGTGAGCAACTGGGAGCAGTTAATTCCATAAATTATCTGGTAGCAATCATTAGGAGTGATTTAAAATGAAATGACCACATAAAATTAATCGTCGGTAAAGCAGCTGCCAGACTCACATTCAATTGAAGAATCCTAAGGAAATGCAGTCCTAAAACAAAGGAAATAGGTTACAGTACACTCGTTCGCCCACTGCTTGAATACTGCTCAGCAGTGTGGGATCCGTGCCAGGTGGGTTTGATAGACGAGATAGAGAAGATCCAACGGAGAACAGCGTGCTTCGTTACAGGATCATTTAGTGATCGCGAAAGCGTTACGGAGATGATAGATAAACTCCAGTGAAAGACTCTGCGAGAGAGACGCTCAGTAGCTTGGTATAGGCTTTTGTTGAAGTTTAGGGGACATACCCTCACCGTGGAGTCAAGCGGTATATTGCTCCCTCCTACGTGTATCTCGCGAAGAGACCATGAGGATAAAATAATTCGAGACTGTAATAGAAGGGAGGACCGATAAAGGTACTCAAGGTACCATCTGCCACATACCGTCAGGTGGATTGCGGAGATGGATGTAAATGTAGACGTAGATGTAGAACCCAAAATTGTGTTCTACTTCTAACAGTTTTTCCATTATTCTGTAAATAATGCGGTCAGTCTTCGCTACCATTACATATTATTGGCATGTCAGCACATGCTTGCTTTGGCTTACTGCGAAATCGAAATTATTGCATCTTCCTCGAATTCTGATGTATTTCCTCTGTCTCATACATTTTCCACAACAGTGGAAGTGTTTTTCACGCCTGGCTCTCTCAAGGCCGTCCGTAGTTCTGACGAAATGTCATCTATTCCAAAGGCCTTGCTCCCACTTAGGTCTTTCAGTGCTCTGTCGAATTCTACCTGGAGTTTCAAATGTGCCATCTCATTTTCATTTACATTCCGTTCCCTTTCTGTAATATTATTTTCACTTCCCTTGTTTAATCTTACTGTACATTCCTTCCACCTTTCAGCTTTCTCTACTTTGCTTAGCAAGGACTTGACACCTCAGCTCTTGGCATTGATACATCTGCTTCCCTTGTAACCAAAGGTCACTTTAAAATTCCTATAGGCGTCATCTGTCTTGCCTCTAGTTCAAAAATGGTTCAAATGGCTCTGAACACTATGGGACGTATCATCTGAGGTCATCAGTCCCCTAGAACTTAGAACTACTTAAACCTAACTAACTTAAGGACATCACACACATGCATGCCCGAGGCACGATTCGAACTTGCGACCGTAGTGGTCGCGCGGTTCCAGTCTGAAGCGCCTAGAACCGCTCGGCCACCAGCGGCCGGCTGTCTTTCCTCTAGTAATGCATGCTTCTGCAGACTTGCATGTGTACTACAACCGTTCCGTTTAGCAACTTCGCATTTCCCATTTCTCATTTTTTAGACATCGTATTCCCTGCCGCTTGCTGCATTTGCTGAATTTCTATATTACCTCTTTTGGTCTCGTTAACTGAATAACTCTTATATTTCTACCGTATCTATTCTTCTTGTCTATTTGATCCTGTATTGCATCCACAATTTCATCCCTCAAAGGCATCCATTCACCTATTAATGCATTCATTTCCCCTTTTTCAGTCGATCGTCACCTGTTGCTGTACGTGAGAGAGACAGAATAATTTGGGAGTGTTTCCATAATGATATAATTTTCGATAAAAAAATTTGTGTTTTCTTTTATTTAACTTGATCGGATAAGGGCCGTTAGACCATCTTTTACATCGGACTAGGGTTTCACACACACAGTATTTCTTTACTTCGTAGTTACTTAAGAAATTATAAAAAATTCAATGGATATTCAGAAAGTAAGGTTAGATCGGTCGCGAAGTGGAAACCACAGTGAAAACAAAATCCAGACACTGTGGCCGAGCGGTTTTAGGTGCTTCAGTCCGCAACCGCGTTGCTGCTTCGGTCACAGGTTCGAATTCTGCTTCGGGCATGGATGTGTGTGATGTCCTTAGGTTAGTTAGGTTTAAGTAGTTCTAAGTCTAGGGGCTGATGACCTCAGATGTTAAGTCCTATAGTGCTTAGAGCCATTTCAACTATTTTTTTGAAAATAAAAATATTTTATCTGCAACAGTTTTCTGCACCATCCAGCTACTTTTCTACATAGTCGCCGCTCCGACTGAAATATTTTTCGTAGCGTTGTACCAACTTTCTAATGCCCTCGTCATGGGAGACAGTCGCCCGTGGTGTCCGTCACTTCTCTACACTGGTCTGCAGTTCGTTGTCTGTGGCAAAATGTTGTCTTCATAGCCACCGGTTCATGTGAGCGGAGAGGAACATCAGAGGGGCCCAAGTCAGGCTTTGTGATGGGTGACCGAACACCTCCCGTCGAAAATGCTGCAGGGGACGTCCTCATTGGCCTGTAGTGTGCGGCCGAGAACTACCATGAAGAAGGAAATGCGTGACACGAACATTATGTGGGGTTGCATGAAATCACACGAAACCCATACTTGGAGGGAGGCGCTGTTGTTCCAAGCATCTTTACATGCTCACTGTATGCTCAGAACTGAAAAGAGCGATCCACAGGCATCCTAGAGACACTGTCCAGCACATCTGAGCAAAGTTTCATTGGAGTTTCATTGTCATTTCCATTTCGCGAACTATCGGACCTTACTTTCCGAACAGTTCTGCTAGTAATAAAAAGGCATTAATAGAACAAAAAATGATTTAAATGTATGTAGCGAGCATGTGACTAAATGATAGTGACTAAGAACTGATAACGTAAATGTTAGCACTACTACTACTAATACTGCCACTGACAATACTGATAAGAATAGTATAGAGATAGGTACAAAATTTATAGGTGTACAAAAGTGATACAAACATTTCAAGAATATCAAAATTCGACATACCGAAAATTACTATGACTAAGCCGGGTGTCGATGAAGTTAACTGAAATTTCTGATGGAGAGGAACACTCTTATAATGGCTGCGCTGTGACTATTGGACACACTTAAAACAGTTATTATAAAGCTTTACACTCTCGAGTGATAGGATGTAACTGCGAAGTGAAGTCAAGCAGGGAGAATGCGACCATACTGGAAATTAATAAGAATACTGCACAATTGCTGTATTGGTCATTAGATAAGAAGCCACCAGTTGACAAAGCAGTGACTTTACGCGACGCGTTTTAGGTAGAACCCTTCCTCAGGTTGTCTGCAAACCAGAGGTACAGAAAATAACAGAAAATGTAACGACACAAAGAATATACAAGAGTATGAAACTACAAGTGCCGTCAAAAATAGACAGCTGAAATACACACCATGAACATCTTGGTGGTTAGATATATGAGGGCAGTACGTAACGAACAAAGTTGCCATGGCAGACTAACTGAGCCGCTACAATGCGTTAACCAGGTAGAGAATTTAAGCTAGCAGAGGGCACTCGTGAATACAAAAGCAACGTCACGTAGCGACAAAAGCAGAAAGATTTGTTTTTCTTTTCCATAAGAAATGTAGAACAGAAAATTAAACTTTTACAAAATTTTACGAAATACGAATAATTAAATGGACGAAGAAAAGACATTCATATTTATATAGGAAATATCATAAAAAGACATACATGTAAAATGACAGATAAGCAGAATGAAAATTCAAAAAAAAAAAACCATATAAATTCAAATTTTCAAACACAATTACACAAATAAAACAAGTTAAGGGAAACAAAAATAGTAGGATACAGGAAAACAGAAATAAAAAAAGTAAGAACTGAAACCTACTCAATACTAAGTGACGTAGATAGCGAAAGTAAAAGAAATCGTGCTGCTTTTGTGGCTGCATGACACTACTTTTGCATTCGTTATCGCTCTCTGGTGGTCTGAATTGTCTACTTGTTTATCGTGTTGTATCTACTCAGTCTGCCATGACAGCTTTGTTCGTTACATACACATATGGTGCGTATTTCAGCTGTTTAATTTTGATGGTAGTTGTGTTTTGATATTCTT
This sequence comes from Schistocerca gregaria, assembly GCF_023897955.1. NCBI lineage: Eukaryota > Metazoa > Arthropoda > Insecta > Orthoptera > Acrididae > Schistocerca > Schistocerca gregaria. The sequence goes on along the minus strand of NC_064922.1, from coordinate 839,421,058 downwards.
GTATATTCTTCGTGTAGTTACATTTTCAGTTATTTGCTACGTATTTCTGGTTTGCAGACAGTATGAGGCTGGGTTCTTCCTGAGACGCGTCAGATGAAGTCATTGGTTTATCAGCTGAGAGCTTCTTACTTAGAGCCCAATACGGCAGTTGTGTAGTACTTCTATCGAGTGAAAGGAACAGCGAACTAAACTGGCATTAAATTAGCTTTGAGATAATAATCTGATATCTCAACCAACTAACTACTCTGATGTAAAGATGAAAATCTGATATCGAGAGCGAATGTGTGTGATTACTGAGATGCAGATATAACCTCTTTTTCTACGGACTATAAGAAGCACCTTAATTTTTAAACAATTTCTTTTTAAAAATGTCATTTTTACCATTTTTATTATTACACTGCAAAGCCACACCAAAAAATTCTTAGTTTATAAAACCGAACTCACATTTAAAATCCCTGAAAATCGTCATCTGAACATCGTTCTTCTTCTTCCTCTTAGTCCTCTTCGTTGTCCCCTTCATATATAAGACACTCTTCACCACCATGGAGAACGTTATTTATGCCGCACTTCCTGAAAGATTTAACAATAATGTCTTCTTTCACTCCAGATCACGGCTGTCATTATCCAGTGACACACCTGCTTGATTGTAGGTCTTTTTAAAGCTCCCTTCAGCGTGAATTCGTGTCGGGTCTCATACATCATCAATTTGTTCCATACCTCTCTCATATCCTCTTTAAATGTTGCCATATTGGAGTGGGGGGGGGGGGGTGTTGGCGCGGCATCGAATACATGGCAATTTTTAAGACTGGCGGGGATTTTAAATCAAACACTGGACATTTTTACAATGATTTCGAGTATAAGACGCACCTGAATTATAAGGCAATTTTTCGAAGAAAAAGCGTGATTCTAAGTAAGAGCATACGGACTATCAGATCAATTGTGTGATTGGATTGAGGAGTTCCTAGATAACAGAACGCAGCACGTCATTCTCAATGGAGAGAAGTCTTCCGAAGTAAGAGTGATTTCAGGTGTGCCGCAGGGGAGTGTCATAGGACCGTTGCTATTCACAATATACATAAATGACCTGGTGGATGACATCGGAAGTTCACTGAGGCTTTTTGCAGATGATGCTGTGGTGTATCGAAAGGTTGCAACAATGGAAAATTGTACTGAAATGCAGGAGGATCTGCAGCGAATTGACGCATGGTGCACGGAATGGCAATTGAATCTCAATGTAGCGAAGTGTAATGTGATGCGAATACATAGAAAGATAGGTCCCTTATCATTTAGCTACAAAATAGCAGGTCAGCAACTGGAAGCAGTTAATTCCATAAATTATCTGGGAGTACGCATTAGGAGTGATTTAAAATGGAATGATCATATGAAGTTGATCGTCGGTAAAGCAGATGCCAGACTGAGATTCATTGGAAGAATCCTAAGGAAATGCAATCCGACAACAAAGGAAGTAGGTTACAGTACGCTTGTTCGCCCAATGCTTGAATACTGCTCAGCAGTGTGGGATCCGCACCAGGTAGGGTTGATAGAAGAGATAGAGAAGATCCAACGGAGAGCAGCGCGCTTCGTTACAGGATCATTTAGTAATTGCGAAAGCGTTACGGAGATGATAGATAAACTCCAGTGGAAGACTCTGCAGGAGAGACGCTCAGTAGCTCGGTACGGGCTTTTGTTAAAGTTTCGAGAACATACCTTCACCGAAGAGTCAAGCAGTATATTGCTCCCTCCTACGTATATCTCGCGAAGAGACCATGAGGATAAAATCAGAGAGATTAGAGCCCACACAGAAGCATACCGACAATCCTTCTTTCCACGTACAATACGAGACTGGAATAGAAGGGAGAACCGATAGAGGTACTCAGGGTACCCTCCGCCACACACCGTCAGGTGGCTTGCGGAGTACGGATGTAGATGTAGAATAGTCCGTAAAATACGATGTTTGCAAAATAAACTCAAATAAAACTGATATTCACATTTAAAATTGTTCTCATTTCAGGTTTTTCTCTCAGTGATCGTACATAATTTAAAACAGAAAATGTAACTTTTGGAGGGAACCTACAAACGTCAGTTACTTGGGAAAGTAGAGATTCTGCTAGTTGAAAAAGTCTAAATAATACGTTAAGAAAAGATCAGATTGGAGTAACTGAAGTAGTTTCGGTGATTACAAAATCCCATCAGATTTATTAAGATCTTGGCAGAAAGAAGTTGCAGCATTAAAAAATTGCAGCGAAATGCAGGAAGATCTGCAGCGGATAGGCACTTGGTGCAGGGAGTGGCAACTGACCCTTAACACAGACAAATGTAATGTATTTGCGAATACATAGAAAGAAGGATTCTTTATTGTATGATTATATAATAGCGAAACAAACACTGGTAGCAGTTACTTCCGTAAAATATCTGGGAGTATAAGTACGGAACGATTTGAAGTGGAATGATCATATAAAATTAATTGTTGGTAAGGCGGGTGCCAGATTGAGATTCATTGGGAGAGTCCTTAGAAAATGTAGTCCATTAACAAAGGAGGTGGCTTACAAAACACTCGTTTGGCCTATACTTGAGTACTGCTCATAAGTGTGGGATCAGTACCAGGTCGGGTTGACCGAGGAGATAAAGAAGATCCAAAGAGGAGCGGCGCGTTTCGTCACAGGGTTATTTGGTAACCGTGATAGTGTTACAGAGATGTTTAGCAAACTCAAGTGGCAGACTCTGCAAGAGAGGCGCTCTGTAGCGCGGTGTAGCTTGCTGTCCAGGTTTCGAGAGGGTGCGTTTCTCGATGAGGTATCGAATATATTGCTTCCCCCTACTTATACCTCCCGAGGAGATCACGAATGTAAAATTAGAGAGATTCGAGCGCGCACGGAGGCTTTCCGGCAGTCGTTCTTCCTGCGAACCATACGCGACTGGAACAGGAAAGGGATGTAATGACAGTGGCACGTAAAGTGCTCTCCGCCACACACCGTTGGGTGGCTTGCGGAGTATAAATGTAGATACAGATGTAGAAGATCCCATTTACATCAGTATGACATTCCACCCGCTCTGTCCTGCATAGACGCGCTGATGCGTTTGGGATGAGTGCCATGTAGCCATCAAACCCTCTCCTGAGGTAAGCTGGCTCTGAACTGTTGTAACTGGTCCTTGATATTCTGGATACGGGTACTGGGACGAATTTTAGGTCTGATCTGCATCTACACGTGGGCTGTCAGTGACAGATCTGGGGATATTGCTGGCTATGGGAATACCTCAAAATCATGTTGTCAGTTTTAGAAACAGGTGTCAAATGTGTACTACTATGGTCCTGTTGAAAAATGGCACAACAATACTGTCGCCTGGTACATGATAACGCAAGACATCCGTGACTACCATAGTACTGTCATTGTCAGCAGTGACCAACCCGCCAGGGTAGCCGAGAGCGCTAACGCGCTGCTTCCTGAGAGGAACAATGACGCCTCTCCCTAGGTTGCAGCTATGGTCGTTCAAGGTAGTGCAGAAACACGACTCATCACTGAAAGCAATGTGACACCATTCATCAGCAGTCAATGCTTCCCAGTTATGGCACCAATCCGAACACAACCGTCTGTGTTGTAGCGTTGGCGGCAGCCTACGGATGGGACGATAATTCCCTACTGTGGCTCTTGCTGGTCTGCGATTTGACAGAGAATGTTACAGGGATACTGAGTACAAGCACAGATTGGGGAAGGAAAGCTTGTTGTGGATATCACCTGGTGGCGACGTTGGTTAGTACAGTTGGGGTCCACGCATTCAGCAGATCATCGCCATACTGGATGTCAGCCTGGAGGTCTGCGAGCGTTCTTCGTCCAGCCAGGACAATAACTGCTTGGTCAACCATTCTCCCAAGACGTACTTGTGGACACTGTAGATTGAAGTGTGGTAAGAGGCCATCGACTCCACAGGGGATGATGGTAGACATGGAGAGTCCCCCAGATTCCCAACAAGAGACAGCCAACACACCAACAGCCACTCACAGCAACAGTCAAGGACAGCAGGAATATGCCTCTCTCTGAAGGTGTGAAGTCAGCAGCTCAGAGGTCACCTTCGATTGACCCCGAGTGGGTTGTGCCAGCCTGTGTGGCCGAGCGGTTGTAGGCGCTTCAATCCGGAACCGCACTACCGCTACGGTCGCAGGTTCCAATCCTGCCTCGGGCATGGATGTGTGTGACGTCCTTAAGTTAGTGCGGTTTAAGTAGTTCTAAGTTCTAGGGGACTGAAGATCTCCCATACTGCTCAGTGCCATTTGATCCATTTGAACGCAGTGGGTTGTTGGTCGAAGACACTCAAGTCCTCACATCAGTGGCAGCAAGGATGGCAGAAATGGCGATATGGCAGTGGAGTGCATCAGGCCATTTGGCTGGCGTCCTGCAGTTAAAGTCATCAGTTACGTCACGGAACAGCTCGAAGTGGATTCACTGTAACTTACAAAACTATGATACTGACTAATCCTACTAGATTGGCTAGGTCGTGCCTATGATTTTACCGAGCTGTGACGTTGAGTGAATTTGTCCGTATTTTCTAGGCTTGTCAGCGCTCTATACCGCAACGTTGTATCCGGAATGTTGCTTACACATCTTAAACTTTTCGCTTTGCACAAAGTGTGGAGGTTGTGAAGGCGGTCTTGCATGTGCGTTACTTCACCTGTGAGTCTGCTGCGGCTGCGTTCTGCGCTCTCTGCTCGAGAGTTATGTGACAATGCCCCAGTGGTGTGCTTCGCCATTTGCAGCAATGGCTTTCCATCGTGGTTCATATTTCAATTGAGAGACATTGCCTTGGAGTTTGCTTATCTCGGCTCTGTTACTGGTGGAGATAAAACTTCTTAAAAAATTTCACGTTCACCTATAAAACAGTGCCTTAGAGTGTACAAATGTAGATGCAGATTTAGATTGTGACGGAAAGGCCTAAAAAAAGCGGCGTGTTCCACTCCATACCATCCAAGTTGGAAACAGGTCATCCCACTATGGGATTGATGCGCCTGTAAATGTGGGGAAGAGGGTGTGGTTGTCTTCTGAACAATTGGAAGGGTATACTGTGTAAAAGCATAACAACATTAGTTTCCGTTGCGAGACCTGAGTCTGCTGTCAACTCTGATTTCGTGTTCTTAACCCCCCCCCCCCCCCCCCCCCCGTAACACTACTGCTACAGCATGCTGAGACAGACATATTTTGTCGGTAATGGAGGGAAACTAACAGGAAAACGCAAAGCTCTGAGTCGGCCATTGAGGTTCCACTGGGAGAGCACTGTCAGAGAAAGGCGTCAGTGTGTGGGTTCGAGTGTCGTTCCAGACTTAAGTTCAGACTCGGAAAAATCTCAGTTTTAATGCGGTCACGTAGTCTGAGGGCCATTATCATGAGATTCTGTTGCTGGTTTACGTTTTACTTCCACTGTCTCCACTTGCCGAGATACTATTCGGTCTAAATCCGTCACGTTTCAAGCTAGTACCAGAGCATCGAGACGCGTCCACCAAGATATCAACTCAGAGAGGTCGTCAGCTACGTTCGTGAGGTCTACTCGCACAGAGTGTGTGTGTGTGTGTGTGTGTGTGTGTGTGTGTGTGTGTGTGTGTGTCTGATGGTGGCGACAGTAAGTAGGCAGGGTGAGAGCGGGGGAGACGAGCCAGCAGCCAGCAGCCAGCAGCCATTGACGAGTGGATGAGTGACGCGGCAGCTGGGTGATTGATTGATGGCCAGACCGGCCTCGTCACTGCGTGTCTGGCGCCGACGATGGCGGCAGTGCATTTCACGGGTCACCGGCCAAACCACTCGTGTCATCGTCACCCGCCTGCTACCCTGGTACACTCGGAATTAACTACGGAACGCAGGAGAGAGCCGCCTGCAGCTGAAGAGATTGCCTAAAAAGTAAACCAGTATACACGAAAGGTGTTCAATAAGTAATGCAAAACACATTCTTTTCGCAGTCAATTTTCACTGAAAAAAATGAGGAATTTTCTGTGGGAAATCGTGGAATATTCACGCTTCAGCCCCTACAGCTACATCAAGTACCGATAGGTAGCGACGCTACATACACCCTTCAGAAAGGTGTCTGTAACGGAGGTTGCGCTCCAGGGAGATGCTGTCATTGAGTTTATTTCGGCGATAAACCAGAGAATTATATCCAGGGTGGTCCATTGATAGTGACCGGGCCAAATATCTCACGAAATAAGCATCGAACGAATAAAACTACAAAGAACGACGCTCGTCTAGCTTGAAGGGGGAAAACAGATGGCGCTATGGTTCGTCCGTTAGATGACGCTGCAATAGGTCAAACGGATATCAACTCTTTTTTTTTTAAATATGAACCACCATTTTTATTACATATTCTTGTAGCACGTAAAGAAATATGAATGTTTTAGTTGGACCACTTTTTTCGCTTTGTGATAGATGGCGCTGTAAATCTTAAGGATGTAAGTAATGGTAACACTACTCGATGAAACTTGGACAGTAAATACTAAGAACTTCTACATATAGCACAAATGATAATTCAAAAAATATGTTACAATCGATATGTCCTGTGGATATGCCTTATTTGTGTTTAATGCAGGGGTTTCCATTGTCTTCTGTATTCTCATGCCGTTGATCGTTGCTGATTCATGTGCCTTTTAGGGGCAAAATAGTGTCCTGAACTTCTGGGCGCTCCTCCGCCCTCTTCGACAAGGCCGTTGCACAACAAGAATGACTGCTTGAGCCGGAAGGCTTCAGCCGCCATAACTGATGATTTTTACTCAAAATTGGAGCAGTGGTTATGTTCGAACGCAGGTCCAAGAAAATTTTGATTTCTAGTCAAAGAAACTGTCCCTAGACCACGGGTCTAACAACTGGAGGCCACGACGTTGGGATCACCCATTTACTTCAAACTTGGTACGCCTTTCGCAGGCCGTTAAAACAAGATAATGTGAAAGTAGTAAGTTGTACTGCTCTGGAAATTCCGAGAAAAACGCAAGAGAGAGTTTTATGCGTCAGTTATGGGCCTGATGTGTCTGTGTGTGGGTGCCGGGCGTTATGGGTCATTAGATTAGATTAAATTACTACTTGTTCCATAGGTCATGAATACGACACTTCGTAAAATGTGGAACGTGTCAGGTTGAAAAAAGGTGTCTATATAAGACATTGTTGTAGTGGCCTTCAGTCCTGAGACCGGTTTGATGCAGCTCTCCATGCTACACTATCCTGTGCAAGCTTCTTCATCTCCCAGTACCCATTGCAGCCTACATCCTTCTGAATTTGCGTAGTGTATTCATCTCCTGGTCTCCCTCCACGATTTTTACCCTCCATGCTGTCCTGCAATACTAAATTGGTGATCCCTCGATGTCTCAGAATATGACCTACCAACCGATCCCTTCTTCTAGTCAAGTTGTGCCACAAGCTCCTCTTCTCCCCAATTCTATTCAATACCTCCTCATTAGTTATGTGATCTACCCATCTAATCTTCAGCATTCTTCTGTAGCACCACATTTCGAAAGCTTCTATTCTCTTCTTGTCTAAACTATTTATCGTCCATGTTTCACTTCCATACATGGCTACACTCCATACAAATACTTTCAGAAACGACTTCTTGACACTTAAATCTATACTCGATGTTAACAAATTTCTCTTCTTCAGAAACGCTTTCCTTGCCACTGCCAGTCTACATTTTATATCCTCTCTACTTCGACCATCATCAGTTATTTTGCTCCCCAAATAGCAAAACTCCTTTACTATTTTAAGTGTCTCATTTCCTAATCTAATTCCCTCAGCATCACCCGACTTAATTCGACTACATTCCATTTTCCTCGTTTTGCTTTTGTTGATGTTCATCTTATATCCTCCTTTCAAGATACCCATCCATTCCGTTCAACTGCTCTTCCAAGTCCTTTGCTGTCTCTGACAGAATTACAATGTCATCGGTGAACCTCAAAGATTTTATTTCTTCTCCATGGATTTCAATACTTACTGTGAATTTTTCTTTTGTTTCCTTTCCTGCTTGCTCAATATACTGATCGAATAACATTGGGGAGAGGCTACAACCCTGTCTCACTCCCTTCCCAACCACTGCTTCCCTTTCATGTCCCTCGAATCTTATAACTGCCATCTGGTTTCTGTACAAATTGTAAATAGCGTTTCGCTCCCTGTATTTTACCCCTGCCACCTTCAGAATTTGAAAGAGAGTATTCCAATCAACATTGTCAAAAGCTTTCTCTAAGTCTACAAATGCTAGAAACGTAGGTTTGCCTCTCCTTAATCTTTCTTCTAAGATAAGTCGTAGGGTCAGTATTGCTTCACGTGTTCCAACATTTCTACGGAATCCAAACTGATCTTCCCCGAGGTTGGTTTCTATCAGTTTTTCCATTCGTCTGTAAAGAATTCGCGTTAGTATTTTGCAGCTGTGACTTATTAAACTGATAGTTCGGTAATTTTCACATCTGTCGACACCTGCTTCCTTTGGGACTGGAATTGTTATATTCTTCTTGAAGTCTGAGGGAATTTCACCTGTCTCATACATCTTGCTCACCAGATGGTATAGTTTTGTCAGGACTGGCTCTCCCAAGGCTGTCAGTAGTTCTAATGGAATGTTGTCTACTCCGGGGCCTTGTTTCGAATCAGATACAACATATTACATTACACAAAATATAACATTACACTTAATATTTTAAATTTCTTTGTGGGGGTTGGGGAAATTACCCACTTACTATATCCAAAAATTCATCTAATGAGTAGAAAGAGTTGCCATTAAGAAATTATTTTAATTTGTTTTTAAATGCTATATGGCTATCTGTCAGACTTTTGAGGCTATTAGGTAAGTGACCAAATACTTTTGTGGCAGCATAATTTACCCTCTTCTTAGCCAAAGTTAGTTTTAACTTGAGTAGTGAAGATCATCATTTCTCCTAGTGTTGTAGCTATGTACACAGCTATTACTTTTGAATTCTTTCGGATTGTTAATAACAAATTTCATAAGTGAATATATATATTGTGAGGCTACAGTGATCATACCTGCAGGATGATCTTGGATGTGCTCCAGCAATTATTCTGATCACACGCTTTTGTGCAATGAACACTCTTTTACTCAATGATGAGTTACCCCAGAATATGATGCCATACGAAAGCAGAGAATGAAAATAGGCGTGGTAAGCTAATTTACTCATATGTATATCGCCAAAATTTGCAATGACACTAATAGCAAAAGTAGCTGAACTTATATGTTTCAGCAGATCTTCAGTGTGTTTTTTCCATTTCAACCCCTCATCAATGAATACACTTAGAAATTATGGATATTCTACCTTAGCTACCGATTTCTGATCGAAGTCTATATTTATTAATGGTGTCATTCCATCTACTGTGTGGAATTATATGTACTGTGTTTTGTCAAAGTTTTATGAAAGCCCATTTGCAGAGAACCACTTAATGATTTTATGGAAAACTTCGTTTACAATTTCACCAGTTAATTCTTATCTGTTGTGTGAGTTAGCTATACTTGTATCATCGGCAAAAAGTGCCAGCTTTGCATCTTCGTGAATACAGAATGGCAAGTCATTAATATATATTAAGAACAGCAGATGACCCAAGACCGAACCTTGTGGCACCCCATTCTTGATTGTTCCCCAGTTTGTATCTTCAGTATGTAACTTCATCCTATTATTATTAGTGCTTACGTTATGCATGAATCAGCTGCATCACAATTTCATGTGTCTAATTTTGAATGTACAGTAGCCTAGTTGTTTCTGCGGCTACTAGATGGCGCTCGTAGCAACACCATGTTTACTTGCCCACACTTTCTAACGTGGGCACCTCAGTCTTGTGTCAACCCTTGTCCACAGTACGAACAGCCCTTAGCGGCTCGCTATCTCACTTTCATGACGTCACCTTTCCGGCTTAGATCTTTTTTAATGTGTGACTTGTAAGTACTACATCTTTTTCCAGTCAGTACAAACTTTAATTTTATTAATGTATTATAAACCTAATATGTTTTGGAACAGTTAATCTAATTCTGAAGACAACGCTCATAGTAGCATCGAAACCTGGTCAATTTTGACTTAATATTGGTGACCGAGGGCTTATTTGTTCTAATATAAATGAAAATAGTTAATATCATAAAGCATAAACAAAATATCAGAATGTTAAATATTTATTTCGGGAAAAATACAGTTAGAAACTGTGTTAATTGTTGATTTGTCAGTCATGAGAAGCGAATGTTTTTCTATTGATCTTAAAGAAAACTGACCAATCACAACGGAGTATTCTTCTGGCTTCTTTTCTCTTGGGGAGATTGAATGCTTACAGCAGTCTAAGAGAATCAGAGCCCAGCCTTTCAATGATACGGTCGTGTGTAGTATGAGCTCCGAAGGAAGTTATAATTTGGAGGTTTCAGTTGTGCTACATGTTTCAAAACTGTTTTTAAGTGAAAACATATTTATTCCGGTGTGTTTTTTTTAGAAAGTACGGATTTTTAAAGTAATTTTGTGTATTAGAAACGACAGTAATTCCGTGACATATTGAGCAGATCTGTGACTAAAAACTTGAGTGCATTAGACACCTATGAACGTAATAGTGTGACGTGCATTTTTATTTAAGAACAATCCGTGCTTCGTAGGTATACAGATTTCGGGAAATACGTTACCATACACTTGCTAACGTGAATGAAAGGGTCTGTCCATGACTGTGTTAAGATTAGCATGGGTTTGCAGTGAACGTGTACATTATCAAGGTTCAGAATATACCGAAGTTTTGCCCGTATTTCCACCTTTCATTCAAAATTAAGGCCTTTTCCCGATTCTTAGAAGAGGTACGTTGTATGCAGCCTGGTGCGAGTTGCAGTACGGTAGGTTCCTGCTCGGCTCGGCGATCTGTTGAACGAGTTCACAGGTAGGTGCAGGTGATGGACGAACGTAACCGGGCCGCCGCATGTGGGGAGGCATAATTTTGCGCGGGTGTACCGATCTCCAAATCTTTGAACAGTGCCTTCACCAATCATCTACATCTACATCTACATCTACATGACTACTCTGCAATTCACATTTAAGTGCTTGGCAGAGGGTTCATCGAACCACATACTATCTCTCTACTATTCCACTCCCGAACAGCGAGCGGGAAAAACGAACACCTAAACCTTTCTGTTCGAGCTCTGATTTCTCTTATTTTATTTTGATGATCATTCCTACCTATGTAGGTTGGGCTCAACAAAATATTTTCGCATTCGGAAGAGAAAGTTGGTGACTGAAATTTCGTAAAAAGCTCTCGCCGCGACGAAAAACGTCTATGCTGTAATGACTTCCATCCCAACTCGTGTATCATATCTGCCACACTCTCTCCCCTATAACGCGATAATACAAAACGAGCTGCCCTTCTTTGCACCCTCTCGATGTCCTCCGTCAATCCCACCTGGTAAGGATCCCACACCGAGCAGCAATATTCTAACAGAGGACGAACGAGTGTAGTGTAAGCTGTCTCTTTAGTGGACTTGTTGCATCTTCTAAGTGTCCTGCCAATGAAACGCAACCTTTGGCTCGCCTTCCCGACAATATTATCTATGTGGTCCTTCCAACTGAAGTTGTTCGTAATTTTAACACCCAGGTACTTAGTTGAATTGACAGCCTTGAGAATTGTACTATTTATCGAGTAATCGAATTCCAACGGATTTCTTTTGGAACTCATGTGGATCATCTCACACTTTTCGTTATTTAGCGTCAACTGCCACCTGACACACCATATAGCAATCTTTTCTAAATCGCTTTGCAGCTGATACTGGTCTTCGGATGACCTTACTAGACGGTAAATTACAGCATCATCTGCGAACAACCTAAGAGAACTGCTCAGATTGTCACCCAGGTCATTTATATAGATCAGGAACAGTAGAGGTCCCAGGACGCTTCCCTGGGGAACACCTGATATCACTTCAGTTTTACTCGATGATTTGCCGTCTATTACTACGAACTGCGACCTTCCTGACAGGAAATCACGAATACAGTCGCACAACTGAGACGATACCCCATAGCTCCGCAGCTTGATTAGAAGTCACTTGTGAGGAACGGTGTCAAAAGCTTTCCGGAAATCTAGAAATACGGAATCAACTTGAGATCCCCTGTCGATAGCGGCCATTACGTCGTAGTTATGGCACTGTACTACTCCCACATGCTCGTCTCTTGGGCATTCGGCCCTGACTTCGCTTTTCTGGATGACAATGCGCGACAGCGTCAATGAGCGCAAGTGGGGGAGCCCTTAGAACGAGAGGCAGTTCGCCGAATGGACCGCTTGCCTGTACTCGGCCTTAAATCCAATCGATCGTGTGTGAAATGCGTTGGAGAGATGCAGTAAAGCACGTCCAGATGCGCTACGACTATTCAGCAGCTGGATGAAGAATGCAAAACCCTACCGCAAAAACTCCTTACCAACTTTGTGACCAGCATGGGATCACGCTGCAGGAACCCATTCACGTACCCTATTAAGAATCATTTCCGCCTTTTATAATGTCCAAGGAACCATCATGAATTGTAATGTCTTCAGTGTCATTTTGGTCTTGGAATACAGGTGTCATTTTGATGTACCAGTACTTTCTATGTGTGCTCTAAGTGTCACCGAGTGTAGTCAATTAGACCCGTTGTCTAGGCGTAGCGTCTTTTACTAATAAGCGAAGTATAGTGGATCCCCGGTTGGAACCTAGTAAAAATTTTCAGTAATGCCGGCCGAACTCTTCCGGCATAAGAAATCACCCTCGTTCTGCCAACGACCTCGTCAAAGAGGGCGGAAGAGCGGACAGATGTTCAGGGCACTCTCTTGTCCTTGGGGTGGGAAACTGCCCCTAAATGGCTTCTTAATGAGCCATGATCAACGGCATGAGGATGCAGAAGGCAATGGAAACTACTGCATTAAAGGTACATAAGGTGTATCCACAGCATATGTGGCTTCTAATTGGAAAAAGTAACATGATGATCTCTCCTTTGGCGAAAGATTCCGAAATAGTCCCCAATGAGAAAAAGATTGAATAACCAACGAAAGGATAACGTTCTGCGAGTCGGGGCGTTTAATTCAAAAGTTTGAATGTGACAGGCAAGCTATAAAATCTAAAACGGGGAAATGCAAAGGCTTAATCTGTGGGAACAATTATACAGTATTTCGGTCAACATTTGTAAAACTCTAATTCCTCTTTCTCGCTAAGGAAGAGAGAGAGTTTTCGTTTTAGCGAATCAAAATTTGCGAAGTAAATAAGTACTTTTTATTTATCCGTAACCATTTTCCACGATTTTCTTGAATTACAGCGCTAACTACCAAGAATCAAAACGAATGGTTAAGACAAAATGCACGTAGTTTTTTATGTAGAATCTGATTCTGCAACAAAAAATGGAGGTTCCATTTGAAATTTTAAAGTTTCCTCCCGCCCCATCTCCAGAGGGCTGGGGTGGCGGGATAATTTTAGCACCAGGAGATGTCCCCCTCGAAAATAATCAACATGTGACTCTACACATTTTTTCGTGTGAAGCTTATTTTTCGAGTTAGTCTGGTTTGGCAATATTTACACCATGTATAAGCTGCCTGCGCGTTTTGACACTGGCTAAGAAAGCCTGTTACGAGTTACGTGCATCCTCCCTCGTTTCTGGGAAAGAAAACATTCGGTAAATGGACTGAAGTAAACAGATCCGAGACTAGATGCGGCAGATTGAAGCCTGATGAAAAGCGTTTACGACGACGCCGAGGTATATGCCAAGGCAAGATGAAGTTGACGTTGTAGGCAAGATGAAAATAAAGGACTTAATGAGAAGCAGTTCACTTCTTTTACTGGACGACTCATGTCAGACGCTCTGGACATTAATACGCTGCTGTCAGTAGGGTATTTCTCTGCGTGAAGCTGCAAGCCGCTGCTATGAATGCCGTGAAACTCATTCACCGTACCACGTGCTGTGTTACACGGGTTTATGGTGCATTTCCTGGCATCCGAGGGATACGCCTGTTTACTTTGTTGTCACTAATAAGAATTATAGCGGGAGCTATAAAGATAAAAGTAAACCAAAGCAGCGTATGAAAGCTTACAGTGCTCCACCGACAGTTTTATTTTGATGCGACCCACACGTCTGGATTCATTACTTGGCGTCAATAAGGCGACTGAGTAAGCGGATTGCTTTTACACGAACCACAAAAATTAGACTGGTGTCACGCAAATAAACGGCACGTGCCGTTCACAATGAGCACACGTGTGGCGACAATGGGATGTGACAATCGGTCGAGTGACGTTGCCTACTGTCCGAAATTTGCGCAGCAGACTGCCTAAATTGCAGCACTGAGGAGGATAGCAAACAATGTTTGCCAGCACCGTAAAGAAAAAAGAAAATATTTTTTGGTGAGTGGACGTCAACTTTTTTAACAAAAAGTAGAGGTCATCTTGGCGATAAAGAATTGTCGCTGCTAACATGATTACTCGCGGCACATGCAAATTAGCATGCGGAAAGTGTCAGGGAGCAACGTCTTTAGTCTTGCCTTGCACTTAGCTGACTTGCTGTCGCACCGGTGAGACACTTTCCGAAACTTTCGCTTGCCATAGTATTGACGATATTCTCTCGATAGTAAATTTTGATTAGGAGCGATGGGTAAGCCTATGATCTTTTAATGTCGTGAGTATATTTTAGAGATTCCATTATTATACTTGTTGTTGTTGTGGTCTTCAGTCCTGAGACTGGTTTGATGCAGCTCTCCATGCTACACTGTCCTGTGCAAGCTTCTTCATCTCCCAGTACCTACCGCAACCTACATCCCTCTGAATGTGCTTAGTGTATTTATCTCTTGGTCTCCCTCTACAATTTTTACCCTCCACGCTGCCCACCAATACTAAATTGGTGATCCCACGATGTCTCAGAACATGTCCTACCAACCGATCTCTTCTTCTGGTCAAGTTGTGTACCAACTTCTCCCCAATCCTATTCAATACCTCCTCATTAGTTATGTGATCTACCCATCTAATCTTCAGCAGTCTTTTGTAACACCACATTTCAAAAGCTTCTATTCTATTCTTGTCCAAACTATGTATCGTCCACGTTTCACTTACATATATGTCTACACTCCATCCAAATACTTTCAGAAACGACTTCCTGACACTTAAATCTATACTCGATTTTAACAAATTTCTCCTCTTCAGAAACGCTTTCCTTGCCACTGCCAGTCTACATTTTATATCCTCTCTACTTCGACCATCATCAGTTATTTTGCTCCACAAATAGCAAAACTCCTTCACTATTTTGTCTCATATCCTAATTTAATTCCATCAGCATCACCCGACTTAATTAGACTACATTCCATTATCCTCGTTTTGCTTTTGTTGATGTTCAGCTTATATCCTCCTTTCAAGATACTCATCCATTCCGTTCAACTGCTCTTCCAAGTCCTTTGCTGTCTCTGACAGAATTACAATGTCATCGGTGAACCTCAAAGATTTTATTTCTTCTCCGTGGATTTCAATACTTACTGTCAATTTTTCTTTTGTTTCCTTTCCTGCTTGCTCAATATACTGATCGAATAACATTGGCTACAATCCTGTCTCACTTCCTTCCCAACCACTGCTTCCCTTTCATGTCCCTCGACTCTTATAACTGCCATCTGGTTTTTGTACAAATTGTAAAGAGCGTTTCGCTCCCTGTATTTTACCCCTGCCACCTTCAGAATTTGAAGAGAGTATTCCAGTCAACATCGTCAAAAGTTTTCTCTAAGTCTACAAATGCTAGAAACGTAGATTTGCCTTTCCTTAATCTAGCTTCTAAGATAAGTCGTAGGGTCAGTATTGCCTCACGTGTTCCAATATTTCTATGGAATCCAAACTGATATTTCCCGAGGTCGGCTTCTACTAGCTTTTCCATTCGTCTGTAAAGAATTCGTGTTAGTATTTTGCAGCCGTGACTTATTAAACTGACAGTTCGATAATTTTCACATCTGTCAACACCTTCTTTCTTTGGGATTGTAATTATTATGTTCTTCTTGAAGTCTGAGGTTATTTCGCCTGTCTCATACATCTTGCCCACCAGATGGCAGAGTTTTGTCAGGACTGGCTCTCCCAAGGCTGTCAGTAGTTCTAATGCAATGTTGTCTGCTCCCGGGGCCTTGTTTCGACTTAGGTCTTGCGGTTCTCTGTCAAACTCTTCACGCAGTATCATATCTCCCATTTCATCTTCATCTACATCCTCTATTACACTTAATATCCACCAAATGTGGTGACACTGTACTTTGCTTTATCCCGTGTAAGTTCACCTGATGTAACGGCTTGAAGTCGCGAAACCGGTCGTGTCTTAATAAACAACAATTTTACCAGCTGTAAGCGGAGTTTTTCCTAACAGCATTTACTTGTTGCGTAAGCTAGTAGTCTTTTTTCTGCTGTTCTGAGTACATGAAAGTGTGTCTTCAGAACAGAGCTCCCCGAATATGTGCCCACTCTACAGAAAGTTTTGACCGAGGGTGTGATATGATCCACCCTATAGGTGAATCGTGTACAAGAAGCACGCGTGGCTCTGCCTGAAAGCTTTTTACACAAAACCTAAAATACAAAGATGTGTCGATGGAAATTGAAATCCTGTGTGACTAGGGCTTCCCGTCGGGTAGACCGTGCGCCCGGTGCAAGTCGTTCGATTTGACGCCACGTCGGCGACTTGCGTGACGATGGGGATGAAATGATGATGAAAAGGACAACACAACACCCAGTCCCCAAACATAAACTGCTTCTAGCATTTTTTTTTAATATAGAAGACGATGACTTCATAACATAAATTTTTCCTGGGAAACGTAAATAAGTGGACTTTCCACCTTTTTTACATAAGAGTGAAAAAAAAATCCTGCTTCCGTCAGGACAAAACAACAACGGTCTACGTTCCTCTTTCAGGCGCGCACCTCGCTAAGCCCGTTATACCTCGCGTTGGTGTCGGGTACGTCTTCACGTGTGTTTGTGGATCCTCTCCACTGTCCTGGTCCTTTCTTGTTCTAATACTTATAGGTAATAATTACATTCTCCTACCCGGGACACCCCAACTGGGTGGGGGATCAAGCAAGGCACTCCCTAAAAAATTTGCGTAATATGTTCTATATCTCGGATGTCTCATAAGCTGTGAGTGATGTTCCTGTAATAAGGCCCAGAAGTCAAGCACATTCTTACTGCCGTCTCGGAAAAGATAACGCACAGTCAAACCTCGAATCCAAGTCACTGCGTTTGTCTTTGTTCGGGGATAATATGTCCTATCTGGGAGAAGTAATGTGCGTGGTTTTACTGTTTGCGGCCCCACCCGAAGGAGGAAGGCGATCGTTTTTTTGACCAAACACCATACGTCCGCCGAAGGACCGCATATCAGGCGATGCTCCTCTGTGTCTATAACATTGCACTGCGGACACAGTGGCTCGTCCGCCATATGAATTGTAGGCAACCTGGAACGAGTCACGTATTTCCCATTTACCACCTGATACCACAGTGCGCGCGTTCCCGTATCAAGGTGTGGATGGTGCACTGTACGCCATACCACCGACCACGTAACTGTTGGTTGGCGGCGCTCCACGGCATTGTTCGGCCGTCGTCGAGTTAAGATGTGATATATATCACGTGCCGTTGCCGTCCTGGTAGTCGGTAGTTCCATATGTACATAACTGTGTTCCACAAAAAAGGTTCGCATATGGGTAAGCGATGGTGAGATGTGAGCCACCGCTACCGGAGCCGAACGCGAAGGTGGGGCGAGTTCGTCTATCAAGGTGCCCGTCAGACATGTCTGGTGTCGTGTCCACATCTTTATCATTGTGGTTACATAAATAGCCACTGCTCGGTCGCGTACGTGGACTAGTCCAAGACCTCCACGACTACGAGGAAGGGTGAGGGTTTCGTATCCTACCTTAAAAAGCAGACCCGTGCTCACAAAATATCCTAGTGCCGCCAGGATTCGGCGGGCCAGCACCACCGGCATAGAAAGAACTTGTGCCAGGTGGGGGATGCGAGAGGCTAGGTAAGTGTTGGCAAAGGTGACCCGTTGTATCATATCCAGTGCCCTTAACCTGTGACTTCGGACACTCGCACGAATTGTTTGCAGAAGATGTCTGTAACTCAGTGCCGCCGTGCGTCGAACGTCCGTAGTGAAGATAATTCCTAAGCATGTCATCTTGTTGATCGGCTGTAATGGTGCTACACTTCCTGTCGGGAGTCCTCTCCCGATGTTCATCGCTCCCGACTTTGCCATGTTCAGGCGACTTCCCGTAGCCACACAATACAAATTAATCCAATGCAAGGAGGCTCTTGCCTCGTCTCCTGACCGTGCTAAAAACACTAGGTCATCTGCGTATGTTCGGCATATAAACTTGTTGTGCCTTATCGTCATTCCTTGGAGTCGATTCCGGAGCCCGCAGAGCAGGGGCTCGACAGCGATGGCATACAATATCGTTGACAGTGGGCACCCTTGTCTGACCGATCGTGAGATGGTGATGGGCCCCACCAAGCGTCCATTGATGAGCACTTTGGATGCGGCTCCGTGGAGTAGTCTCATAACGACGGTGACAAAACTTTCCGGAAACTTCATTTTTGTCATAACGTCCGTGAGATAAGCATGACTCAGCCTGTCAAATGCGCGATCGAAGTCTATCGATACCAATACACCCCGGAGACGACATGTTGATGCCAGTGCGATAACATCGCGGTAGTCACTGAGTGCCGTTTGTATATTGCTGTCTCCTCCTAGCTGGGTTTGGTCGAGTGAAATCACTTGGCGTGATACGCGTTTAAAACGTGCTGCAAGTATCCTGGCGTAGATCTTGTAGTCGCAATTAAGAAGGGTCAGTGGCCGGTAGGCCTGTATCCCTGTGCCGCCAGATGGTTTGTGGATGGGGATGATCATTCCTTCCACGAAGGCGGGTGGAAGAGGCACGTTGGGAGACATCAATTCGCAGTACATGGCAGTCCATCGTGGAATCATGAGATCTTTAAATGTACGATAGAACTCTAACGGAAACCCGTCGGGCCCCGGCGATTTGTGCGACGCTCCCTTATCAATCGCTTCCATTACGTCGTCAACTGTGATTTCACCTGTTAACTTCAGGTTGGCCGGCTCGTCGAGACACGCGGATAGCGTTCGTCGGACCTCCTGAAAGGCTGGCTGATCGTGTTCCGCTTCTTCATAGAGATGACCGTAGTGTTCCACGAAAGCGTTGGCAATATCTTTTTGCGTTGTCATGCGGCGACCATCTGGCAGTACGACCGTCTGTATTAAGGTTCTGCGGCTACGTTGTTTTTCTCTGATAACGTGATACATCGACGGTGATTCTCCACGGACTCGTTCAAAGGCCCTTGCACGGATTGCGACTCCCCCCAGACGGCGGCGCGTTATGGAAATTATTTGGGCCTGTGCTCGTTTTATACCGACTCGACGCTCCTGTGAAGGTGCTTGTACAGAAAGTTCGCGGAGCATCGTGAAATAAAATTCCGTCGTGTGTCGCCTCCACATCATCTGCTCTCTTCCGTATGCAATTAACGCTCGGCGCAATGCAGGCTTAACGCATTCCAGCCACCACTACAACGTCGTCGGATATGTCGGGAGGCGTCGTTCACACACGTGCCAAGCATCTTCGACTATGCGTCTGCACTCAGGTTCCCTGAGGTGTGCTGTATTCAGTTTCCAAACACTGCGACTCCTCCAAACTTGTTGACGACTCAGGGAGACCGTGCAAATATATGCTATGTGATCTGAAAAGGTGACAGGCCACTATTCCGCATCGAGGATCGCAGGTTCGAGACGACGTGTTACGTAAATGCGATCGAGCCGACTTGCAGAGTGACTCGTGATGTAGGTGTATCCACGTCTGTCGCCATGTATCTTCTCCCATGTATCAATGAGATTCATTTCATGTATGAGTTGTCGCAGCTCCGGGCATGAAGTATAACGTGGGTGTTGATCCTTTGGTGCGAGCACGCAGTTGAAGTCGCCTCCAAATAAGACATTTTCATGCCGACCTAAGAATAGTGTTGCAATCTCCTCTGCGTAAAATCGGGATCGGTCGCGCCGTCTGTCGGACCCCGACGGTGCGTAAATGTTAACGACCCGTACTCCCAGCACTGTGAGAGCCAGTCCCCGCGCTGACGGCAGGTACACCACGTCCTCGGCTACTATGCCACTACGTAGAAGTATCGCTGTTCCGCTGCCGCCGTCGGTAGTAGGTGTAATGTACGTATCGTACTCATAGAGGTCGGGGAAGCTCTCAACACATACTTCCTGCAGCAGAACGATGTCGACGTCCGACGCATGCAACATGTCTCGTAATAACTGCAATTTTACAGGCGTTCTGATCGTATTGATATTAATAGAGGCTGTTCGATATGCCTGCCGCTGTTCCTCAGTGCGTAAAGCGCACATGAACGCTTATGTTAATTTGTGTGCTGCTGCCCGGTGACCTGCTGTCTGTGCGTCAATCTGCATCTCCTGCGCGGTTAACATCCGGTGGACGCAGCACTCGCCATTGCGGGTGCGTCGTCAGTGTGAGGGTCAGCATCGGATTCGTCGGCCCAGTTACTGTGCTGGAGGTCCAGCTGCCGTCGCGTCTCTCCGGCCGTGCTGACCGAAGGCGGTGGCGTTGTTGCGGTGGGTGGAGGGTCTCCTTCCGTCGGCTTTCCGTCCGGTGTGTCTGTATTCAACCCCTGTCTAGCGTGATTCGCGTCGTACTGCTGTGTGGGGGGTAGAACCTCCCGTTGCGCCTCCGGATGCTCTGTATCGACGTTACACGCAAGATCGTCTGACATGGACTGCAGTAAGCCGGTATCCGACGGCGCTAGCCGTCGTTTCTTGTGGCGCTTCGGCGACCGTTGTTTGCGCGTGTGCGCCTCCGTATCCGAGTGCGGAAGTGACTCCCGGTGCTCAGGGACGAAAGCAGCTGTCGGCACAACCGCAGGATCAATTTCCATATCTCCTACCGATCCTTTCCGCTGGGTTAAGGGCGTCGTCGGCGCCGGAGCGGCAGAAGTGTGCGTCGTTTCGTCACTGGAGGTGGTCTCTGCTGCAGTCGGTTGCCGTAAACTGTCAGGATTCTGTACCTGGTCATTCTTCGGGATGGGATCTGTTCGGAATGCGTCCGCATACGTTAGTGGCAGCGGCGTCAACGTGAACGTAGGTACAGGTTCGCCATTTGGAACTTGCACTATCCTCCGCTGCATACATTCAGAACGCACGTGGCCCTCTTTCCCGCATCCTGAGCATGTTTTGGGTTGTCCATCGTAGATGACTATAGCTCTGCATCCGCCGATGAACAAGTACGAGGGTACATGTTGTGTCAGTTCTATTCTGATTTGACGCACCCCATTGAGAACGGGGTAAGTCGTGAAGTTGGACCATTTTTCCTGAACGTGGCTGAGCACTCTTCCATACGGGCGTAAGGCGTCAATGACCAAGTCAGACGGAACCTCGAAGGGAAGTTCGAAAATGCGTATGTTTCGTAAGCCCAGTCCTGCATGATCAATAGTTACTTCTCCAACATGTCCATCAGAGTGACGAAATTTGAGTCCATGTTTAGTATCTCGGATGATTCTGTCACATACTGCATCGTTAATCAGCTTGACGTAAACGACACTGCTCACTATGGAGAGGTGGATTCCGATAAGTTCGTTGTAGTCAAGTTTAACTTCGTCTCGTAGGAACCGTTCTATTTCGTAGGCTTTCGGTCTCGCATATACATTCGAAAAACTAATCTTGAGAGTCGACTTTCGGTATGCATGTGCCATTCTGTATCGAGTCGTCTAAACGCGCGAGTACTCCGAAGAGGTAAACAACTGCGCGAGCGCGAACTACTCCGGCAGGGACGTAAACAGACGTCCGTGCCGTAGCACCGCCAAAGGCAGACTGACCACTCAG
This sequence comes from Schistocerca gregaria, assembly GCF_023897955.1. Lineage (NCBI taxonomy): Eukaryota > Metazoa > Arthropoda > Insecta > Orthoptera > Acrididae > Schistocerca > Schistocerca gregaria. The sequence goes on along the minus strand of NC_064922.1, from coordinate 839,399,226 downwards.
CTACTAGGGCCGGACAGTTCTGTCGATCGTAATAAGATAATCAACAAGCTCTTTCAGAAGTTCCAACAAGTCACTTATATCTACTAACATTAATGCTGAAGGCAGGATACTAATGAAAGTTCATGCTCCGACTTGAGGGCAAGATACATACAGCGTCACATAAGCTTTTGTCCGTATAAACATGAACTCATCAGTGACACAGGAATGTAAATAATAGAAGCTTCAGGTCAATATCTAATTATTTTGAGTTGAAACATAACCACTGATACAAGGAAGAGTGCAGTTGTTCTTATGTGCTCCACGTAGAATATAAGGCCACCAAATAGGGAAGAACTGAACAAAGAATTCTAGAGGCGAGCTGCTATCAAAATGTTACCGTTTGGGGGCGTTGCTGCTGTGGTGTCACCGCCAGACAACACACTTGCTAGGTGGTAGCCTTTAAATCGGCCGCGGTCCGGTAGTATACGTCGGACCCGCGTGTCGCCACTATCAATGATTACAGACCGAGCACCGCCACACAGCAGGTCTAGAGAGACTTCCTAGCACTCGCCCCAGTCGTACAGCCGACTTTGCTAGCGAGGGTTCACTGACGAAATACGCTCTCATTTGCCGAGACGATAGTTAGCATAGCCTTCAGCTACGTTATTTGCTACGACCTAGCAAGGCGCCATTATCAGTTACTATTGATATTGAATCATGTACCGTCAAGACCGACGTTCGTCTTTAATGGATTAAAGGTAAGTATTCCACCAGCTACGTCCGTTTTTCTAAATTCTAATTTCCTTATCATGTTCCAGACCTCACGCCAGCCTGCGTGAGCTAAATCGCGTGCCTTTCGGCCTCCTCTAGTAACACGGTGTTGGCTCTCCTGCCAACCACAACAGCTGCAGCCTTCACTGGTGAGCAATGTAGCACCACCCCGATGCAGGTATACATGGATGTTTCCGTAACAGCGTGCAATAATTTAACAGGACATAGAGGATGCTTCACTGAAAAATCTGAGGTAGGGAACCTGGGGTGGGAGAAGCTAGCTTAATGAGATGCGGAAGTAAACATATCTACCGCTTTATCTAAGATTTCTGTTTTTTCGTGCGCCTGCGGCAAATGCGGCTACGTGAATTCAAATGTTAAAATGTGTGTGAAATCTTATGGGACTAAACTGCTAAGGTCATCAGTCCCTAAGCTTACACACTACTTAATCTAAATTATCCTAGAAACAAACACACACACCCATAATGAGATTTTCACTCTGCAGCGGAGTGTGCGCTGATATTAAACTTTATGGCAGATTAAAACTGTGTGCCTGACCGAGACTCGAATTGGCAGAAGTGAAGCTGTGAGGACCGGGCGTGAGTCGTGCTTTGGTAGTTTAGATGGTAGAGAACTTGCCCGCGAAAGGCAAAGGTCCGGAGTTCGAGTCTCGGTCGGGCACACAGTTTTAATCTGCCAGGAAGTTACACACACCCATGCCCGAGGGAGGACTCGAACCTCCGCCGGGACGAGCCGCACAGTCCATAACTGCAGCGCCTTAGACCGTGAATAACGGCGACGTTATTACCAAATGCATCCATACTGGAACAAAGTGGTCTTATTCATTTCTTGACTGGCGAAGCACAAACACCGGCAGACGTCCATCGGAGAATAAAGAATGTGTATACCTGCTGAAAACCACAATTGTGGAATGGTGACCCAGGTTTAGTGCTGGTTGAGATTCGAGGCAAGTCGCCGGTTGATCTGAGTGATCAGAAGTTGCGCCAGCTTAAGTGAGAGACAGTTAGTCCTGATTTCTTCCCTTGAGATTACCATGCCTTCAGTCGCTTGAAAAAGGCCTTGACTGCGGGACTGCTACGGTCGCAGGTTCGAATCCTGCCTCGGGCATGGATGTTTGCGATGTCCTTAGGTTAGTTACGTTTAAGTAGTTCTAAGTTCTAGGGGACTGATGACCTCAGAAGTTAAGTCCCATAGTGCTCAGAGCCATTTGAACCACTTGAAAAAGGCCTTGAAGGGCCGACGATTCAAAAATGGTTCGAATGGCTCTGAGCACTATGGGTCTTAACTTCTGAGGTCATCAGTCCCCTAGAACTTAGAACTACTTAAACCTAACTAACCTAAGGACATCACACACATCCATGCCCGAGGCAGGATTCGAACCTGCGACCGTAGCGGTCTCGCGGCTCCAGACTGTAGCGCCTAGAACCGCTCGGCCACCACGGCCGGCGGTCGACGATTCCTGTCGGACGAGAATGTGCAACACACAGTTGCGAACTTCTTCCCTCAGCAGGGCAAAGTGTTCTACAAAATGGGTATCGTCGACCTGGCGCGTCTGTGGGATGATAGCGTGAATGTTCACGGCGGTTTTGCCTTATTGGCATGCCGATTCTGGACCCTACGGGCGTTCGAAAGGAAACTTTTTGATCGGCCCTTATAACTTAGAAAATCCTGGAATCATTTAATAAACGAACGTGTGGCGTATTTAACACGCGTGTTATTTGGATGGGTTAATGAAACCCCTAATCTGTACCACGTGAGCCGAAAGCCTACCACCCCAATGAACAACGCACAGTAAATTTTAACGCAAGTAAAGGCACGTTAACGACCTGAAAATGCTGCAAGCAAATTTTAAGCCAAGCTGACAAAATGTAAGCCGCAATCCCACTATACTTTTTTTTACTCGTTGCATGAGAATGATCATCAGAAAGCAACTCCAAAGCCAGTTACTACGTCAGTCACACACAGCAATAAAGTGAAAGCAACAGCCTGAGCAGTTTGCAGAGGACCAGCCGGAAACACAGGGAGGAACAGGCTAAACTGCTTTGTGCTATTCAAACGGGGCACTCGCTGATACCACGTTGCCGCATACCAAACGACGCACCACGAAGGATGAAAAGGACACCTCAGACCATCAATCCTGGTAGTCAGCCGACTGTCAGGTTGGTATCCCATCGCAGCCCAGGGCGTCTCCAGACACGTCTTCGCCAATGATCGGGATTCAGCTTTGAGCACATTTCTGTTCCAGTCAATGATATTCCAGCAGTGTGCAGTGACGTACCCGTACCTCTCATCCGAGCTCATTTCGACTTTATGCTCTGCCTGACTGAATTAATTGTGGGCACCAGAAACGGCAGGTCTGTGTCCTAAATTTAGCAGTACGTATAGCCAAAAATCAGTTACTTAAAAATGTTTTCTTCCTAGTATTCTGTATATGCACAAGTGGAAGATGTTTGTCACATTGTCAGCTTTCAAAATAATTCTTTCCTCTCTGTAATCTGTATCACAAACATACAGCGAAGATGTTGTGTACCAAGTGATTGATTACTGAAGATACTCTATAATATAAAAAAAAGACGCACCACGAAGGAATTGCTTGAATAGGACTGAAAGCGGTAGATGTGATGTACTTGTACGTACAAACAACTTCAGAACAATAGGATGGTTTGTTGAAGAGAAAGAGCTTCACACATAAAGAATGTCAATAGTGCGTTGGTCCAACCCGTCTGGCTTTTATGTGAGTAGTTATTCGGCTTGCCATTGATTGACAGAGTTTGCGACATTATTGTTCATATTTAAAAAAAAAATTGTAAATATTTTATTGAAACTGTTAAAGCAGAAGTAGAGACATCTTGTTTGAAGCGAAATCGATACTGAAACTATTTGATCAGATTAAAATGAATATACATATTAAGAAAAAGGGTGTAATATTTACTTATTGTTTGTGGTAATTATTAAATGTAAAAAGGTGCTATAATATAATTATGCATGTAAGTTACTGGCACTCACTTAGGGTGGTATGAGATATGTGTAGTATAAAAGATGGAGTAGTTCCGTCAGGAACGGAAAGCTGTGTAAGCGTAGGAAAAGGTGGGAACGGAAACGTTTGGCGCGCTTTGGCGGGCACGAACAAAGTCAGTCGGTGGGCAGTGATCTTAGAGGCAGCACGTACAGCGCCAGCATAGCGTGGAGTGCGCCACATTGTTGCATCTTGCCTCGGTTGGAAGCTGCAGTCTATCAAGGCCTGGTATGGGGAGAAAAACGGGCTATTTATTATAAGATGGATCATCGCTATGAAGAGGAAATAAGTCCGACATGGATAGCTGGGACACCTGGGACCAGCTGTAATCATCGAATTATTTCGACACCCGATTGCGGCTGCTGTCAGTCCCTCCTTTGAAAAATGTCTTTCCTCTCGGTCGCTAGTCGCTTGGAGCCATTGTGGGCCTGCATGGTGTTGAGTTTGTTGCTCCTGAACCCCTATACCACATGTACGAATGAAACGCAACTAGGGCGTGCAGTAATTTCATGGAACTATAAACGTGCTCTCAATAGACCATGATACTGTCGCTGTCAAATTCCGACACGCGCTTTTAGATACTTCTCATTCTTGTACGACGCTTAACACGATTTTATAGCTGGCAATCTTTCCTTCTGCGCAAAATATGGACGTCATTTCGCTTTGAATGTCGTCCGTTTAGACGACTGCATTTCATATGTCACAGGATTACTCTCCAATCAACGCACTTGTTTTGACGTCGACGCCCATGAGAAACACAGGCCGTGGCGCGTAAGTCACAGCACGTGACACTGCAAGTCTTAAGAGTGCCAGCAGCCATCTCTGGCGGGGTCCGAGTAACCGTTTCAGACGAGTTTAATAACTGCTGACTGCATGTTTAAATACAGGCAACTTCTCGATAGCACACAACAAAATTAACACCTTTAATGCGTACTTTTTCAGTCAAATATTGATTTCCCATGGGCCCTGCACGGAGCCAATCATGCGCCGAGAGGCCTGACAAGCCGACTAGTGTGACGTCACAGCTTCGTTACAGCGCCCGTATACCTCGCTGGCCCCGTTTTCATCAGAGACGTTAAGTCGTGCGTCGCATCTTTCTGCTGGCACAAAGCATTATTGCCATAAGCTAGAAAGTGCTCTGTCCTAGCTTTCCCTGAATATTTTTGTACTTCCCTCTTCTGTTGATCAGCTGAAGTGTTTCTTCTGTTGCTCAATGGTTGTTCGCAGTTGCCTTCCTAATGCCTGTGTCTGTTCTTTCCAACATCTATGATTGCACTTTTTGGAGATGTCCGCCCCTCTTCAACTAATTGCCTACTGTGGTATACCTCATCCCAGTATCGACATCTGTAGTGAACTTCAAACGCGTCTCATTATTCGTCAGTGTTTCAGTGTCCCTCTCCCATGCACACTGATTCGTCCGTACCAGTCTCCTAAACTTCAGTCTACACTTCATCATTATTTGTGATCTGAACCTATATCTGCTCCTGGGTAAGTCCAACTCTTATTTCGGAAGCTCTGTCTGACCATGATGTAATCCAGCTGGTATCTTCCTGTATCTCCAGGTCCTTTCCAACCATACCTCCTCCTATTGCGATCCTTGAACAGAGTATTCGCTATTACTAACTGAAAGTTGTCGCAGAACTCAATTAGCCTTTACGCTCTCTCATTCCCACTACCAAGCCGTCGGAACATTTATTAGAATATTAAAAAATTTGAAATTGGTCAAGAACGTTTGGAGACCTTTGCTAGTAACTCAGTACATAAAATCCGGGAACACTTTATCTATTGCACAAGAACTAAACCTTGTACGGATGTCATACATATTGCATTTTGAAGAGAAACCCTGAAAGATTATTTTACAAACATTCGGTATGCGAACCAAGTGTGGCCCGGCAGACGTCAGTACGGTAATCAAATGCTTGCCATACCCGTCCCAGCACGGCATGTGGACTGTGGCAGTCGCTTCCCGTATTCTCTCCCAGAGCTCTGCTACATCACATGGTGGAGGCGGTACATACACCAGATCTTTAATGTGTCCCCAGAGAAAAAAGTCTCACCGAGTGACATCTGGTGATCGGGGAGGCCATTTTATGAAACAGTTGTCCCCTTCCGTAGCACGGCCGATCCATCGGTGCAGCAGCTCCGTGTTCAGGTACCCACGAACTTCACGACGAAAATGGGGTGGAGCCCCATCCCGCTATAAGATGAACTGAGAGTTCGATTACATTTGAGGCATCAGCCATTGCTACAACATTTCTTATTAGGAATATCCAGTGAGAGTGCTGTCAGTGAAGAAGAATGGCCCGTACAGTTTTCGACGTGACAATGCACAAAAAACATTTACATGTGGAGAATCACGCTCAAATTCAACGCATTCGTGTGAATGCTTTGTACCCCATACTCGACAATTATGCCTGTTCACTATGCCATTAGTGTGAAAAATGGCTTCGTCGCTAAAAATTAAGCGATCAACGTCATCCCAATCCGCATTCAATTGTTGCAACTACGAACAAAACTCAAAACGCTTGTGTTTGTCGTCGTCAATGAGCTTCTGCACTAACTCCAATTTGAATGATTCCATAGATAGATTCTGTCGCAGGACTATCCACACTGTTATTGGAGCCATTTCGAGTTCACGGGTGCACGACGCACTGATTTCTTTGAGTTCCTTATGGATATCTCTCGTACGTGGTCCACATTCACTTCACTCACACTGACACGTCCGCTTCTCTTTGCCGGGCACAAGCAACCCGTCGTGTCGAATTTGTTGTGCCAGTGGTAAATGGCCTTCCTTGTTGGTGGCTTCTTAAAGTACTTGGTTCTAACCATCCATTGAACAGCTGTAGCACACTTGTTTTTGACGAATTCCAACACAAAGAAAGCTCTGCACCTGAACTCGCCATGTTTGCTACTAGCGCTGACTGTCGGAAAATTACAAAACTGCACTGTGGCGGTATACATAAAAACAACTTTCAGGTTTTCTCTTCAAAATGACATGTGTGTGATATCTGTACAATGTTCGGTTCTTGTGCAATAAATAATTGAAAGTGTTCCCGGACTTTATGTACACCCTGTATACATAGGGTGTGTATAAATTAGTGTGTGTGTGTGTGTGTGTGTGTGTGTGTGTGTGTGTGTGTGTGTGTGTGCCCAAACGTTCACTAGAGTATCATTTAAAAATCTGAATTAATCGATCAAGAACTTTTCGAGAGTTTCGGTAACAACGTTAAATAGTGACTTGTCTTTGTATAGTAGTATAGATTAGAATGCGGTGAAAATCTCAAGAGAACTGCATGGTCGCAGAAATCTAAGGCGTTTAAAGTGTCGTTTGTCCCTATTTCTAGAGTAAATACCAAATTCCGATGAAGCACTATTCACCTAACAACGATCTCAATAATATTTTAAAGTACTTGCAAAGCATTTTCTCTTTACGCACCGTCAAAGGAAGCTGCTAATCTCAAGACGTCTCCTCGATCTTCCATAACTTCTGTTTCTTCTTTCCTTAATTCTGCTTGTTTGTGGTAGCACAAGGATACATTGAACCTCTTCATTGTTTTGGAGGATTATTCTAAACGAGTACAGCACATGTCTTTCCTTGTTGAATAATGTCTGGGGTTTAGCAAAGCACTTAATAACTGTGTAGAAAGCCTATGCCTGGTTTTATTTTTTATTCAAGAAAATACTGAAAATACTTTTTCAAATGTAGCATTCTATGAGTGTATGCTCAATGTTAGTAACGCAGCTGTACAATTTCATGTATTCCGAACTCGGGCATTATTAGCTGCCTGTATCTTGCAAAACCTGTACCCCGAAACATAAAATGTCAAACCTTTCCCACTGGTTATTTGGCAAGGTGTTCCATTCTGATATGATGTCATCTGTTCTACCAATTATCTTTGTACTTCTGAAGCTGGAAACTAGTGCAAAAATATCTTGTCTCTGCTGGAAAGTTGTAATGGAAGAATGAAATATAGCCATCTTTTGGATAACTACTATATTTTCTGGCTATCGCTTTTGAAATTCCGTAAATTTTACTAGAAATTTCTTCCATCTCCTACAGACATTGGAATGTTCTTCTGGCTTAAAAACTTGTGCCATAAATTGAGATTCATAATCCAAGTACAAGGCTGAAGTATGCATTAGGTGATTTTCAGAATTAAATTTGCGAATTTGTCATCGTTTAGTTTTTCAAACTGAGTGGGAACATGAATCTTCCTGAGCAGAGATCTGAAGGACAGAAAGGCATCTTCGAACACTTTATCAACGTCAATAATTTCACTTTGAAAAAGCAAATTGATTCTTCATATGGATTTCATTAGGATTTTGTACGCCGACAATTCATTATATCGTACAGCTATTCAAACATGTGCCATTTATTGTCGTTTTTAGCGAGATAAAGTAATTTTAGCTATTCCCATGGTTTCAAAATTGTAAATAGCAGAACACCTGGGTTGCCAATGTCTTTGACTTTTTTTTAAGATTCCAGTTATCACTCATAGTTTTATGTAGCTGTTTGTATTGGTCTAGTCTCTTAGGATTGTAAAAAAGCTGTATGTTTCTCTAATAAGGAATTCCAAATGACGTGGGAAGACTGCTGCAGATTTTTCTGCTCAAAGATGAAGAGAATGACAAACGCACTTATAACAATGAAGCAAGAGCTATTTTTACACAAGATCTGATATAGAGCTATTGACTTCTTCGAAACGGAAAGGTGCGTAAGTAAAATCCAAAGCTGCCTTTAAGACGCTGCAATCTGTACTTTCATCAATAATTACAGAACAGGAAGAATTTCCTATTTATAGGATTATATATTCCTGCACACAAGCACCAATTACCTTTTTAATGACCATGGCACATTTTGTGTGATGTATTTTTAGACTCTGAAAAGAACATGAATGTGCTAACACTGGCAGCAGTTCTAGGTGGTTTACACTATTAACGGGGGAGATTTGGGCGACATAAACAGCAACTTTCGATTATGCCCTTTTAAAATGGTTGTCGACTTCTAGAAACTCTATTTTTTGGCATTACTTTGCTATTTTTCCATTTTATGTTTTTCTTCCCGATTTTTACCTTTTGCATCATCTAGCAGTTCCTTTAAAGAGCTTTAAGCGTAGAATGGCTCCGCATTCCTGATCGGATGGGTAGCGGACCAACCAGACTGAAACGCAACGAGGCGTTGGGCTTCTGTTACTAATTGATGGTAATCCCTTTACAAAATGCATTAAACGCATGGAGAGCAGTAATTAGTATTTATTATCATCAATGAAACCTTCCATTAAAACTTTCCATTTCGAGCGACATATTCGTGCATTCATTCCAAAAGTGCACTGCAGAAAAATACTTGAAAGAGAGCAGTGATTAGTATTTATTTTAAACGATGAAAACTTCCATTAAAACTCTATATGTCGAGCGACGTATTCAGGCATTCATTCGCGAAGTCCACTGCGGAAAAAATACTAATGTTAATATTCTATGCTTTAGTGTTTGCTAAAAAGAGGAGTGGGTTCCGCACGGCATGCTAAGATGTAAACCGCAGCATATAGGATGCGGGACAAGCTGTGTAACATCGTCACTGTGAATGTGAAACTGTGGAATGGCCCAGAAACTACACTACATTCTGCTGATTTGGAAACCTATGAGCCTCTGAAATCCCAGTGTGCAGGTGGACCCGTTTGCTGATCTCCCAAACCAATTTGACTTTGTGACACAATGCATTACAGAATATGTCAAACATTTAGACGGCCGACTCAAAACAAATAAGTACACCCACACAACACTCGTTGTGTGCGTGATGCAAGAAGCAGAACCTCTGACAGTTCAGGTGCTGACTGGTACAGTCTCTAAGAGGCACACTAGCAAAGGACAGAAGCCTCACCGTTCAGATAAAGACCTGCCGTTCTTTACTAGCAAAGTGCCAGTGCAAGAGTGAGTTCTTCTCTTTCTCTCAGCTCGGTAGCACACACATTTACATGCTTAGACTACTCCCACATTAGCACAAACCAATCGTGAACTGGAGCTCAGCATTCGTAGCTGGGAGACCGCCCCCTGCCCTGCATACACAGATTTTACTAACCACCGGTTTTAAAGTTAATCGGGAGAAAGGAGAAAGATTCAGCTCCGCAGCCTCTTTCCCAAGCGTTTACACCGTGTCTTCGCTAAAAGCATGACCTGGATGGAACCACAGCCCTCCATAAAAATATCGTTATCTCTCCTGTTTCGTCCATTTCGAACTTCTGAAAGAACGGTCATGAACTCGCTAAAAGCCTCATGTCTTCACAAATATGTTTTGTAGCGGCGTCTAGAAGCCTGGGCGCCACTGCCCTGTCCCACAGAAATTCGCAGGAACTCACAGTCGTCCCATCGGCTTCCTACCAACAAGGGCCCATCCTCTGCTTTACTGCCAGTCATCAATTCGTACAAAGCTCTGCTCTTTGGTGCAGCGACTCCTTGGCGCTAGACAGCCTACCTGGACATGGCCACCTAATGTGTCTCCACAATGTCACCGAGGGATTTGGCACCCCCCAAAGTTTTCACCCAGGTTCTGCAGAAAAAACGCTCTCCTTGGCTCTCAGCCGCCGTCTACTTCCACTGCAGTCCATTAACTCAGCACCCTCTTCCTTTGAATGCAGGTAAAGCTTACCGCTATTTCTTCTCTAGAGCACACTAGCAAGAGCGTTAACTACTGTCAACCTTTTCATCATATGAATGAAGTTAGATCGTATCAAATATAGCAACCAATATCACCTTTCCTAAAAACATTAAGCAGCATGCCACCGGTTCAAAATGGCTCTTAGCACTATGCGACTTAACTTCTGAGGTCATCAGTCCGCTAGAACTTAGAACTAATTAAACCTAACTAACCCAAGGACATCACACACATCCATGCCCGAGGCAGGACTCGAACTTGCGACCGTAGGGGTCGCTCGTTTCCAGACTGTAGCGCCTAGGACCGCACGGCCACTACGGCCGGCCAGCATGACACCGTATCAAGAGTGAGAGTGCCCTGCAATCTCTCAGCTTTAGCTCACAAGTTTCACTACATCGTTCCTTTTTACTGACTGATGCCTACTAACTCATATGATCTATAATCTCTGTCTGGAGTCATTGACTAACCGTGATCAGAATAATCCCTAATTCAAGAATAGTTTAATTTGTGGAAGCGATAATGAAGGAGAGTTGCCAATGAAAAATCAAGAATAAAATATTTCAGTGTTACCTAAGGCTAAATAATTTTTAATTCATATGCATTATTCATTTTGTAGAAGCCTTTAGAACTTCCTCATAAAACACACTTCCCCCAATACTATCCCCTGAGGCACGTGTCGCTCTAAATTCCCTCCTAAGTCAGCTGATTCCCCCTACATTTAGGGAGGAAACCCGTAAGTTGTGCAGCACAGGTTGTATTTCTGTGGTTATAAATTCGATATTCATGTTTGCGCATCTGTCAACCACCTTTGTGTAACTGCCTATTCAACAATCAACCATCTTCGTCTAACTGCCATCCACTCATTGTTACAGAGAATGTCGCTACCTGTCGATACACATCTGAAGTCTCTCTCTCTCTCTCTCTCTCTCTCTCTCTCTCTATCTATCTATCTATCAATCTATCTAACTCTCTCGCAGGATATCATTACAGTGAAGTCTTATTAAACATTTTTTATCAGTGAATACAGCAAACTAAAACATGTTCGGTCTTGACAGTCACAGACGACGTACAGACTGTGATGGCTTACATTACACACAAATATTACTACACGAATAGAATGTATATATTCAGGAAAACCACAGGAACGATAATTCTAAGCACAAAAAAGTCTAGTAAATTTCGCCTCTGAAATACATGCTTTAAGTGCTATGATCATCTCTTCATTTCCAATATTGTGGAACATCTCTTCATTTTCGACATTCTAGATCAAATCTTTTCAACAGCAAGCTCTTTGCTTTCCATATTTTGAGAGATAGTAGCATGAACCAAAACTAAAAAATTCTAATAAACATGGACTCTACAATGCATGCCCTAAGCGTAATGAGCACTCGTTCAGTAAAACAACATGTTTCGCAGTAGTGAAGTTGAACAAATGCTCATAGATCTTTGAATATTGACGTTTCATCTGAGAAACCTTGTAGATGTTTGGCTTTATAATGTCATATCACAAATTATACGAAGGACAAAAGTAGCTGAATGTAATTGTTAGAGCAGTTCAGTAATTTGATTCTTCCTATTCTCATTTTCATCAATATGTAGACCTCAAAATCATCAGCAGCCCACCTTGGTTACGGACTTCTATTCATGTATTGTATCAACTGTTGGTATGACTCTGTTTGTCGTACAAATTGGATATAATGAGTTTTCTCACAGTGAAGGGTAAGTTAATTTTCAGAGAACCACTTAATAATTCTTTCGAAAACATCATTAACAGTCTCTACTGTTTCTTTCTCCCTAATGGCGTTTGTTATAATACTTGTATTGTCTGCATAAAATGGCAATTCTGCTTAATGAATGTCTTAGAAAAACTTAATTTTTTGAAATGATGGCTTTACACACAGCTGATTTGAATCAAACGTAACAAATGGAATAAAAAATGTGCCAAATACACTCCTGGAAATTGAAGTAAGAACACCGTGAATTCATCGTCCCAGGAAGGGGAAACTTTATTGACACATTCCTGGGGTCAGATACATCACATGATCACACTGACAGAACCACAGGCACATAGACACAGGCAACAGAGCATGCACAATGTCGGCACTAGTACAGTGTATATCCACCTTTCGCTGCAATGCAGGCTGCTATTCTCCCATGGAGACGATCGTAGAGATGCTGGATGTAATCCTGTGGAACGGCTTGCCATGCCATTTCCACGTGGCGCCTCAGTTGGACCAGCGTTCGTGCTGGATGTGCAGACCGCGTGAGACGACGCTTCATCCAGTTCCAAACATGCTCAATGGGGGACAGATCCGGAGATCTTGCTGGCCAGGGTAGTTGACTTATACCTTCTAGAGCACGTTGGGTGGCACGGGATACATGCGGACGTGCATTGTCCTGTTGGAACAGCAAGTTCCCTTGCCGGTCTAGGAATGGTAGAACGATGGGTTCGATGACGGTTTGGATGTACCGTGCACTATTCAGTGTCCCCTCGACGATCACCAGAGGTGTATGGCCAGTGTAGGAGATCGCTCCCCACACCATGATGCCGGGTGTTGGCCCTGTGTGCCTCGGTCGTATGCAGTCCTGATTGTGGCACTCACCTGCACGGCGCCAAACACGCATACGACCATCATTGGCACCAAGGCAGAAGCGACTCTCATCGCTGAAGACGACACGTCTCCATTCGTCCCTCCATTCACGCCTGTCGCGACACCACTGGAGGCAGGCTGCACGATGTTGGGGCGTGAGCGGAAGACGGCCTAACGGTGTGCGGGACCGTAGCCCAGCTTCATGGAGACGGTTGCGAATGGTCCTCGCCGATACCCCAGGCCAACAGTGTCCCTAATTTGCTGGGAAGTGGCGGTGCGGTCCCCTACGGCAGTGTGTAGGATCCTACGGTCTTGGCGTGCATCCGTGCGTCGCTGCGGTCCGGTCCCAGGTCGACGGGCACGTGCACCTTCCGCCGACCACTGGCGACAACATCGATGTACTGTGGAGACCTCACGCCCCACGTGTTGAGCAATTCGGCGGTACGTCCACCCGGCCTCCCGCATGCCCACTATACGCCCTCGCTCAAAGTCCGTCAACTGCACATATGGTTCACGTCCACGCTGTCGCGGCCTGCTACTAGTGTTAAAGACTGCGATGGAGCTCCGTATGCCACGGCAAACGCTGACACTGACGGCGGCGGAGCACAAATGCTATGCAGCTACCGCCATTCGACGGCCAACACCGCGGTTCCTGGTGTGTCCGCTGTGCCGTGCGTGTGATCATTGCTTGTACAGCCCTCTCGCAGTGTCCGGGCAAGTATGGTGGGTCTGACACACCGGTCAATGTGTTCTTTTTTCCATTTCCAGGAGTGTATTTAAGGTCAATTGCCAGTTTTCGCACCATACGAAAAACTTACCTGAATGTCTTTGCTATTTCTTTTATATTGTAATGATTTTACTAGACGATAAACGACAGCATCATCTGCACACAACGTAAGACGGCTGCTCATATTGTCTCCTAAATCGTTCATATAGACAAGGACCACCACAGGGTCTTTAACACTACTTTGCGGAACGCCAGAAATCGCTGCTGTTTTAACTGATGACTTTCTGTCAGTTATTACGAACTGTGACCTTTCTGACAGGAAATCGAGAAAACAATTGTATAACTGAAACCACATTCCATTAGCACTTAATTTGATTACAAGCAGCTTATGAGGTACAGTGTCAACCGCCATCTGGAAATCTAGAAATACGGAATCAATTTGAACTCCCTTGCCAATAGCACTCACCACTTCGTGTGAGTAAAGAACTAATTGAGTTTCACAAGAACGATCTTTTCTAAATCCGTGTTGACTGTGTATCAATAGAGCTTTCGCTCCCAGGTCATTTATTATGCTCGAATACAAAACATGTTCCAAAATCCTGTTGCATATCGACCTCGATGATATGGGCCTGTAATTCAGTGGATTATTCCTATTACCTTTTTTGAATATTGATGTGACCTGTGCAGCTTTTCGGTCTTTAGGCACGGAGTTTTCGTCTAGCTAGCTGTTGTACATGATTGTTAAGTATGAAGCCATTGCATCAACATAGTTCAACATAGTCTGAAACGAACCTAATTGGAATACAGCCTGGAACGGAAGACTTGCTTTTACTGATTTAAGTTGCTTCACTACTTTGAGGATATCTACTTCTAAATTACTCATGTTGGCAGCTGTTCTTGATTCGAATTCTGGAATATTTACTCCGCCTGCTTTGGTGAAGGAATTTTTGGAAGGCTGTGTTTAGTAACTTGCCCCCCTTCTAACAGCCGTATGCCGCAAATCTCTAGAGGAACGGAAGGTTCCAAATGATTGGAAAAGAGCACAGGTAGTCTCAGTCTACAAGAAGGGTCGACGAGCAGATGCGCAAAGCTATAGACCTCTATCTCTGACATCGATCTGTTGTAGAATTTTAGAACATGTTTTTGCTCGCGTATCATGTCATTTCTGGAACCCCAGAATCTACTCTGTAGGAATCAACACGGATTTCGGAAACAGCGATCGTGTGAGACCCAACTCGCTTTATTTGTTCATGAGACCCAGAAAATATTAGATACAGGCTCCCAGGTAGATGCCATTTTGCTTGACATCCGGAAGGCGTTCGATACAGTTCCGCACTCTCGCCTGATAAACAAAGTAAGAGCCAACGGAATATCAGACCAGCTGTGTGGCTGGATTGAAGGGTTTTTAGCAAAGAGAGCACAGCATGTTGTTCTCAATGGAGAGACGTCTGCAGACGTTAAAGTAAGCTTTGACGTATCACAGGGGAGTGTTATGGGACCATTGCTTTTCACAATATATATAAATGACCTAGTAGATAGTATCGGAAGTTCCATGCGGCTTTTCGCGGACGATGCTGTAGTATACAGAGACGTTGCAACATTAGGAAATTGCAGCGAAATGCAGGAATATCTGCAGAGGATAGGCACTTGGTGCAGGGAGTGGCAACTGACCCTTAACATAGACAAGTGTAATGTATTGCGAATACATATAAAGATGGATCCTTTATTGTATGATTATATGATAGCGGAACAAACACTGGTACCAGTTACTTCTGTAAAATATCTGGGATTATGCGTGCGGAACGATTTGAAGTGGAATGATCATATAAAATTAATTGTTGGTAAGACGGGTGCCAGATTGATATTCATTGCGACAGTCCTTAGAAAACGTAGTCCATCAACAAAGGAGGTGGCTTACAAAACACTCGTTCGATCTATACTTGAGTATTGCTCATCAGTGTGGGATCCGTACCATGTCGGGTTGACAGAGGAGACAGAGAAGATCCAAAGAAGAGGGGCGCGTTTAATCACAGGGTTATTTGGGAAGCGTGATAGCGTTACGGAGATATTTAGCAAACTCAAGTTCAAAAATGGCTCTTTGCACTATGGGACTTAACATCTGTGGTCATCAGTCCCCTAGAACTTAGAACTAATTAAACCTAACTAACCTAAGAACATCACAGACATCCATGCCCGAGGCAGGATTCGAACCTGCGACCGTAGCGGTCTCGCGGTTCCAGACTAAAGCGCCTAGAACCGCACGGCCACACCCGCCGGTTGCAAACTCAAGTGGCAGGCTTTGCAAGAGAGGCGCTCTGCATCGCGGTGTAGCTTGCTGTCCAGGTTTCGAGAGGATGTTTTTGTGGATGAAGTATCGAATATATTGCTTCCCCCTACTTATACCTCCCGAGGTGGTCACGAATGTAAAATTAGAGAGATTCGAGGGCGCACGGCTCTTTTCCGGCAGTCGTTCTTCCCGCGAACCATACGCGACTGGAACAGAAAAGGAAGGTAATGAAGTGCCCTCCACCACTCACTTAAGGGTGGCTTGCGTAGTATAACTGTAGCTGTATATGTAGAACTCTGCCTTAGCAGCACTGTCATCGATAATATTTGGTTGGTTGGTTTATCTTGGAGAGGGGACCAAACAGGGAGCTCATCGGTCCCATCGGATGAGGAAATAAAGTCGGCCGTGCCCGTTCAAAGAAACTCTCCCGACATTTGCCTGAGGCGAGTTAGAGAAATCACGGAGAACTTAAATCAGGATGGCCGGACGCGGGTTTGAACCGTCGTCGTCCCGATAGTGAATCCAGTGGGCTAACCATTGCGCCACCTCGCTCATTATCGATAGTACTTCCTTTGCTACTGCGCAGTGAGAGCATTGTGTCTTGACGCTCGCATACTTTACATGCGACCTACGGGCAGTCATTGTGCTAGCTGGTCTACTTTGGAACTCACGACTGATTCCTTCTGCTGGTTGCACGCGATTTTTTTTTACAATATTTGACGATCCTTGCCTGACGCTATATGAAGTTTACCTGGTCTTGGTTTAGTTGGAGCCGTTCATTCACGTTTCCACTTCACAATCACATCACCAACTGTCGACTGGGGCAGCTTTGGAAGTGTTGAGCTGTCTCTGAAGGGTCTGTTACAAAGGTGACACGAAAAGACTATAGTTCAATTCTTTTATCTTGGAGGTTCGCGTATGCCCGCCCATACGCAGGAGATTGCTGCGTTGCCAGTTGTACGCGCCAAGGGAAGCAGCGCCATAGTATAGTTTGGGGAGGAGCGTGGAGTTTATGAAGTAAAGCCACCACGGCTGCATTAACCCTTTCGCTGCTACAGAGACGTGCTCCCCGCATTCCGCTCTGTGCGCGATTTTGTCATCACTACACTGCTCGCCTGTGCAGACACATGGTGTATCGACTGCTCTGACACTTTATCATTCGATTATTTTGCCCAAAAATTTGATTTTTACGCATTTTCTTGACTGATATCTTCCCCCCATAAATGACTTAATTCTGTTTCGATATTCAACGCAGTTATTCTGCAGCATTAGATGTAGTAACCCACTGCACGAAATTTTGAAGAGTCTGCAGAGGTAAAATTCCACAGCGTATACTTTCCGTATGGTTGATTTTAGTTGCCACTAGAAATTTAAAAAAATTACATTCAAATGAATGAAATTCATGAAGTAAGATACTTCGATATTGTTTTTAAATAAAGAAAATATTAAGCACCGAATAAGGTTTGAACTCAGAATCTTTTGCTTAGCAGCCATTCACTTTAAACACTACGCTAACGCAGCTCATCAGTCTATAGCTCTCCCAGAAGACTTTAAAATGTGACGCAAAATACCGACAAACACTGTTGGTATGACTATGAATTACTCACGTTTCGTCGAATTACAATAGGAAATAAACAATTGCCGCTGTTCTTTATTGCGAAAAAGCGGTTAGTGAAAATGAATTTCCTTGATATCGCCTGAATTAGGAGGCTTATTGCTTGTTTGGTTTAATTAATTAATAGAATATGAAGCAAGTGGTGTAAAGAATGCTTTTTCCAAGTTTTCTTTTATAGAAAGTCTGCTATCAAGACATTCCTTTTGTTCAAATACTTTATTTATGACTGAATGCTTCTAAAACTGAAGACACTCGTCCGTGCTCTGCACTGCAGTCGAGCTCTGGCAACGTCGTTCTCTGTTCATTGGCTGACTGTGTTTTGTGACGTCAGATGCGCAGAACGAACCTAAACTCGGCCGGCGTCGTAAATGACGCGCACTTTAGTCCCCATTCAAAGTCACTGGGCTCTCCTAAACGAACCTTTCTGCTGTTATTGCTTCTCAGCAGCAACTCAAAACCCCCCGCCTCCTTTCAAGCTGGCGGGGTCCGGCTGTGGTGACATCTAGTAGTCAATTCCTGATTACGTAGGAGTTCCCGGATACTTTGATCAGACTGTGTGAGTTGCTGCAGGTGTGAAACTGTGAAGAGCTTAATTGACTCACGCAACGAGTCTCGTGCATTTCGTAGCATATTTACTGATTGGAGTCGCAGGCTGTAAATAGGTACGCCTAATTTCGAATATCTATTTTCGAAGAAGCGACCGTAGAATGCAACGCCCTTTTCCGGAACGAAACGCCGGTGACTGCACTACCTCATAAAGTTAATGGACGCGCCATGACATATTACGCTGAAGTGCCGACGCTTATACGGGAGCCCCTTCGACCTTTGTGGGGAATTCCGTGTATAAACAGGGGCGAGCATGGGCCTGATCAGACCATTAGAGGCGACGCGATCTGCCCCAGGGGAAGCGAGTCCTCCGCAGAGCCTCAGGGGGCTGGCCGGCAGGCCGACCCGCTGGCTTATTGATTGTTCCGGAGGCGACGCGATAACATCGCGATAACCGCCCCCGCCGCTGCCGCCGCCACCGCCGCCCACCGGTGCTGGCAGCCAGAAAGTGGGCGGCGAGTGGTCGCAATAAAGGGTAGAAAACGGGAGCAAAGGAACACAGAGTTTAACTGCCCCGTGGACGTCGTGGTCGTTAGCAACAAATCACGGAACTGCAGGAAGCGATTATTCAGGATGGAGTGGTGTGGATTTGAACCACGTGTAACACTATCGTTTCTAGCCGAATACTTGGTGTCGTCCTGTTCGCTATTATGGACACCAGATTAAAACATTTCTCATCTTCTATGAAGACCAATTTCCTCCGTTCTAATCACATACGTTAACACAATAATGTTTTTGAGACTCATGAATTAGGAAATTATCTATATTGTTATATAAAGACAAGTTGTTGTTATGAAAGATCTCTAAAGGTACTTGACTGATTTAGTTCAAATTTCCGTGCGTGTTGAATAGAAGGTTATATGGCAAGCTGGATAGAGGTATTACAGAGAAGCAGTTCGGATTTAGAAGAGAGAAAGGAACAAGAGATGCTATTGGCTTGCTAAGGACTATAGGGGAAAGATATATGGAAAATGGTAGAGAAATCTCTGCTGTTTTTATAGATTTAAAAGAGGCGTTTGACAGAGTTCAGTGGAACAAGCTGATGGATATCTTGAAGAGGAAAGGAGTAGATTGGAAACAGAGACGACTGATACAGAATCTATATTTACATCATAAAGTAAGGATAAGGATTGGAAACGAAATGTCAGAAGGATGCAAGATTGGACGAGGTGTAAGACAAGGTTGTTGCCTTTCCCCACTGTTGTTTAATATATACCTTAAAGAGATTATTGCGAATAGTTTAGTTGGGAAAAGAGGAATATGTATTGGTGGAAAGAGAAAAGAACGTATAAGATTTGCTGATGAGATGGTATTAGTGGCAGAAAGTGAGCAGACAGTGAATAACATTCTCAAAGATCTAAATGAAGCTTATGTGGAATATGGGATGCAAATAAACACAGCAAAAACAAAGAGTATGGTCATCAGTACAAGACACAGACTGTCCAATATTAAAATAGGACAGTCTACCATTAGCCAAGTAAGTGTAATTAAATATCTCGGAAGCACAATAACGCCGGCCGGGGTGGCCGTCCGGTTCTAGGCGCTTCAGTCTGGAACCGCGTGACTGCTACGGTCGCAGGTTCGGATTCTGCCTCGGGCATGGATGTGTGTGATGTCCTTAGGTTACTTAGGTTTAAGTAGTTCTAAGTTCTAGGGCACTGATGACTACAGATGGTAAGTCCCAAAGCGCTCAGAGACAATTGAACCATTTTTGAAGCACAATAACTGAAGACTTGAGATGTCACCAGGAGGTGAAAACTCAAATTGCCATAGCGAAGGATGCATTCAACAGAAAGAGGAGACTCTTATGTGGCAAATTAGATAAAGGACTAAGGAAAAGGCTTGGCAAATGTTTTTTCTGGAGTGTGGCGCTATATGGGGCAGAAACATGGACACTGAGACGAAAGGATGAAAAAGATTAGAAGCATTTGAGATGTGGATGTGGAGGAGAATAGAGAGAATAAGCTGGACGGAAAGAGTGAGTAATGAAAGGGTATTGGAAAGGGTTGGCGAGAAAAGATGTCTGCAGAAGGTTGTAAGAGAAAGGAGAAAGAACTGGTTGGGACATTCATTGAGAAGGGAGTGCTTGCTAGCAGATGCTTTGGAAGAACTGGTTTGTGGGACAAGACTGAGAGGAAGGAGGAGATACAAGGTGATAGACGACATAAAGGGAAGAGGAAATTATGCAGGACTGAAGAGGATGGCAGAAGACCGGACAGCCTGGAGATCTACCGTGTGAAAACCTGCCTTTAGGCAGAACACTGATGATGATGATGATGATGATGATGATGATGCAGACCCTTCAGAATGCCGTCTGTGGCGCCTGTAACGGAGGTGCGTTCCAGGGAGATAGCTGTCATTGAGTTTATTTCGGCGATAAACCAGAGCACCATATACAGGGTGCTCCATTGATAGTGGCCGGACCAACTATCTCACGCAATAAGCGTCAAACCAGAAAACTACAAAGAACGAAACTCGTCCAGCTTGTAGGGGGAAACCAGATGGCGCTGTGGTTGGCCCGATAGACGGCGCTGCCATAGGTCAAACGAATACCAACTGCGTTTTTTTTAAAATAGGAATCCCCTTTTTTATTACATATTCGTGTAGTACGTAAAGAAATATGAATGTTTTAGTGGGACCACTTTTTTTCGCTTTATGATAGATGGCGCTGTAATAGTCACAAACATATTAAGTACGTGGTATCATGTAACATTCCGCCAGTGCGGACGGAATTTACTTCGTGATACATTACCCGTGCTAAAATGGACCGTTTACCAATTGCGGAAAAGGTCGATATCGTGTTGATGTATGGCTATTGTGATCAAAATGCCTAACGCGCGTTATGCTATGTATGCTGCTCGGTATCTGGACTACATCATCCAAATGTCTGGACAGTTCGCCGGATAGTTACGTTATTTAAGGAAACAGGAAGTGTTCAGCCACATGTGAAACGTCAACCACGACCTGCAAGTAGGTGTTTTAGCTGCTGTCGCGGCTGATCCGCTCATCAGTAGCAGACAAATTGCGCGAGAATCGGGAATCTCAAAAACGTGGATGTTGGGAATGCTACAGCAACATCGATTGCACCCGTACCATATTTCTATGCACCAGGTATTGCATGGCGACGACATTGAACGTCGTGTACAGTTCTGCCCCTGGGCACAAGAGAAATTACGAGACGATGACAGTTTTTCCCACGCGCTCTATTTAGCGACAAAGCGCATTCACCAACAGTGGTAACGTAAACTGGCATAATATGCACTATTGGGCAACGGATATCCACGATGGCTGCGACAAGTGGAACATCAGCGACCTTGGCGGGTTAGTGTATGGTGCGGCATTATGGGAGGAAGGGTAATTGGCCCCCCATTTGATCCATGGCAATCTAAATGGTGCAATGTATGCTAATTTCCTATGTAATGTTCTACCGATGTTACTACATGATGTTTCACTGCATGACAGAATGGCAATGTACTTTCAACATGATGGATGTCCGGCACATAGCTCGCGTGTGGTTAAAGCGGTATTGAATAGCGTATTTCATGACAGGTGGACAGGTCGTCGGATTTCTTTCTGTGTGGAGAGTTGAAGGATATTTGCTATCGTGATCCACCAACAATACCTGACAACATGCGTCAGCGCATTGTCAATGCATGTGCAAACATTACGGAAGAAGAACTACTCGCAGTTGAGAGGAATGTCGTTACAGGAAATTGCCAAATACATTGAGGTTGACGGGCATCATTTTCAGCATTTATTGCATTATTGTGGTATTTACAGGTAATCACGCTGTAACAGCATGCGTTCTCAGAAATGATAAGTTCACAAAGGTCCTTGTATCACATTGGAACAATCGAAATGAAATGTTCAAACGTACGTATGTCCTGTATTTTAATTTAAAAATATTACCTGTTACCAACTGTTCATCTAAAATTGTTCAAATGGCTGTGAGCACCATGGGACTCAACATACGAAGTCATCAGTCCCCTAGAACTTAGAACTACTTAAATCTAACTAACCTAAGGACATCACACACACCCATGCCAGAGGCAGGACTCGACCCTGCGACCGTAGCAGTCGCGGGGTTCCAGGCTAAAGCGCCTAGAACCGCTCGGCCACCGTGTCGGCTAAAATTGTTAGTCATATGTTTGTGACTATTACAGCACCATCTATGACAAACGGAAAAAAGTGGTCCAACTAAAACATTCATATTACTTTACGTACTACACGAATATGTAATAAAAACGGGGGTTCCTATTTTTTTTTAAATGCAACGTTTGCCTATGGCAGCACCATCTAGTGGGCCAACCCCCTTCAAGCTAGTCAAGTTTCGAGTTTCGTTCTTTGCAGTTTTTTTGCTTGATCTTATTTCGTGAGCTATTTGGCCCCCTCACGATGAATGGACAACTATGTAAAGGGAGATCAGTTGTTAGCCGCGCGGTATCAGCCGCATGGCTGTGCGGCTGGTCCCGGCGGAGGTTCGAGTCCTCCCTCGGGCATGGGTGTGTGTTTTTGTCCTTAGGATTATTTAGGTTAAGTAGCGTGTAATCTTAGGGACTGATGACCTTAGCAGTTAAGTCCCATAAGGGTTCACACACTCACACACCGAACAGTTGTTACCGAAGTTGCGAAAAGTTCTTGACCGGTTTGCATAAAATTTTTATGATAAACGTAAGTAATAAAACTGAGATACGCTATACCTTTTTAACAATGTATAGGTTTTGTGTCAAAACAGACGGCGAGAAAGAAAATTCTGCGCTGTGCTGAGAATACATTTTCTTCTGAGCCTCTTTTGGTTGAAAAATAGGGAATTTGTAGTGGGACATCGTGAAATATTCCCGCTTTAGCCCCTATGGTGTCATGAAGTCACGACAGATGGCTGCGCAATACGTATCCTTCAACATGTTGTCTGTAACGGAGGTGGGTTCGACGCAGAATGTCTACGGAGACCAGACACTAAACAAAAACACGGTGAGTCGATGGGCGATTTGTCTGTCCTCATCGCCACAAGGTCGCGCAAAACTGTCCGAGCTCCCGCATGCTGGCCGCCCGCACACAGCTGTGACTTGTACAATATTGGAACACTGACACACAAACGAAAAAGAACTTATCCATCTCCATGAAAACGCAAAGTCTCACACACGTCTGTGCTGCCGAAAGGAGCTCACAAAAGTTCATTGGACCGTTCTTCCTCATCCATCATACAGAACGGATCTCGCACCTTCCGACTTCCATCTGTCTGGCCCAATGAAGGACGCACTCCGCGGGAAGCAGTGTGTGGATGATGGGGAGATTACTGATGCAGCAAGACTTTCGCTCCGACCTCGACCAGTAGATTGCTACCATGCCGGCATACAGGCCCTCACAGTAAGGTGGCGTAATGCCGTTGCACTGAACGGACATGATGTTGAAAACAGAGTTTTAGCCAAAGTGTGGGGAATACTACGGTGTATTGGAATCATGAATAAAATCAACCTGCATTGAGAAACAAAAGTGTTGCATTACTTATTGAACGCCCCTCGCATAATTTCAGCCAAAAATTGTATACATAATAATGTGCTCTTTTATTTATGGCTTATCGGGTTACGATTAGAACACTAATGCAGAAGCTGACTGGTCTGAAACTTTGTAATCCTACCCATTCGCAGTTTAAACTACGCGAAATACTGTCACTGAAGTTGTTATCCTTACCAATCCAGCAGGCGGAGACATCTCTGTCGTAATCCATATACCAGTGATCCCAGTCAATCTATCCATTCTTTTTAAGCGACTTCAATTCCCAATGAAGGTTTTGTTCATAATAACAATAGACAGCCCTCAAGGCGAGACATAGGGGTAAAATGACACAGAAGAGGAAAGGGTGGGGGCTGGTGAGGGGCAGGCCATGAACAGAGAGAGGGGGAAGGAAGTGATGCACAGAGAGTGGGAGGGAAATTAGGTAGTTAGTTCCATAGATCATTTGAACGAGCTTTTAATAGACATGATGTGGAATGAGTCCTACTCATGCAACTTCAATTACGAGTTGTTTCTTTTTTTTAGTTTTAACTTTTTTTATTGGATACCAGTTTTTAAGTTGAAATAAGTCAAACGATAGAACGAGTTTCCCAGGAGAAATCATTTTAAATTAGATTTAAAACTTGCTTCGCTAGCTATCAGACATGTTATGTTATTGGGCTAATGATCAAAGAATTTGATTCCTGCTTATTGAATTCCTTTCTGAGCCAATTACAGCTTTCGCAATGGGCAGTAAAGATCATTTTTCCCTCTAGTGTTATAAGTATGTACATCACCATTCTTCTCAAATTGTGACGGACTACTTACGACGAATCTCATTACCGAATGCAGGTACTGTGATGGTGCAATTAAAATATCTAGTTCCTTGAAGAGGTGCCTGCGTAATGTCTGTGGGTAAGCACCACGTATTATTCTTACTGCTCGCTTTTTTGCTACTAATATTTTCTCTCTATGTGATAAATTTCCATAGAAAATTATTCCGCAAGACATTATTGAGTGTAAATATGCGAAATATGTCAGGAGGTTGAAACGTTTGTTTTCAAGATTAGCAATTAAACGAAAAGTAATTGTTTCAGAATCTCAGTAATATGTTGCTTAAAGTTCAAGTTTTCATTAATATGTTCATCCAAAATTTTGGAGCATCCTACCCTACCCACTGACTCCTGCTCACATTTACATCTACATCTACAACTACATCTACATGGTTACTCTGCAATTCACACTTAAGTGCCTGGCAGAGGGTTCATCGAGCCATTTTCACACTACCTCTCTACCATTCCACACTCGAATGGCACGATGGAAAAAGGAACACTTAAATCTTCCCGTTCGAGCTCCGATTTCTCTTATTTTATTATGGTGATCATTTCTCCCTGCGTAGATGGGTGTTAAGAAAATATTTTCGCAATCGGAAGAGAAAGTCGGTGATTGAAATTTCGTAATTAGATCTCGCCGCATAGAAAACCGCCTTTGCTTCAGTGACTGCCACCCCAACTCGCGTATCGTATCAGTGACACTCTCACCCCTACTGCGCGATAACACGAAACGAGCTGCCCTTCTTTGCAGTTTCTCGATGTCCTCCGTCAATCACACCTGGTAAGGATCCCACACTGCGCAGCAATATTCCAACAGACGACGGACAAGTGTAATGTAGGCTGTCTCTTTAGTGGGTTTGTCGCATCTTCTAAGTGTTCTGCCAACAAAGCGCAGTCTTTGTTTCGCCTTCCCCACGATATTATCTGTGTGGTCTTTAAAATTTAAGTTGCTTGTAATTGTACTTCCTAGGTATTTAGTCAAACTGACATCCCTTAGATTTGTGGGATTTATCGTATACCCAAAATTTATCGGATTTCTTTTAGTTCCCATGTGGATGACCTTGTAATTTTCTTTGTTTAGTGCCAATTGCCACTTTTCGCATCATACATAAATTCTCTCTAGATCATTTTGTAATTGGAATCGATCGTCTGATGATTTCACTAGACGTTAAATTAAAGCGTCATCTGCAAAAAATCTAACGGGCTGCTCAGATTATCAGGTAGATCATTTATGTAAATCAGGAACAGCAGAGGGCCTATGACACTACCTTGCGGAACGCCAGATATCACTTCTGTTCTACTCGATGATTTACCGTCTATCATTACGAACTGTGACCTCTCTGAGAGGAAATCACGAATCCAGTCACACAGCTGAGACGATACTCCATATGTACGCAGTTTGATTAATAGTCAGCTGTAAAGAACGGTATCAAAAGCCTTCTGGAAATCTAGGAATATGGAATCGATCTGAGATCCCTTGTCGACGGTACTCACTACTTCATGGAAGTAAAGAGCTAGTTGTGTTGCACAAGAAAGATATTTTCTGAATCCGTGTTGGTTATGTATCAATAAATCAGTTTCTTGAAGGTGAATCATAATGCTAATTGAGGTAAGTGATATGGATCTGTAATTCAATGGGTTACTCCTATTTCCTTTCGTGAATATTCGTGTGACCTGTGCTACTTTCCAGTGTTTAGGAACAGACCTTTTGTCAAGTGAGCACATGTATACGGTTGCTAAGAAAGGCGCTATTGTCTGCACACTCTGAAAGGAATCTGATTGGTATACCATCTGGACCGGAAGACTTGCCTTTCTTAAGTGATTTGAGTTGTTCCGCAACACCTAAGATATCTACTTTTATGTCACTCACGCTAAGTTGCTCTGGTAAGAATTCTGAAATATTTACTTCATCTTCTTTCGTGAAGGAATTACGGGAAACTGTATTTAGTAACTCCTCTTTAGTGGCGCCATCATCGGTAACATTTCCAACCGCTATCGCGCAGTGACGGTATTGACTGTTTTTTGCCACTGGTGTACTTTACTTACGACCAGAATCACTTTGAGGTTTCTACCATATTTTGAGACAAAGTTTCATTGTGGAAACTATTAAAAGCATCTCGCCAATAAGTCCACACTAAATTCCGAACATCCGTGAAAATTAGCCAGTATTGGGGATTTTGCGTTCTTCTGAATTTGGCATGCTTTTTTCGTTGCTTCTGCAAAAGTGTTCTGATATGTTTTGTGTACCATGGTGGATCTGTCCCGTCTCTTATTAACTTATGCGGTATGAATCTATTTATCGCTGACGATACTGAATCTTTGAATTTGAGCCGTATCTGGCCTACACTTACATAATTAGCTTGGAAGGAATGGAGACTCTCTCTTAGGGAGGCACCAAGCGAACTTTTATCTGCTGTTTTAAATAAATAAGTTTTGCGTTTATTTTTAGTGATTTTGGTTGATTTGATTTTGAGCTTCGCTACAATGACCTTGTGTTCACTAATCCCTGTATCTGTCATGATACTCTCTATTAGATCAAGATTATTTGTGGCTAAGAGGTCAAGTTTTTCGTGACCATTTGCAATTTGTGTGGGTTCATGAACTAATTATTCAAAGTAATTCTCAGAGAAAGTACACTCCTGGAAATTGAAATAAGAACACCGTGAATTCATTGTCCCAGGAAGGGGAAACTTTATTGACACATTCCTGGGGTCAGATACATCACATGATCACACTGACAGAACCACAGGCACATAGACACAGGCAACAGAGCATGCACAATGTCGGCACTAGTACAGTGTATATCCACCTTTCGCAGCAATGCAGGCTGCTATTCTCCCATGGAGACGATCGTAGAGATGCTGGATGTAGTCCTGTGGAACGGCTTGCCATGCAATTTCCACCTGGCGCCTCAGTTGGACCAGCGTTCGTGCTGGACGTGCAGACAGCGTGAGACGACGCTTCATCCAGTCCCAAACATGCTCAATGGGGGACAGATCCGGAGATCTTGCTGGCCAGGGTAGTTGACTTATACCTGCACGGCGCCAAACACGCATACGACCATCATTGGCCCCAAGGCAGAAGCGACTCTCATCGCTGAAGACGACACGTCTCCATTCGTCCCTCCATTCACGCCTGTCGCGACACCACTGGAGGCGGGCTGCACGATGTTGGGGCGTGAGTGGAAGACGGCCTAACGGTGTGCGGGACCGTAGCCCAGCTTCATGGAGACGGTTGCGAATGGTCCTCGCCGATACCCCAGGAGCAACAGTGTCCCTAATTTGCTGGGAAGTGGCGGTGCGGTGCCCTACGGCACTGCGTAGGATCCTACGGTCTTGGCGTGCATCCGTGCGTCGCTGTGGTCCGGTCCCAGGTCGACGGGCACGTGCACCTTTCGCCGACCACTGGCGACAACATCGATGTACTGTGGAGACCTCACGCCCCACGTGTTGAGCAATTCGGTGGTACGTCCACCCGGCCTCCCGCATGCCCACTATACGCCCTCGCCCAAAGTCCGTCAACTGCACATACGGTTCACGTCCACGCTGTCGCGGCATGCTACCAGTGTTAAAGACTGCGATGGAGCTCCGTATGCCACGGCAAACTGGCTGACACTGACGGCGGCGGTGCACAAATGCTGCGCAACTAGCGCCATTCGACGGCCAACACCGCGGTTCCTGGTGTGTCCGCTGTGCCGTGCGTGTGATCATTGCTTGTACAGCCCTCTTGCAGTGTCCGGAGCAAGTATGGTGGATGTGACACACCGGTGTCAATGTTTCTTTTTTCCATTTCCAGGAGTGTATTTAGTACAATTGCGGAAGATGTTTTCTGTCTAGCACCGGCTTTGAACATGTATTTTCATCAACAAACCGAGGTTAGCTTGAAGTCTTCACGAATTATAACTGTGTAGTGAGGTAGGCTACTTATTTGTAATGAGATTCAAGTTTTCTTTGAACCGTTCAGCTATTATATCATCTGAGTCGGGGATCGGTAGAAGGAGCCAATTATTATTTTGGTACGGCTGTTTAGTATAGCCTCTACCCATAGTAATTCGCAGGAACTATGTATTTCAACTTCACTACAAGATAACTACTAACAGACATAAACACACAACCACCTACTTTATTTAATCTATCCTTTCTGAACACGGTCTGCGCCTCTGTAAAAATTTCGGCAGAATTTCTCTCCGGCTTTAGCCAGCTTTTTGTTCGAATAACGATTTCAGTTTCAGTGCTTTCTATCAGCGCTTGCATTTACAACACTGCTACTACAATTTACAACTACAATACCGATTGCTGCTTGGTCGATTCTTGTCTTTTGCGCTGCACCCTTTGAGACTGGAGCCCTTTTTGATCTTTCCCGAGACTGTCTAACCTAAAAAAAACGCCCAGCCCACGCCACACAGTCCCTGCTACCCGTGTAGCCACCTCCTGTGTGTAGTGGACACCTGACCTATTTAGCGGAACTCGAAACCCCACCACCCTATGGCACAAGTCGAGGAATATACAGCCTACACGGTCGCAGAACCGCCTGAGCCTCTGATTCAGACCCTCCACCCGGCTCTGTACAAAAGGTCCGCAGTCGGTCCTGTCGACGATGCTGCAGATGGTGAGCTCTGCCTTCATCTCGCTAGCAAGACTGGCAGTCTTCACCTACTCAGATAGCCGTCGGAAACTAGGGAGAATCTCTTCCGATCCATAGCGACACACGTTATTAGTGCCGACATGAGCCACCATCTGCAGTTGTCTGCACTCTGTACCCTTCATGGCATCCGGAAGGACCCTTTCTACATCTCGGATGACTCCCCCCGGTATGCACACTGGCTTTTTTCCCGTCCTTACCTGCCATATCTCTAATGGGCTCCATCGCCGGCCTAACATTGGAGCTCCCAATGACAAGCAGTCCCGCCCTTTGCGCTTGTACGGACCTCTCGGGAAGACCGGCCACTGCCGCAACAGACGAGGTCGCTCTTGCTGGCTGAGAAGTGCTTTCAGCAGTGGGCAGTACCTCAAACCTGTTACGAAGGCGCAGGGGTACAGCCTTGCGGCCAGCACCAACTTTCGCCTTCCACCCAGGGATTCGCGACCCCGCCACGGTTCGCCAATCACCGTCATGCAAGTGTCGACGGACAGGGACGTCCGAATCCGAGGGTGCAGTGGCATCAGAGATCCCAGGCGATGCTACGGGTTCCAAAGCGCTTGCATCGGATGTCTCCTGGAGCCTGGAGCCTGTCGACCACAGCCAACACAGCTTCCAGCTGCATGCAGACGGTGGCCGATCCCCCCTGAAACCGTACACAACAGGCGCAGTCCCTA
This sequence comes from Schistocerca gregaria, assembly GCF_023897955.1. Taxonomy (NCBI): domain Eukaryota; kingdom Metazoa; phylum Arthropoda; class Insecta; order Orthoptera; family Acrididae; genus Schistocerca; species Schistocerca gregaria. The sequence goes on along the minus strand of NC_064922.1, from coordinate 839,369,323 downwards.
TCCATCCCTAACATTTTTTTCCTCTATTTTACCTCACAAGCCGTTCAAAACAAACAGATGACTGAAGACTATGCGAATTTACGCTATACGGGTACTAAAACGTGATGCTACAACTCTCAAATACTATAATACGCCCGAAATTTGTGAATTAAACTATGCAAGTACCCAAAAACAGGCAAAGAAATTAAGAATTAAACTATGAAAGAAATGAGTGAGCTAAGAGTACGACTTGCTGCTAGCTGTACAAGGGAAAGTGCTCATTTGACAAGGTCAATTATTGGTATGACTCTATACGTTGTACAGAACTGAATGTAGTGTGTGTTTTTTTTTTTTTTCGAGATGTAGGGAGAGTACATTATCAGAGAGTCACGTAATAATTCTTAAGAAAATATCATTTACCAACTCTTCTGTTGCTTCCTCTGTAATGAGATTTATTATAACACTCGTATCGTCTGCAAAAAGTACCTATTTTACATGGTTAATGTTAACTTGAAGGTCATTCACATATATAAGGGACAGAAGTGTGCCCAGATGCTTGTGGAACTCCATTTGTGACTTTTCCGCAGTCACTATAGTTTTCTAACAGTGTCTGCATTTTTCAGCACAACCTTTTGCTTTCTGCTCGTTAAGCAGAATTCAGACCATCCGTGTATAACACCGTGAGCTCCACAAAACGTGAGCTTTTCTAAGAGAGTCACATAATCCACACAATCAAACGCGTTGGAAAGATCACCAAAAAAACAACTGGCGGTATATTATTATTTAAGGTTCCTCTATTTGATGAGTGAAAGTATAAATAGCATTCGTAGCCGGGCAAACCCTCTGGAATCCAAACAGTGGTATGCTAAGTAAATTGTTTCCACTAAAGTGTAACTACTCTTGAGTAACTTACTTTTTCGATGATTTTGGAAAAAGGTGTTAGTAAGGAAAGTGGACGATAATTGTTTAAGTGTGTCTTGTCACCTTTCTTCTGAAGTGATTTAACAACAGCGTATTTTAACCTGTCTGTAAAAATTCCTTTTACCAGGGCCGCCTTGTATTACTTATTAAGTTGGAAGAAATTTTCAGAGTTCTGTTTGAAATACCATAAACTCCATGTGAGCTTTTGTTGTTTAGAATTTTTGTAATTGTATTACTTTCAGTGAAGGCTGCTGGTACTCTTATAGTTGCTTAAGTTTTGTGGAATGACATCCTTATATTCTCTTGCGTTTTCAACTGCACCATTTAATCCTGCATTTGCTGCTACGTGAATGTGATTTTTAAAAGTAGTTACAACTTGTGAATTATCAGTCACAACATTGTCTTTTTTTCGTACATCCATCGTTGAAATGGAGGGCAGTGGGACGTCAGCTGGTATAAATTTATATTAAAAATGAAGAAATTCCTCCAGCTGTGCTTAAGGAGTCGCTTTTATTTTGGCAACTAGTTTTAACGTTGTAACAACGTCATCTTCAGACCCTATATAAGATACCATACACACAACAACCAATGTGACATCAGTAATCTATGAGTTATTATGTAAACAAATATTTTTACAGGTGCGACGAATTGTTTCGACTGTCAATACCTAGTTACTTTTTTTGGAGTATTGCTCTGAACTTGGTCGTTCTATTGACCATGTAAGCATACTAGAATTATACTACTTGTGACCAAGGTTACTGTAGCCGATGACACAAAGACGTTGAAATAAGGTTTAGGGCGGCATGTTAACTTACATTTTTTATTTGAATGAGTAGGTTTTGGATTGATTAGTATGTATTTTACACCACAGACTACCTTTTATTAACTAGGTTCCATACTCGTTTTCTGGTTTCCAATTATTCGTTTTGCGATGTTATGATTGTTTGAGTAACTTGCTTCACTGTCACTTTAGTATGACGACAATGCAGTGTTATGCAAACATAACTCTATCTCTACCTGCATATTCTCTTTAGCACTGTTTATTATCCGTAAGCGTAACGGCTTGTCACCTAACTTTTTTTATATATACACTACCATTTCATTTAATGAGTGACATTGATCTTTAATAAAAACGATCATGTATATATAATTTCATTTCTACTTATTGGTACCAAATAGATTGTTAATTTCCAGAATGATTGTATTTAATGAAAACAGACAAAATGTAATTAATTTTATTGAATTCGTCCATTATGTAATATGTTTATAATATATTTGTTTACATAATAACTCAAAGATTACTGTTGTCACATTGGTTGTTGTGTGTATGGTATATTTTATAGAGCCTGAAGATAACATTGTTACAACGTTGAAACTAGTTGCCAAAATAAAATCGACATCTTAAATACAGCTAGAGGAATTTATTCATTTTTAATATAAATTTTAATATACATTGTCATTTAGTTTAGTTGTTATGGTATCTTATACACTGTCTGGTGTCTTGTTTCTCGTTTGACAATGTTCCATATAATTTTAATCTTATTATCTGCGTTATTCATATTTGTCAGAGCATGCATACTTTGGGACATTTTCATGACTTTTCTTAAAATACTACGATATTTTGGTAGTATGCAAGTAATGTAGGATCTTGACTTACTCTGACCATTACATAAAATTCTATCTTCTTCTTAAACAAGATTTTAATTCCCTTTCTTATTCAAAGCTTACTCGTATTTTTTCTTTTTTTAATGGATCTCCTGGATATTTTTTTAGGAAAGTGTTTTTCAAATGTTGACATTAATTTACTATAGAACACAAATTTTCTATGACATAAAACGAATGTGAATTAGGCCATCAGCAGGTGACAACTGAATGTCGCAGACAAAGATTATATAACTACCAACTTACACAAATATTGTTTATACAGAATACAGAAGAAACGATAGACGCAAGAAAGATTCGCCGTTAATGGTCCATTAGGACTGAACAAATCTGCGAAGAGTATTAACAAAGCCTCCATAGTTGACCTATAGTTCTCCTTTAAGCCCCTCACTTTCTCGCGAAATGACGGTTTGCTGCAGGAGCCTCCACTCGATCTACAATATTTGTCCTCACTTAGGACATCTAAATTGGCAGCCACTTATCCTTTGGGCAGATCTGCCTCGTAAAATCCAAAATAATCAACACTCACCAGAACCACATAATCTCCATCTATTTCCTTCACGCGTGCGGCAGTTCTATGCTCAAAACAATCCGATGTGCCCAGTTGCCATTGTGTTCCAGTGTCTCTATAATACACGACACATCGTCCGGTAGGTCAGTTCAAAAAATGGTTCAAATGGTTCCGAGCACTATGGGACTTAACATCTGAGGTCATCAGTCCCCTAGACTTAGAACTACTTAAACCTAACTGACCTAAAGACATCACACACATCCATGCCCGAGGCACGATTCGAAGTAGTTCTAACTTCTAGGGGACTGATGACCTCAGACGTTAAGTCCCATAGTGCTCAGAGCCATTTGAACCATTTGAACGAACATCGTCCCTCTGAGTTCGATACTGTGCTCGGAAAGATCAATTTTTCCGTGGTGCTTATTCAGAAAATCTAGTTGTAGGATTCCGCACTACCTTCACTGACATCTGCATCTAAGTGCATACTTCGCAAGACAAAGTATAGTGACTGGCGGAGGGTACTTTGTAGCACTATTAGTCATTGACTTTATTTTCTTGGAATAGAAATGGAGTGAGGGAAAAACGGCTGTCAGTATGCCTCCCTACGAATCTTAATTTCTCCAATTTTACGTATGTGGTCTTTACGCGAAACGTACGTTGCCGCATTAGGACTGTTTGCAGTGAGCTTCAGATGCTAGTTTCCTAAATTTTCTTAAGAATGTCCCTGGTAGAGAACGTCGTCTTCACTCCACGAATTGCCATTTGAATTCCGAAAGCATCTCCGTATTACTTGTTTCTTGATCGAATCTACTGGTAACTAATGTAGCAGCCCGCCTCTGATTTGCTTAGATATTTTCCTTTAATCTAACTAGGTGGGTATCTAAAACACTCGAGCAGTACTCTAGAATAGGCTGCACTAGTGTTCTATAAGTGGTCTCCTTTACCGACACTTTCTTAAAGTTCTCCCAATAAATCGAAGTCGACCATTTGACTTCCCTACTACAATCTTTACATGCTCATTCCATATCATGTCTCTTCGCAACGTTACGCCAAGTAATTTAACCGACGTGATTGTGTCAAGCAGCACATTACAAATACTCTACTTGAACATTACAGGGTTCTTTTTCCATTCATCTGCTTAAACAGAAAGCAATACTTAAATCTATTCCTGAAAATTTCTTTCTCCGGAGCAGAAGCTGAACAATGGTGACCCCAGTGATGCCACATCGTTTTACCCTAGTCTACATAGCCTATGTCCTCGGGATTTCAGTCTCTTCCTACCCAGGAGGTACAGACTAGTTACCGACACCTGAGCCTCCGTATCAACCAAAAACTTCTGTCCTGTTTTCCTCGCCCACCAAGCAACACTGCGCATGTGCATACGCTTTTTCAGTATTCTGCTCTGCTGGAACCGTCGTCCGGTGATAGAGGAACTCCCGTTGCCGTTTAAGGAACCCTTACCCTGACGCTGTTCACTTTACTTCCTGCTTGGACGCTCTTACGCCCGATGCTCCACTTCTTCAGTCTTCTGATTGGTTTGATGTGCCCGGCACGAATTTCTCTCCTGCGCCAGTCTCCTCATCTCGGTGTAACAATTGCAAACTGTAAAATTGGAAATTTGTAGTAAGTTCCTATGGGACCAAACTGCTCAGGACATCGGTCACTTGGCTTATAAAGTACTTAATCAAACTAACTTACTCTAAGGACAACACAGATAGCCATGCCCGAGGGAGGACTCGAACCTTCGAGGGGGGCAGCCGCGCGAACCATGCAAGGCGCCTTAGACCTTGCAGCTACACCCAGCGGTAGCCTACGTCCTCTGTCACTTGCTGGATGTTTTCCCATCTCTGTCTTCCTGGGAAGTATTTATTCTCTTCAGCACAATGGAGGTTATTCTCTGATGCCTTAACACATGCCTTATCATCCTGTCCCTTCTTCTCATCAGTGGTTCCCATACATTCCTTTCTTCGCCGATTCTGTGGAGAACGCTCCCATTGCCAAACGTACATTCTCAGATCAGGACGGCTGGACACTGGTTTGAACCGTCGTCGTCCCCTAATGTAAGTCCCGTATGCTAAGCACTGCCCCACATCGCTTAGTGGAAACATGTTTCTAATACATTTACTTTCCAAGCGAAAATCGAAATTACATCTAACTGTTGTTCATTACCTATCACTTCATGGTTTAAAATATCATCAAAAGTTATGCACTAAAGATCCTTGATATTTCTGTAGTTTATCTTCCGCTTTATGTACAGAACATCTTCTGAAGGTATCATTACCCAAGTTCCTCATATTAATAAAGCTGTTACCGTTACACACATCAACAAATGTTATGCATCACCTCGGTTCCGGGAGTTCCGGAACCTGTACAGAAAATTGAAATAGAGATCAACATAAACATCATTTCCGCCGTTTTTATTGCTCAGTAAAACCACACGTTGCATGTTGTACCACCGTACAGCGAGACCTTCAGAGATGGTGGTCCAGATTGCTGTTCCCACCAGTACCTCTAATACGCAGTAGCACGCCCTCTTGAATTGATGCATGTCTGTATTCGTCGTGGCATAATATCCGCAAGTTCATCAAGGCACTGTTGGTCCAGATTATCCAATTCCTTATCGGCAATTCGGCGTAGATCCCTCAGAGTGGTTGATCGGTCACATCGTCCATGAACAGCCCTTTTCAATGTGTTCCAGTCATGTTTAATAGGGTTCATACCTGGAGAACATGCTGGCCACTCTAGGCGGGCGATGTCGTTATCCTGAAGGAAGTCATTCACAAGATATGGACGATGGGGACACGAATTGTCGTCCATCAAGACGAATTCCTCGCCAATATGCTGCCGATATGGTTACACTATCGGTCGGAAGATGGCAGTCACGTATCGTACAGCCGTTACGGCGCCTTCCGTGACCACCAGCATTATGTCGGCCCCACATTATGCCACCCCAAAACAGCACAGAACCTCCACGATGCACTCGCTGGACAGCGTGTCTAAGGCGTTCCGCCTGACCGGATTGCCTCCAAACACGTCTCCGCCGATTGTCTGGTTGAAGGCATATACGACACTCATCGGTGAAGAGAACGTGATGCCTATCCTGAGCGGTCCGTTCGGCATGTTGTTGGGCCCATCTGCACCGCGTTGCATGGTGCCGTGGTTGCAAAGATAGACCTCGCCATGGACGTCGGGAATGAAGTTACGCGTCATGTAGCCTATTGCGCACAGTTTGAGTCGTAACACGACGTCCTGTGGCTGCACGAAAAGTATTATTTTAACATGTTGCCGTCGCTGTCAGGGTTCCTCTGAGGACGGCCTGAGACGAGGCATGTCATCGACAGTTCCTGTCTCTCTGTCTCTCTGTATCTCCTTCATGTCCGAACAACACTGCTTTGTTTCACTCTGAGACGTCTGGACACTTCCCTTGTTGAGAGCCGTTCCTGGCACAAGGTAACAATGCGGACCCCATCGAACCGCGGTATTGACCGTCTAGACATGGTTGAACTACAGACAACACGAGCCGTGTATCTCCTTCCTGGTGGAATGACTGGAACTTATCGGCTGTCGGATCCCCTTCGTCTAATAGGCGCTGCTCATGCATGGTTGTTTGCATCTTTGGGTGGGTTTAGTCACATCTCTGAACGGTCAAAGGGTCTTCGTATGTGATACAATATCCACATTCAACGTATATCTGCAGGAGTTCTGGGAATTGGGGTGGTGCAAAAGTTTTTTGATGTGTGTATTTACCATTAGAATAGGATATTCGCACCTCCTGTGTTATCATTGACGTTCAACGTAATATTTTGTGCGTAGATAAATTAAAACTAAAAAAAAATCTGGGAACTGAAAAGCAGCTATTTGCCCCGTCTATTTCCCATGTATTCATAACGAAAGTTGCGCGTGGCCCGATGCTTCCAGTGTTGCAGAGTGACCTTTGAACACGTGTAGAGATTACGTCAACCGTAATGAAAAAAAAGATTCGACTCAGCGATTGTCTCTACCTCGCTCGTGTCCATGTAGCAGCTCTCATGAAAAACAAAAAACACTCGAAAAAAGCAATCATCGTGGGAGAACAGACGTCAACAGCATTCCGCCACGTGGCCATTGTGGGTTCGGCGCGCACGTGTGCCTCTCACATTGAAATGCTCGGCGCGGGGGAAAGTTGTTGACAACGAAAATATCATTCTTTTACACGAGGTATTCTCCAGAACGACAACGTAATGTTAGTGCATTTCGTTGTGGCTGCAAGCCGCAAACACGTGGAAAATATATTTCATCGTTTGCTAATAAAACAGAGCAATTAGCGGTCCTGTCTGCTGGGTACTTGCCCAGCCATTCAGCCTCTGCGCACCAGTCAGAGACAAATAAAGTCTCAGCCACATTGTGATCGCACTGTGAAAGACGTCGTCAACAGCATTCACCCATGGGGATATTATCGGATAAGACATCGTTTGTCAGTCCCCAGGGGCGTCCGTAAAAATAGGGTTCACCAAAAATGTTTTCCATAACGTAGGGTTTCCAGGTTAGGAGTTCTACATTTTCCTTAATTTCTGCGACACTGACATAATAATAACGACAATAGTAAAAATTATAAAAATTATTATTATTTTAAAATAAAATTTATTCTATAATGTCCCTTGTTATATATGGGTAACATCGGGAATTTACCACATTGTGACCACAATAAATTAACGTTAACCGTGAATGCATGATTTGCAGTTATGTAGTAACGTTAAGAATGCACTTGCTTTCTCTACAATGGAAATTTAGTCTGCCAGCTTCTTCGTGTTCTAACAATACTAATAAAAGTACCGCGACCCCACTATGCAACGCTAACATGGCTGTCAGGTGTTTGATTTGCGACAGTAGGCTGCTTCTTCTTTCCTTATGGAAAATGCAGTAAGTTGTCAGTCGTGTATCAGAGTTGTGCCGTTCATATTACAATGGATAACTGGTTGAAAAGTTGGAGTTTGAAAGGGAAACAGGATTTAACGAAATGAATTTTGTGTCATCAGGTCATTTAGCTTCCAGTGATGTGTATCAGTCCGACAAAAGAGTCTTTTACAAAGCAAAATGCATGAAAGATTAAAACTGGCTGCAGACTTTACTTTATCTGGCAGACATTGTCTCAAAAATTAACAATTTAAATTTATCTCAAGAATGGCTCTGAGCACTATGGGACTCAACATCAGAGGTCATTAGTCCCCTAGAACGTAGAACTACTTAAACCTAACTAACCTAAGGACATCACACATATCCATGCCCGAGGCATGATTCGAACCTGCGTCCGTGGCAGTCGCGCGGTTCCAGGCTGAAGCGCCAAGAACCGCTTGGCCACCGATGCGGCCTTAAATTTATCTCTTCAAGGATCAAATATAGACGTTTATATTTGTAGGTAGTGGAGAGCGGGCGTGGTAATTACGACGATAAATAACTACTTGCTCTCCCCTTACCTACTATGAATACTTCTACTCTGGCAGCGTAAACACAACGCACGTACCGTAGAGCGAGTACTACACACAACTGATCTGGCAAAGATATTATTGGGGGGGGGGGGGGGGGATCCAGTGTTTCTACGTCCTCACATATTGTGCAAGACCGTATCGAATCATTCATCAAAAATCTTAAATTTGGGAAACGTGTTTCAGTAGTAGTTAGACCGAATGCTTTGACTTCCTAGTGGAAAATCATCTTCCTTTGTACGAAATGTCAAGAACATGGTTAAAGAACAATAGAAGAAACATAAGAAAAACTTTCAGGGAAAGAATATTTCGCTGCTGTGTCCAGTAATAACAAATGCATTCGCAACGCCTTAGAAGAGTCAACAATTGTAGATCCAGTCTAAATAAAAAAGAGCAGCTACTTCAAATTTCCACTGATTTTCAGTTACAGAAAAGTTATGAATCTTTTTCAGTAATTGGTTTTTGGTTATGCTTAAAGATTAAAACTATGTGCCGGACCGAGATTCGAACTCGAGACCTATGCCTTTCGAGGGCAAGTGCTGCAGGAGAGCTTCTGCGAAGTTTGGAAGGTAGGAGACGAGGAACTGGCTGAATTAAAGCTGTGAGTATGGCTTGTGAGTTTTGCTTGGGTAGTTCAGATGATACAGCATTTGCTAGAGAAAGGCAAAGGTCCCGAGTTCGGGACTCGGTCCGGCACACAGTTTTAATCTGCCAGGAAGCTTCGTATCAGCGCACACTTCTCTGCAGAATGGCAATTTAATTCAAGTTTAAAGGAGTTTGCAGTGTTAGCGAATAAAGCCGTAACGGCTTTATTACAGTTTTCATCCACACACTTGTGCGAAAAGTCGTTTTCTTCATCAGCCTTTTTAAAAAATTAATACAGGAACAGATATGAGAATTTATTTAACTTTTGTGGTCGCCGATTTCAATGCCCTGTGCCATGGATAGCAGGCCAACTTTCTCACTAAATTCGAAGGAACAGGTGAATGATTACAATGAAAACTTATATTTATTATTGCGACAAGGCTTAGACGTTGTTTAACTTTCAAGCCGTAACTAGAGTAGCTTTAAGTTTAAATCGTTAAGAGTTATGTTAGTTTAAGGTCGTTAAACCTTTTGCTTTGAATTGAATTATATACGTGTCTACTGTATGTATGTTTAAGAGCCAATAGTTCATCCAATTCAGATCATTGTAGAAGGGATTCCCGAGTGGGAAAAGATTGGGGACCGCTTCGTTAAGACGATACGGAAATTATTGATTTCAGCGATGCCTTTATGGCAACTGCAAAAAATGATCTCTCTCGTAGTATGTACCTTTTGTTTTTATGTAAAGCGTGGTTTCACTACTAACTAGACTGCACGTACCACTTGAGATCAAACAGATTATAACGCTGCCGTCTGCTGCAATTTGCTACTGCTGTTGTACCATAACCTTAAAGCAGGTTGTGAAATAAAACAATCTTATTAAAGCAATTATGGTATAACGCAACAGAGCAGTGTTACCCTCTGAGAGGAATTTTGTTGTGTTGACCGTGTTGTACCTAACGGAGGTGGCTCATCGGAAGTGAAAGTCAGAATTACGGAAATATTTGAACAGTAACAAACAAAATTTTGCCTATCTGTACTGTTAAACGGGTAAAGAAAACGGTCGCCAGCCTAACTAGGCAAGAGAATGATTAACATTCTCGTTCAAGAAAATAGTTATTAGTAACATTAATGGATAAACACAACCTATACTTTGTCACACGCGAGTGCAGTGAACTTTTGACACATACGTATGTTTTAAGATTGAAGCTAACAACTGGAGCAGCACAAACTATTTGCAAATTTAGAACACATACCGAAACACACTATTACTTTAAGGGCTTACACAAACTGGATGGTCTTTATAACGTTATTATTACTATTAACTGCAGAATCATTAATTGGATATAGGTTAAGTCTCTCTCAGTTAAATACTTTACTATTAAAAATGAAAGTTAATTGGAATCCAATAACAGGTTGCTTCTCACTATCATTTCAATAAAGAAATTATGGTTTTCATAATTAATGGTCTTTCCGTTACTTGTTACCGAGCATTAACACAATAGACAGACTGTGGATCCTGGTATACTATTCATATGCACTTCTAATACACAAGAGAGACAAACACTTAGCAAACATGAGTATATAACGTTTTATACTGTAGTTTTCCACTCTTACTACATAGAGAGACAGAATTAACATATATGTAAGATACTGACTCACCTTCTGTGATTTACAACAGGCAGTAATGAGATCATTTACGAAGCAAAACTTTATAAGCCTCAGTCTTACGAACTCTTAATTTGAAGTTGGCAACAATACATTAATAAACAGTTTTATTAGGAAAATTACTTTCATTAACTTTCTTTTTTTTATTATGTTCAAGAGGCATTAATTAGCAAAAACACTGGTCTTTAATGTTCTTTCAGTAGGGACACTCGGAAATCACTTTACTTCAAACGGAGAGGAACCTGAGAGGTGTTATGATAAGGAGAAAAATCAGGGTAGGTACATAAACTCAGTTATAAATTACCTTATATTTGACCACACTAACACATCCATTTAGCTGATCCTTCACTGTACATTATTATAGTACTCGTTTACAGTGATTGTGCAATTTGCAGACAGAATTGCTGGACTCTGGCCTTTCGTGGTAGCGCTGATGAATACCAATTCCAGAGTCGTTCCAGCTATTTATCCATCCACCCGAGGCATTGGAAAGTAGCAGATAATATCCTCTCTCGGAACCGGCACAATATGCATCTTTTACATGGCAACGCACAGTTTGGTAGCTCGTCCCCGACTGGTGGCTCGCCCCCGACTGACTCTTGTTCCACCTTTTCTACCTATGCCAACCACAATTTGCGCGCACTACACAGTTCCATTCCCGAGGGGAACCACTACACCTTTTACATACTAAAGAACTAAGAACCCTAAGTGAGGATCAGCAGTTTACATAACAATAATCAGATACATTAAATAAAACAAAACATTTGCACGTATTGACATTTCTACCAAAAATTATTCCCACAAAATTACAATCATATACAGTAAGTTTTGTTCCCTCCAAATGAGACAAAGAATTCAAATGACAGATACACTACATTGCATAGAATCAAATCATGACATCAAAGTTTGTACAAAGAAAGGAGTATACAATTCTGTGTTATCTATTCACTCAAACACATTTACAGAAGCTTAACAATGTAATATTAAATGAAACAAAAGCAAAATAAATCATTGGAGTATTAGAGCTATGGTGTTAGAAGATCTGTTGTGGTTAGTCTGTAAATGGTGGTACAGCTTTGGATCTAGAGAAACATGTAGGTACTCAACACGATTTGTATAGATTTGATTTTTCATCCCTCACGCAACCATATCATAGCGGCTTCTATGACCTAGGAGGATCATTACGATGTTAAATATAGAAAGCAGTTATGGAACCTGGTTGCTATCAAAAATTTCTGCACAGCTTTCTGGAAAGGTTTACTACAGTTACGTCCGACGGCAAGGTTACGCCTTTCCCTATAAATGGATAACGGAGGCACGACATGAGTATTAGCAGTGCAACGATCGATTTGGAACCAGTATGTTCACAGAAAGAAGAAAATTGTATTGAATGTCTTAATGTGGTTGCTGATAAACCACTAAAACGCGCACAGAGCTTCAACGTTGAAATAAAATTGCATTATAGTCTTGTATTTCATGTACAACTTCTTCCAACCGATACTTCCCGCTATTAGCAAATCTGTTATTTGTGATGCCTCGTGATGTGCCGTATTAACATACCCCTTCTTTTAGTTAAGCTGTGCCTCAAACCTCTTTTCTCCTCAATCAGTTCATTAGCTCTTTCTTAGTTACTCGATTTAACCATTCAGTTTTCACTATCCTTCTGTATGACCGCATTTCGCAAACTTCTGTTCTCATATTCTCTGTGCTGTTTATCGCCCATGGTTCTTTTTCACTTTTACACAGATACTTCCAGAAAAGATTCCCTTTGTCTTACGCTAATGACCTTTCTGGAGTTCTAACACCGGTTCCCGTCAGATCACCGGAGTTATGCGGTGCCAGGCTTGGCTAATATTCGGATGGGTGACCCTTCGGTCTACCCAGTTCTATTGGCGAGCTGGGTTCACTCAGCCCCTGTGAGGCCAGTTGAGGAGCTACTTGATTAAGAAAAAGCGGCTCCGATCTCGGTGTGCTGACCACATGCCCCTCCAACCCGCGTGCCGTGAATCCAGTGGGCAGAGGACGAGACGGTGGTTGGTCGGTACCGTTCAGTCTTCCGAGGCCTGTTCGGACGGAGGGAGAGTTTTCACCTCTTACTGTGTCAGGTGTCTGATTAAATCCGTCTACTTCTTTCAGAATATTTCTTAATCTAATTGCCTTAGCGTCCAGGCTTAATTCGACAACATTCCACTACCCTTGTTCTGCTATCTTGGTGTTCATCTTATAGCCTCCTTCCAAGTCCTTTGTTGTTTATAACAGCGTTACACTGCCTGTGGAAAAACTTAGTTGTTGTGTCTTCTCTCAGAATTTTAATTCTGTTACCAAATTTCTCGTTACTTTTGTTTAGCGCTTTATCTATGTACTGATCCACTCTTATTTATTGCCTGCCGTTCATGTCATTCGACTTTTATAACTGCAGTATGGAGTGATCCATAGCAAGTTTCCTGTCCCGTGTTCCGCTCCCATTTTGCAAGGAAGAAAGGCTTAAACAGCACCTTCATCGACTGCAGTGGACTAAATTTCTCCTGCGTATGTCTGGCGTAGAGAACACTGACCACGCCCTCATCGACTGTCCTCTTTGATGGTCTATAGTCCGCAAATTTAAAAAGAGGTCTTCATAGAAAGACTGGCTAGTCATTTGTTCAAATCGTTGCTCAACGCTCAGTTCTTTCGGAACCTCTCCCACACTGACTGATCTGTCATTTCTGTAATTTCCTATTTACAATTTGTGACATTCCTTTACCCGCCAGGGTAGCCGAGAGCGCTAACGCGCTGCTTCCTGGACTCGGGTAGGCGCGCCGACCCCGGATCGAATCCACCCGGCGGATTAACGACGAGGGCCGGTGTGCCGGCCGGCTTGGATGTGGTTTTTAGGCGGTATTCCACCTCCCACATGGTGAACACCGAGCTGTTCCCCATGTCTCGACTCAGTTACACGGCTCGCAGACATCTGAACACATGCGCACTATTCCATGGATTACACTCGACGCAGACAGTTGGGGTACACTGATTCCGTCCCGGAGGGTACGGGGTGGCGTCAGGAAGGGCACCCGTTCACTCCTTAACCATTAACATGCCAAATCCGATTAACGATGGCTGACCCTGTGTAACAGCGGGACAAGGCTCAAGCGATAGAATAGAATGTGTGGCATTCCTTTCCTACACGTTCTAGCTGTTACTGCTGCACCAGTATTCCAGTCCACAAGTCTTTTGAACAGGTCAGGACTTGAGTACAGTCAGTTCCACAAGAAAGCATACGCCGTTATCTGTATTTAATGAAAGACACTATTATAAATATATGTTTGGATTAAAATATTTGTTGTGACTAATTGCATGATTATCTTATAGTTAATACAATCGCCTCCATTATCGATTATAGCTTGGCACCACTTGGGCATGCTTTTCAATAAATTTTCTGCATATTCTCTCGGCAACGATCTCTATATTGTCCTGATTCATTATGACAGTTGCTTCAAACTATATATATCGTTTCGTTTAAGCTTCATCTTAATATACGACCAAACATGTCCGATATGCTTGTCATCCGGAGACACTGCTGTCCAATCCATCGTGGACACCCTATTGTCCTGTTTTCACGCTGTACAGAGACGGTTTTGATGTGTCGGTTGATTATCCTCTTGAAGCGCCCAGCTTGCCTCGTTGGAAACAAATAGCTACTTGTCGGACCTCAGAAAGCATTTTTGATAAATATATAAACATAAATAAGTGATGCTTCAGATATTTTCCACTAATTTTAAACTGCAACCGACAAAACAAAACATTCGACTCTTTCACTTTTTATCTATACACTGTGTAAAATCGCTCGGATTACACATCTGAGACAACTGCCAGAGAAATAAGGATCCTTTATTGTATGATTATACGATAGCGGAACAAATACTGGTAGCAGTTACTTCTGTAAAATATCTGGGAGTAAGCGCACGAGACCATTTGAAGTGGAATGATCATATAAAATTAATTGTTAGTAAGGCGGGTGCCAGGTTGAGATTCATTGGGAGAGTCCTTAGAAACTGTAGTTCATCAACGAAGGAGGTGTGTTGCAAGACATTCGTTCGACCTATACCTGAGTATTGCTCATCGGTGTGGGATCGGTACCAGGTCTGGTTGACGGAGGAGATAGAGAAGCTCCAAAGAAGATGGGCGCGTTTCGTCACAGGGTTATTTGGTAAGCGTGATAGTGTTAGGGAGATGTTTGCTAAATAGACTCTGCAAGAGACGCGCTCTGCATTGCGGTGTAGCTTGCTGTTCAGGTTTCGAGAGGGTGCGTTTCTGGATGAGGTGTCGAATATATTGCTTCCCCTAACTTATACCTCCCGAGGAGATCACGAATGTAAAATTAGAGAGATTCGAGGGCGCACGGAGGCTTTCCGGCAGTCGTTCTTCCCGCGAACCATACGCGACTGGAACAGGAAAGGGAGGTAATGACAGTGGCACGTAAAGTGCCCTCCGCCACACACCGGTGGGTGGCTTGCGGAGTATAAATATAGATGTAGATGTAGCAATATGTATTGAGAATCGTGACAGACAGTCACTGAAGCGGATTCTGGCGAAAAATAAGATGACGACAGTTGCAAAAGCTACGGCAGAACTGAATGTCGCACTCGTGGACCCTGTCAGCATCAAAATAGCACGCAGAGAGCTCCATACGCAGGGAATCGCAGGGCGAGCCGAGCTGGAATTCCACAACCACTCGTCAGTGACACAAATGCCTGTAACAGTGAAACGTAGTGCCAAAGGCATAAATCCTGGATATGGAGCAATGGGAAAAAGTCATTTGGTAGGATGGGTCTTGGTCCACACTGTTTCCAACTTCTGGCCGAGTTTATGTCCCAAGAATGAAACATGGCGGGCCTTGGGTGGTGATTTGGGCAGCCACATCGTGGTACTCTATGGGCGCCACGGTTGCTCTTCAAGATCACAGTACCGCCAAGGGCTATATGACCATTTTGACTGATGAAGTCTGTCCTTTGGTACAATGTTTGTTCTCCAAAGACGAGATGCTGTATTCCAAGACGGAACAGTGTCTGTGCACACATCTCACATCGTTGATGACGTATTTTGTTAACAGGGAGGTGGCCTTCTCATCTCCGCTGTCTACCACAGTCACCAGGCGTCAATATTATTGAGACTTTCTTGTCTACTTTGGAGAGAAGGGTGTTTGATCGCTGCCCACTTCTATCGTCGTTACCTGAACTTGCAGATATTTTGCAAGGACGAACGGAATAAGATTCCTGTGAAAAATATACGGGACCTATAACTATTAATTTCGAGACGACTGGAAGCTGCTCTGAATGCGAAATCGTTCCCTACACTGTATTAGGAAAGGTAATTTTTTGTTTTTCATTTTTTTTAAATTATCCGTATGTAGCAACTGTGAACGTGACTCTATTCAATGCGCAGGAACTCTGAATGAAAGCGCCTTCATTCAAGAATTTTTCCGTGTTTTACCAAATTACATGGTGCATTTCGGACCCTGCGGGTCCATCTTCAGGTAAAAATCGTCTAATGCGTAATGTACATTCGCTGTTGAGTCAGATGAAATACGTTTTCCAATTATGAAAAAATGAGGTGTTAGGTTTTGTATTTCGTGAATACAGAAAATATGCAAGCAACAGAGGGAAAAAACTGTGACAAAACATGAATGAACCAACGTATACGCACCTCAGAACGTTAAAAATGTTCTTCGCTGTTTGTTCGGCAAGTTTTTCACTGTTTTTTACTACTGTTTTTCGCGTATTTTGCGCACACTATTCGCGAAATACATCTAACTTTCTCCTAATAGGAAAACACATTTCACCTCACCCAAGGGCGAATGTAAATAACGTACCAGACGATTTGCACCTGAAGATAGACCCATAGCGCCCGAAATGCGTCGTCTAGATTAATAAAACACGAAAAAAATTGTGACTGAAGGCATTTTTATTTAAACTTCCCTGTAATATGTTGCGTTTTTGGTGTTTTACTATTTTTGTCCACCGCCTATACATTTAACGTAGACGAGATGAGAGAAGTCAGGGATCGTCTTTTCTCCCTCATTCCATTTGCGAGTGTAAAATGATGACCGCCAACCTCAATCCATTTGGCAATACGTGTAACGACATTCCTCTCAACAGCGAGTAGGTCGCCTTCCGTAATGTTCGCACACGCATTGACAATGTGCTGGTGCATGTTGTCGGGCGTTGTCGGTGGGTCACGAAAGCCAATATTTTAACTTTCCCTACAGAAAGAAATCTGGAGACTTCAAATCCGGTGAACGTGCGGGTCATGGTACGGTGTTTCGACGACCAATCCACCTGTCATGAAATATGCTATTTAATTCTGCTTCAACGGCACGTGAACTATGTGCCGGATTTCCATCATGTTAGAACTACATCGCCATTCTGTCATGCAGTGAAACATCTTTTAGTAACATCCGTAGAACCTCACGTAAGAAATCACCATACATTGCACCATTTAGATTGTTATCCATAAAATGGGAGCCAATTATCCTTCCTCCGTCGGCCGGGGTGGCCGAGTGGTTCTAGGCGCTACCGTCTGGAGCCGCGCGACCGCTACGGTAGCAGATTCGAATCCTGCCTCGGGCGTGGATGTGTGCTGTCCTTAGGTTAGCTAGGTTTAAGTAGTTCCAAGTTCTAGGGGACTGATGACCTCAGAAGATGTCCCATAGTGCTCAGAGCCATTTGGACCATTTTTTATCCTTCCTCCCATAATGCTGCACCATACATTAATCCGTCAAGGTCGCTGATGTTACACTTGTCGCAGCCATCGTGGATTTTCCGTTGCCCATTAGTGCATATAATGCCGGTATACGTTACCGTTTCGTCGAGAAATAGAACGCGCGCAAAATATCTGTCATCGTCCCGTAATTTCTCTTATGCTCAGTGGCAGAACTATACACGACGTTCAATATCGTCGCCATGCAACTCCTGGTGCATAGAAATATGGTGCGGGTGACATCGATGTAGATGCAGCATTCTCACCACCGACGTTTTTGAGATTCCCGATTCTCGCGCAATTTATCTGCTACTGATGTGCGGATTAGTCGCGACAGCAGCGAAAACATCTACGTGGGCATCATCATTTGTTGACGTTTCACATGTGGCTGAAAAATTCCTGTTTCCTTAAATAAAGTAACTATCCGGCGAACGGTCCGGACACTTGGATGATGTCGTCCGGGATACCGAGCAGCATACATAGCACACGCCCATTGGGCATTTTGATCCCAATAGCCATACATCAACACGATATCGACCTTTCCCGCAATTGGTAAACGGTCCATTTTAACACGGGTAATGTATCACGAAGCAAATACCGTCCACACTGGCGGAATCTTACGTGATACCACGTACGTTTGTTATTATTACAGCGCTATCTATCACAAAGCGAAAAAAGTGGTCCAACTAAAACATTCATATTTCTTTTCGTACTACACGAATATGTAATAAAAAATGGGGGTTCCTATTTTAAAAAACGCAGTTGATATCCGTTTGACTTATGGCAGCTCCGTCTAGCGGGCCAACCATAGCGCCATCTGGTTTCCCCCTTCCAGCTAGACGAGTTTCGTTGTTTGTAGTTTTTTCGTTTGATGCTTATTTGGTGAAATATTTGGCCCAGTCACTATCAATGGACCACCCTGTATACATGAATGTCAAAAGATTTAAGTGCGATCGTAGGATCAGCTATTCGTAAGAGCTTTCAGCAGGTCCCCTATCATCAGACTGTACACAGACGATCCGTGGCGGCCCGGCGACTTAACTACCACCCACGCCGCCGTTCTGGGATACGCGCGGTTTGTTCAGGCAGCCGAGGTGGCGGGGTTCCTGGAAGCCGTGGCGCCGGTCGCAGCAATCTCGCGGCGACTTAACTGAGCAGTGTGCGCTGTTTGGCCGGCGGCTTAGCCGCGGATGGAGGGCCGGGTGTGGCCGAGACAGCTGGGAAGTACTCTGCACTTGCCGCCGGCGGAAACACTGTGCGGCCGTGGTAGAGGCTCGCTCCCCAGACCTCTGCTCATCTCTAGGAGTGATACGTACGATCCAGCAACTGCTGGAGCACCTACATAGATTGCTTCACTGGCATCAGAGTACAACAGAAATTCCACAAAATCTTAACCGACACACACTCTAGTAATTACCACCGAGTGGGGGAGGGGGCGGTGCGGGGGCGGGAGGGGTGGGGGAGAGTGCGGCGGCGAGATTCCTTCCGCCCCTTTACGACTAACCTGCACCTACCTGAGAACATTGTCTCAGCAAATCATCAGCAGGGAAGCCGAGCGAAACGTACTGTACTTCGGCGTGAACCAGGCTGCAATTAAAGTCACTAATCTACGTTTCGGGAGAAATTTTTCACACGAAATGAAAAGTTAGACATTTTGTCCTTAATTAATATATTCTGAAACTTAGGTGAACAAGTATCACTGCCATGCCCGTGCTAGTCTGAACACTGTCACTCACAATCCCTTTCACTCACGTTAGCAAGTTTATGGTGTTGAATTTCCCGAAAACGTAATAGCTACAAAAATACGGTTTGTTTTTTGATTGAGAATGCTCGCCAAATATTAAGTCTGTCGCTACCTAATGCAGTTACAGTTTTTAGCCACCGACCTGCTCAATACGCCACGTGGAATTTATGTTTTTTCTCGTCACAAAATTCACTTAAAAATTCCGAAATTTCTACACGCCCATCGGAATAATTATGTCGTCACTTTACCACACTTTTGATGTATGAAACACTGCTAGATCGAGCAACTTATTGTTTCCATCGGAACTACTACTACACACGTCCGAACTGTTTCATGACCAGGCTCCGACTCATCTCTAGAATACTCTAAGGCTTCTCTACCAGCAGAGAAAGGCGCGCGAAGAATATTGCTTTACCATTGGTCAGTTTACTCAACAGCCAATAGCAAAGCACCTTTCTCCCGCGTCAGCCAGCGCTTTTCATCAATAACCAATCGCAAAATAGTAAACCTAACGACTGCACTTTTTACCGACTTAATTATCTAATATGCTGAAGTTTTGTTTGTGCATAAAGTTATTTACTATTGTTATTTATGGCTGAATTAACTTCCCATTTACCATAAACTTACTTTACAAATCTATTCTACAAAAATCCGCTTTGTCCATATCCACACTTCTTCGAAGTGTTCCCACACTAAATCCCACTACATAACTCGTTAAGCAATTATCTTCATATTAACCTTAAACCACACTGACGTGTCATTCATACTGCTAAAACACATTTATAACATTTTACATACACAAAAAGACATAATAACACTTTATGAAAATACTAGAACAGTTTATGAAAAACATTATATTACTTTAGTGCACTCTAGTGGGCACAATCGAAGCTAAAATCACAGTCCTCCGATCCAATACTGTCCTCTATCGGCTGATACATAAACTACGTGCGCGTCCAGTCTCGCGTCACCATCTGTCACTGTCCAGCTCTGAGACACATCTCCCACTTAACCACCTCCAAGGCAAGATAGGTATATGGCGCTACGCCTCAAGAGTAATAAAATTCTCTGAGAGATAAAAACCAAACGATTCTACTTTTTTCAGTCACGAAACTAAATTATTGTCAAAAGATCGTTACTATTATCACAGTTTTGCAAGACTCTAATACTCATTACATTAGTTGTCAATAATTACATTTTCTCAATTAGCAGTATCAATGCGGTGGAGGTTACAGGTTCCTCACATGGTCCACCTAGTAGACGCGTATTTTGCGATTCGTCCAGTACATCACTCATGATAAGAGTGATATGTATGTGGAACAAATGTTAAATATCTCAAGAAAACGTCTCCTCCAAGTTGTAGATACACTACTGACCATTAAAATTGCTGCACCACGAAGATGTGCTACAGACACGAAATTTAGCCGACAGGAAGAAGATGCTCTGATATGCAAATGATTAGCTTTTCAAAGCATCCACACAAGGTTGGCGCCGGCGGTGACACATGCAGCGAGCGGACATGAGGAACGTTTCCAACCGATTTCTCATACACAAACAGCAGTTGACCGGTGTTGCCTGGTGAAACGTTGTTGTGATGCCTCGTGTGAGGAGGAGAAATGGGTTCCATCACGTCTCCGTCTTTGATAAAGGTCGGATTGAAGCCTATCGCGATTGCGGTTTATCGTATCGCTACATTACTGCTCGCGTTGGTCGAGATCCAATGACTGTTAGCAGAATATGGAATCGGTGGGTTCAGGAGGGTAATACGTAACGCCATGATGGATTCCATCGGCCTCGTATCAATAGCAGTCGAGATGACGGGCGTCTTATCAGCATGGCTGTAATGGATCGTGCAGCCACGTCTAGATCCTTG
This sequence comes from Schistocerca gregaria, assembly GCF_023897955.1. NCBI lineage: Eukaryota > Metazoa > Arthropoda > Insecta > Orthoptera > Acrididae > Schistocerca > Schistocerca gregaria. The sequence goes on along the minus strand of NC_064922.1, from coordinate 839,348,183 downwards.
AGTCAACAGATGGGGACGTTCGCAAGACAACAACCATCTGCACGAACAGTTCGACGACATTTGTAGCAGCTCGGACACCATGGCTGAGGTTACCCTTGACGTTGCATCACAGACAGGAGCGCCTTCGATGGTGTACTCGACGCCGGACCTGGGCGCACGAATGGCAAAAACGTCATTTTTTCGGATGAATTCAGGTTCTGTTTACAGCATCATGATGGTCGCATCCGTGTTTGGCGACATCGCGGTGAACGCACGTTGGAAGCGTGTATTCGTCATCGCCATACTGCCTTATCACCCGGCGTGATGGTATGGGGTGCAATTGGTTACACGTCGCGGTCACCTCTTGTTCACATTGACGGCAGTTTGAACAGTGGACGTTGCATTTCAGACGTGTTACGACCCGTGGCTCTACCCTCCATTCGATCCCTGCGAAACCCTACATTTCAGCAGGATAATGCACGACCGCACGTTGCAGGTCTTGTATGGGCCTTTCTGGATACAGAAAATGTTCGACTGATGCCCTGACCAGCACATTCTCCAGATCTCCTACCAATTGAAAACGTCTGGTCAATGGTGGCTGAACAACTGGCTCGTCACAGTACGCTAGTCACTACGCTTGATGAACTGTGGTATCGTGTTGAAGCTGCATGGGATGCTGTACCTGTACACGCCATCCAAGCTCTGTTTGACTCAATGCCCAGCCGTATCAAGGCCGTTATTACGGCCAAAGGTGGTTGTCCTGGGTACTGATTTCTCAGGTTCTGTGCACCCAAATTGTGTGAAAATGTAATCACATGTCAGTTCTAGTATAATATATTTGTCCAATGAATACCCGTTCATCATCTGCATTTATTCTTGGTGTAGCAATTTTAATGGCCAGCAGTGTAGTAACTGCAGTAGTCTGGAAATTCCTTCATTATTCGTTTCGAAACAGATAAATGAATTAACTGACAGCTTGACACAGTAGCAAGTCGCAATTACATTTTAAACGGGGTCGCAGTGTGCAAGTCAAGCAAGTGTCGCACTAGAGAGGCGTAACGCAGGGGAAGTATCTTCGGTAACGAAAGTCTACCCTTACTGTTAATAATTAGCTTTCTTATCTAAGAAGGAATTGTGGGTACCACTGGTGATGCACCTCTAATTGCTTCATCATTCATTCTAAAACACACACACAAATATACACTAAATGATCATTCATCTTTCATCATCTTAAAAATAAAAATGTTCCAAGAAAAGACTTTCAGTTAGTGCTAAATTTGGTGCTAGTGGAAGGGGGAGACATGATGGCAATGTGTGTGGGGGCGGGGGGGGGGGGGGGGGTTGATGGAGAGGGGTAGTAGCCAATGCCTGATTCCACTCAGACGTAATGGTCTAAGGAAGATTGGGAACCACTACTCTAGAAGAAGGACGCCATACATCTCGCTTCTCTGAAGACACTGTCCATTCAATTCATCTGCTCGTCCAAGTCCTTTGCTAACAGAATTACAATGTCATCGGTAAAGCTCAAAGTGTTTATTTCTTGTCCTTAGACTTCCACTCCCACTCCGATTTTTTCTTAGCTTTCCCACAATGCTTGCTTAATTTACAGGTTAAACTCATCTGTATGGGCTACAAACTTGTCTCACTCCTTTTCATCCACTGATCTCCTTTCACGTCCCTTGACTCGTATCACTGCGTCTGGTTTTTGTACACGTTGTAAACAGCCTTCCCCTTCCCCGTATTTTACTCCTGCTACCTTCAGAATTTCAGAGTATTCCAGTCAATATGGTCAAAAGTTTCGAATGCCACAAATGGAAGTTTCCTTTTCCTTGATCTGTCTTTTAAGAGAAGTCGTAGGGTCAGTATTGGCTCGCGCTTTCCTACATTTCTCCCAACTCATCTTCCCTGTTGTCAGCTTCTACCAGTTTTACCACTCTTCTGTAAGGAATTCGTGTTAGCATTTTGCAACCATGACTTCTTAAAATAACAAGTCGGTAATATTCACACCTGTTCGCACCTGCTTTCATCGGAATTGGAATTATTATACCCTTCTTAAAGTCTCTCAGAGCCGGCCACTGTGACAGAGCTTCAGTCCGGAACCGCGCTGCTCCTACGGTCGCAGGTTAGAATCCTGCCTTGGGCATGGATGTGTGTGGTGTCCTTAGGTTAGTTAGGTTTAAGTAGTTCTAAGTATAGGTCACTGATGACTTCCCATAGTGCTCAGAGCCATTTGAACCATTTGAAGTCCCCCACACCAGGTGGAAGAGTTTTGTCATGGCTGGCTGTCCAAAGACTATCAGCTGTTCTGATGGCACGCCGTCTACTTCTGGGTCTTGTTCCGACTTAGGCCTTTCATTGCTCCATTAAATTCTTCTCACAGTATTGTATCTGTCCTCTCATCTTGAAAGGTATGTACTGAGATTCGATCAGGATAGAGCCAGTGAAAAATGTCGATAGTTCCCAACCGCAAGGTTGGACGAGTAGTTCATCTTCGAGTAGTAAGATCTTTGACAGCTAACAGAGCTAGGTGCACGCGGTAAAAGTTTGAGTAGTGGTGAGGAGATGCGCAGAGACAGCAGACGTGTTTCGAGTCGGAGCTAGATGCCTGCAGGAGGCAGCCGGGTCGTGACAGCATCAAAGTAAGAATTGGCGCTACGCACATAATAAGCTATATATTGAGCTAAACTTGGCACATACCTGGGGAAACAGAAAAAATAATTAATAAAATAGGTTTTCTTTGGTTAAATAATGTCTAAAAGCTAGATAGAAATCCCATTGTTGATGCAATAAGCGTTTTGTGAAACTTTCTCATAAATCCATGCTATAGAAGTTTTTTTAGTTTTTCACATGTGCGTTTAAAGTTTGAACAACAAATATTTTTAGATAAAATTAGAGTTTCATCTCACACCTTATGTCGTTCTCCGCACCCTGTGCTTGCATTGAACCAAAAGGTACATTAAAGTAAAGTTCCCATGAGTAAAGCTAATAATTTCATTTCTCAGAGTAAAATAATCTATATGACATTGCACAGTTGGCAAATTATTCAGATCAGGACAGAATTTTTATTAAGTAACAGACAGGGCAAAAATGAGTAAAGTTATCTAGAATGACAATGTTATGCCATTGCACTACGGCTGAGTTGAATATATGTTTTATCGGCTAAACGGGAAGGAGTGCACGAGCTAAGTCCACAGACGCAGTCAGATGCAGGTTGGTGACTTTCGTTTATTTTTTACCTCTAAACTTTCATGCAGTCAGATAAAGTCCAGTTCAGTTAAATACGCAGTCAGATGCCAGTTTTATTAAAGAGTAAATCAATCACATGCAGTTCAGTCTAGTTTAAATAGAGAATTTTTATTAACAACGCTTTCAGTCTTCATCTACATCCTCTTGCAGTTCCATACACAGAGGTGCCAAAATATGTGATAGCAGTATGCACATATACAGATGGCGATAGTATCGCCTACCCAAGTTATAAGAGGCCAGTACATTGGCGGAGCTGTCACTTGTACTCAGATGGTTCATGTGAAAAAGAGTCCAACGTCATTGTGGCCGCAAGACGGAAATTAACAAACTTTGAACGCGGATTGGAAGTCGTTAGAGAGTTCAATATTTCGAAATCCATTGCAATCATTACCTCTCATCATGGACAACACAGTGGCCGACGGACTTCACTTATCGACCGATAGCAGCGGGGTTGCGGAAAGTTGTCAGTGCTAACAGACAAGGAACACTGTGACTTTCCCAGCGTATTAGTATATCAAATTCTTGTCGGGTCTCCAGCCGGGTCAAATTGTCATCTGAGCACAATATTTCAGCGGTCCACCTGGCCGATATCCATCAGGTGAGATGGTCAAAAAAGATGTTTTCTGAGCCATATCCTCAAAGTGCTCCACAAAAAGATTAGCGACTATGGGGGATAAAGGACTCCCCATAGCCACACCGTCGGTTTTTTCAAAATATTTACCATCGAATAAAAAATAGGTCGACGTCAGAATATGACGGCGGAGCTTCATTTCCATATCAAGTTTTTCATTAATTAAAGTCAATGACTCTTCAAGAGGGACCCTAGTAAAATTAATTAATTAGGGCAGAGGAGCGGAATTTGGGGTTAGTTGGCTACGACAGCGGACGACCGACGCAAGTGTCTTTGATAACAGCACGCCACCGGCTGCAGCGCCTTCCACAACACGTGACCACATCGGTTCGGCCCTGACGACTGGAAAAACGTCGCCTGGCAGATAAGTCCCGATTTCGGGTGGTAGGAGCAGAAGGTAGCGTTCGAGTAAGGCACAGACTCTGTGGGATCCTGGCCACTCCTCTAATATAGGGTGCCTACGAAGCTGTTTTCTCAGATAGCTAGACAACAATCTATTCAAATCTTATTAACGGAGTTTATTACAATGTGTTAAATTGACCCCCAAGAACATCCGTTTTTCATATTAACTGCATTGTGCTGCCACCTAGCTCCAGGTACCCCATATTAGCGACCACGGGAGTCATTAGACATCGTGAACTAGCGGACTTCGAACGTGGTCGGGTGATTGAGTGACACTTGTGTCATACGTCTGTACGCGAGATTTCCACACTAGTAAACATCCCTAGGTCCACTGCTTCCGAAGTGATAGTGAAGTGAAAACGCGAAGGGAGACGTACAGCACGAAAGCGTGCGACCGATGACCGTAGCAGTCTGGTCTCTTTAATACCTCAAACCAATCAACCAACCACAAAAGCGTACAGGCGGACCTTGTCTCACCGCCGACAGTTGAAGAGGGTCGTAATGTGCAATAGGCAGGCCTCTATGCAGACCAACACACAGGGATTCCAAACTCCATCAGGACTCACTGCAAGTACTCTGACAGTCAGGCGAGGTGTGAGAAACTTGAACTTCATGCTCCAGCGGCTGCTCATGAGCCACACATCAAGCCGGTTATGATGATAATAATAATGAGCGTATGGTATTGGTGGCCGGGAGACCACTCGCGGGGCGGTTCGGCAGCCGCTCCACAAGTTCTTTAACGCCACTACGGCGACTTGCGAGTGAATGAGGATGAAATGATGATGAAAGACACACAACATTCAGTCGTCTCGAGGCAGAGAAAATCCCTGACCCCCCGGGAATCGAACACGGGACCCCGTGCTCGAGAAGCGAGAACGAGACCACGAGCCGCGGATATCAAGCCGGTAAATGTCAAGCGACGCCTCGCTTGGTGTAAGGAGTGTAAACATTTGACGTTTGAACAGAGGATAAACGTTGTGTGGAGTGACGAATGACAGCTTACAATGTGGGGATCCGATGACATGGTGTGGGTATGTCGAATGCCCGGTGAACGTCATCTGCCAGCGTGTGTAGTGCCAACAGTAAAATTCGGAGGCGGTGCTGTTATTGTGTGGTCGTCTTTTTCATGGAGGTGGCTTTCATCCCTTGTTGTTTTGCGTGGCACTATCACAGCATAGGCCTACATTGATGGTTTAAGCACCTTCTTGCTTCTCACTGTTGAAGAGCAATTCATGGATGGGGACTGCATCTTTCAACTCGATCGAGCACCTGTTCATAATGCACGGCCTGTGGCGGAGTGGTTACACGACAATAACATCCCTGTAATGGACTGGGCTTCACAGATTCCTCGCGTGAATCCTATAGAACACCTTTGGGTTCTTTGGAAGGCCGACTTCGTGCCAGGCGTCACCGACCGACATCCGTACCTCTCCTCAGTGCAGCAGTCCGTGGACAGTGCGCTGCCATTCCCCAAGAAACCTTCCAGCACCTGATTGAAAGTGGAAGCTATCATCGAGGATAAGGCTGGGCCAATACCATATTGAATTGCAGCATTACCGATGGACCGAGGCATGAAATTGTCTTTTTTAGCCATGAGTCCGAATACGTTTGATCACATGGTGTATACAGTTTCCATGTAAGCAAAACATAAGTCACGACTAAAAGTTAGGATGACGGCTCGTCTTCTAGAGCAGCCGAGGCTGGCTGGAGCGGCTCTTATATTCTCTCCGTATAGGTGCCGCTCCTGTTGTGGTGCCGTCCTGGTCAGCGTTCTATTGGCTGACGACGTCTCACGGCCTCCCCTGCCCTTTCGTTCAGGCCGACGTGCCGGCACTTGATGTTACACCGGTACAGACTCCACGAAGTCATGGACCCAAGTTGTCAGCAAGGTACAGTGCAAGCTGTTCTTAGCTCCATAATGGTGGTCTGTTTTACATAGAATCGGCTGGGTTCTCTGGTCCAACTCAACCTATCATTGACTAGAAATTGTTATGTTAGGCCTCTTGGAGACTATGGAGGCATTCGTGGACTTCATGTTCCCAGACAACGATGAAATTTTTATTAATTATAACGTACCACGTCACGTGTCGCTACTGGTTTGAGGAACAACCTGGACAGTTCGAGCGATTGATTCGGCCACCTAGATCGACCGCGGTGAAACTCATCAGACATTTATGGGACATAACCGAGAGGTTAGTTCGTGCACAAAATCCTGCACCGGCAACGCTTTACCAATCATGGATTCTTTGGAGGCAGCATGGCTCAGTATTTTCGCAAGGGACTTCGAACGACTTGTTGAGTCCACGGCACGTCGATGTGTAGCACTACACCGGGCAAAAGGAGATCCGATATGACATTAGGAGGCATCTTATGACTTTTGTCACCTCAGTGCAATTTTTCCTTCATCTCCCTTGTATAGATCCTCTACATCTACGTCTACGTGATCACTCTGCTACTCACAATAAACTGCCTGGCACAGGGTTCAATGAACCACCTTCAAGCTGTCTGTCTACCGGTCCAGTCTCGGACGGCGCGAGGGAAAAATAAGCACTTAAATTTTTCTGTGCGAGCCTTGATTTCTCTCATTTTATCGTGATGATTGTTTCTCCCAATGTAGGTGGGTGCCGACAGAATGTTTTCGCAATCGGATGAGAAAACTGGTGACTGAAATTTCACGCGGTACGTGATTAGCCGAGCTGGTCCCGGCGGAGGTTCGAGTCCTCCCTCGGGCATGGGTGTGTGTGGTTGTCCTTAGGATAATTTAGGTTAAGTAGTGTGTAAGCTTAGGGACTGATGACCTTAGCAGTTAAGTCCAATAAGATGTCACACACAATTGAAAATTTTTTTGAAATTTCATGAGAAGATCCCGTCGTAACGAAAACGCCTTTGTTTTAATCACTGCCACTCCAATTCACTCATCATGTCTGTGGCACTATCTCCCCTATTTCGCGACAATACAAAACGAGCTGCCCTTCTTTGTACTTTTTCGATGTCATCCGTCAGTCCCACGTGATGCAGATCCCACACTGCACAGTAATAGTCAACAATATGGCGGACAAGCGTGGTGTAAGCAGTCTCTTTAGTAGACCTGTTGCACCTTCTAAGTGTTCTGCCAATGAATCGCAGTGTTTGGTTTGTTCTATTCACAACATTATCTATGTGATCCTTCCAACTTAGGTTATTTGTCATTGTAATCCCTAAGGATTTAGTTGAATTTACAGCATTCACGTTTGTGTGACTTATCGCGAAATCGAAATTTAGTGGGCTTCTTTTAGTACTCCTGTGAATAACTTCACACTTTTCTTTATTCAGGGTCAGTTTCCACTTTTTGCACCATCTTATCTAAATCATATTGCAATTCATTCTGGTCATCTGATGACTTTACAAGACGGTAAATGACAGCATCATCTGAAACAATCTAAGATGGCTACTAAGATTGTCTCCTAAATCATTAATGTAGATCAGGAACAATAGAGGGCCTGTAACACTTCCTTGGGGAACACCGCATCTTACTTCTGTTTTATTCGATGACTTTCCGTCTATCACTACCAACTGTGACCTTTCTGCCAGGAAATCACGAATCCGGTCGCACAACTGAGGCGATATTCCATAGGCACGCAATTTAGTTAGAAGACGCTTGTGAGGAACGGTGTCGAAAGCCTTCCGGAAATCTAAAAATATGGAATCAATTTGACATCCCCTGTCGATAGCACTTATTACTTCATGAGTATAAAGAGCTAGTTGTGTCTCGCAAGAACGATATTTTCTGAATCCGTGCTGACTATATGTCAATAAATCGATTTCTTCGAGGTACTTCATCATGTTCGATTACAGTATATGCTCCAAAACCCTACTGCAAATCGACGTTAGTGATATGGGCCTGTAATTCAGCGGATTACTCCTTCTTTCCTTTTTGGATATTGCTGTGACTTGAGCAATTTTCCAGTTTTTAGGTACGAATCTTTCCGTGAGCGAGCGGTTGTGCATAATTGCTAAATATGGAGCTATTGTATCAGCATACTCTGAGAGGTACCTGACTGGTACACAATCTGGACCGGAAGCCTTGCCTTTATTAAGTGATTTAAGCTGCTTTGCGACACCATGCATATCTACTTCTATGTTTCTCATCTTGACAGTCGTTCTTGATTGGAGTTCAGGAATATTTACTTCGTCTTTTTTGGTCATGGAGTTTCGGAAAGCCGTGTATAATAACTCTGCTTTAGTGGCACTGTCATCAGTGACTTCACCGTTGCTATCGCTCAGTGAAGGTATTGATTTCGTCTTGCCACTGGTGTACTTGATGTATGACCAGAATCTTTTTGGGTTTTCTGCCAGATTTCGAGACAGTATTTCGTTGTGGAAATTATTAAAAGCATCTCGCATTGAGTACGCGCTCTATTTCGAACTTCGGTAAAACTTTGCCAATCTGGGGGATTTTGAGTTATTTTATATTTGGCATGCTTTTTTCGTTGCAGCAACAGCGATTTGACCCGCTTTGGGTACCATGGGGAACCAGTACCATCACTTACTAATTTATGTGGTGTATATCTCTAAACTGCTGTCGATACTATCTCTTTGAAATCATTTCATTTTCTACCCTTAAATGATCAGATCGGAAGGAGTGAAGACTGTCTCTTAAAACGGCATTAAGAGCATTTCTATCAGATTTTTAAAATAGATATACTTTGCGTTTCTTTTTGATGGTTGTGTTTCGGCATTCACCCCAGCAGCAACTGCCTTGTGGTCGCTAATCCCTGTATTCGTTACGGTACTATTTGTCCAGGATTATTTGTTGCTAAGAGGTTGAGTATGCTTTCACAACCATTTACGCTTCGAGTGGGCTCATGAACTAATTGCTCAAAATAATTTTCTGGGAAAGCATTCAGTCCAGTTTCGGATGACGTTTTATGCCTGCAGCCAGCTTTAAACGTATAATTTTTCCACCATATCGAGGGTAGACTGAAATCGCCACCGACCATAACTGTATGAGTGGGGACCCTATTTGAAATGAGACTCAAGATTTCTTTGAACTGTTCAGCAACCACGTGATCCAGTTGTTTTTTTCTACCCGTTCTAGAATTTCTTGAATGCTTAATAGTTACTTAATCCTTCTTCGAATTACATCTGTAAGGCTGCCAGTAAGGGTAGTTGCTCTACTTGAGGCTTTATTAGTTCTCAAATGACTTTTTTCAAAAAAATCGGTCTTCCTTACAACCTGATCTGAAGCAAGGCAGTGGTACTTATACAGGGTGAAACGGGCACAAGTACTAAGCTGATGACTGAGAACTGTGTACTGTACAACGTTACATCTGTATTTGCTTCATTTGCAGACTAATAATTATAGCTACTAGGAGTAGTGCGTTTTTAGGTTTGTTAGTACCTCCAAATACATGCGACAAAAGCAAGCCATTAATGTTCATTTTCCGCTGGCCAGCAGGTTAGGGGATGAAGTGTGGACGCGTTGACGCAAAACTATTAGCGTGTACTGACTGGCGCAGTCCACTTAGCGGAGCAGTTATGACCGTGCACAAAATATGAGGTAGTAAATTATGTGACTTGCTTGTGGGAAGACTTCTTGATGCTAGAGAAAACCAGTCAGCATATTGATGTTCGTACATATTAAGGTTGTTGTTGTTGTTGTTGTTGTTGTTGTCTCCAGTCCTGAGACTGGTTTGATGCAGCTCTCCGTGCTACTCTATCCTGTGCAAGCTTCTTCATCTCCCAGTACCTACAGAAGCCTACATCCTTCTGAATCTACTTAGTGTATTCATCTCTTGGTCTCACTCTACGATTTTTACCCTCCACGCTGCTCTCCAATACTAAATTGGTGATCCCTCGATGTCTCAGAACATGTCCTACCAACCGATCCCTTCTTCTAGTCAAGCTGTGCCACAAGCTCCTCTTCTCCCCAATTCTATTCAATACCTCCTCGTTAGTTATGTGATCTACCCATCTAATCTTGAGCATTCTTCTGTAGCACCACATTTCGAAAGCTTCTATTCTCTTCTTATCTAAACTATTTGTCGTCCACGTTTCAATTCCATACATGGCTACACTCAATACACATACTTTCAGTAACGACTTCCTGACATTTAAATCTATACTCGATGTTAACAAGTTTTTCTTCTTCAGAAACGCTTTCCTTGGCACTGCCAGTCTACATTTTATATCCTCTCTACTTCGACCATCATCAGTTATTTTTCTCCCCATATAGCAAAACTCCTTTACTACTTTAAGTGTCTCATTTCGTAATCTAATTCCCTCAGCATCACCCGACTTATTTCGACTATGTTCCAATATCCTTTTTTTGATGTTCATCTTATAGCCTCCATTGAAGACACTGTCCATTCCTTCCCACTGCTCTCCCAAGTCCTTTGCTGTCTCTGTCAGAATTACAATGTCATGAAAAGAATTAAGATACCACATATAAAAATATCTGCACTTAATCCACTACACCATGTACATCTGCAAAGCATTTATTGCTGGAATGTTCAAAATATTGTAAAACATTACCATGGGCCACTTTGTCTGGTACAAAGTTTTTCTGAAATAGCTGATCCAGAACATCTATCCCCACTTTTGACATTTTATGGCAGGCAATCATTTGACTTGTCTTTAGTTCTCCCATTGAACGGTTTATAGCATTATCGAATCGCACACTTGACACCCCCACCACTATCCCGTTTTTATGTCGACAGTGTGATGTAACGTACAGTCTTGTTGAAATCCAAGGATAGACGATTTTATCTCTTTTTTTGTACAAATTCTTTCGGCAGATCTCTCTTGTTCTTTTCGTACTGTTTCGACATAGCGGGTTTCTTGGGCTGAAATTTCTTGACCAAAGACAAACTCGTAAACTAACTGTCGTCACTTAACATTTCTATTTTCATCTTGAACCGATCCGACCTCATGAATAATACCTTCAGGCGAATTACTGACATCGTATGACAACTCCGCTTGCTCGCCGAAGTACAGTTCTTAAATGAGAGTTAAGCCGTTTTTACGTCAGGCAGAGCAAAGATTTTTAACTCATACATCGCAGGTTTGGTGGGAATATGTTGCCTAAGTGGGCAGTTCCCTCTGGGTGCCAAATGTTGTTCAATAGGAGGCATACACTAGGTCAGAAATATTTGTGGCAACTGTTCGTAAACTCCTCCAGTGCTCTGATATAAGCCACTCGTAAATCTCTCTACCAAACATATTTGAGCCGGCTGTTGGATTTTCCGCTCAAACTTAATTATTAGTCCAGTTTTTCTCAACACTGGTCGTATTATTTAATTTATATGACAGTTGAAAGGTGATGTAATGAAAAAAACGTGTTTTTAATAAAATATTTTCACGAAGTTTCATCTTACATTTTCCATGTCTGCAAGACGAACAACATCCTGCAACGTGTATTGAGAGCACTCTGAGTAATTCTATATAACTCTTGTGGTCTGGCACACAGTGACTTACTACATTACTGACTGTCAATAAGGTCATTCACATCATTGTTAATCGGGGATTGATTACTGACTGTCAATAAGGTCATTCACATCATTGTTAGTCGGAGTTTGATTTGGGTTTTCCAGGTCTGTCCCTCGTCCTTGAAAATTTAAGTACAAATAGCAAATAGTCAAATAATATAAGAAATTCACTACAACTTCATGAATATGGTTCAAAATGGCTCTGAGCACACTCTGAGCACTGCTCGACTTAACACCTGAGGTCATCAGTCGCCTAGACCTTAGAACTAATTAACCTAACTAACCTAAGGACACAATCACACACATCCATGCCCGAGGCAGGATTCGAACCTGGGACCGTAGCGGTCGCTCGGTTCCAGACTGCAGCGCCTAGGACCGAACTGCCAGTTCGGCCGGCTTTCATGAAAATGCACGAGGTTTTTTTTTCATTATATAAATTCCCAAATGTCTTATAAATTAAATAACGTGACAAGTGATAAAAAATAGATTAATAGGGAAGTATTATCGGGATTCGATCCGTCGCCTCGTGAACGGCCCACATGCTAAGCAAGGAAACTAAGCACATGACCACAATGGCTTCTTACGCCCGACACCTTTTCACGGATTCACAGTTACATAAAAGACGGGTAATACTTCTCTTACGTTTTTTTTTTTTTTTTTTTTTTTTTTTTTTTGGAATTGTCAGAGTAGTACACCTTACTACTTTCAGTTATGACTTACTAAAGGTGTACAAAGATTGAACTAAATCAGTGATCCCGACGTCGTGACCCCCCCTTGTAAGTGCAAACAAATTGCTGTCCTGTAAATGGAGGCTGCAGTATGAGAAGGGTACACTTTGAGCAGGCTGGCTATTTTTAGCAAGTCGGCGGTATTAAGGGTGGACGAGGACTCCCTCTGACGGCGCCCACGGGAAACAGCGCCGCAGATTACGTCACGAGCGGCGGGCAGCCGTGCGGGGCTGATGTGCTGTACTCGCGGTAGCGTGCTGGCGGCGGTGTTCGCCAGCTTCGACAGGTGCCTAAACGCTACGAAAAGAGACCGTATACGGTAAAAGCTAGTCCGAAATGGGGAAACATGGTATTCGAAACAAGCTGTGATGCACTGAAAAGTGAAAATCAACGTTTGGTATTTCTTCTTCAATACAAGTTAAAAGCAACATCAAGTATGCGACGTATGAGCTTCCTGTGCCCTCACCTATAAAGCTTTCAGAAATACTTAGGTATGGGAGATTTTTCCGCCTGTGCAAGGCTTGCCAGCGACGTTGACCAGACTGCAACTGCTCAGAAAATGTTTCTCCTCGAAAATCAACTCGTCTTCACTCTGGAAGTACTTACTATGCAAAGGTGTCTTCATCCCAAGAAAAGTGAGGTCACCGCGAGCTGTGTCAGGAGAATACGGGAAAGATAGGAGAGGGCGGACCTATGAGGTGTAATATGACGCCAAAAGAAGTAATGTGTCACTGTGTCCAGTGCAGAATGAGCTGGGAAGTTGCGCGGAACAAAAACACTAGTCGGGGCAGCTTCCCGCAACTCAATGGTTTGACAGCCTCCCGTAACCTTGTCAGGAAATTACGGTAGTATGCCCTTGAGACGGTTTATCGCTTACAAACATAATCTATTAAGGATCCTGTATACGATCAAACTTGTTAAGTTCGCCGTTTGCTATCCATGTGTTTGTCAAACAAGCGCGCAGACGAACCAGCTAGTCTGTCAAATGGAAATGGAAATGATCGTGTGGCATTGTTGGCCGGGAGGCCCCATTCGGTGGAGTTCGGCCGCCATATTGCAAATCCTCTTTAGCTGACGCCACATCGGCGACTTGCGAGCCAATGATGATAAAAATGATGATGAATGACACACAACACCCAGTCCCTTGCCGGAAATCGAACCAGTGTCCCTGCGTGGTAGGAGGTAACGCTACCGCTACGCTACGGAGGCGGACAGTCTGTCAAATTTAACGTCACTTCTGAAGCAGCTGCCATGCTCTGATTATCGTGTCACGAAGTACACTGTAAGAAAAAAAAAAAAAAAAAAAAAAAAGAAAAGAAAAGAAAAGAAAAGGACTGTACAGTTTCTCCTGGGTGGGCTTGGGTTAAAAAAAAACTGAAATAAATAATACGATAAATTTTATAAATAATCGACAAGTACGGCAGAGAAGAAGAGGTAGAACAAAAATGGACACGTTATTCCATGGACTCTTGCGCTTCTATGCATGAACTACCTTTCCTTTGTCATTCGCTTATCTTATCTGCTTGGATTCGGACCTAAGAGGACGTTCTTGTGTAAAGCTCATCTTGCTGTACCAGCTGATAATGTAAGTTCTACTTAAAACCTGAAAAATATAATGGTTATTTTGTCAAAAGAATTTGTGGATGTGGTCAATCTGTTGCAAGTCTGATACCTAGACTGCCTTGAGTAGATATGGGCCTTAACAAAGAATTTTCATTGTTAGGCGCCATCTTAGAAAAATCTTTAACATTTTTCTCTTAGTTCATCGACGAGACGTGCCGTCGGTTAGGACAATTAGCTTTATTTCAGATCCCACGAGCCCAGAGGCAGCTACTAATAATTTAACAATTTTATTTACAGATTTTCTTTATATAGCGAGATAATATCTCAGGCAAAAAAGGTCTGGTCAAGGATTCCAGTTCCATTATAGGATTTCATTTGTAGATGCTACTGTTGTTATCCTATATATTGGGGAATCGAGACGAAACCACGATAAGTTACGTATTACAGTAGTGTACATCAAACATACTTGGCAAAATATTCTCTGGTGTTGGTAAATAAGAAAAGGACAATTAATTATCGGCGATTATGTAACCACCCTGAGATATGAGCTAGTTTACTGAGTGCTTATACACGTTAGGCAAATTAAACAATTCTTTGTCATCAGTCTACTGACTGGTTTGACGCGGCCCGCCACGAATTCCTTTCCTGTGCTAACCTCTTCATCTCAGAGCAGCACTTGCAACTTACGTCCTCAATTATTTGATTGACGTATTCCAATCTCTGTTTCCCTCTACAGTTTTTGCCCTCTACAGTTCCCTCTAGTACCATGGAAGTCATTCCCTCATGTCTTAGCAGATGTCCTATCATCCTGTCCCTTCTCCTTATCAGTGTTTGCCACATATTCCTTTCCTCTCCGATTCTGTGTAGAACCTCCTCATTCCTTACCTTATCAGTCCACCTAATTTTCAACATTCGTCTATAGCACCACATCTCAAATGCTTCGATTCTCTTCTGTTCCGGTTTTCCCACAGTCCATGTTTCACTACCATACAATGCTGTACTCCAGACGTACAACCTCAGAAATTTCTTCCTCAAATTAAGGCCGGTATTTGATATTAGTAGACTTCTCTTGGCCAGAAATGCCTTTTTTGCCATAGCGAGTCTGCTTTTGATGTCCTCCTTGCTCCGTCCGTCATTGGTTTTTGCCTAGGTAGGAGATTTCCTTAACTTCATTGACTTCGTGACCATCAATCGTGATGTTAAGTTTCTCGCTGTTCTCATTTCTACTACTTCTCATCACCTTCGTCTTTCTCCGATTTACTCTCAAACCATACTGTGTACTCATTAGACTGTTCATTCCGTTCAGCAGATCATTTAATTCTTCTTCACTTTCACTCAGGATAGCAATGTCATCAGCGAATCGAATCATTGATATCCTTTCACCTTGTATTTTAATTCCATTCCTGAACCTTTCTTTTATTTCCATCATTGCTTCCTCGATGTACAGATTGAAGAGTAGGGGCGAAAGGCTACAGCCTTGTCTTACACCCTTCTTAATACGAGCACTTCGTTATTGATTGTCTACTCTTATTATTACACTGTTAATAATAATCCTACATTAGTTTCTCTTTTATGCTGAGCCACCTCATTAATGTGTGTTTCTTTTTTATATAAGTTACGGCTTATATTTTATTTTATTACATTACACCAATAGACACAAAATAATAAAAATTTTAATTTTATTACATTACAAGAAGCACCATAAAGAATTATCCGATTGGGACGTAAATCGGTAGATGTGATGTACATGTAGAGACAAATAAATTAGTAGAATTTCAGAGAAATTGGATAATTTCACAAAATGATCAAGTCAGCAAAGAGCTGGTCCTCCTCTGGCTCTTATGCAAGCAGTTCTTTGGTCTGGCATATACTGACACAGGCGCTGGACGTCCTTTCGAGGGGTATCGTGCCAAATACTGTCCAATTGGCGGGTTACATAGTTAAACCCCTGGCTGGCTGGAGGTCCCTGCCCATAATGCTCAAAATAATCTCAACTGGAGAGCGATCCGGTGACCTTAATGACCAAGGCAGAGTTGGAACACTCGCCGCGTGTGGGCAGGCATTGTCTTGCTAAAATGTAAGCCCAGGATGGCTTGCCGTGAAAGACATCAAAATGAGTCATTGAATATTGTGGACGTACCGCTGTGCTGTAAGCGTGCCATGGATAAGTCAGCGGGCTCCTGCTATGAAAAGAAATGCAGCCCCAGACCATCACTCCTGGTTGTTGGGAAATATGGTGGGTGACAGTCAGCGTCCGGGACGTTTCCAGGCATGTCTTCGGCCTGGAATCTCATTGGCTGGAGTAGAACTGGCTTCAAACTGAGCCCCTATGACGAGGGAAGACATGTCTGGATATGCCCGAGACAGCAGTGGCATACCAAACTTACTGTCGCCCTCCATATGACAGGACAGTCAGGAGATCTGGGGTGTCATTTCTCTACATTTTAAGACTCGGTTTAGTTATCATCCGCGACGTGCTTATAGCATAGCGATACGTCGACGATACACACCCTGTTATTGTCCTTCTCGGTTTGCAATCTGAGCAGTTCTCTTAGGTTATTCGCAGATGATGCTGTAATTTACCGTCTAGTAAGATCATCCGAAGACCAGTATCAGTTGCAAAGCGATTTAGAAAAGATTGCTGTATGGTGTGGCAGGTGGCAGTTGACGCTAAATAACGAAAAGTGTGAGGTGATCCACATTAGTTGCAAAAGAGGTCCGTTGGGATTCGATTACTCGATAAATAGTACAGTTCTCAACGCTGTCAATTCAACTAAGTACCTGGGTGTTAAAATTACGAACAACTACAGTTGGAAAGACCACATAGATAATATTATTGGGAAGGCGAGCCAAAGATTGCGTTTCATTGGCAGGACACTTAGAAGATGCAACAACTCTACTAAAGAGACAGCTTACGCTACATTCGTTCGTCCTGTTAGAATATTGCTGCGCGGTGTGGGATTCTTACCAGGTGGGATTGACGGAGGACATCGAAAGGCTGCAAAAAAGGGCAGCTCGTTTTGTATTATCACGTAATAGGGGAGAGAGTGTGGCAGATATGATACGTGACTTGGGATGGAAGTCATTAAAGCAAAGACATTTTTCGTCGCGGTGAGATCTATTTACGAAGTTTCAGTCACCAACTTTCTCTCCGAATGCGAAAATATTTTGTTGAGCCCAACCTACATAGATAGGAATGATCATCAATATAAAATAAGAGAAATCAGAGCTCTAACAGAAAAGTTTAGGTGTTTGTTTTTCCAGCGCGGTGTTCGAGGGTGGAATGATAGAGAGATAGTATGATTGTGGTTCGATGAACCCTCTGCAAGCACTTAAATGTGAATTGCAGAGTAGACATGTAGATGTAGATGCCCGCCCGCATAAGGTGCGACTTTCAGCTGTTCGTCTTCGTGATTCTTGCCAAACCCTTCCTTGGCTAGCAAGGTAGCTGGATCTCTCCCCAACTGAGAACGTTCGGAGCATTATGGGCAGCCTCCTCCAACCATCCCGGGATTTTGACAATCTGACGTGCCAATTTGACAGCATTTGGCAAGATACCTCTTAGTAGGACACCCATAAGTCTAGTAATTAATGTTAAGCTGGATAACTGCTTATAGTGATGCACTCGCTACTCGTGCACTGTAAGCAGCAGGCTAAAAAATTCATCAGGACTGGTGTGACAGAACTGCAACATTCCTGCAACCGCCTCGGTTAGACAGGATTTTCGAGTGCGTGTGAGCAGTCGCAGAACCAAGCGGGCGGTGATCTTTGTCATGTTTTAAAAAAAGTCGTGCAGGACGCTGAAAACTGACCCACGACTGATTTTCGCTTTTTCCATTGTCGCCTCGATTGTGCTACTCTGGTGTTCGAGCACCAGGGCCTCCATTTCTCTTGTGATTGCCAGTTGTTCACAGAAAGGTAGTCTGCCACTTCGTTCTTCATCATTCAGGTAACTCAATTTACCATTGGCTTGCGCCGTTGTGAATTAGCTCTTCTAGCGACGTGTTACGGTACAACGCCTTGGGGATATCAGTGTGTACTAAAGTGCGCGTCATTTACGACGGCGGCCGAGTTTAGGTTCGTTCTGCGCATATGATGTCACAAAACACAGTCAGCCAATGAACAGAGAACGACGTTGCCAGCGCTCGACTGCAGTACAGAGCAGGGACGAGTGTCTTCAGTTTTAGAAATGCTCAGTCATAAATAAAGTAACTGAACAAAAGTAATGGTTCAAATGGCTCTGAGCACTATGGGACTCAACTGCTGTGGTCATCGGTCCCCTAGAACTTAGAACTACTTAAACCTAACTAACCTAAGGACATCACACACATCGATGCCCGAGGCAGGATTCGAACCTGCGACTGTAGCAGTCGCACGGTTCCGGACTGCGTGCCTAGAACCGCGAGACCACCCCGGCCGACCGAACAAATGTAATGTCTTGATAGCAGATTTCCTATAAAAGAAAACTTGGAAAAAGCATTCTTTACACCAATTTCTTCATATTCGATTAATTAATTAAACGAAACAAGCAATACGCCTCCTAATTCAGGCAATAGCAAGGAAATTCATTTTCACTAACCACTTTTTTGCAATAAAGAAGAGCGGCTATTGTTTATTTCCTATTGTACTTCGACGAAACGTGAGTAATTCATAGTCATACCAAAAGTGTTTGTCGGTATTTTGCGTGATTCTTTAACGTTCTCCAGGACTGCTATTAAATGATGGGTTGCGATAGCGTAACGGTTTGTGTTTGGCTGTTAAGCAAAAGGTTCCGAGTTCAAACCTTAATTGATAATAAATATTCTCTTTATTTAAAAAAATATCGAAGTGTCTTACTTCATGAATTTTATTCTTTTGAATGTAATTTTTTGAATATTCTCTTGGCAAGTAAATTGACCATATGGAAAGTATACACTGTGGACTTTTACCTCTGCAGACTCGTCAAAATTTCGTGCAATGGTTTGCTACATTTAATGCTGCACAATAACTGCGTTGGACATCGAAACAAGATTAAGTAATTTTTTTGGGGGGGGGGGGGGGGGGGAGGGGGAGGTATCAGTCAAGATGATGTGTAAATATCAAATTTTTTTGCCAAATATTTTTTTGTGAAATCGAATGATAAAGTGTGTCAAAGCAGTCTGAACACCATGTGTCTGCACAGGAGAACAGTGCAGTAATGACAAAATCGCGCACATCGCGGAATGCGGGGAGCACGTCTCTGTAGCAGCGATAGGGTTAATGCGGCCGCGGTGGCTTTACTACATGAACTGCGCGCTCCCCCTGAAACTTAAGTTTGCGAACTATACTATACTATGGCGCTACTTCTCTTGGCACGCACAACTGGCAACGCAGCAGTCTCCCGCGTCTGGGCGGGCATGCGCGAACCGCCAAGATAAAAGAATTGAACTATAGGAGTGCAGACGTGGACCTGTAGACAAAAACAAAAGTAATTACGTAGCTTCATTTTCCTTTCGAAGTGATAGTCAAAATTTTATGATTAATACTTCTAAGTCTGGCGAAAAGACAATGAAGGTAATATAAGAGACATTCGATAGGCGTTCATATACAGCCATGTTTCGCTGAAGTTATAGCGTCTTCAGTGGGTTTTTTATTTCATTTCTTTTAACAACATGCTGTGCCTTTGGGGTTTTCTGTGTTCTGAGTTTTCTTTCACAGTTTGTCATTATTTTCACTGTGAAACTGCACTTTTAAACTTTCACAAACTGTGGAACAAGAACAGGTATAACACAAAACAGAAATCCACAAAACCCGCACCATGTGTCAGGAAAGAAAATAAAAAATTCACTGATGGCGCAGTAAACTTCAGCGAACCAAGTCAGGGTAATAAGAAGAAAAAAAATAGTATTGGCTAAAGGTGGATCCTACCCAAAAATCAAATGTATTTGCGAGCAAACACGGATAAAAGTGGGAGCTTCAACCTCAAGATGAAGGATGATTCGAGTTCGTATGGAGGCCCTGCCAATACTCAGTCTTCTCGCCCTCCATTCGCGAGTGGAGCAAGAGAGTGGGGCAGTGGGTGTGGCACGTGCCGTGCGGGATTAGCCGAGCGTTTTAAGGCGCTGCAGTCATGGACTGTGCGGCTGGTCCCGGCGGAGGTTCGAGTCCTCCCTCGGGGAGGGGTATGTGTGTTTGTCCTTAGGATAATTTAGGTTAAGTAATGTGTAAGCTTAGGGACTGATGGCCTTAGCAGTTAAGTCCCATAAGATTTCACACACTCTTTTTTGTGGCACGAAGTACCCCCCCCACCACCACCACCACCAGGGTCGTACCGCTAGCGTGGCAAGGTAGGGCCCCAAGAAAGGAACAGCCTCCGAGGGAGTGCAAAAACTGACCAAAAATAAACAAGGAAGACGATTTAACTATCAACCAGGATAGGTACGGGAGTTCTTCTACCCTCCGAGTACCTTTTCCTTCGACCAGCGACTGTAATCTCACGCTATCGACACGGTGTCCGTTTTACAGCGTAGCGTCATAATGAAACGACTACTACCGAACAAACATCTGTCGCTAACAAGGTACGTGTGACAAAAATTTACTTGGTTAAGGCAGTTGTCACCTGCAGTCTCACTGATGTTCAACAACGCCCTTGCTGCTGGTTCACTACCATTCTACAGGATCTAAAGCGCTGGCGAGCGGCTGCTCAACCAAATAATCTATTTGACCGAAGGCTTCCGATTTTTACTGATTCCTGCCGACTGAGGACTGGAGCGAGGCCCGAAAGTGGAGGTAGAGAACAGAAAATGTGTGCACTATATTTACGTTCTCCTCCAACCCAGCCTTTAGCTTCCAGGTGAAAGACCTTAGAGTTATCATGGCTTTGAAAAGTTCTTTCGAGGTGTAGGATAATATATGTTTATTCAAATTGTTTGTGGATGTTTATGTTAATGCCAGTGGCTGCAGCATTTTTTGAATACAGTATTAACAAGTTCAAAATGGTGAAAAACAGCTAACGCTGAAAGAAGATGGTGAAATTTAGTTATCTTGTCCGTACGAAACGCAACAGGTGCTAAACTTGACTCGAAGGACATAATCAGTGAGCTTGATTCACTCAAAGTAAGGAAAAGGAATGTAAAACGGTAGGAAAAATTACAGCTTCTCGAAACTCTGAATTACACGACTTTTTGTTTTATTGTATTTCTAAATAGTAACTTACGCACTGTTAATGATTTGTGAGGAGTGAATAAAGTCTGCTCTTTATTACACATCATATTAAAAGCAAGATGGATGGATCATGTAACTAATGAGGAGATGCTGAATAGAATTGGAGAGGAGAGAAAATTGTGGCACAACTTGGCTAGAAGAAGGGGTCGGTTGGTAGGACATGTTCTGAGGCATCAAGGGATCGAAAATGGTTCAAATGGCTCTGAGCACTATGGGACTTAACATCTGAGGTCATCAGTTCCCTAGAACTTAGAACTACTTAAACCTAACTAACCTAAGGACATCACACACATCCATGCCCGAGGCAGGATTCGAACCTGCGACAGTAGCGGTCGCGCGGTTCCAGACTGAAGCGCCTAGAACCGCTCAGCCACCCGGGCCGGCAGCAAGGGATCACCAATTTAGTACTTTAGGGCAGCGTAGAGGGTAAAAATCGTCGAGGGTGACCAAGAGATGAATGCACTAATCAGATTCACAAGGATGTAGGTTGCAGTAGGTACTTGGAAATGAAGAAACTTGCACAGGATGGAGTAGTATGGATCCACTGGACTGACGACCACAACATTAAAAACAATGTACAGTAGCAGCCCTTTTACTTTCAGTATTTTTAGAAAGTTCGTACACTTTGTAATATCTATACTGTAATGATATATTTAATTGCTAGTGTGCAATATGTTTCGTCAAAATGGTTCATTTAACTGATATTTTTCAATAGTGTAGAAGAGATTATGGAAAGGTAATGTTATAGAGGCCAGGGGCACCTCACGCATTTCCGTTGGGAGTGCAAAATCACCTCGACACATCTCTGTTCGCCACACACCACAAAATGTCTTCTGGAGTAGAGATAGACATAGTAGGAAAACGGTATTGGTTGAAAAGTCTTGGTTGCAATTTTAGTTTTTTATTTTTGAACGACGCGTTTCTCGTTATTTAGGCATCTTCAGGCTATCTTTTCTAGATGGACGCGAGAGGCACCAAGATCTGCATCTAGAAAAGATAACCTGACGATGTCTAAATAAGGCGAAATGCGTCGTTCAAAAATAAAATTGCAACCAAGACTGTTTTTAACCAATACTGTTAAGCACTGGTTTGCTGTATGCCACATATGGATTGGAAGAATTTCTATAGTAGGAAAAACAAAAATGGCGTGGAAAATATTTGTAAGACTGACGCAGAATTAATCCTTGGTAATGAACAGGAGAACTGCCCGTCATGGAAAAATGCTGGAAACCGTGATTTCGATGCGACTGTCGGTTGCTGTAACATGTCTGCACAGGCCCTTCTGCACGCTCTGTCCCAAGTACATCTCTGCGTCATTACGTTTCAGTGAATGAGAGGAACGGAAGTTTCGAATGAGCAGTTCAGTGCAACATAGACTGGTGCTCACGATGAAACAGCAGATCTTCATTGTCGAGCGTTAAGTGAAGCACTGTTCGGGGAAAACATGTGTAGTATTATATGAAGGTGTGATGTCTGTTCTTTTGGGCATGTACGAAGGAACAGACACCACGTGGAATCCGCAGATGTGTAAATTGAAGGTAGAGGAGAGGGAGGGGGGAGTAAAGGAAAGAGAAGCCATTACTGATGTCAGCTGTATCGGGACATTAGGTGGAATCAGTGGCGACGAGCGAAAATGTGTACCGGACCGGGATTCGAACTCGGGATCTCCTGCTTACGAGGCAAGTGGGTTAACCACTGCGCCATACGGGACACATTGTTGGCGCAACTGCGCAGACAACCTCGACAGGCCTCACGGCGGACCCCAGTCCTACGCAGCGCCACCTGTGCACAGTCCCTGTCCAATGCCTCCATGCTCGCTAATCTGAAATTCCCACAGGAGTTCGGACGTGCTTGTGCATCCGCACAGAAGGGTCCATTGGCCATGTAGGCGAATCAGTTATATGAATGCGTGGTGTCTGCTCTTTCATACACGTCCGGGTTCGAATTCCAGTCCGGTACACATTTTCGCTCGTCGCCGCTGATTCCACGTAATGTCCCGATGCAGCTGACGTCAATAATCTCTCCCGTTTCGTTTCTTCTCCTCCACTTTCAATTTACATACAATGTGCATAATTATTTATACAAGAAGCCTTTCACCACCGGATGTTTCAGCTGCCGAGAATTCTTCTGGGTTGTGGAACTCTTCTATCCCTGACGTTTCGTCCAAAGCTACGTTGGACATCTTCGGAGGTACTCCTGGTTGTGCTTAGTCTTGCCGACTGACGAGTCGGACGTCGAAGAACGGCCTAAATACCGCGGAAAGTGGGCATGGTCTGGAGATAAACCTTGTTAAGGACAAAATATAACTACCGATCACAGTACGTCAAAAATAAAAACTTCTCATCGATTCTGTAGCGCCACTGTCCATATATCGCTGAGTTTCATAGTTTCTTCTTTTCTGTTAAAATTATCCCCATGTTTAAATATTTCGATGGCATCCCTATGTAGCCGTGGATAATAGTTCGTCATAGAACATAACATTTCCGAAAATTTCACTACGTGATCACCCGACTGAAGAGCATGTTTCGCCACGGCTGACTTGTCTGTTTTTCCTAGTCGGCAAAGACTTTTATGTTCAAAATTGTTAAGGATTTCGTGGCCACTTGTTGACAAACTGCGTATTGGCTTCTGTCTCGGCCGAAGAACCAGAGACAGAAGCCAGGCAGTTTGTCAACTTTTACGTTCTTTCAACCGTTTATTCACACTTCTCTTTGTAGTTCCAGTATAGACCTTAACACACGTACATGTGGTAGGGTCTACATTGGAACTACAAAGAGAAGTGTGAATACACGGTTGAAGGAACGTAAGTCTTTGCCGACTAGGGAAAACTGACAAGTCAGCCGTGGCAGAACATGCTCTTCAGTAGGGTGAGCACGTAGTGAAATTTTCGGAAATTTTATGTACTATGACGAACTATTATTCACGGCTATATAGAGAAGCCATCGAAATATATAAACATGGGGATAATTTTAACAGAAAAGAAGACACTATGAAACTCAGAGATATATGGACAGGGGCGCTACAAAATCGATGAGAAGTTATCTTTGACGTACTATGATCGATAGCTATATTTTATCCTTGGCAAGGTTTATCTCTGCTATGACGTGAAATCCAGACCACGCCCACTTTCCACGGTATTTAGGCCGTTCTTCGACGTTCGACTCGTGAGTCGGCAAGTCTCATCACAACCAGGAGCACCTCCGAAGATGTCCAACGTAGCTTTGGGCGAAAAGTCAGGGATAGAAGAGTTCCACGGACCACGGCCATACAAAACGGAAGAATTCTTGGCAGCTATTTATACAAGAGTTTAAGACTGGAAGTGTTTGGGGGAAACCACCAATAAAGTCTTCCGCAATAAACGTTGTGCCAAAATAGCGCAAAACCTGTTCTAGAGCGAAAAGAAACCGTAACTATCTGAAAGAGTCCAAACACCAGAAAACACTACTCGAGTGAAGGAAAGCCTGCAACAAAGTCCGACGAAATCTCTTACAGTTTATTTGTGCAAGTGGGAATTAAAAGATAGCCGTTTAGAAATATTATAAAAACCTACCTGCATATGTATACTCACACATTTACTGTTGTGCAACAGTTAAAGCATCCAGACAAACTTTCGTTTGTTCCACTCTGCAGGTAGTTTCTGAGTGAAGCTCAGTCAGGACTTCTGGGTCCTCGGTTTTTCAATTCTTCAGATGAGTCTCGGTTCAGCCCGTCAGGTACGTGAACTCACAGAACATGCACCATTATGCATTAGAAAATTCTCATTAGTACACTGAAAAATTATTGCATTATATCAATTTCGGTTTACTGTGCAATGTCTGTTGTTTGCATCGTAACACGATTCTCCAGACTGTTGACGCTGACGAGTATGCCCATAAACTGTTTAATCGGTATGTGGATCAACTCACAGAAGATGAGCGAATGAAGAGAGAATTTCAGCAAAACAGATCAATAAGCCTCCTCGATAACCTTGTCACTAGTGCATGTGGTGTTAAGCGAGGAGGCAGTGCGGTCTCATGGCCACATGGATCGTCTGTTATCCCTCCCTGCTATTGTCCCTGGAGCGGGAGGGGGGGGGGGGGGGTTAACTGAAGCAGCAGCTGTGCTCAAGTAATCCCCAAAAACTGAAAGACTAAAGTATTACTTTTAAAACAACTCAAACTCGTCTCGTTATAGCCGGCCGGTGTGGCAGACCGGTTCAAGGCGCTTCAGTCTGGAACCACCATGGTCCCAGGTTCATATCCTGCCTCGGGCATGGATGTGTGTGATGTCCTTAGGTTAGTTAGGTTTAAGTAGTTCTAAGTTCTAGGGGACTGATGACCTCAGAAGTTAAGTTCCATAGTGCTCAGAGCCATTTGAACCATTTTTTTTTGTCTCGTTTTAGAAGAAAGTTACACATTAATGTAGAGCACATGTTAGTGCAAACATTTTTATGGAATCACATTAGAGTTTGCTGTCTATAAAATTCATAAAAGAAAGCATGTATAATATCATAAGGAAAAAAATTAAAAGAATCGCGGTTCTGCTGTCTATAGGCTGAAAACTCTTGTCTGATATTTTGTAGGAAACGTGTAAGTTTGATTGGTGAGTTAAATAAATTGAATAATTACTTTTTGTATTATAGATAGGTGAGCCGGACATATTAATTCCATTACCTATGCCATGTGTTCTCGTGCGAATAATTATCACCATGTCTTTAAATTTTTTTCCTGCTTTAAATAAGAGGGATTGGTAACGAATTTTTGGACTGCAAGCGACCGAATGCTGACTGAAATCTCCCGTCAGTTGCTTCTATAAATTAAATTAAAGTGTCCATGAGATATTTTGTACCGATGATTCAATATTTTACGTGACATTTTTGTAAGAATTGTAGTGGATGGCTCGGTCGCCCGCCATCTAAAAAGCACCTTAACCAGTTTTGCTCACTATTCTGACGCAATGGAATAAGAAAAGGGAGCCTTTGAGATAAGTCTTAATGGAACCTTAACCACCTCTATCGCACTAATAGGCAAGATGCATCAACTTATATTTCTGGCCCACATCTTCATTGAAGTTATCTGCTATACATGCCAGTTAACAACAATTAAATACAACCTTTAGTTCAGTGTTTTTAGTAGGTAACCTCTCAAGAGCTGCTACAGAACACTACCTACGCTACTGTGCTATCCATCAGACAGAGCTGTTACGGGTGTCGCGCAGTTTGGAATAAAGAGCACGGCGCTAGATCTGCGTCAACAGTGGCCAGTTCCAGCGTATTTAGTGGTGTACATTAACAAGGGCCAATCCAACATCAGTCTTACGGTTTTGTTTTGCCTACACTCTCTTTCAAATTCTGAAGGTGGCATGGGTAAAATAAAAGGAGCGAAAGGCCATTTACAATTCGTACAGAAACCAGATGGCAGTTATAAGAGTCGGCGGACATGAAAGGGAAGCAGTGGTTGGGAAGGGAGTGAGACAGGGTTGTAGCCTCTCCCCTACGTTATTCAATCAGTATATTGAGCAATTAGTAAAAGAAACAAAAGAAAAATTCGGAGTAGGCATTAAAATACATTGGGAAGAAACAAAAACTTTGAGGTTCGATGATGACACTGTAATTCTGTCAGAGACAGCAAAGTACTTGGAAGAGCAGTTGAACGGAATGGACAGTGTTTTGAAAGGAGGGTATAAGATGAACATCAATAAAAGCAAAACGAGGATAATGGAATGTAGTAGAATTAAGTCAGGTGATGCTGAGGGAATTAGATTAGGAAATGAGATACTTAAAGTAGTAAAGGAGTTTTGCTGTTGGGGGAACAAAATAACTGATGATGGTCGAAGAAGAGAGGATATAAAATGTAGACTGGCAATGGCAAGGAAAGCGTTTCTGAAGGAGAGAAATTTATTAACATCGAGAATAGAATTAAGTGTCAGGAAGTCGTTTCTGAAAGTATATGTGTAGAGTGTAGCCATGTATGGAAGTGAAACATGGACGATAAATAGTTTGGACAAGAAGAGAATAGAAGCTTTCGAAATGTGGTGCTACAGAAGAATGCTGAAGATTAGATGGGTAGATCACATAACTAATGAGGAGTTATTGAATAGGATTGGGGAGAAGAGGAGTTTGTGACACAACTTGACTAGAAGGGATCGGTTGGTAGGACATGTCCTGAGCTATCAATGGATCACCAATTTAGTATTGGCGGGCAGGATGGAGGGTAAAAATCGTAGAGGGAGGCCAAAAAATGAATACACTAAGCAGATTCAGAAGGATGTAGGTTGCAGCAGGTACTGGGAGATGAAGAAGCTTGCACAGGATAGAGTAGCATGAAGAGCTGCATCAAACCAGTCTCAGGACCGAAGACCACAACAACAACAAACCCTGGTGTGGAGGTGTAAATATAAGGGTTTCACATTAAACAAGTATATTCCCGTAGTCTAAGCAGAGGAAAGTAGCAGTGGAGTGAAATGTGCGTTTAGAACTGCTCGGTAATGTGACGCGGGAAGCAGCCTGCTGGCCCAGCCGCGTCCTCAGGGGCCGCAGAGCTTGGCTGAGCTGCACCACTGGGCTGCCGCCCTGTAGGCGTTTCTCAAAGGCGGGCGCCGCCGCTCGGACTGTTGTCGCAGTATCTGCAATATCCGTCGCCGCTGGACACTGCACCCCGCGCCGTCTGTAGTCCGACGTATCGCCGTCCTCGTCGTATCCTGCGGTTGGTCAGACCCACTGAGCGTGACGTCAGCAATGGGGCGCTTCGCTGCTGTTTGCACAGCCGGCCAGGGCTCAGGCCGACGGCCTCTTCTACACAGTGACTGCTCCTAGAGTGCAATTCGGCGTCATCTACCTAAAACATGTTACACAGGCTGTTAGACGAGAAATCGGTTAGTACGCACCTATTGGTGGAAACTACAGAATGAACAGTGGAGAATTCAAGGTATAGGAACGCTACTTTGAATATTGAAACTCATTATCACGTGTTATTGCCAGAATACTAGTTTTCTCCAGCTCTCCGCGGTATTCTATCCTGTGCATGCCTCTTAATGCCTGTAGAACTACCGCAACCTACACTCATTTGAACTTGCTTACTGTTGTTCGATCTTGGTCTCGCTCTACCGTTTTTAAGCCCCAAACGCTGGCCGTTGTGGCCGAATGGTTCTAGGCGCCCCAGTCTGGAACCGCGCGACCGCTACGGTCGCAGGTTCGAATCCTGCCTCGGACATGGATGTGTGTGATGTCCTTAGATTAGTTAGGTTTAAGTAGTTCTAAGTTCTTGGGGACTGATGACCTCAGATGTTAAGTCCCATAGTGCTCAGAGCTATTTAAACCATTTGAAGCCCCAAACTTCCCTCTATTTCCAAATTTACGATTCCTTTATGCCTCAGGATGTGTTCTATCAACTGGCCCTTAGTCAAGTATTCCTTTATTCTTTATTCGATTCAGCACCTCATTTCTCATCTGATCTACTCAGTCATTCTTCTGTAGCCTGGCATCTCAAAAGATTCTACTCTCCTCTTGTCTGAAACGATTATCGCCCACGTTTACCATCTGTATATGTATGCTTCATACGTAAATCTTCAGAAAGGCTTCCTATCACTGCATCTGCATTCAATGTTAAAAAATTACTCTTCTTCAGTAGCAGTTTTTGAAAGTCTGCATTTTACATTCTCTAAACTTTAATCAACATCACTTATTTTTCTGCCAAAAAAACCAAAAGTAATCTATTTCTTTTTGGGACTGTCTTTACTTAATCGAATTCCATCAGCCCCGCCTAACTTAGTTCGGATACACTCCATTAGCCTTATTTACCTGTACAATCTTAAACAGCTTCGTACAACCCTTGAAGCGTGGCTGGAGTAAGATTCACAGCCACAAAGATCGAGGTGCTGGCACAAACGTTATGATCCGAAGATTCTGGACACGGAAGTGCTTGGAAGTCTTGATCAGGTTCTTCCATCTGTCTGTGAGCATTTCGCCACTTCCGGCTCTCTTCCAAGCTTTATCAATGGGAAGAAATATCCTATCTCCCCAAAAAAAGACAACATAATCTTCGAGGATAAATTATTAACCAAATCTCTTAAGACTGCTTGCTCATGACTTACGAGACCTAGAACATTGCGCAAGCCACAAAGGAGTCCAAACGTTTTATTTATTTATTTATTTATTCCAGCAATACCCATGCTGTTTTGGCAGGAGCAGTGAATATATTAGGAGGTGTAGTATAGACTAATTGCAACAAAACATTTGACAATAATTTCTATGGTTACTGAGTTACAGCTGTCAGAATGTAACTCAAACAAACATTCACGTAAGGTGGTAAGCAAAGGCAAATTATTAACTTCAAAGTTGATTTTCATAAATTCCACCTCCGATTTCAATACAATTCCGAATTTTCGTGACAACACCACATGTAGCTCTTCTGAGGTTGTGTTGCGCGTTCTTTTATAGAGGCAGCTCTAGTGATAATCCGATAAATTCGTCTCTTATATTTACGTTCTCTTTGTAGAGCTCACATTTCCAACCTCTTCATAGCCAAGAATCTAAAGTGGTAAGGTCTGACGACCTCGGTGACTCGGTGGGCAAGGAACAAGATCATTTCTGCTTGTTTTACCTTCCGAGGAGCGGTAGGTTTAGATGAAATCACTTGACGACTAAAATGTGCAGATGCTCCTTTTTTTTTATAAGAACATGCACATCCTTGTAGCCTAATAAACCTCTTCCAATGATGCTAGAAGCTCATTTTTTAGAAAGTCTGTATAAGGGGTTATTTATACAATTCTATGAGTGAAAAGTGGCTTCATCAGTGAACAGTATCAATGTCATTACTCGGCAATTTGTAATTAGCCAACAGCAAAACTCGAATCGTCTACCTTTATCTTTTCTCGAAAGTGTTGAACCAACTGTGAATAATAAGGTTGAGGCTGTACGTACGTAATGGTTCAAGTGGCTCTGAGCACTGTGGGTCTTACATCTGAGATCATCAGTCCCCTAGAACTTAGAACTACTTAAACCTAACTCACCTAAGGACATCACACACATCCATGCCCGAGGCAGGATTCGAACCTGCGACCGTAGAGGTCGCGTGGTTCCAGACTGAGGCGCCTACAACCGCTCAGCCACAGCGACCGGCCGTACATTATGTCCGCCATATTCTTGTATGTGGGTCACTGATACGCGGAGAAATTCTGCTTGTGCTTGTCGGAGGAATACGTTCTACGAACTTAATAATGACTTCCACTTCATCCACACTGCGCTTATTTGCATTTTCACACGAAGTATGAGTGCTGTGCACGGCACCAGTCGCGAAGTTTAGAGAAAACGTAGTAATTACTGATTGATCTTGTCCTCTGTGATTAGGAAGTCTGCTTAATCGTTACAAGCAGCATCGGCGTCTCCAGTACAAAATCAGTAAACAAATACGATATTGGTATACTCAACGTACATAATACGTACATGCCTCAACGACGCAGTAGAATCGGTCAACGAATTTGTCACAATCATAGTTTTAAATTTCAGATACGTAAACTGAAACAGAACTTCAGAACTTGAACTTCAATACAAAAATCAAAACACATAAATAAACCCACAGAAACTGCAGTACCAACAGGAGAAATAAAAAAAAATACTCTGTATCCATCGCAGAGAAGACACACATTATATGGATGGTTTTATTCGAGGGTTAGCTCATACTTCCTCTGATGCGAGGCTTATTTTGTTGTTGAAAGCAAAAGGGTTATCCACTACTGGCTTGATGGGCCTATCGTAGCTTCACCGACTCTCTTCTAAGGGTTCCCGTAAGACGAAAAGAGATAATAAGGTTATGAATAGACCGGAACTATCGAAACAAATGCAACTCTGAATCAGAAACAAATACAAAAATGTCTGAACTGAACTGTGTTATAATAATGGTAGAAAATCAGAATAGTTTAGAAAAGATAGACTTTCGACCAGTAGTGTACTTTCAGCAGTGATCTACTATATAGTAATGTACAACATCATAAACACAGTTCGCCAAGTGTTAACAACAGGTGATATGGCATCGTTACATATGCAGACGATGTGATGATTTCGGGAGACAATGAGCGGAAACTGGAAGAACAGCTAAATACGTGGAAATGAGTGGTTGACGTAGGCGCACAAATAATCTTAACAAAAAGTGAGGTAATGAAAATCTTCGGGAAACAATGGAAACATAGAGTACGTAAATTGTTTTGGAAAAAGTAGATGCTCTCAAGTACTTAAGAAGTAAACTAACCAAGAAAATAAACAAATAATGAAATTTCAGAAAGCATAGAAAATTGTTCAAAATGTTGTTATTGTGTTTTGGACATAGTTGTAAATTACTTGCCCAAGAAATATTATGATTTCCAAGTCATATTGTCAACCAATTTAGACGTTATGGATCTCAATGTTCGACTTGGGTATAAAAGATATGAACAGGGTAGAAGCGACAGAGATGGGCTTTCTTTAAGGGATCCTGGTTAGACGGGAAAAGACAGGATAAGGAATGAAACAATACGAATACGCCTCGGATCATTCCGCTAATAGAAAGTATGCAGAGAAATAGGCGGAAATTTTGTGGCCACGTCTAAAGAATGGGTTAAGAAAGGCTTCCAAGAAGAGCGCTAGAACGGATAGAATCTGCAAGAACACCTGTTGGAAGACCGAGAACAGGATGGAGACGCCAGGTGAAGGAAGATTTGAACCGCAGACGACTGCAGTGGAACGAAATGGTGCACGATGGACTGTGGGAGAATACAGAAGAGTGGAAGAGGTTCTGTGAACGACGTGCACAAGAAGAAACGCTTCAGGAAGAACACCTCTTTCTTTCCCTAGCGTTTCCCCGTTCAGTACTGGATCCACGTTTTTCAATATGTGGCAAATTTTATTTATTTTAACTATGTGGCCGGGTTCCTTTCCTGGCGCCACGTTCGTCAGTCAACTAGGGAGTGGAAGTCCTCTGCCCTCTCCGTCTGGAATCGTGAAAACTTTCTTCTGTATGTCACCCTACTTAAACTGTTTGCATATCGTATTCTCTGAGGTATAATGTGGGGACCTGCCCAGGATGCGTCTAAACTAGGGCGGGGAATCGCCTAAAACCCCTCTCAGGTGGCCAGTCTACCAATCAGCCTTCGGTCGTTTATCCGCCGCGCATATTCGATTTTCACCAAACATGGTACAAATATCGGTTACTGTCAGGCAACAAGTACTATTGGATAAGAACTGCCTACCTAATATATTTTAGGAGATAAGATGACACAAACAATGAGATGCGTGAAAAGCTACCGTGTCATGCATGAATTTTAAATGTGTTACCACTGTCCTTCGAACTGTATTCTGTCAATAAATTTCATAGACGGTATTTACACGTGGTGCTAAATGCGCCTAAAAAAGTGTTTCATGATATCACACATAGTTCGGAAGCTATGACGTCATAAAAACCAGGATGAGTGAAAAACTGCAGCATAATGCGTGAAGTTTTAATACATTTATTCTTTCACTACTAACACACCCGTACAGTTGAGTGAGATTAAGGAAATCGTTGGCAGCCGACTGCGCATTTGACAGCTTTCAACCAAGAAGCGCAAAAGGCTGTGGGTGAAAACAGGACCTTCTATAAAGGTATTCCGGAGGTAAAATAGTCCCCCATTCGGATCTCCTGGCGGGGACTACTCAAGAGGATGTCGTTATCAGGAGAAAGAGAACTGGCGTTCTGTGAATCGGAGCGTGGAATGTCAGATCCCTTAATCGGGCAGGTAGGTTAGAAAATTTAAAAAGGGAAATAGATAGGTTAAAGTTAGATATAGTGAGAATTAGTGAAGTTCGGTGGCAGGAGGAACAAGACTTTTGGTCAGGTGACTACAGGGTTATAAACACAAAATCAAATAGGGGTAATGCAGGAGTAGGTTTAATAATGAAAAGGAAAATAGGAATGCGGGTAAGCTACTACAAACATCATAGTGAACGCACTATTGTGGCCAAGATAGATACGAAGCCCACACCTACTACAGTAGTACAAGTTTATATGCCAACTAGCTCTGCAGATGACGAAGAAATCGAAGAAATGTATGATCAAATAAAAGAAATTATTCAGATAGTGAAGAGTGACGAAAAGTTAATAGTCATGGGTGACTGGAATTCGGTAGTAGGAAAAGGGAGAGAAGGAAACGTAGTAGGTGAATATGGACTGGGGCAAAGAAATGAAAGAGGAAGCCGCCTGGTAGAATTTTGCACAGAGCACAACTTAATCATCGCTAACACTTGGTTCAAGAATCATAAAAGAAGGCTGTATACATGGAGATAATGACAGGTTTCAGATAGATTATATAATGGTAAGACAGAGATATAGGAACCAGGTTTTAAATTGTAAGATTTCAAGGGGCAGATGTGGACTCTGACAACAATCTATTGGTTATGACCTGTAGATTAAAACTAAAGAAACTGCAAAAAGGTGGGAATTTAAGGAGATGGGACCGGGATAAACTAAAAGAACCAGAGGTTATACAGAGTTTCAGGGAGAGCATAAGGGAGCAATTGACAGGAATGGGGGAAAGAAATACGGTGGAAGAAGAATGGGTAGCTATGAGGGATGAAGTAGTGAAGGCAGTAGAGGATCAAGTAGGTAGAAAGACGAGGGCTACTAGTAATCCTTGGGTAACAGAAGAAATATTGAATTTAAATGATGAAAGGAGAAAATATAAAAATGCAGTAAATGAAGCAGGCAAAAAGGAATACAGACATCTCAAAAATGATATCGACAGGAAGTGCAAAATGGCTAAGCTGGGATGGCTAGACAAATGTAAGGATGTAGAGGCTTATCTCACTAGGGGTAAGGTAGATACTGCCTACAGGAAAATTAAAGAGACCTTTGGAGATAAGAGAAACACTTGTATGAACATCAAGAGCTCAGATGAAAACCCAGTTCCAAGCAAAGAAGGGAAAGCAGAAAGGTGGAAGGGGTATATACAGGATCTATACAAGGGCGATGTACTTGAGGACAATATTATGGAAATGGAAGAGGATGTAGATGAAGACGAAATGGGAGATACGATACTGCGTGAAGAATTTGACAGAGCACTGAAAGACCTGAGTCGAAACAAGGCCCCCGGCAGTAGACAACATTCCATTGGAACTACTGACGGCCTTGGGAGAGCCAGTCCTGATAAAACTCTTACCATCTGGTGAGGAAGATGTATGAGACAGGCGAAATACCCTCAGACTTCAAGGAGAATATAATTATTCCAATCCCAAAAAAAAAAAGGTGTTGACAGATGTGAAAATTACCGAACTATCAGTTTAAAAAGTAACAGCTGCAAAATACTAACGCGAATTCTTTACAGACGAATGGAAAAACTAGTAGAAGCCGACCTCGGGGAAGTCAGTTTCGATTCCGTAGAAATATTTGAACATGTGAGGCAATACTGACCTTACGACTTATCTTAGAAGAAAGATTAAGGAAAGGCAAACCTACGTTTCTAGCATTTGTAGACTTAGAGAAAGCTTTCGACAATGTTGATTGGAATACTCTCTTTCAAATTCTGAAGGTAACAGGGGTAAAATACAGGGAGCGAAAGGCTATATACAATTTGTACAGAAACCAGTTATAAGAGTCGAGGGAAATGAAAGGGAAGCAGTGGTTGGGAAGGGAGTGAGACAGGGTTGTAGCCTCTCCCCGATGTTATTCAATCTGTATATTGAGCAAGCAGTAAAGGAAACAAAAGAAAAATTCGGAGTAGGTATTAAAATCCATGGAGAAGAAATGAAAATGTTGAAGTTCGCCGATGACATCGTAATTCTGTCAGACACAGCAAAGGACTTGGAAGAGCAGTTGAACGGAATGGACAGTGTCTTGAAAGGAGGGTATAAGATGAACATCAAGAAAAGCAAAACGAGGATAATGGCATGTAGTCGAATTAAGTCGGGCGATGCTGAGGGAATTAGATTAGGAAAGGAGTTTTGCTATTTGGGGAGCAAAATAACTGATGATGGTCGAAGTAGAGAGGATATCAAATGTAGACTGGCAATGGCAAGGAAAGCGTTTCTGAAGAAGAGAAATTTGTTAACGTCGAGTATAGATTTAAGTGTCAGGAAATCATTTCTGAAAGTATTTGTATGGAGTGTAGCCATGTATGGAAGTGAAACATGGACGATAAATAGTTTGGACAAGAAGAGAATAGAAGCTTTCGAAGTGTGGTGTTACAGAAGAATGCTGAAGATTAGATGGGTAGATCACATAACTAATGAGGAGGTAGTGAACAGAATTGGGGAGAAGAGGAGCTTGTGGCACAGCTTGACTAGAAGAAGGGATCGGTTGGTAGGACATGTTCTGAGACATCGAAGGATCACCAATTTAGTATTGGAGGGCAGCGTGGAGGGTAAAAATCGTAGAGGGAGACCAAGAGATGAATACACTAAGTAGATTCAGAAGGATGTAGGCTTCAGTAGGTACTGGGAGATGAAGCAGCTTGCACAAGATAGAGCAGCATGGAGAGCTGCAACAAACCAGTCTCAGGACTGAAGACCACAACAACAACAACTATAAAGCTATGAAGAGGCGTTATCATAGAGAAGTTTACAAATACGAGGGTCGTTCAATAATTAATGCTTCTCTTTGAAAAAAAAGCCAATAATATACATAGGCAATCGTCCTTGTTGGTGCTTCACATTTGATGTTTGTTCTGTGCGCCGGTGGTGCTTCGAGCCGTTCTGGCAGATGGCAGAGGCGTAGTGTAGCGTCAAAATGCTGTCTACATACGACTCACGTTACAAGCAGCGTGTTATTGAATTCTTGAGTGTAGAAAAAGAAACCGTGGTGAACGTCCATTACCGTTAGTGTACAGTGTATCGGTGATGCTACAGTTGATAGGAGTGCAGTTGGGCGATGGGTAAAGAAAGTTACAGCCTCAGGAAATGCAGAAACATAGCTCCATGATCAGTCACGCTCGGGACGTCCTGTCACAGCCACTGCTCTGGACATGCTGAATCGTGCGGATGCCATTATTCGTGCCGATCGGCACATCACAACTCGACAATTGGCTCTACAGTTGAAGGTCAGCATTGGAAGTACGTCTGCAATGATCAAGAGTCTCGAATATTGAAAGAGGCGCTCATGATGGGTTCCAACAATACTCAGAGCGGACCACAAGATTAAAAGAAAATCCATTTCATCTGCATTGTTGGCGCTTAAAGATACTCTACGGCGTATACACTTTGAAGATGACCAGAGTGTCAGTCCTGCAGTGAAAACGTCGCTACACCTGCGTGACAAGAGCTTTTACCATCAGGGTATACATGCTCTTCCACAACGTTGGCGTACGGCCACAGGACGTGGTGGAGACTACGTAGAAAAATAGGGCATGGACATGGAGATGTATATTGCCACCAAATTCTGACTTCTATACTTACACATTTCTGCAGTAAGCATATTTCTTTGTACGGCTGTTTCATAATTTCAAAGGTGTTTTCACGAATACAAGGAAATGAATTTTTTTCGATACCTCACTATACATCTAGATCTACATGTACGTGATTAACAATAAAGTGCCTGGCAGAGGGTTTAATGAACCACATTCAAGCTGTCTCTCTACCGTTCCATTCTCGAAAGGCTCGAGGGAAAAACGAGCAGTTAAATTTTTGTGTGCGAGCCCTGATTTCTCTTATTTTATCGTGATGATAATTTCTACCTATATAGGTGGGTCCCAACAGAATGCTTTCGCAATCGGAGGAGAAAACTGGTGATTGAAATTTCATGAGAAGATTCCGTCCTAACGAAAACGCCTTTGTTTTAATTATTGCCACTCCAATTCACGTATCATGTCTGTGACAGTATCTCCCCTATTTCGCGATAATACAAAACGAGCAGCCCTTCTTTGTACTTTTCGATGTCATCCGTCAGTCCCACCTGATACGGATCCCACACCGCACACCAGTACTCCAGAATAGGGCGGACAAGCGTGGTGTAAGCAGTCCCTTTAGTAGACCTTTTGCACCTTCTGAGTGTTCTGCCAATGAAGTGCAGTCTTTGGTTTGCTCTACCCACAATATTATCTATGTGATCGTTCCAACTTACGTTATTTGTAATTGTAATCCCTAAGTATGTAGTTGAATTTACAGCCTTCAGATTTGTGTGACTTACCGCGTAATCGAAATTTAGCTGATTTCTTTTAGTACTCATGTGAATAACTTCACACTTTTCTTTATTCAGGGTCAATTGCCACTTTTCGCTCCACACAGATAGCTTATCTAAATTATTTTCCAATTTGTTTTGGTCATCTGATGACTTTACAAGACGGTAAATGACAGCATCATCTACAAATAATCTAAGAGGGCTATTCAGATTGTTACTTATTTCGTTAGTATAGATCACGAACAACAGAAGTCCTATAATACTTCTTTGGGGAACGCCGGATATTATTTCTATTTTTCTCGATAACTTTTCGTCTATTACTACGAACTGTGATCTTTCTGACAGGAAATCACGAATCCGGTCGCACAACTGAGGCGATATTCCATAGGCACGCAGTTTAGTTAGAAGACGATTGTGAGGAACGGTGTCGAAAGCCTTCCGGCAATCTAAAAATATGGAACCAATTTGACATCCTCTGTCGATAGCACTTATTACTTCATGAGTATAAAGAGCTAGTTGTGTTTCACAAGAACGATATTTTCTGAATCCGTGCTGACTGTGTGTCAATAAATCGTTTTCTTCGAGTTACTTCATAAGGTTCGAATACAGTATATGTTCTACCCTACTGCAAATCAAAGTTAGTGATATAGGCCTGTAATTCAGCTGATAAGTCCTACTTCCCTTTTTGGGTATTGGTTTGACGAGCAATTTTCCAGTCTTTAGGTACAGATCTTTCTGTGAGGAAGTGGTTGCATATAATTGCTAAATATGGAGCTATTTTATCAGCACAGTTCATTCTGTATTTTCGTTTCTAGTAGCAAATTGGCAAAACGAATACCCCGGGAATGCCGGGTTTGTCAGCTAATTGTTTATAGTTTGAGAACCGCTGATCTACAATCGTAATACAGAATCCATTTGTTGTATTTCTTGAAAATGTAGTTCGAGAAACGTTACCAAAGTGAAACTCATCTTCTTACTGGTCTATTAAGTCCCCGAATGCTTAAAACAGAGTGTTTCGCAATTCCTATTACAGTGTTTGGGGGATTGTACAGGAGGCTAAGTACATAAAGTTTTGATCAGGAGCCAGTGTCTGGAAATGTACGGTTTACATATAAAATAATTTTGAAGACCAGTTTCATGTCTATCGCTTCACGGTACGCACAAAACCTGAGAACAGGGCACCGTCATCCTGCCCCTGCTGTAATTATGGCGTCACATATATTTTCGTCCGATTAAAACAAAGACTATGTAACATTACAGGACATATTGGGACATATTGAAGTATTCGATACTGTAGACTTTTAGGGGATGTCGATACAGATATGCAAAATGTAAAGGGAAACTTTGGTGATGTTTAAATATTGTACTGTGTCAATATTAGGACCTTTTGCACAGAAAGAACAAAAATAGAATTAATGTAAATATATATTAGTGTTAGTAACCTATTTTCATTCAATTTTGTAATTCTATTTCATTTTGTAAAAGAAAGACTCACTGTTTGCTGTAGCTCTGATTAATTGTATAAATTATCAGTTTTGAGCTAAATTACTTCGTATAATATGGACAAGATACTTTTAAAAACTCACCAGCTAAAGAGAAAGTCTGAAAATGAACGTTTAATGCACACTTCTGGAACTTTCTATGGAGAAATTCTATATTATGATCGCAAAAATACGAAAACTTGTGAAAACTGTTTCATAACCTAATTTCGAAAGACGATTTGTATCAAGAAATATTGCAAAAAAAGATTTATTTGCGTTTTGAAACACGATTTAAATCATTTTACATAGTTGTTCTAAATCACTCAAGAAATATCCAGAATCAAATGTCAAGATATTTCTGGAAACATCGGTACAAATCTGGTGAAGGTTATCCAGAAGCTGGTAGAAAAGTGCTATAAAATCTATTTGGAAATTATGCTTGTAAGAATTTATATGTACTGATCCTTTTACTTACTTTTGTACTAAATTCTGTAATGTCTAATTTAGTTTTAAGTCGTGAATTGCTATCGAATTGTAAACAAAACATTGTTAAAGACTCTCATTGTTTGGAAAGATATTAATACACCTAGGAGTTGTCAGTTGCCAGTTCGGATATGCAGTGCGGTTAGCTCGGAGAGTCAGTTGTTGAGTCTGTGAAGTTTGTCAGTTCTGTTTGTAAATAAACGTCTGTAATGAAGAATTACTTGTTGTCGTTAATATGAACTCAAGACCTTTTGCACGAAGCAGACACCTCCTAACGCAACGTTTTAATTTGGTGTTGAGGAGGTGAAATGTTATAATTTGGTTGAGAGAGCTGGGATGTTATAATTTGGTGGAGGCGCCGGAGCTGGGATGTTATAACTGTCATAAACTGGTACGTCCGCGACCACTGTACGAGAATTGACTGTCGTGCTGCACAGACGCCGTCCGTCACGTAGAAGAGAACCCGACGACGAGTAATAATCCATTCCATGGTCTCCTGTAGCTGACACAGTTCACCTCTCATTGTCACCGCTGAGAAAAGGCGCCTGGAATACCCGAAGTTTTAGAATGCCAGACTCGTCGCCTAGCGCAGTGATGCGTGTAGCTGATACAGTACTCTCACAAGGAGTGAAGTACAGTATTCTAACAGGCAGCTTGCACGAGATCGTGGTGGTTCGAGTCACAAACGTAATACTGTTAGTGGACGGTGCAGCAGGCAGATCCCAGTTCCAGTCCTTACCGCCTTTTTCGTGGACTGACACTATATGTTGTGGAGTGTCAGTCCACATTATACAGCGTCCAATGAGGTGAAGGCAGCGTATTTTTACTACGCCCCTGGGATGCTCTACGAACGCGTAAATTCGGCACACACACTCCTCGCGTGCCCCAGGCAGAAGTGGGGCGAGTCATGCATATGCATAAGAACCAGGAATTCTGGCAGCCGCCGGCGTGTCTAATTACCTGCGCGGAACAGATCCCACTTGAGAACGATCGCCCCCGTTTCGTGTACAGTGTCAAGTACGAGCGGTGTTACCAAAATGGCGGCATTAGGTCACTGACAGTGAGGCAGCGTCAAGTCACATCGTGCACGAGAACACGTGTAGAGTTTATCCACGATGCAGTCTTCTGGGATTTACACAGGACGTGGAGTAGCCTTCTATAGAATTGCATCTGCTGAATTTCTAGTGTTCTACAGATCACACTGACGTACATAATATCGAAAAGACAAGCCAGATATCCGTCACAATTTGCGGTTGAGAGCAATTTTTTGACAAGTTACAATTGTATAAGAATATTCTGAAGAGTAATAAAAGAACGTAAACTGGCAATAAAACTGTTGTCGGATAAACATTGCAATCTGGTGACATACGCCATCATCTGCTCTTAATCCCTCATTGTTCGGGAAAAGCCTGTGACGTTTGAAGACCGAAATTACTTCTCATTCACAATTAACATATACTGACATCAGTCATTTTGAAACTTCTTCTTCATACTTCTGAGCACTACACTTTTCGCGAACAAATATTTACGGTCAAGTACTTGAGGGTGTACATTTATAAGTTAGGTACGCGATGCATTTTATGCTTCCTCTTTGTATGACTGTATAGTAAATAAAGGAATCTAGTTTCCCTATTTACAACTATATATGTGTGAGTTACAGTTGCGATAGCGTTTAAGCACACACGAACGTGTGTGTGTGTGTGTGTGTGTGTGTGTGTGTGTGTGTGTGTGTGTCTGTGTGTGAGATTCAAATGGCTCTAAGCACTATGGGCCTTAACATCTGAGGTCATCAGTCCCCTAGACTTAGAACTACTTAAACCTAACTAACCTAAGGACGCCACATACATCCATGGCCGAAGCAGGATTCGCACCTGCGACCGTAGCAGCAGCGTGGTTATGGACTGTAGCGCCTAGAACCGCTCGGTCACAACGGTGTGAGCGCGAGCGCGCGCGCGCGGTTGTGTGTGTGTGTGTGTGTGTGTGTGTGTGTGTGTGTGTGTGTGTCATCTTCGTAAAACTGACAACATCAAATATTTAAGAAACAATATTACTCACAAAATTTCTCTCTTCTTTCTGTGGCTAAAGTACAACGGAAACGCGGTTGCTAAAAATTATTCAAATGTTCAAATGTGTGTGAAATCTTATGGGACTTAACTGCTAACGTCATCAGTCCCTAAGCTTACACACTACTTAACCTAAATTATCCTAAAGACAAACACACACCCATGCCCTAGGGAGAACTCGAACCTCCGCTGGGAGCAGCCGCTAAAAGTTATTCATTCCGTTCACAACTTTTCGTAGTACAGTTCGGCTTTTTGACAATATCTTTGTAAATGCTGTAGGAAATACACGTGGTGACCTTCATTTAAATGTCTACCTGATTCGACATCCCTGTTATGAATGCATGCTGCAGTTGTGAATGTTTATGTCTGTTATGTCTTTTAATGAAGCGTATCTGTTTCGAATATCTATGCCAATTTATCCTATGTACGACCTGAGT
This sequence comes from Schistocerca gregaria, assembly GCF_023897955.1. Classification (NCBI taxonomy): domain Eukaryota; kingdom Metazoa; phylum Arthropoda; class Insecta; order Orthoptera; family Acrididae; genus Schistocerca; species Schistocerca gregaria. The sequence continues at coordinate 839,306,428 of NC_064922.1, read as the reverse complement.
TACGAAGCTACGTAGGACCGCTGATAATGGAGCTGTGCATTCATTGCATTAATCTGCTCTCTAGCACTGTATCTGTAAAAGTGTTGAGAGAATCAGTGAGCCTTGCGATTTTCTTTAGTCAAGTCGCCTACGCACGATTTGTAATCTAACAAGTGTTTGGTCGCATGGCAAAAGGTCAGAGGACCCGTATGACGGTGTGGCTGGATTCAACCGTTAAAAGCTCGTTAGAAACATCATGAAAACCGCATCTACCGTCTTTGAACTCGAGTTTTGCTAAACAGTTGTATAACTTCCGTCCGCCTCCGTACGTGAATGGTGCGTCCCCTCGGGGGTCTGGAATTTTCCGATGTTCAAAGGAAAGCGTCTGCATTATTTGTTCGGCGCGCCGTGTTGACTATCTCCACGCGGTCCACACATTCAGGTCTCGGTTATTTTACTGCCTGCGGCCGGGCGGTTTTGCTCCGCGTGTCTATGTGGGTCGGTTGAATTTCCAGTTAAAACATGCCCGTGAAAACGTGTCCGTGAATTTTATATTGCTGTCAGTTATTTGGGAGCTTATACTCTAGAGAGGCAGAGGCAGAACCCGCCAAGGTAGCCGGGAGCGCTAACGCGCTGCTTCCTGGACTCGGGTAGGCGGCCCGGCGCCGCATCGAATCCGCCCGGCGGCTTAACGACGACGGCCGGTGTGCCGGCCAGCCTGATTGTGGTTTTTAGGCGGTTTTCCACATCCGACTAGGTGAATACCGGGCTGGTCACCACGTCCCGCCTCAGTTCCACGACTCGCAGGCATCTGAAACACATTCGCACGTGTCCGTGAATTTTATATTGCTGTCAGTTATTTGGGAGCTGATACACTAGAGAGGCAGCACCCGCCAGGGTAGCCGAGAGCGCTAACGCGCTATGTCCTGGACTCGGGTAGGTGCGCCGGCCTGGCATCGAATCCGCCCGGCGGATTAACGACAACGGCCGGTGTGCCGGCCAGCCTGGATGTGGGTTTTAGGCGGTTTTCCACATCCTACTAGGTGAATACCGGGCTGGTCCCCACGTCCCGCCTCAGTTCCACGACTCGCAAACATCTGAAACACGTTCACACGTGTCCGTGAATTTTATATTGCTGTCAGTTATTTGGGAGCTGATACTCTAGAGAGGCAGCATCCGCCAGGGTAGCCGAGAGCGCTAACGCGCTGTGTCCTGGACTCGGGTAAAGGCAGTAGCAAAAGAAAAAAAGAAACTCTAGAGAGGCAGGATCTCACTACCACATTTTTGTTAATGCGCTGGGGAGTGACTGACTGTATGACGCCTATTGAACGGGCCAACGCCGCAGATTTCGTGGAAGACTGTGTGGTTTCGTCTGAGCCTTCCTGTTGTACCAATAGTGGTGGCGTCCTCGTGGTAGCAAGTGGTCGTCAACCGGTTATCCACCAGTGAGAGCTTATTTAGTATTGAACTTAGTATCGCAGACCAGTTCAGTCGCTATCCCGCCATATACACGCTGCAACACAGATTTACCTGTCATGGTCACAAAGTGAACTGTCACTGGCTTGAAAGACAATTAGCGTTTCTAACACTGTCGGATGAGACTGACTTTTCGGCTGATATCCTGTTCCGTCCAGACTATTTCTACTTTCCGAGGACAAAGTCAAATACAACCGCATGGCTGTTGGGCCAGTATGTTCATTAAACTGTAGATGGATGGGGCGATACGAAACCGCTCGAGCCGGCCTTTTGTGGCCAAGTGGTTCTAGGCGCTTCAGTCCGGAACCGCGCGACTGCTACGGTCGCAGGTTCGAATCCTGCCTCGGGCATGGATGTGTGTGATGTCCTTAGGTTAGGTTTAAGCAGTTCTGAGTTCTAGGGGACTGATGACCTCAGATGTTAAGTCCTATAGTGCTCAGAGCCATTTGAACCCGTTCGCCTCCCACCAATATATGGCCAACTTGCTGAATCTTGCGATTCTTTGTCAAGGCATCAGTTGAGTTACCTGGTCCTAGTGGATTACTAGTCGTGGCCCCTTTTCAGATATATTGATTCGCAGATTGTTTTATTCTTGTGACCCTGTCGGTCTTGTTTAAGAAAAGCAGGCAAGGCACTGGGCCGCCAAGCTGCTGGTACGTGTTCGGTTTTTGGTCGTGGCTTAGTTTTCTATGTTTCCTTCGGTTTGTCTAATTATGAAAAACTCTATCTTTCCTTTTTTAAGTAAAACATCGGGAGGTAAAAAAAGTGTTTAAGATAATTTTTAAAGAAGTGTTAGGGCAAGTGACTGGAAACCCAGAGGTTGAAAAAAGAGAAGTGATAAAATGTTCATCCTTCAAGCGGAAGACTGCGAAAAAAAACAAGCAAAAAAAACGTTCCTAAGGAGACGACTCGAAATAAGTGGGAAATAGGTTTCGAGCCCCGGTGCGGCATAAATTTTCATGTGTCGCAAACAGCTGCCGTCAGTGCGTAGTCGCAGGATGCGAATCTAATTCGTAATGTTTACCCAAAAAAACGGTCAACGTATCCGACGGGTGTGAGGGGCCTCTGGTTCGATTTCCAGTATTGCTAGGGATTTTTCTTCGATGGGAGGATCGGTCCAGAGTGCGCTCAGTCTGTTAGTGCCAGTTGAGGAGCTACTTGACCGAGTGGTGGAGGCTCCAGGTCACGGAAACTGAGAACGGCCGGGAGAGCAATGCGTCGACCCCAAAGCCCTCCACACCGCGTCCAATGACGTCACCTGGCTGAGTATGCACGGTGGTCGGCTGGCAGCGCTGGACCCTCCGGGGCTCGTGGGGCGAACAGTATTATTTAACTATGTAGATGGCCGTGTATTCCTTGGTGCGCGCGCTCTACTAAACAGTCCATGCACTATCGCGAGGATGTATTTTAACAACCAGAGTATATCCAGAATGAAACGGAGTGTGCGCTGATAGAAACTCCCCAGCAGATTAAAACTGTGTGTCGGACCGAGACTCGAAGTCGGGACCTTAGCATTTCGCAGGCAAGGGCTCTGTTGGTTTTAATAATAATAGTAATAATAATAATAATAATAATAATAATAATAAGTGTGAACCACGGACTAAAATATCTTCTAGAGTATATCGTATGTGTAACAACGGTGACTAATCCGTAAATAAGAATTTGCTATCATGTTTCTGTCAATCCTCGTGCTTTCGCTCCTTCCGTGATCTAGTGTCGTCTGATGGTACTACGTACTGATCTCCAACACGAGTACTGCCGCTGTAATTTGCTTTCGCGATAGGAATTAGTCAGTTTATGGTTCAAATGGCTCTGAGCACTATGGGACTCAACTGCTGTGGTCATTAGTCCCCTAGAACTTAGAACTACTTAAACCTAACTAACCTAAGGACATCACACACATCCATGCCCGAGGCAGGATTCGAACCTGCGACCGTAGCAGTCCCATAGTCAGTTTAGCACGACATATTTTTAGGCATTTAATTTTCTTGATTATTTCAGTAGAAGTTCGAAGTAAATCGGCTAGGAACTTTGAAGTAAGTTGGTCAAGTATGCACACACTCACACACTGAAGTGACAAAAATCATGGAATAACCCTTAATACCGCCTAGGATCTCCTTTCGTCCGACGTTGTGGCTTAGACTTAAAATTTCGCTCGACGTCCCCTGCAGAAATATTGAGCCATACTACCTCTGCAGCCTTCTGTAATTGCGAAAGTGATGCCGGTGCAGGATTTTGCTCATGAACAGAACTCTCGATTACGTCTCATAAGTATTCGATGGGATTCGCGTCGGGCTAGCTGGGTACCCAAATCATTTGATGAAATTGTCTAGAATGTTTCTTCAAACAAATCGCGAACAATCTACAGCTACACCTACATACATACTCCGCAAGCCACCGTACGGTGCGTAGTGTAGGGTACACTGTACCACAACTAGTCTTCTCCTTTCCTGTTCCTCTCGCAGATAGAGCGAGGAAAAAAATGACTGTCCAAATGCCTCCGTATGAGCCCTAATTTCTCGTGTCTTATCTTCATAGTCCTTGCGCGAAATATATGTTGGCGGCAGAAGAATCATGCTGCAGTCAGCTTCAAATGCCGGTTCCCTAAACTTTCTTCTCCGCAGCTCGTGGTCTAGTGGCTAGCGCTTGCTGCCTCTGGATCACGGGATCCTGGGTCCGATTCCCGGCCTGGTTGGGGATTTTCTCTGCACGGGGACTGGGTGTTTGTGTTGTCGTCATCGTTTAATCATCATCATCATCATTCGTGACATTGGCTCGACTGGATTGTGTGAACAACTGTACTGGGTAAAAATTGGGACTTTGTACGGACGCTGATGACCGCGCAGTTGAGCGCCCCACAAACGAAACACCACCACCATCTCTAAACTTCCTCAGTAGTGTGCTTCGAAATGAATGTCTTCTTCCCTCCAGGAATTCCCACTTGAGCTCCGGAGCATATCTGTAACACTTCAATGCAGATCAAACCTGCGGGTAACAAATATAGCAGCTGGCCTCTCCATTGCTTCGATGTCTTCTTTCAGTCCGACCTGGTCCTGATCCCAAACACTCGAGCAGTACTCAAGAATAGGTCGCACAAGCCTCATATATACGGTCTCCTTTACAGATGAAATTCTCCCAATGAACCGAAATCAAACATTCGCCTTAGCTACCAAAATCCGCATATGCTCGATCCGTTTCATATCGTTTCGCAACGTCACTCTCAGATACTTAAATCACGTGACTGTGTTAAGCAGAACACTACTAATGCTGCATGCTAACATTACGGGTTTGTTTTTCCTACTCATCTGCATTAACTTACATTTTTCTACATTAACAGCGAGCTGCCATTTTGTCTAGGTCATCTTGTACGAACCTACAGTCACTTATTTGCGACGCCTTCCTGTACACCACAGCCTCATCAGCGAACAATCGCAGATTGCTTCCCACCCTGTCTGCCAGATTATTTATGTACACCGACCATAGCAATTGTGTCCCGGTGACATTTTGGGAACATTAAATCCATGAATGGCTGCAAATGGTCTCCAAGTAGCAGAACACAAACATTTCCAGTCAGTAATTTGTTCAGTTGGACCAGAGGCCCGTGTAAACGCACCCCACACATTATGGAGGCAACACGAGCTTGTGCAGTGCTTCATAGACAACCTGGGCTCATAGCTTCGTGTGGTCTGCGCCACGCTCAAACCCTATCATCAGCTCTTACCAACTCAAACTGGGACACATCTGACCAGGCCACTGTTTTTCAGTCGTCAATATGGTCACGAGCCCAAGAGAAGGCGATGTCGTGCTGTTAGCAATGGCACACGCATCAGTCATCTGCTGCCATAACTCATTAACGCCAAATTTTGCCGAACTGTCCCAATGGATACGTACAGCGTACGTCCCACGTTGATTTCCGCGGTTATTTCACGCAGTGTTGCTTGTGTGTTAGCACTCAAAGCTCTACGCAAATGCCGCTGCTCTCGGTCGTTAAGTGAAGGCCGTCGGCCACTGTGTTGTCCGTGGAGTGAGGTAATTCTTGAACTCTGATATTCTCAGCACGCTCTTGACTCTGTGGATATCGGAATATTGATTTCCAAAGTAGATGTTTTTAGGTTAGAGGGTCTCGGATAAACGCAAGAGGTTTGATGATGATGATGATGATATGACGTTTGGTTTGTGGGGCGCGCAACTGCGCGGTTATCAGCGACCATACAAATTTCCAACCTTGCTCCGCACAATATCGCCACTTTCTTGAGTGATTATGAAATGTTGAGGACAACACAAACACCCAGTCATCTCGAGGCAGATGAATATCCCTGACTCCGCCGGGAATCGAACCCATGACCCCGTGCTCGGGAAGCGAGAGCGCGACCGCGAGACCACGAGCTGCGGACAACACAAGAAGGGCTTCAGACACAAAGAGTGCAAGCTGAGCACAGGAAGAACGTAGATACAGGAACCAATGGTATAATAGTTGCAAATTGTTGTAGCTGTTTTGGGAAAGTACCAGAGCTAATAGAAAGCACTGGTGTTCAAATCGTTATAGGCACTGAAAGCTGGCTAAAGCCGGATATAATCTCAGCCGAAATTTTTGCGAAGAACCTAACGGTGTTCCGAAGGATAGGCTAAACACGGTTGGTGGTGGAGTGTTTGTTGCTGTCAGAAGTAGTTTAAATTGTCGCGAAATTGAAGTAGATGCTTCCTGTGAGTTAGTACGGGCAGAGGTCATTGTTGGCAACCAGAATAAAATAATAATTGGATCCTTTTACCAGCCTCCCAATTCAGATGATACTGTTGCTGAAAGGTTCAAAGAAAACTTGAGTTTGTTTGATTTCAAACACGTACCCGACTCATACAATAATAATTGGTGGTGACTTTAATTTACCCTTGATATGTTGGCGAAACTACATGTTTAAATCTGGAGGTACGCATAAAATATCATCCGAAATTGTGCCAAACGCATTCGCTGAAAATTATTTTGAGCAGTTAGTTCATGAGCCCACGCGAATAGTAAACGGTTGTGAAAATAAACTTGACGTCTTAGCAACAAATAATCCTGAGTTAATAACGAACATCAAAACCTATTCAGGAATTAGTGAACACAAGGTTGTCGTAGCGAGACTGAATATCGTAATCCACAATTCCATGAAAAATAAGCGAAAAATATACCTATTCAAAAAAGCAGATAAAAATTCACTTGACGCCTTCCTGAGACAACATCCACTCATTCCAAATTAATAATATAAGTGTAGACCAGATGTGGCTTGAATTCAAAGTAATAGTATCGGCAGCAATTTAGAGATTTATACCAAATAAATTAACAAATCATGGAACTGATCCTCCTTGGTACACAAAACGGGTTAGAACACTGTTGCAAAAACAACGAAACAAACATGCCAAATTTAAACACACGCAAAATCCTCAAGATTGGCGATCTTTTATAGAAGCTCGAAATTTAGCGCGGACTTCAATGCGAGATGGCTATAACAGTTTCCACAACGAAACTTTGTCTCAAAACCTGGCAGAAAAGCCAAAGAGATTCTCGTCGTATGTGAAGTATGTTAGCGGCAAGAAACAATCAATGCCTTCTTTGTGCGATAGCAGTGCTGCCAAAGCAGAGTTACTAAACGCAGCCTCCCGAAATGCCTTCACAAAAGAAGACGAAGTAAATATTCCAGAATTTGAATCGAGAACAGCTGCCAGAATGAGTAACGTAGAAGTAAATATCCTCGGAGTAGTGAAGCAACTTAGATCACTTAATAAAAGCAAGTCTTCTGGTCCAGACTGTATACCAGTTAGGTTCCTTTCGGAGTATGCTGATACATTAGCTCCATGCGTGACAATCATACACAACCATTCGCTCGATGAAAGATCCGTACCCAAAGACTGGAAAGTTGCACAGGTCACACCAATATTCAAGAATGGTAATAGGAGTAATCCACTAAATTACTGGCTCCCATATCGTTAACGTCGATATGCATCAGGATTTTAGAACATATATTGTGTTCGAACATAATGAATTACCTAGAAGAAAGCGGTCTATTGACACACAGTCAACATGAGTTTAGAAAACATCATTCCTGTGAAACACAACTAGCTCTTTATTCACATGAAGTGTTGTGTGCTATTGACAAGGGATTTCAGATCTATTCTGTATTCCCGGAAGGTTTTTGACACTGTACCACACAAGCGGCTCGTAGTGAAGTTGCGTACTTATGGAATATCGTCTCAGTTATGTGACTCGATTTGTGATTTCCTGTCAGAGGTCACAGTTCGTAGTAATTGACGGAAAGTCATCGAGTAAAAGAGAAGGGATTTCTGGCGTTTCCCAAGGTAGTGTTATAGGCCCTTTGCTGTTCCTTATCTATATAAACGATTTGGGAGACAATTTGAGCACCCGTCTTCGGTTATTTGCAGATGACGCTATCGTTTATCGACAAATAAAGTCACCAGAAGATAAAACTGCAAACCGATTTAGAAAAAAATGTAGGAATGTTGCGAAAAGTGGCAGTTGGCCCTAAATAAGGAAAAGTGTTAGGTCATCCACATGAGTGCTAAAAGGAACTCATTAAACTTCGGTTGCACGGTAAATCAATCTAATTTAAAAGCTGTAAATTAAACTAAATACCTAGGTATTACAATTATTAACAACTTAAATTGGAAGGAACACATAGAAAATGTTGTGGGGAAGGCTAACTAAAGACTTCGTTTTATTGGCAGGGCACTTAGAAAATGTAACAGATCTACTAAGGAGACTGCCTACACTACTCATGTCCATCCTCTTTTAGAATACTGCTGCGCTAACCACATAGTACTGTGCGGAGTACATCGAAAAAGTTCAAAGAAAGGCAGTACGTTTTGTATTATCGCGAAATATGGGAGAGAGTGTCACAGACATGATACACGATTTGGGCTAGAAATCATTAAAAGAAAGGCGTTTTTCGTTGCGACGGAATCTTCTCACGAAATTCCAATCACCAACTTTCTCCTCCGAATGCGAAAATATTTTGTCGACACCTACCTACATAGGGAGGTACGATCACCACGATAAAATAAGGTAAATCAGAGCTCATACGGAAAGATATAGGTGTTCATTCTTTATGCGCGCCTTACGAGATTGGAATAATAGAGAATTGTGAAGGTGGTTCGATGAACCCCCTGCCAGGCACTTAAATGTGATTTGCAGCGTATCCACGTAGATGTAAATGTAGAATGTCCCGCGGGTCTAGTTTCACCTACCACTTCGCGTTAAAAGTCTGTTAGTGTCGTGCGGCCATAATAACGTCGGAAATATTTTCACATGAATTACCTGAATATAAATGATAACTTCACCAATGCACTTCACTTTCACACCTTGTACACGTGATACCACCACCGTCTGTGCATGTGCATCTCGCTTTACCATGACTTGTCTTGAAGGTAAACATTGCAAAGTTTAATCAAGATTGTGTGAAGACTTCTTTCTTGCTTTCTTTCCTTTTTCGTAGTTGTAATTGGATTTCTTGTGATATAGCACAGTGTTCATTTTGTTCTATAATTTAATGAGTAACTGTTTTTGAAAATAATATGCAACTGATATTATTTCCCTTTTGGTCATCAGTAATTAGGTTTTCTTGTCTATCGATTATGTAAAGTATTTTGATTCTTCGTTTATCATTTAGTGCATTAATTTTGATTGGAATACTTTGTAAAGTTAAATGTGCACAGAGATACTGTACAAGCGCAGCGAGAGCGATCAGAATATCGATTGTGAGGGTCGAACAGTGTGAGTAGAGCGTGTGTTGCACTCGTCTTTGTACTGCGAAGGTGGAAGGAGGTTAAAAGTGTGCTGACTACGTCGTGTCGTGAAACAAACGATGCGAACGAAACTGATTAATGATGAGATACATTTCTGCTCCTTCCTGTAGTCGAATGTAAAAATCGTTTTAAGTTAACAGAGAAGTTGGGCTGTGTAAAACGGCCAAACTGTGTCGCATGACTACAGCAATTGTAGTTGTGGTGTTCTGGAAAGAACTGTTTTTCCTGTGACTGTGCCGTGTGCATTTTAATCATAATTCTCAATGCGTATTCGCGCCAACGCTATTTCAATGCAGATTCGCGCCATTGCTGACTACCGTGCGCATGAACCATTAATTGTGCCACAGACGTACAGAAACTGTTTATTATAAATGTGCATGTTACCGCCAGCAGTGGCGAGTTTGCGGTCGTGTTATTCGCGTGGCAAGCGAACATACTGTTATTCCGCGATTGAAGTAACTTTAAAACCCTCTACTGAACTGTGTTCCTTCAGCGTTGTGCATGAGATACATAATAAATCGCTCGTGGAAAACTGAATGTTGTCGACAACTGTAACAACGTCCAACTGTCCATTGGCCTATAATACACCTCTGATGGAATCGTCGCCGAGTGGAAAAGTAAAATTCCACATGAGCATTCACCTGCAGCATTTACACATGTCGGAGCTGATTTCAACACACCGTCTGCAACGATAAGCTGTCGACGACACTGCGCCTCACCGCATGCATCGTAACAGGAAGGGATAGCTGCTTTAGCTCTCATCAAAGACTAAAACAACTACTAAAATTGTTAGCTTTCTATTCGGAACAGAACTTAAAAGAAACTACTCTTCAATTTGCTTCTTCTTTAAAACAAATATGATTTTAGCGATATTTTGTTATTAATGTAGACATTAGCGTAGTTGTTTCCAGTCCTCTGCGTATTTCTTTTATTCATAATTTTAGCACTGCTGCCACTGCCTGCTATGTTAAGAACCTTTTGTTGAGTATGAAACATGTGTGCACCGTAATTTCTGTGAGTGAATTTAATGCGCAATTATTTAGGCATTGTATTTGTTCGAATTGTGGCGCCCGCCATTAAGCTGAATGCAACAGCCAATGACAGCAGACTTGCTTACACCCGATTGGTGCAATATCCGCAGACACGAGTAAACATAATAACAAGTGTCAGACTCAACACTGTGTGTTCACTTAGAACCAACTGTCCTATTGCCACATCACAACCATATGTGCATGCAGTTGTGCCATACTTAACTGTGTATGGGAAATAAATGTTAGGTAGAATGGTCAAACTTCTGTAAGTGCAAATCGGAGAGTTTCTTCCACACCACATCACATTTGCAACGAGCAGGATTGACTCAGTGTTTTGTGATAGTTTGGTGAAAATTTAGTGGCAAGGCGATCACTACATATGGCGTGATTCATAACTGAACTAGATGACATAGTAGGTTAGGTCTTAATTTATATATCCGTGTCTAGCTGGATCAGTACAATTGGAATAAAAGCATGGATTTGTGCAAACAGACACTCTCCTTTGTACATATATAAAGATAAATAGATGGAACTCCACAGAACACATGCCCCACATACGCCCACTGCCATCCGACGATAGTTAATCAGTTCAGATTCCAGCACACATGCGATCATCGAGATTGGACCGCAGATCAGTAGAAACGTGTCGCCTGGTCCCGCTACACCAGATCGATGGTCGTGTCCGAATGGGCCGTCAACGAGTTCCAGCAGCTGTTCAAAACATGAACTACGCCTCAGACAGAAGCCGGTGGCGTCAGTATAGTGCTACGAGGGACATTCACCTGAGCTTCCATGGGACCTATGGTAGTAATAGAATGCGCCACGACCGATGCGGACCACGTGAACATAATTGCGGATCATACACATCCCTTCATGCTTGATACCTTCCCAACCGAGGTCCAGAACAACTGCCCGTATCACTAGGCTAGAACCGAGCTAAAATGGTTTTAGAAGCATGTTAACGCTGGTGGGTTTTCAAACAAATGCACCTAATCTGAACCCAATGAAACATATTTTGGACGCTATCGGGCGTCAGTTCCAAGTCCACAAACCACAGGCGCCACGTTTACGGGAATAGCGTGACCTGTGCCAACATATATCGTGCCACATAACTCCGGAAAGTCCAGCAACCGTCAATCGCTGTTCTATTCCGTTCAAATGGTAGAGCAATGCCCTATTATGCTGGAGGCATGTTTTGGAGCATCATTGTGAAAGCAAAGACAAAAAAGCCCAAGTTGCAGTGCTAGGCGCTCTGGTAATCGTGTCGGAGCTTATATAGTTTACCCAAGGAAGCTTGGTCCCGAAACCTGGCAGAAAATCCAAAGAGATTCTGGTCGTATGTGAAGTATGCTAGCGGCCAGACGCGGTCAGTGCCTTCTCTGCCCGATAGCAATGGAAATACTATCGACGACAGTTTGGCAAGGCAGAGTTATTAAACACAGCCTACAGAAATTCCTTCACCAAAGAAGACGCAGTAAATAAAGCAGAATTCGAATCAAGAACAGGTGCCAACATGAGTAACATAGTAGATATCTTCGGAATAGTAAGGCAAGCCGGCCTTGTTTGGCCGAGCGGTTCTAGGCGCTACAGTCTGGAACCGCGCGACCGCTACGGTCGCAGGTTCGAGTCCTGCCTCGGGCACGGGTGTGAATGAAGTATTTAAGTTAGTTAGGTTTAAGTAGTTCTAAGTTCTAGGGGACTGATGACCTCAGAAAAGTCCCATAGTTCTCAGAGCCATTTGAACCATTTTTTAGTAAGGCGAATTAAATCACTTAATAGAAGCAAGTCATTCGGTCAGGACTTTATACCATTTAGGTTCTTTTCAGAGTACGCTGATGCAATAGCTCCATAGAACTGCTCGCTCGACGAAAGATCCGTACCGAAAGGCTAGAAAGTTGCACAGATCACACCAATATTTAAGCAACGCAGTAGGAGTAATCCACTTAATTACAGGCCCATGTCATTAACGTCAATAGGCAGTAGGATTTTGGAACATATACTCTGAACATTATTAGTTGTCTCGAAGAGAACGTTCGATTAACAAACAGTCAACACGGATTTAAAAAACATCGTTCTTGTGAAACACAAGTAGCTCTTTACAAACACGAAGTGTTGAGTGCTATTGGCAAGGGGTTAGAAATTGATTCGGTTCTTCTGGATTTCCAGAGGGCTTTTGACACTGCCACAGAAGCGACTTGTAATGATATTGCGAGATTATGGAATCTCGCCTGAGTTACGTGACTGGATTCATGATTTCCTACCAGAGAGGTCACAGTTCGTAGTGACTGACGCAAAGTCGTCGAGTAAATCAGAAGTGATTTCTGACCTTCCCGTAGCTAGTGTTATAGGCCCTCTGCTGTTCCTTATCTATATAAACGATTTGGGAGACAATCTGATCAACCGTCTCAGGTTTGTTGCAGGTGATGCTGTGGTTTATCGTCTAGTAAAGTCATCAGAAGATCATAACAAAATTGTAAACGATTTAGAAAAGATATCTGTATGGTGCAAAAATTGGTAACTGACCCTAAATAAGTGTGGGGTCATCCACACGGGTCTTAAAAGGAATGTGTCAAACTTCGGTTACAAGGTAAATCAGTGAAATCCAAAAGGCCGTAAATTCAACTAAATACATAGGATTTACAATTACGAACAACTTCAATAGGAAAGAACACATAGAAAATGTTGTGACAACAGGGGATTAAAGAAAATGGTTCAAATGGCTCTAAGCACTATGGGACTTAACATCCTAGGTCATCAGTCCCCTAGACTTTGAACTAGTTAAACCTAACTAACCTAAGGACGCCACACACATCCATGCCCGAGACAGGATTCGAACCAGCGACCGTAGCACCAGCGCTGTTCCGGACTGAAGCGCCTAAAACTGTTCGGCCACAACGGCCGGCGGCAACCAAAGACTTGGTTATATTGGCAGAACGGTTCGGTAAATGCAACAGATCTACTAAAGAGACTGCCTACACCACGCTTGTCTGCCCTCTTTTGGAGTACTGCTGTGCGGTGTGGGATCCTTACGAGATAGGAATAACGGAGTGCATCAGGGAAGTTCAGAGAAAAGTAGCACCTTTCCTATCATCGCGAAATAGAGCAGCGAGTGTCACTGAAATGGTACAGGATTTGGCGTGGACATCATTAAAACAGGCGTTTTTCGCTGCGGTGGGATCTTCTCACGAAATTTCAATCACCAACTTTCTCCTCCGAATGCGAAAATATTTTGTTCACGCCGACCTACTGAACCGTGTCGTCTGCCACGGTTCCTGTTTTTCCCTTGGTTTACTCCTGTTTGGTGTTTCCGCGCTTTCCTAGAGGGCGTTGCGGAGCCGGAGGATGCGCTGTGTGCCGTTCCCAGGGCGGAGGAGGCAGTTGAGGCGAGTGTTTGGCCCTGGGCGACCGTTCTGCAGCGGGACGCTCGGTCCCTCTATGCTAAGTTTGGATGGGCCCAAAAACCCAGGGCGTGAGGACACACGAGGCCGTAAATCTGTGGACAACGTTTGGTTTCCGTTCATGGGCTGGGGAAGCTATAAAGTCTGTCTACGGCTGCCAACAACCTCCAGAAGGTGGTGTCGCCACTGAAAGTAAGATTTTTCATCTAATTAGTGCAACGGTCGTCGTCTGGCGGGGCAATCTCCCGGTGTTGTGGGAGTTATTAATAACTTTGTGGCAAAGTTTCTCTGCTTTGTGTTTGTGATCGGAAATAACCTTGCGTGCGTGTTACTGCCCCGTTGCATGATCGTGCATTTGAACGCCATGCTGACTTAAAGGCGCGCGTCGTAAAGAAACAATAAAAGCAAAATTTTTTTGGCTGTGGACCTTCTGCAAGCAGTTGTTTTCTCATGGTCGGCGTACTGTTTGGAGAAGCACGTTGTAAAATGTTAAATAACCTTGTACTGTCAGGCGGAGAGATAGAGCCAATTAATTTTATGGATGTGTGAAATGCAAGATTATGTTAATGTTCGCAAATATCTGTTGTGTTTTAATATGCAGGTATATTTAACTTTAGTCGTTGTTATTGTGTATATATTCTTGTGTTAAGGAGTTTAGTCTCCGTGGCATTTAAGTGCTCTATTTACTTATATTTAAGGTAGTGCTAGAGTTTCTATTTGGTAATCCGCCTAGCCATGACTGATGTCGGTTGCTTGGTCTGTCTGAAATGTTGGGCCTGTTGGGTAGGTACCGTTGCTGATTTGCTCTCCTCAGCTCCGATGTCCGGTATTGATACTACGGCGGTAGTTCTGCTGGAATCTTCTGAGTACAAATAAAGCTACCTTTGCCTCCACAAATTTTCGTCCGCTGGCCAGCAAGCTTTGGTTAATGATTAAAAATCTCCAACTGGTCTTCGTCCAACCTAGTGGCTCCTGTTAGACGAGTTCCCTTTCCAGTTCGGGTAAATGTTTCCTCCTCCTGGTGGAGCCATCCTCTTTCCCGAACCATGCTGGGGTAAGAGCTCGAAAATGGTGCAAATGGCTCTGAGCACTATGCGACTTAACATCTGAGGTCATCAGTCCCCTAGAACTCACAACCAATTAAACCTAACTAACGTAAGGACATCACACACATCCATGCCCGAGTCAGGATTCGAACCTGCGACCGTAGCGGTCTCGCGGTTCCAGACTTAGCGCCTAGAACCGCTCGGACACTCCGGCCGGCGGGGTAAGAGTTTCCCGAGTGTCTGTTTCCGCTCATTGTTTCAGGAGAATGAAATAAGAGGTAAATTATCTACTCTACCGTTATGACCAAGAAAGGTGAATTAGAGTTTTTCTGGATAACCTAACTATTGTACACTATTAAGATAGTTCTAGGTTTGGAGAAATTGCTGTTTGGTATAATTTAGCCTTGTGCGTCGGTAACCCGGCGTATTCCACGACCAACATTGCTATAGAACTTAAAGATTTGGTTTTGATACATTTGCTGAGACGTAACTTAATTATTTGCTATTGATATTAATTTATATAAGTGAATCATCTTTAATTAGTGATTTTAATTTTTAATGAGTGATCGTTCTTAATGGTGTAACATTTAATGTACGGCTGATTGTCCCCTGTCACCTACTGACTTCATTCAGAGACTGAAAAGGGTGAACCTTGCTCAAGTTTATGGGACTTTATTGACCGTTGATCTTTATTGTTTACGGTCTTAAAAATATGTTTGTTAAAAATCAATAATTTTCGATTTCTATTGTTTATTAATTCTTAAGTTATATAGCAAATATTCTCTTATTGTTACACTTGCTTGCTCTGTGGTTTACACTGAAGGGTGTGACAATAAATGCAAAATCTAAAGTGAAGCGTTGGGGCGAATTAATCCTTTCCCTTATCATTGACGTTAAAAATAACTGATTGTTTGTCACTTTTTATTGAAATTGGTTGGGAGAATAGTTATTGATTGACCCCGTAGAAAGAGTATATCACCTACAAAGGGAGAAACGATCATCAGAGTAAAACAAGGGAAACCAGGGCTCGCGCGGAAAGATGTAGGTGTTCTTTTTTTTCGGCGCTCTGTTCGAGAGTGGAATACTAGAGAATAATTGTGAAGGTGTCTCAATAAACCCTCTACCAGGCACGTATGTGTGATTTGCGCAGTGTCCATACAGATGTAGATTGCAATGTACATAGACTGTGTGGTGTCTGGGGCGCTTCTGGGAAGTGGCGCCAGTACACACCGCACCGCTGGCGGCAGACCGCCTGCTGCTGCTGTGTGAATCCCACGCGGCACAGCGGTGGGGCCCCTCGCATTCAGCGCGGCGCCATTTGGCGTTTCTCAGAAGCGCCGCTTGTTGCATTGGCCCGGCACACAGCCCGACCGCGCGTTCTGCATAGCAGATTAAATCTCCGGCCGCAGAGCCGTTACGCCGCCGTCCTGGCCAGAAGTGTACGTATTACTCGCACTAATTTTCGTTGCGGTCTTTCTCCATCGCAGTTGTTTACTGCGGCAATTACAGAAACAGTCGACACAGTTACGGAGGAAATCTGGAGAATGCCGAGGCAAATTATGAAAGTAAGTCAGCTCGTAGAACAGTTGTCAGAAGACATGGGAACAGTTAGAGAGCAGACCAGACTCTTCAAAGGGCTTAATGGATCTGATGAACGGTACGGATAGTGTCTTGAGAAGAAGTATTAAGATCAACGTAATAGAAATAAAACAATAGTTATGAAATGTCGACAAATTAAATTTAGTGATACTGAGGGATTAGATTACACGAGGCACTGAATGTAGTAGAGAGTATATTGTTGTATGAGAGAGGGGAGGGGGGGCATAATTAACGACAACAAAACTACAGAGGATATGAGATGTAGTCTTGCAATAGCATTAAAATGTAATATACACACATCAAAAAAAGTTTTGCATCACCCCGGTTCCCAGGACTCCTGAAGATAGACGTTGACTATGGATAGCCGCGCGGGATCAGCCGAGCAGTATACCGCGCTGCAGTCCTGGACTGTGCGGCTGGTCCCGGCGGAGGTTCGAGTCCTCCCTCGGGCGTGGGCCTGTGTGTTTGTCCTTAGAATAATTTAGGTTAAGTAGTGTGTAAGCTTAGGGGCTGATGACCTTAGCAGTTAAGTCCCATAAGATTTCACACACATTTGAACATTTTTGACTATGAATATTGAATCACAGACACAGTCCCTTTCACTATTCAGAGATGTCACTAAACCCGCCCAAAGATATAACCAACCATGCATGAGCAGCGCCTGTTAGACGGAGGGGGTGCGACAGCTGATCAGTTCCAGTCATTACACCAGCAAGGAGGTACAAGGCTCATGTTGTCTGTAGCTCAACCATGCGTAGACGGTCAGCACCGCGGTTCGAACGCGCTTTGTGCTAGGAAGGGCTCTCAACAGGGGAAGTGTCCAGGCGCCTCGGAGTGAACCAAAGCCATGTCGTTCGGACATGGAAGAGATACAGAGAGACAGGAACTGTCGATGACATGCCTCACTCAAGCAGCCCAACAGCTACTACTGCAGTGGATGACCGCTACGTACGGATTATGGCTCGGAGGAACCCTGACAGCAACGCCACCATGTTGAACAATGCTTTTCGTTCAGTCACAGGACGTCGTGTTACGACTCAAACTGTGCGCAATAGGCTGCGTGATGCGCAACTTCACTCCCGACGCCCATGGCGAGGTCCATCTTTGCAATCACAACACCATGCAGCGCTGTACAGATGAGCCCAGCAACATGCAGAATGGACCACTCAGGATTGTCATCACGTTCTCTTCATCGATGAGTGTCACACCGGAGACGTGTTTGGAGGCAACCCGGTCAAGCTGGACGCCTTAGACACATTGTCCAGCGAGTGAAGTAAGGTAGGGGTTCCCTGCTGTCTTGGGGTGGCATTATTTGGGGCCGTAACGGCTGTAGGATACGTGAATGGCATCCTCCGACCGATATTTCAACCATATCGGCATTCGTCTTCATGGGCGGCAATTCGCGCCCCCATCGTGCACATCTTGTGTACGGCTCCTTTATGATAACGACATCGTTGACCAGTCATGAACCCTATCGAACATCCCTGGGATAGATTGAAAAGGGCTGTTTATGGACGACGGGACCCACCAACCACTCTGAGGGATCTACGCCGAAACTACGTTGGGGAGTGGGACAATCTGAATGAACTTGTGGATAGTGTGCCACTACGAACACGGGCATGCATCAGTGCAAGAGGACGTGCTACTGACTATTAGAGGTACCGGTGTGCTCAGAAATCTGGCCCACCACCTCTGAAGGTTTCGATACATGGTGGTACAACATGGAATGTGTGTTTTCATAAGGAATAAAAAGGGCGGAAATGATGTTTATGTTGATCTCTGTTACAATTTTCTGTATATGTTCCGTAACTCTCGGAACCGAGGTGTCCAATTTTTTTATGTGTGTATAAAAAAGAATGTTGTCTTGATCGTCTTCTGAGTACTCCTATACCATGTACCTGATTACGACTATGTTTAGTTGATGTGTTCCCGCCCGCGAAGATTTCTCTGCGCATTAGAACCATCTGTCACCTCTAGCGGTGGGGACAGAAAAAAAGTAATACAGAAGCTTAACTCATGAATGTCTCGAGCAATTTGAATCAAATTGTGGGTGCAGGGTGTTTCCGTAAAAGCGTCCAAAAATGTAACAGGTCACAGGGAACGCTCGTCTAAACAATTTGAGGTAGGAACGTGCAGTCAGAGAAGTCGGCGTAAGGAGATAATATGAATGAAATCACATTGCTCAGAACGTTTTTCTTTACATTAGTTAACTGCAAATACCATCATTGACACAATGAACGTATCATTTGTACTGTATCATACAGAATGCGCTGAAACTGACGCCCATCAGCCTCACTGCAAGCATGACATCGGCGAGCAACTTACTGGCGCACCATGACAGATGTCCCTGGTGTGTTTCAAATCACATCAAAAGCAGCTACAATTCTGGCAACTAATTCCATCTCTGTATTCACCGGGCTCTCATAAATGAGTGATTTTAGTTATCCTCATAGGAAATAATCGAGGGAATTCAGATCAAGTGACCTCGTAGGCCATGGAATAGGATTTCCCCTTCCAGTCCGGCGACCAGGAAATACTGTACCGGTACTGCCCCATCGTACTGTACTGTACGTCTCTGAATAGCACTGACTAACGAGTGGGTCTGTCGTTGATTCATAGCACGTTCTGTCGTGGGACAATGTAAATACAATACAACAGAGCCACCATATGGACACGTAAAGTAAATAAAACATGCATCATGAATTCCTGGTAATCAGCTTCGTCTTCCTTGTTTCCTTTAGGAAATAGAGAATATACAAGTATATAAATAGCACAGTGCGTGTAAATTTGGACGCATGTTGGTTGTAAATAGCTGTAAAACAGTAATACTAGACAAAGCGGTAGACAACTTTACTTCCATGTGTCCTTAAGCTGGCTTCTACGACCCAAAGTTCCGTACTGTAAGTTGTTCAGCGGAGCATTCTCTATGTCCTGTTACATTTTATCATCCTCTTGCGGAAACACCATGTAAAGATAGGCCATTATTTGTACTGACATCTTCAACTTTTGTGGTCCTGTCTTCCTCAGTTGCATGTAATATTACCGTATATTTGATAAGTTTACTTATGGACCGTTTGACAGCAACTGAATAAAACACAATTTTAATGCCATACGCGTTTCGCCTCTATTTTCTGCAAGGCACCATCAGTGGCCTGGAATATGTACATGTGTTAGCTATTTAATTTACATTTTTGACACTGTGCCTGTAGGTTATAAACAGTTCTGCTGCTTGCTATTTCCTATTAAGTAGTAATATTTTGAACTGTACTGCTACATGAAGAGCGAACACATCCTTACACGTGAAGAACAAGAAAATAATTGTGAAAAAAAACATAGGACTGACAAGAGAACTAGTAAAAGAAGAAATAAAAGGCATTATAAAACAAACACAGCAGACACACAATAAGAACAATCAAACAGAAGCAGCCACTATGGAAACGTTAAAACAAAAGTTAACAAACAATAACATATTAACAACAAGAGCAGACAAGGGAAATGTAACAGTAATCATAGATAAAGAGCAATAAATCACAAAAACCAAGGAATACATAAACACCAATGCCATACAAAAACAGAAGTCAGATCCAACCGCACGATTCCAGGCAAATGTGAAACGAACACTGAAAAACATTGAACACACTCACAAACAGACAGAAACACTACATAACACAGAAAAACCCACAAGCACTAACACTCCATAGTCCACCGAAAGTACATAAAGACGGAATGCCAATGAGAGCTGTTATCAACTTCAAGAAAGCCCCAACATACCACATAGCCTAACACCTCCAAAAGTTAGTTACAAAACACTATAAAGTAGAAAACAACAGAACAGTGATAAACACAGGAAACCTAATAAAAAACATACAGAACATACAGGTACCACACACAGCATCACTGATTTCATTTGATATAGAAAATATGTATACCTCCATCCCTATCACAGAAACAATAGAAATCATAGAACAGAATCTCTCATCCCACAGCAACCTCACCACAGATGCAATAAAAGAAATAACAGATATGCTCAGACTGACAACAGAACAAAACTACTTTCAGTTTGAGAGAGAATATTATCTACAAAGTGATGGACTGCCCATGGGATCCCCAATATCAGGAACACTAGCAAACATTTTCATCAGTCACCTAGAAAATCAGATATTTGAAAAGATAACCACTAATGAAAGTTTCAAAATCATATATTGGTACAGATACGTGGATGACATTATTTGTTTGGTAGATGAGCCAAGTGAAAAAATAGATGAACTCCATTCAGAAACAAACAAAGCTCATCAGAACATAAAATTCACACTGGAAAAAGAAAATCTAATAAATTTTCTTGACATTACAATAAAAAAAGAAAACGGTGAACATACATTTAATATTTTTAGGAAACCAACAGTCACAGACAGACTAATACATTCCACATCCAGCCACCCCCACAGCCAGAAACTTGCAGCACTAAGACACATGTTACATAGATTATACAGAATCCCACTCAGCAAGAGAAACTATGAACAAGAAATGAGCACAATCATACAAATAGCTAGGAACAGTGGGATGACACACATGTGGTACACAGGCTCAATCAAAAAACAAAAACACAAATACAAAACAAACACAACATTTCCAGAATACAAAAGAACTCACAAGCTGACAACTTACAAACACAATCAACAAACACACAAAATGACAACACCACACAGAAAAGAACCAGATGGTACACCATGAACTACACACATAAACTGACACACAGAGTTGCAAACATCTTAAAGAGACGGGGCTTCAAAATAGCATATAAGCCTGGGCAAACCCTCCAATCACACCTAAGCCAGCCAGCTACCAAGAGGGACAAATTCCAACAATCAGGAGTATATAAACTTGAATGTCAAAGTTGCGATGCAGTATACATAGGCATGACATGCAGGAATATTGAAACAAGATACAAAGAACATAGCAGACGTTGGAAGTATGAAACAAACCTTTCCACATTTGCAGAGCATTTAAACACCATAACCATCATCCTACAAACATGGAACAAGAAATGAAAATAATGAGAATAAGCAACCATGACAAACATCTTACACAAACGCAAGAAAACTTCCACATCCAGAAAGCCGTAGCAGAAAACAAACATGTGATAAATGAATAAACACACATCAGCACAGGCTCCCTACTACACTTAATAAAGGAAATGATAAGATAAAACAAAAAAACTCTTCCCCACACCATCTGAACACACACACACACACACACACACACACACACACACACACACACACACACACACACGCGCGCGCGCGCGCGCGCGCGCGCGCGCGCGCGCGCGCAAGCACACAAATGCATACACGAACAGATCACAGATACTTCCGATCTTTGGCAAAAACATTTGACAGTCGGCAATAGAACAAAACATTGCATTGAAACAAGCGTTCAGTTCATAGTGCTGTGGAATGTGGAGAAAAAACCGCAAATTAGCATTCATAAGAAGAAGAACGACACCAAAAATTCAACAGTAGGTTAATATGTAAGAATTTGTCCACGCAGCCTGTAAGTACTGTTCAAAACATTAGTACTTAATAGGAAATAGCAACCAGCAGAACTGTTTATAACCTGTAGGCACAGTGACAAAAATGTAAATTAAATAGCTAACATATGTACATATTCCAGGCCACTGATGATGCCTTGCAGAAAATAAAGGCGAAACGCGTATGGCACTAAAACTATGTTTTATTCAGTTGCTCTCAGACAGCCCATAAGTAAAAATTATCAATATGCCGTAACATTATTTGTACAATTATTTGCATAAAAATATTGTGTGTGTGGGGGGGGGGGGGCGTATACACTAACCAACCGTAGGGGCATGCTGTTGATTTGATGGTGAGAAGACGTTATATGTAAAAAGATTCGGTACGCCCAATATTAATACCGAACCCATAGCTTTGGGAATCGTTGGACTTATCAGATGACGTTTCACCCTTAGTCTTGGGGGAGAGACCGGACGCAGTGTAAAGACAGAGAGATAGGAATTTTTAACAAAATTTGCCCTTGCTATCTGCAAAAATTTACAATGACAATAAGATACCCCTATCACTGCTATAGTTGAGGGTTTAGGGGGGAAATGGGTTACATTAAAGCATAAGCCAGGAACAGCTGGAGCAATTTCAACCAAATTTGGTATATCCGTGGTTCCTTATTCGCATAAAAATACAGTGGGTGGAAGATGGTTCAAGTGGCTCTGAGTACTATGGGACTTAACATCTGAGGTCATCAGTCCCCTAGAACTTATAACTACTGAAAGGTAACTAACCTAAGGACATTAAACACATCCATGCCCGAGGCAGGATACGAACCTGCGACCGTAGCGGTCTCGCGGTTCCAGACTTAAGCGCCTAGAACCGCTCGGCCACTTCCGCCGGTGTGGGAGAAAGATGTCCATACTACAGGTAGGGGTGAAATGAGGGTGAAAAGGGGTGATATGCAGAAACGTCCGAAAACGAACTGTTGGTATTACTTTCCTGTAATTAATTGACTTGGAATTCTGTAAAGTATGAACTGTAGTCTATCTCTTACATGTGTTCTTCAGTGCATCAATTACGTGGTGACAACGAGCACGGCAACGAACCAATAACTTGGCAACATGTTTCAGGGTCAAATATTATGCCACACGCCTTAGTAGCAAAGAAACGAGTAACGCAGTCTATAGAGTCGCATGGTGTGAAACAGGGAAGAAAGTGTTCGTTAAATATACACTGACGAAAAAAAACGCTGTACCAAAAAATAATTAATGTAGCGTAAGGAAAGTTTTGGAATGCGTTAACCTAGGTAACAGACTTAAACGATCAACATTGAGAGATCACAGGTTAATATAAGCGTGATATAAGCCACAGCAAATGTGAAATGCCGGTGCATTGATCACCGGTTGTAACCGTCAGAATGTTGAATGTAAGCATGCAAACGTGCATGCATTATGTTTGTGAAAGTGCCGTTTGTCAGTTTGTGGTGTGAAGTTCCATGCTTGTTGCACGTGGTTGGTCAATACATGGACGGTTAATGCTGTTTGTGGGTAACATAGGAGTTGTTGTCCGATGACGTCTGATACCTAATCGATTGAAGATAGAGCTGGTGATCGAGTAGGCCAAGGCAACACGTCCACACTCCGTAGAAGCACGTCTAGGGCGCAGTTCACGAGTGGTAGCACAGCAGGTAAATCACCAGACTGACGTACAGATTTACAGTCAAGATTGGTGGGATGACAACGAGAGTGCTCCTTCTGCCATACGAAATCGCACTCTACATGTAGGTCCAGCGTATCTAGTACGCAGACAGGTTCGTTGCAGATCCTCAGCTCGCCGCCTTTTAAACAACACACGGCCATCACTGGCACCGAGGCAGAACCAGCTTTTACCACCGAACAGATCGACATCCACTAGTCCTTCTTATGAGCTCTCGCTTGACATCACTGAAGTCACAAAGGGCGGTGGTTTGGGGTCAGTGGAATGCATTCTACAGGACGTCTGGCTGACAGTTGTCCTCGAAGTAACCGATTTGTAATAGTTCACTGTCTCATTGTTGTGCCAGCTGCTGCTCAAATTGCTACTGCTGTGGATGCTCTAGGATGCTCTAGAGGTACACTACTGGCCATTAAAATTGCTACACCACGAAGATGACGTGCTACACGCGCGAAATTTAGCTGATAGGAAGATGCTGTGATATGCAAATGATTAGCTTTTCAGAGCATTCACACAAGGTTGGCGCCTATGGCGACACCTACAACGTGATGACATGAGGAAAGTTTCCAACCGATTTCTCATACACAAACAGCAGTTGACCGGCGTTGCCTGGTGAAACGTTGTTGTGATGCCTCAAGTAAGGAGGAGAAATGCGTACCATCACGTTTACGACTCTGAAAGATCGGACTGTAGCCTGTCGCGATTGCGGTTTATCGTATCGCGACATTGCTCCTCGCGTTGGTCGAGATCCAATGACTGTTACCAAAATATGGAATCGGTGGATTCATGAGGGTACTATGGAACGCCGTGCTGGATCCCAACGGCCTCGTGTCACTAGCAGGCATCTTATCCGCATGGCTGTAAGGGATTGTGGAGCCACGTCTCGATCCCTGAGTCAACACATGGGAACGTTAGCAAGACAAAAACCATCTGCACTAACGGTTCGGCGACGTTTGCAGCAGCATGGACTATCAGCTCGGAGACCATGGCTTCGGTTACCCTTGACGCTGCGTCACAGACTGTAGAGCCTGCAATGGTGTACACAACGACGAACCTGGGTGCACGAATGGCAAAACGTCATTTTTTCGGATGAATCCAAGTACTGTATACAGCATCATGACGGTCGCATCCGTGTTTGGCGACATCGCGGTGAACGCACATTGGAAGCGTGTATTCGTCATCGCCATACGGGAGTATCACCCGGCGTGATGGTATGGGGTGCCATTGGTTACACGTCTCGGTCACCTCTTGTTCGCATTGACGTCAATTTGAACAGTGGACGTTACATTTCAGATGTATTACGACCCGTGGCTCTACCCTTCATTCGATCCCTGCGAAACCCTACATTTCAGCAGGATGATGCACGACTGCATGTTGCGCGTCCTGTACGGGCCTTTCTGGATACAGAATATGTTCGACTACTGCCCTGGCCAGCACATTCTCCAGATCTCTCGCCAACTGAAAAGGTCGTGTCAATGGTGACCGAGCAACTGTCTCGTCACAATACGCCAGTCACTACTCTTGATGAACTGTCGTATCGTGTTGAAGCTGCATGGGCAGGTGTACTTGTATATGCCATCCAAGCTCTGTTTGACTCAATGCCCAGGCGTTTCAAGACCGTTATTACGGCCAGAGGTGGTTGTTCTGGGTACTGATTTCTCAGGATCTATGCCCCCAAATTGCGTGAAAATGTAATCGCATGTCAGTTCTAGTATAATATATTTGTCCAGTGAATATCCCGTTTATCATCTGCATTTCTTCTTGGTGTAGCAATTTTAATGGCCAGTAGTGTATATACATAACAAGGTGGTCCCTCGTTTGGGTAGCGAAACGTGGAGTCAACGACCTTGCCGCATTGGCAACGACGGTTCCCGTCAGATCACCGAAGTTATGCACTGTCGCGTTTGGCTAGCATTTGGATAGGTCTCTGTACGTGTCTGCCGAGCTGCCGAGTCGGGGGGGGGGGGGGGGGGGCACTCAGCCCTTGTGTGGCGAATTGAGGATCAACCTGATTGAGTAGGAACACCGGTCATCAAAACTGACAACGGCGGGGAGAGAGGTGTGCTGACCTCATGCCCCTGCATATCCGCATCCGGTGACGCCTAAGGGCTCAGGATGAAACGGCGGCCAGTCGGCACCGCTGGACCTCCAAGGCTTGTTCAGATGGTGTTTGTTTGTTAGTTAGTTCGCTTAGTGCGACGTGGCCGTCCGGAGTCTGGTCTTTTTGCGACCGTAGATTTTCGAGACCACCGCTATCAGCTATCGTGTACAGTCGCTACATTCTGCCAAGCCTTTCTGCAATATAGCAGAAGGAACATTGAACTCCTCATAGCTCTATTACACGCTCAAAGTCAGTGAGTTGTTGATAATAGCGTTTTTCTTGACTCTGCAGGTCCAATATCAAAGCTAAAGAATGCTCACGACCGCTACAGTCGTGTATTTCAAGCAAACCTGACTTGCATCCTCATGGTGGCCCTACTAGTGCCACTTATTCGACTGGCGTAAAATCTGAATGCACGTTATTTCTCGCATGTAGAAACACGACAAGCAACTTTCGTCTATGTCGCATAACTCCTCCTTGGTGTTGCGATTTCTTTTCCTTCAGTGTACGTGTCATATGCACAAAAAATTTTCTTCCACTTATCTTTTAAGTGTATGTTTGTCTGTTTTGTGTATGTGTACCTACTTAGAAAGAAAGAGAGTAATTCCTATGTATTCGGGTACAGGAAGTTGAAACCTGGTAGCGAAGGGAAGGCAAGATTCGGTTACTATTGTGGACGGGGCCGTAATCAGTTACTACTGGTTGCCTTTTACAGTTACACACTATTTTAAACAGTAATTCCAGACTCAACAATAAATAACAACACCACACGTTACTAACGAAGGAATAAACAACTGTGTAAATAGTGTTTTCAGTGAGTTACGATTCAGAAAATCACCGTTAAGTACAGATACAGCAGAAAACGTTTTAAAAGCAAGCTACTGTGATCTGGGCAGAAGGCCTTACACGCCAGGAACGACAATAATTTACAAATTTAGAAACCTGCTGTAAAACAGCAAATATAATAGCAAACGTTAATTAACAAAAAAATATGCAACTGATCACCAAACGGGTGAAATAAGATGATGGTAAACTTTGTAACACAACCCTTAACATGCACTGAACACAACACTGCTACATTTATCCCAGAAGGCTACCATAACTATTAACTAGACTTATAAAACCTTTAATGTAGGCATTACAAGGTATTGTAATAAATAATACAAAAATAAAACACAAGGAGCAGTACATAAGTTCCTTAAAGGGGCCGGCCGAAGTGGCCGAGCGGTTCTAGGTCCTACAGTCTGGAACCGCGCGACAACTACGGTCGCAGGTTCGAGTCCTGCCTCCTTCATGGGTGTGTGTGATGTCCTTAGGTTAGTTAAGTTTAAGTAGTTCTAAGTTCTAGGGAACTGATGACCTCAGATGTTAGGTCCCATAGTGCTCAGAGCCATTTGAACCATCCTTAAAGGGTACTCAAGCAGATTATACCAGCAGAAGGCGTGGGCTGAAGTAGCGTTACACTGAACTACTGGCCATCTGCCGTCCTTTTAGAACACACATGTCTTAAAAGAACCAAGGGGCCACAGACGGTGCTCCAGGAATCAACCTCTGAGAAGGTCCGGTACAAAAACTTTCGTGAGCGATGAGATGGGCAGCCAAGAGTTGCATTCACTTCACAAGATGGTAACTCAGACTAGAGGAAGTCTAACGAATGACTAACAATAATCTTGCTGAAGATACCTGACGTGCGATAAACCAAATGCAACGATAGAGCAATACACCAAAGCCGGAACCGGCGGTCTGCACTATGTCCCCAGAATACTGCGTTTAGAGCGCTCGGAACGAGTAGAATAATCACCAACCGGTGTACAATCAAGAAAGCCGTCAGAACTACACGCCTTACCGGACACCAGCAGCAAGACGAGGAAACGTGCACTGCCGTTACATGAACTAACGCCCAGGGCAGGTAACTGGGCTTTAACGGCCACCAGGCAAGAAAAATTACCGCTGGTCGAGTTTAACAAATTGTAACAAGTCGAACGCAGTAAATAGTAATAAGAAGTCGAGGAAAGCTAATCAGATCCGCCTTCCCCAAGCACTCCACTCGCTGCTCTTCGCCTCGGCGACACTACGAGCAGCAACACGAACCCAGTCACTGGAGAATCACGAGATACCACAATGGAGGAGGTTTCTCTACTTGGATTGAAATGCACTCATCTTAAAGCTTGCTGGATCCGGTTTACGGCGAGGTCGTACACTCTCGTGACCACAGCCCTTCCATCCGGCAGCGGTCCCAGCGTGTTCTGGCACTAAGTGGACCTGGCTCCTCCTGAGTCCCCAATCGTACTGGCCCACTCACACGACCCGGCAAAACAATGACGTCGCCCCAAAGATAGGGCAGCAGTTACTACATATCTATAACCGCCGCTGCTGCCACTAGCGGACAGGCAACGCTTGCAAAACACAGTGGCGCCAGTCAACACGAGAAGAAGACAAACAACAGCAACCATGCCAACTAAACGATAGCGTCTGGCCTCCAACAGTGGGTGCAAACCTACAAACAGCACCAACGCGAGCCGCAGCATAGTTTTTAATTAAAGTAAAGCCCGGATACGTGCGAATAGGACTCGCGCAGCAAAGGTTCCGTACAAACTTAATTTCGTATATACATAGTTCATCCATACTGGGAATAAAGAATCTCGACGATCGTTGTGTGTTATAGATACCCGATCCTGAGATAAAGGGATCTTAACAGGACAGATAGACAGTCGGATAACAAATGACTTAAAAATATTTTGTTTTCGTGTGATGCAATTAAAATCAACATCTTTCTGATGTTTTTCCCTTTGCTTGTGCTGTGAAACCTTGCTTCTTCGCAAGTTTCACGATTCTAGGTCAACAGGAAGTACCATACAGGTTTTCATGAGAGAGTTTGAGGATATCAAAACATGTGACGTAAATGTACGTATCTCTTGATCACATCGACTTTGATGGTTTAAGTTTTTACACCGCCAAGGGGCCGTAGACCCTAGAACGTGACATAAATTTGAACTTGGTACTTACATCCATTACTGGGAACACGGGTGTTTGGGTGTTCAACAGTCGGACAGACAGACAGGCAGACAACAAAGTGATCCTACAACGGTGCCGTTTTACCGACTGACGTATGGACCCATAAAAAGAGATATATTTTCCAACTGAAGACTACAGCAGAAACATAATGAACAGCTAATCAAACAGGAAAGTACATTCGTGTGTGACGGTATGTTGAGGACTTTAATGCAGAGAGTGGTGTTAGAAAGCTGCATCATTTCGGATGCGCAACTCATTTTTTTTCTGTTTCCAGCCGCTGTTTCAACAGTCAGGTTGCAGTACCTGCGTTATTCTGATTACGATGCAAAGTATTATCTGCCGATACTGGGCAAGCGACTTTCAAGAACAACGTCTGACCTATACGGGAATATAGATAATTGATGTACAAGTAGATGTCACAGACGCATGGTTGACGACATATGGAAGTTTGGGTCTGGCCATCAGCCGTGCAGCATAGCCAAATGCCAGCACGGTAGCTCAGTGTGTTCGGTCAGAGGGTGTAGCTACCCTCTGTAACAAAAAAACTGAGTGAACGGATCAACGAACAACCTGCACGGGTGTCGTCGGACGCCCGTCACGAACAAATTCAACGAACAATGTAGTTCAAAATGAGATAGAAAACAAAACGAAACGAACAACGCTGAACAAAATTATAGCCAGCACGGTAGCTCAGCGTGTTCGGCCAGAGAATTACCTTCCCTCTGTAATAAAAACTGAGCTAACGCATCAATATGAACTTCAACGGGTGTCTTACGACGTCCGCCCCGAGCAGATGCAACGAACGAAAACGAACAAAGTGAGATTAAAAAAAGTGCGTTTGGTCAGAGGGTTAACTGCCTTCTGTAATAAAAAAAAAACTGAGTGACTGCATCAACGACCATTTGGACGGGTGTCATGGGACATCCGTACGGAACAAATACAAAGAACAACTCCGAACAAAATGAGTTTTTTTAAAAAAAAGGAAATGGTAAGGCGACCATTCGCGATAAAGCGATAAACCCCGGTTCGACTCCCGGTGCGGTACAAAATTTCATCATCGTCATTCCATTCTACAGCCGATGGTTGTCCTTATTCGCAATCGTGAATTCCTATAATGTATTTCATAACGGCTGTAGTCACCGCAGTGTCTGTTCCTCTGGATATGCATTCATGTCCAAAGGAACTTTGCATCGTAATCAGAATACCACAGGCACTGTAACATTGTGTCGTTTCTTTACCCAGGTCTCCTGCTGACTTTCTTTTCTTTTTATTATTATACTTTTTAGTTATTTTTGTTTTTATTTTTTATGAAAAGAAAACTTGATAGACATGAATTCCGCAATTCTGGGACGCGAAAGAAAACCAGTTTTTTCTCTAGGAAGAACACAATGCGAGAAGGCTCCAGAACAAGAAAAAGGAAAAAAAAATACAAAGCCATCCAGAACCTTGACGATTAAAGACAATTTGCAGCCTATTGGCAAGTAGAACACGATAACGTGGAAACCTCTGCCACTTCCAATGAGCGTGCACGGTATATTGGGAAAAACGCGGGATTCAAGTACGTACACAGAAGAAGTGCAACCGAAAAAGTAGCTTCAGCTGATCTTGCAAGGACAGCCAGTTGTCAGCGAATCGAGAGCCTGTGTTATCGTTCGCAAGACAGAAGCCTGTGTGGTAATGTATTATGTAGATGTGCATTGCATCGCAGTCGGACTAAGACCAATGCGATGGAGGTGTTTGTTGGACGGGATCAAATTGTGAGTGAGCCTGTAACGCCCGAAATGCATATCCTCCTATTTCCATCTATTGTACTATAATTTTTTTCCTTATTTGTTTCCTGAAGATATGACATTTCTGTGTCTTTATATTTTGTAATGGTTTTACTATATATATATATATATATATATATATATATATATATTAGTTTGTTTTGTAAATATTGTTTGTATTTTTACGCTGGGTCTTTCCTAGGGAAAACTATGCTATCGAACGATTACATCGATAGGTCGTGTGGAGAACCAAAGGGCTACTAACTCAGTGGATGGCCGCTCCCTACGGATTATGGCACAGAGGAACCCTGACAGCGACGCCACCATGTTCAATAATGCTTTCGCGCAACCACAGGACGTTGTGTTACGACTCAAACCGCAATAGGCTGCATGATGAGCCAACTTCACTCCCGAAGTCCATGGCGAGATCCATCTTTGCAACCACGACACCGTGTAGCGAGGTACAGGTGGGCCCAATAAACCTGCCGAATGGACCGTTCCGGATTGGCATCATGTTATATTCATCGGTGAGTGTCGCATATGCCTTCAACCACAAAATCGGAGACGTGTTTGGAGGCAACCCGGTCAGGATGAAGGCCTTACACACACTGTCCAGCGAGTGCAGCAAGGTAGAGGTTCCGTGATGTTTTGGGGTGGCATTACGTGGAGCCGGCGTACGCCGCTGGTGGTAATGAAAGACGCCGTAACGGCTGTAGGATACGTAAATGCCATCCTCCGACCGGTAATGCAACGATATCGGTATCTTATTGGAGAGGCATTCGTCTTCATGGACGAAAATTCGCGCTCCCATCGTGCACACCTTGTGAATGACTTCCTTCAGGATAACGACATCACTCGACTTGTAGCCAGCATGTTCTCCAGACATGAATCTTATCGAACATGCCTGAGATAGATTGAAAAGGGCTGTTTATGGACGACGGACCCACCAACCACTCTTAGGGATCTACGCCGAAATGCCGTTGATGAGTGGGACGATCTGGACCAACAATAACTTGATGAACTTGTGGATAGTATGCCACGACGAATACAGACATGCATCAGTGCAAGAGGACGTGCTACAGGGTATTAGAGGTACCGGTATGAACAGCAGTCTAGACCCACACGGCTGAAGGTCTCACTGTGTGGTGGGACAACCTACGATGCGTTGTTTTCTTGTGCAATAAAAAGGACGGAAATGATTTTTATATTGATCTCTATTCTAATCTTCTCTACAGGTTACGAAACCGAGGTGATGAAAAATGTCAGCCATCAATCTTTTGCTTCCTTACATCAAATCTACCAGTTGTTGCCAATCCAGCATTTTTCCATTACTACTAGAGGTGAGCTCTACCGCTCTGTTTCCGACGATTGTTCGCTGCTAATCACCTCTTCTCCTAGTGCCTCTGGCCGCGGAAGTCGAACACGCGCCAGAACAAATGGACGTGGTCAGCCCATAGAGGGCTCCGCCTCCGTGGCGTCTCTTCCGCGCAGCGGCTCTCGTGCAGCGAGGGCGCCACTGCTACACCATGTGCAGACCGCGGCCAATAGCCGCTCCCTCCGGTTTCGTATACAGGGACCCGCTCTGCCCTAGTCAAGTCAGGCATCATCACAGGCCGCACCACCCGCTTCTTCCGCCTCCATTTATGGCCATCCTATCCACCTCACTCCTATCCTCAAATACCTTGGCCTCACACTCGACCGCAACCTCACCTGGACTCCCCATCTCCTTACCATCCAAAACAAGCTCACAACCGCCTCCGCCTCCTGAAACTCCTGTCTGGCCCGACGTGGTGTCTGCATCCTTCCACCATCTTTCACACCTACAAATCCTTGATCCGCCCCATCCTCTGTTATGCCAGTATCGCTTGGATTTCCGCCCCTCCTCGGTTCTATAAAGCCCTCCGAATCCCCGAACGCCATGCGCTTCGCCTCGCCTTCCGCATACGCCTTCCATCCCCCACGCGCATCCTCTACGACCTCATCCCCTACCCCCACCTTCCCCTTTTCCTTGAACACATCCGCACACTATATATTGTCCGCAGCCTTGATCCCCCTCACCCCCTGGTTTCTCCCATCCTCTCCACCCCCAACCAGTTGCTGCGCCTTTACCATTGTGTCCCACCCTCTCTCCATCTCCTTTCCCAACACAACTTCCACCGTCTACACCTCCCGGATGATGAACTTAGCCCTGCATCTACCCTTCCTACCAACTCTAACCCCATCTTCTTGCCTCCTCCTCAGGGCTCCCTCTCCTCCCCCTCCCTCCTCCTGAGCGGCTTCCCCCTCCTACTACCCCCCCCCATCTCTTGTGCCTCCTTTCAGTCTCTCTGCGCTCCCTCCTGCCCTGTCTTCCCTCTTCCTCTCGCGCCCCACGTGTTTCCTGCCTCTTTGTGAACCCACTGATGCCCCTCCTCTCTTCATCCCGCCGCTTCCCCAGCTGCCCCATGCTCTCCCCTCCTTTTCCATCCTCTCTGACCTTTCTCTCGGCAAGACCCACCTAGTAGTTTTCTTCGTCGTCTGTGCTCCAAGTGGCTTTTGAGTGTGTTGTTTCGGAGTGTTTTTAATACTGTGGCCAACTTTTAACCTATGCATGCGCATTCATTGTCTTCTCTGTGTTTTAAGAATCGCCAACTGGTGACTTTTTTTTCAACTGTCCCCCATGAACGTCTCCATGTCAGTGTATTTTTACCTCCATTTTCACCCCTCACTCTGTTTTCTGTTCCTCTTTCTTCTCTCCTTATGTATGTATCATTTTATTCTTGTTTTAGTTGTCGTGTCACTCGTCTGAAGAGCGGCGGATTGTGCCGCTGACAGCCCTCCCCTGCCCATATGAATGAAATCACAATAAAGAAAAAAAAACCTAATCCAGTCAGTCTGGTACTCGCGCTGGATTGCGTCTCTATCTCGGCGGTACTGCGTTCTGGTCGTTGCTCGTTGTTGACATTTGCCTGGCTCTGGTTCCGAGTGGATTTACTGTTGGTGTTTGGCGTTGGGGTTTATACCAGCCTCCGTTGTTTGTCTCTTCCTTGTTGTGTCGGTCATAGTCGGTTGTTGTCGGTTGTCATTGGTTTGTCGTCCGACACGTCCTTGTGTTTACCTGGTGGTGCGTGCTCCACCGCCGGCGGCTTCCCCGTCTGGCGGATCCGATCCCGCAGCCCAAGGCGTTCCCGCGGTTGGTTTTGGCTACTACACTTCTACACGTTCATCATCTGTTCTTTATTGAATTACTGGCCACTGGTCCTCTTAACTTTGTTCTACAACTTTTACTTCCCTTTCTTCTTCCACTTTGTGTGTGTTTCCTTATCGTTCTTAATACCTTGCACTTTATTCAAGGGCTCTATGTTCTTTATTGTTTCAATACCTAAGCAAGCATTTTTTACTACAGTTATGCAATCTCGTGTTATACAGTCAGTATTCAGCCACTGGACAATTTAACCTGTCGTGTAATGGTCGCGCTGCTGGTAGTGGCTTATCCAAACGTGTTCCATGTAGTGATTATTCCATTGCTTGATTTTCAACTCTGAGTCACCCACTTATCAGTACGGAACCACTCCTAAACAGAAATGTATTTACATCCATGTCAAATGGACATTACCTTCTTTTGTGTCACCAATATATTTTTATATCACAGGGGCCCATCATTGACCTTGTTGCAGTAACAATCTGAGATGTTCACTGCTATGTAGGCAACCAAGGATAGTGGGGTGGCCAATTGGGCCATCGGGATGTATAGTATGTTTGGCCTGTGGGAGTGGATAACCCCAGGTCTGTGGCGACGGCTAAGGCATAGAATGCTCTCAGAAGGTAACAGCTTTTGTTGGCATCACAATCTATACAGCAATGTCTTGTTCAAAGACAGGAGCGGCTGACTTGGCAGTGTACATCGACTACAGGGCTGCTAGCAACGTGCTTGGTGGCCTCTCTGAGGTAGGTGGGCCAACATGGTCTCATAGTGAAGAGGCGGCCAGCAGCGAGTATTGTCGGCAGCCTGAGAGGCGTCTAGCTGGTCAGTGATGCCTGGGGTGCAACATAGAATATCTGGAGACTATGGAGAGCTAGGCACTGGCATGCATTGAATGGCCCCAAGCGGGTGGTCTCAGCTCAGCATCCGAGTACATCAGGCTAGCTGACTTTAGCAGGCCCATGACAACATCTAGTAACACGTATGGACTGCGATGTCCACTGGCTGGTGTAAGGACTGCTTCGGTGCTGTTGCTACAGTTGAAGTCAGTACTGAAGTTGAAAAGCTGAATGGCGCCAATGGCTGATGTTAAATTCCATTGGGAGTGGTGCATGCTACAATGAAGAGCTGTGCTCAAGAAAACAAGGGACAATAGAGCTTTATTACACAGTACGTTAAGCAAGTACAAGTAAAACAGCTCCTAGATTAATGCAACTAAAGATCTGAGAATAAGATTTTAACACCGTCGTAATAACAACTTCTGCATCTCAAAGCTGAGTACACTATCTGTCGTAATAGAGTAACACTGACGTAAGCAAAGTCGGTATAGTCTGTGGGTGATGATGCCTCGAAAGGTTGTGCGTGATATGCAAGGAGGTAAGGTCCACCTAACGTGCGCTCCGCTCCGACGAATGGAACTCCGATTGTGGGTCGCGTTTGCATTCTGCTCTTGGCCCAAAGAAGCGTAGCTGTGAATACTCGATGTCTGACTGAAGAACAGCACGGCGGTGGCCTATATAAGCTTTCCTGTAGAGGAATACCAGGAGATGGTGCCAGTTTTGACGTGACTCGCGGAGGCGCGCAACTGCCAGCGATAGCAGCGCTGTATGTGGCGGATACTGCAAAGTTGCGTGGAGATGTAAGTGCCTAGGAGGGGCGGCAGCTGCGGTACACTACTGGGTGGCTGGTAGCTATGTAGAAAGGGGCCAGCCGCGGACATCACAACAGTAGACGTGTCATAAGCCCACCCAGCCTGACGTGAGGACAGGACAGGTGTAGCGTCGAGGTGAGAGAGACAACTCTCCAGCGCAAATGGTCTTCCGTTGGGCTGCCAGTCCAGATTTACTCTTCCATTTGGCCCTGATGTGACAAAAAGCCCCGCTTGTTGTCGCGTACATCTGAAAAGCACTGTCCCAGGCGTCGGCGTGTATTGGCCCACCACATTGCAGGCCACTTTGTGGAGTGCAGTAAGTGCTACAGTGCCTACCACTGATATTTTGTAACTGGCGACCCACTTGTTGGGTTGTCGTGGCCCACTAGAGCAGATGCCGCAACACTACTGCCGTGTTTTCTTTTACAGCCACCATTCTCTCTCATCATTGGTGAAAGATGAGTCGGGGCCGTTAATTACTTTCGTTTTCTATAGTCCACGTCTTCTCGATCAGCATGTTATTCTTATGGCCTACGACGTGTGCGGCACATGAACCATGTCCTCAGTGCTACAGATTACGAAATATTTGCCAACTCTTTCTGTTGTTGAGAAACCTCTGACTAACCTTTCTCATTTTTAGTGATAACCTTGCTCCATAATCTGTGTCATTGGACAGTGGCAGAAGATCATGTATCATCACAGAAGACATTAAAGTAAGCTCCAGAGCACTATCGAGATGTTGCTAGTACCAAGTTACTATTTATTATATTACTTTTTCGTTCAGTTAATTTCCCTTTCAACAACGCAGTGTAAATAATAAATACAATCGATGATATGTCTCATGAATTACATTTACAATTAAAATAGTCTTTTGCTTTATCATAATCACAGTATAAACAGAAAGAGAAAGAGCTACTGCGTCATCTGGCTCTCCCGACATTTGGGTCACAGCAGCCATGAGAACATAACAACTAGAGCGAGAATGAACGCTGTATGTAAAACAGAAGGTCCCAGCTTTCAAATTGTGGACAATGTGGACAATCTGAGCTGGAAAGAATATATTCTTACCCGAAAGTTTATCTTCACCAAAGTACATTCTGCATATCATTACTAGTTTTGATCATAAAAAGTTCACAATACTAATTTATTTTGTAGGTTTCCATTTATTTTCTCATATTCCGAGGCGGATCTTCACCGAGACAGGGCGCTTTCATTTAGAAAAATATCCTGTAGAGTCATACGTAGTGCATAGCCGCACATGTCCTGCAGACAAATATTTAACCATACAGGTGCTGGAGCACTTACCAAACGACATCTGTGAACTATCCAGTTCCTCTTATCAGATACCGGTTTTATTCTCATACTGAATTGATCACGTGATGAGGCGGAGACGTCCGATATTATGTAAGCCACACTCAAATGGTTCAAATGGCTCTGACCACTATGGGACATCACGTCTGAGGTCATCAGTCCTCTAGACCTTAGAACTAATTAAACCCCTGTGACCATAGCGGTCGCGCGGTTCCAGACTGTAGCGCCTAGAACCGCTCGGCCATCCCGGCAGGCACGCCTCACTCGCCTTCATAATATTTTCGCCCTGTATATGTTACAAAGTGCTATCTGATATGCCCAGAAAGACAAAAATTGGACGCGACCCGTATAAATTGTGATCTGTTTCGATATTTTGTAACGATATACGCCTGGTGCATTGCGTTCTCGTTTTAACAAATGTAATGAGAACTGAACCACCATAGCTGAATTATGTTAGTATACTAAAATAGATTTTTATTTCAATCTGAACGATTTTCGATCTGGTATTAGATCGTAATAATTCTTAATGTGCAGCTAGCTTTTGCTTTTCCGACATTGTTGCGTAATACCGTTTGCACAAGATATTATTTATTATTTACTTTTAACAAAAAAAACTATTTTACTTATTTGTAACACAACGCATTCTACGTATTAACTGTGACAACCAAATAAAAATCTCCCCCTTGAAAAACATCTTACACATCAGAAATTGCATTGCTGATAAAACAGTTTTCTCGTCTCAACAAAACTATACAGTGACTATTAAAACAACTGTATTATATGGTGGTGCAGACTTCTTTTGTCAGATGCTTATTTAGGACCAGTCAATTAACATGTATTATTATCTTTCTCTTTTAGATGTTCAAGTTAAATACGTTGCGGCACAGGATCGCCAAAAGTATATTGTTTATTTCCCAAAATCTTTCACTGTTTGGTCACATGTTGAGTCAAAAAATCTCCTTAAACTCATCTATTTCCCTGTCCATATCTAAACTCCACTCAGTATTTAAAAAAGAACAACTACAACAACAACGAAATCTGAGCAAATTCCTAACTCAACTCCGCAAATTTTTCTTTTACCAAACAAATACGTAGAAGATTTATCGTCCAGGAGTAATCTTCTATCGTGTATCCAAATCCATTCCACTTTTGTTTTTTAGTATGTCTTACAACAGGTTTCAGCTGGATGCTCTCCAACGTGTGCTGTTCTGAACATCTTTCCCACTTGTTTGCAAAGTTCGTCCTCTTCTAATATAGCCCATCATTCCATTTCTCTTTGCACCTCTTCCATTCATTCCTCCCTTTTTTCCTTCTATAATTCTTTGTTGCAGACCATTCCTACGCAGGGTATGCCACAGCCAAAATTATTTCCTCTTTCTAATCACTTCCAGTAAACTTCTTTCTTCCCTATTTTTTTCATTATTTCTTCATTCTTAATTCTATTAGTACCCTTCACCTCAAGAATCCTTTTCCATAGCCAGATTTCAAAACTTTCCAAATATTTTCCTTCTTTTTTTTAACTTTCCATTATTCACTGCTATATAACACTACGCTCCAAACATAACATTTAGCAAATATTTTCCTCAGCCCATTGGTGTTATTCTAGATGTTATCAATTGTTTCATCTTTTCAAAAGCTTTCCTTCCCAAAAATGTTCTCCTCCCTATTTCTTCTGTACAGCTTCCGTTCCACATCATTAAACTTCCGAGGTACAG
Source organism: Schistocerca gregaria (assembly GCF_023897955.1). Taxonomy (NCBI): domain Eukaryota; kingdom Metazoa; phylum Arthropoda; class Insecta; order Orthoptera; family Acrididae; genus Schistocerca; species Schistocerca gregaria. The sequence goes on along the minus strand of NC_064922.1, from coordinate 839,268,127 downwards.
AAAGGATTTCACGCGTTCTTTCTTTTTTCCGTCTAGGAATATGTCAACTGGAACTTTATTCTTGCTTATTCTCATCACTTTTGTCTGTCCTGTACTTATCTTCACGCCATACTTCTTGCCCCTTCTTGCAGTACCCTGCAACATCTTGTGTCCCCAGTTACAATGCCTCTTGCATCCTCTATGACCTTACCTAGCAGTTTTTCTCCGTATATCCCGGTATTACTTTCCAATATACCATAGCTACGACTCAAGCATCAGCACCAACCACAGAGATGCAAAGAACACTTCTTTACATTCATTTCCACGCAGTAGAAGTAATACCAGTTCCTTGCATATCACCATATTCGATTTGCTGCTTCAGGCAAAACTACCGTGAACTACTTGAAAACATGTGGTACAGTTGATATCGCCCGCAGCCGACACCCTCCCGCACTAGCTAATATCCCCAATAGCTGACAACCCCTAACAGTTGACATCCCCAGTAAGTCTCATACCCAGTAGATACACACTGTCAACTTCTGATGGCTGGCCGGTGTGGCCGAGCGGTTCTAGGCGCTTCAGTCTGGAACCGCGCGACCACTGCGCGACCACTTCGGTCGCAGGTTCGAATCCTGCCTCGGGCATGGATGTGTGTGACGTCCTTAGGTTAGTTAGGTTTAAGTAGTTCTAAGTTCTAGGGGACAGATGACCTCAGATGTTAAGTCGCATTGTGCTCAGAGCCATTTTTAGCGTCTGGTGATAGACTACTATCAGTCAGACTCAATTTGGTGACTAATCGCTCTTGCTTGTTAGAAGAAGTCTCTACTTGCTTTGCTGAATAGATTAGCTGTTGTCTATGCATATACACTGACACACACCAGTAGCTGCACGTACACGATATTATTTAAGATCTAGTAACTGACATCTGCTGCTCATAAACACTGTAGTTTCTGCCAATACAATGCTACTTAAGATTAGGTTTTGAAGCATACAATTTGAGCTCTGAATGTATATTTGTTTGGAACTGTTAACTGTCACTGCCTTGTCCGTTTAGCTTATTATTTTGTTCCAGGTTTCCAACTGTAACTTGACATAGAGACACAGAAGATTATTTTCGAGTACAAGAATACCCAAGCTCTGGAAGCTTTTATGCCCGTAACAAGTGCTACTGAAATGTACAGAGTCCCCAGAACAAACCCACTACAGAGAAGCCTACATCACACTTGTCCGTCGCTACTGGAATATTGCTCCGCGGTGTGGAATCCTTACAGATACGACTGACGGAGGATATAGAAAAAGTGCAAAGAAGGGCAGCTCGTTTCGTGTTATCGCGCAATAGGGATGAGAGTGTCACCGATATGATACGCGAGTTGGGGTGGCAGTCACTGAAAGAAAAGGCGGTTTTCTTTGCGGCGAGATCTAATTACGAAATTTCATTCGCCAACTTTCTCTTCAGAAAGTGAAAATATTTTGTTGACACCCACCTACGTAGGGAGAAATGATCATCATAATTAAATAAGAGAAATAGGAGCTCGAACGGAAAGATTTAGGTGTTCCTTTTCCCACGCCCCATTCGAGAGTGCAATGGTAGAGAAGTGGTATGAAAATGGTTCGATGAACCTTCTGCCAGGCACTGAAGTGTGAATTACAGAGTAACCATGTAGATGTAAATGAACAATTCTACTGTATAAAAATTCTGGTAAGTATCCAGTTCAAAGGTGATAGTACCCCCCCTATATAATGGGTGAAGTATATGAAGCTTGGTTAAGCAGATCATGAATAAACAAAAGAATAATTCCCTATCAACAGAAGTCTACTAATAGGAAATGTCCATAGACTAGTTGTCGGGAAGCTGGGTAACCAATTCAAAGATGAGGTAACCGGATAACAAGTGGATACAATGTTTTTTACAAATACACATAAAAATTACACAAAGAATTACATTGACGATGAGACGCAGTGTTACTGATAAAAGACCGAGGAACGGATATGTACCGTATGTTATAATGGAGGAGGAGAAGAAGAAGGAGACAGAGCAAGACGAATAAGATAAAGACGGCAAAGCAAAAGAAAATGATGCATTCATGAAGGCATAAGGTGGAAGTACTGTACGAAAAGAAAAAGAAGAGTATGATTATGATGAGGAATATGATAATGATGATGAGGAAGAAAATGATTACAATGAGGAAGATGGCTTTCACGACTGAAAGATGATTTCAAAAAAATCTCCAGCAGATATCAACCGAAATAATGCGAATGAGTTGGTAGAGCGATCACTTTTCGACTTCTGCATCTACATATACAATCCACAAGCCACTGAATGGTGTGTGACGGAAGATACCACGTACCACTGCTTGTTACTTCTTTTCTTGTTCCACTCGTTAATGGAGAGAGGGAAAAATGACCATTTATACACCTCCACACAAGCCCTATTTTCGCTTGTCTCGTCTCGAAATGTATGCTGGTGACAGCAGTATCATTCTGCAGTCAGCTGCAAACGTCTGTTCTCTAAATTTTCTCAATATTTAGCGAAATACGTCGTCTTCCCTGAAGGGAGTCCCATTCGAGTTCACGAAGCATGTCCCTAGCACTTGTGTGTTGGTCGAAACTTGCTAGCTTCGAAGTTAGTATGCACCAACTGACTTACAATGAAACAATATGTGTTGAAGACATATTCAAGAAGTGTCGATTACTGCTTGAAGTTGTGGAAATTAAAGTGAAAGTGTCAGTGGAGTGTTACAAATGAGAACATTAAGTCTTACCCAGAGAAAAGAAGCGCTTAGATAAATTATTATAAACTTAATCGATTCAGGAGGATCCTTGCTTATTGAATCCAGGCTGAGTAAGAGGATGGGAAATATCTCCATCTTCTCGGAGGTTTTCATCAGTATCAACAAAAAGCACTTGCATTCCGATCATATTGCTACGCATTCCACGATGTATTGGTGACCTACTCTTTGCCAAAACAAGATTTTTCACTGTTTACTTTTATAGGTCTTTTTGCACTATAGGGTGTGATTTTTATGTATTTAGATGAATTTAATGCATGATACAAAGATCTGACTACACTCATAGAGCATGCAAGATCCTGAACAGCAATCGATCTTCCATTATTAACCAGCGCTGCTTAACCAAAAATTTCTATAAGTAGTGCCAATATGCAAGGTGCGAGTATTTTAATAAGTAATATGGAAAATTTGGATGTGCAAACGTGTGACTGTAAGATCCAGTTTTCTTGCAAATTGTGCTTTTTTGCTCAAAATCTTGCATATTTTCAGAAACGACGCAAGCTTATGTATAAGCTTATTACGACTTCACTGTAATGTTCAGTATGCCATTCCATCAATGTGTCATACAGATTCCACTATATGTCAACAGGAGATGAAAGCGATTTACACTGCAAGGTAAAGTTAAATCCTAGCATGGAGTGTTTAGAGTGTTTGTCTAAATTTGATACCTGTTATAGAGTCGAATTTATACGTGGTAATAACACTGTTTACTTCGGTAACTCTCGTCGACAAGTGCTCTTTAAGTTGTAAATTAGATCGGCAGTAGTGCCCACGAGTATTTTGTAATGTGGAGTGCGTGTTGTATTATGGCAACTGAATGTCAGCAGGACGAGACTTCTCGGGACAAGCAAAACTCTTAGTCAGCGAGTCCAGTCTTGCTGTAGTCTGCCTACCTTGTGACACTTGATGTAGAAACATTGCAAGTTAGACCCTTCACGTAATTTTTGGGATAAATACTTTTGAACATAACACAAAAAATTCAGAGTTTTGGAATATTTTTCAGCACGATCAAGTTGGCTATATTATGGCTCGCTTTCTCATTTTAATGGCCTGTAAAATACTCTGCTGTGATTTGCTGTCTCATGTTAATAGTACATTGTGATTGTGTGGAGGCTGAAGTGGTGTAAAGGAAGACGGGAGGGGAATGGCAGAGGGGCCTGATCACGTAACCCTTCCAAGGTCATTGTCCCCGCCCCCTGATTTGTTCTATATGATAATAAAAAGCTTTTTACTAAGTGTGCCAAAATTCCCGTAGACATTCCATATGATTAGTCTCTAGATAGAGGACTCTGCCATCGCCCATGCTATCTCTTGGTCGTAATAAACATCCAATGCAAAATATCAGCAAAATACGCAGTTATGCATATTTTAGCATACAACCACTAATAAAATGAACATAATCCTGAACAACGACTAGTGCTTGTATGCTAAAATAGCTAAAATACACACATCAAAAAAAGTTTTGCATCATCCCGGTTCCCAGAAATCCTGACGATAGACATTGACTGTGGATATCGTACAACAGACACAGCCCCTTTGACTGTTCAGAGATGTCACTAAACCCGCCCAAACATGTAAACAACCATGCATGAGCTGCGCCTATTAGACGGAGCCGATCAACTCCAGTCGTTACACCAGAAAGGAGGTACACGGCTCGTGTTGTCTGTAGTTCAACCATGCCTAGACAGTCAATACCGCGGTTCGATCGCGTCTGCATTGTTACTTTGTGCCAGGAAGGGCTTTCAACAAGGGAAATGTCCAGACGTCTCGGAGCGAACCAAAGCTATACTGTTCGGACACGGAGGTGATACAGAGAGAGAGAGAAAGGAACTGTCGATGACATGCCTCGGTCAGGCCGCCCAATTGCTACTACTGCAGTGGATGACCGCTACCTCCGGATTATGGCTCGGAGGAACCCTGACAGCAACGCCACCATGTTCAATAATGCTTTTCGTGCAGCCACAGGATGTCGTGTTACGACGCAAACTGTACTCAATAGGCTGCATGATGCGCAACTTCACTCCCGAAGTCCATGGTGAGGTCCATCTTTGCAACCACAACACCATGCAGCGTGGTACAGATGGGCCCAACAACATGACGAATGGACCGCTCAGAATTGGTATCACGTTCTCTTCACCGATGAGTGTCGTATATGCTTTCAACCGGATAATCATCGGAGACGTGTTTGGAGGCAACCCGATCAGGCTGAAAGCCTAAGACACACTGTCCAGCGAGTGCAACAAGGTGTAGGTTCCCTGCTGTTCTGGGGTGGCATTATGTGAACATGGAAGGCGCCGTAACGGCTGTACTATACGTGAATGCCATCCTCCGACCGATAGTGCAAGCATATCGGCAGTATATTGGCGAGGCATTCGTCTCCAGCGACGACATTTGCGCCCCCATCGCGCACATCTTGTGAGTGACTTCCTTCAGGATAGCGACATCCCTCGACTAGAGTGGCCAGCATGTTCTCCAGACAGGAACCCTGTCGAACGTGCCTGGGATAGATTCAAATTGCTGTTTATGGACGACGTGACCCACCTACCACTTTGAGGGATCTACGCCGAATAGCCGTTGAAGAGTGGGACAATTTGGACCAACAGTGTCTTGATGAATCTATGGATAGTATGCCATGACGAATACCCAGGTATGCATCAATGCAAGAGGATGTGCCGCAGGGTATTAGAGGTAACGGTGTGTAGGCTACAGCAATCTCGACCATCACCTCTGAAGGTCTCTCTGTATGGTTGTACAACATGCAATGTGTGGTTTTCATGAGATATAAAAAGGGCGCAAATGATGTGTATGTTGATCTCTATTCCAATCTTTTGTACAGGTTACGGAACTCTCGGAACCGAGTCGATGCAAAACTTTTTTGATGTGTGTATTTATAAGGTTTATCTTACAGAGTGCCAATGACTGAACTATATGAAATAGAATCGTCATAACTTCTGAACGGTTTGCGTTAGAACGTTGGAACTGCACGGTTGGCCGCGGGACATAATGGAATTAGTATGCTCCGTATGGTATGGTTTAGCGACTAAACGCACTTTCATTTGGATGGGTTCGTCAATAAGCAAAACTTTGCATCTGGGGAACTGAGAATAAGCGTTTCGCGATCGAGAAGTCTGTTCAGCGTCAGTGGGTGACTGTGTGGTGTGCAATGTCCATTCAAGGAATAATTCCTTCATGGCACGATAAGTACCGAATGGTACGTGAAGGTTTTGTAAGATGAATTCATCCCCATTATTCAAAGTACGCTGATTTCGACAAGATGCAGTTCATGTAAGACGGAGCTCGACCCCAGCGAACGAGGAGAGTGTTTGATATCCTGTTGGAGCACTTTGGAGACCGCATCTGGCTGTGGAGTACCAGAGGCCACTAGCATGGGCCTCGATTGGCAGCCATATTCTCCGGATCTGAACGCATGCGACTCCTTTTTGTAGGGCTACATTAAAAACAATAACAAGGATGTCTTTCAAAGAATTACACTCCTGGAAATGGAAAAAAGAACACATTGACACCGGTGTGTCAGACCCACCATACTTGCTCCGGACACTGCGAGAGGGCTGTACAAGCAATGATCACACGCACGGCACAGCGGACACACCAGGAACCGCGGTGTTGGCCGTCGAATGGCGCTAGCTGCGCAGCATTTGTGCACCGCCGCCGTCAGTGTCAGCCAGTTTGCCGTGGCATACGGAGCTCCATCGCAGTCTTTAACACTGGTAGCATGCCGCGACAGCGTGGACGTGAACCGTATGTGCAGTTGACGGACTTTGAGCGAGGGCGTATAGTGGACATGCGGGAGGCCGGGTGGACGTACCGCCGAATTGCTCAACACGTGGGGCGTGAGGTTTCCACAGTACATCGATGTTGTCGCCAGTGGTCGGCGGAAGGTGCACGTGCCCGTCGACCTGGGACCGGACCGCAGCGACGCACGGATGCACGCCAAGACCGTAGGGGACCGCACCGCCACTTCCCAGCAAATTAGGGACACTGTTGCTCCTGGGGTATCGGTGAGGACCATTCGCAACCGTCTCCATGAAGCTGGGCTACGGACCCGCACACCGTTAGGCCGTCTTCCGCTCACGCCCCAACATCGTGCAGCCCGCCTCCAGTGGTGTCGCGACAGGCGTGAATGGAGGGACGAATGGAGACGTGTCGTCTTCAGCGATGAGAGTCGCTTCTGCCTTGGTGCCAATGATGGTCGTATGCGTGTTTGGCGCCGTGCAGGTGAGCGCCACAATCAGGACTGCATACGACCGAGGCACACAGGGCCAACACCCGGCATCATGGTGTGGGGAGTGATCTCCTACACTGGCCGTACACCTCTGGTTGATCGTCGAGGGGACACTGAATAGTGCACGGTACATCCAAACCGTCATCGAACCCATCGTTCTACCATTCCTAGACCGGCAAGGGAACTTGCTGTTCCAACAGGACAATGCACGTCCGCATGTATCCCGTGCCACCCAAAGTGCTCTAGAAGGTGTAAGTCAACTACCCTGGCCAGCAAGATCTCCGGATCTGTCCCCCATTGAGCATGTTTGGGACTGGATGAAGCGTCGTCTCACGCGGTCTGCACGTCCAGCACGAACGCTGGTCCAACTGAGGCGCCAGGTGGAAATGGCATGGCAAGCCGTTCCACAGCACTACACCCAGCATCTCTACGATCGTCTCCATGGGAGAATAGCAGCCTGCATTGTTGCGAAAGGTGGATATACACTGTACTAGTGCCAACATTGTGCATGCTCTGTTGCCTGTGTCTATGTGCCTGTGGTTCTGTCAGTGTGATCATGTGATGTATCTGACCCCAGGAATGTGTCAATAAAGTTTCCCCTTCCTGGGACAATAAATTCACGGTGTTCTTATTTCAATTTCCAGGGTTGTATTAACTGGTTCTCAGAAAATGGACTCTCCCTTAATTTTGGAAAAACTCATTATACTCAGTTCTGTACACCGAAGAGAGTCAACTGACAATTGATGTAGCATATGAACAGGGCTCAGTTAACAGGGTAGATTTCTCCAAATTTTTGGGTGTTCACATTGATGACAACCTGAACTGGAAGAAGCATATATTGAGTTTCTCAAACAATTTAGTTCAGCTTCTTTCGCTCTTCGTATAATCGCTAGTCTTAGTAATGAACAGATCAGCCTTCTAACGTGCTTCGCATATTTCCACTCAACAGTGTCTTATGGAATAGTTTTCTGGGGTAACGCACCACTTAGACATAAAGTATTGATTGCACAAAAGAGAGTAGTGAGAATAATTAGTGGTGTTCACCCAAGGTCGCCATGTAAGGCACCTATTCAAGGAGTTAGGTATTTTAACTGCACCATCAGAGTACATATATTCGCTAATGAAATTCGTTATAAATAATCAATCTCAAGTCGCGAAGAACAGAGATGTTCATAAGTACAATACTACAGGGAAAAATAACCTTTCCTATCCGTCATTGAAGCTGCCAGGAGTACATTATTCAGCAACAAAAATCTTTGATCATTTTCCCAACAAAATTGTCTGGCAGGTAGATGAAGTTTTAAATCGAGCTTAAGATCATTTCTTTTGGACAACTCCTTCTGTTCCCTGGACGAGTTTCTGTTTCAGAAATAGTAAAATAAAAAAAATCGTACCTCTAAATGTAGTTGCATGTGTAGAACTAAACATTTCAGTAATATTAATATTAGCACTATTCATGTGTGTGTATATATATCTTGTAATCTGACTTGTTCCACATCATATCGATAAAATAATCGTAAAAATGATCTATGGAACATGACATAACTAATACTAAAACGATTGGTGAACTGAAAACAGTCATTTAGGAGTTCATCGACACATCGATGTTGCGACACTCGAGCGGGTCATGCAGAATTTCGCTATTCGTCTGCGCCACATCATCGCCAAGGATGGCAGGCATATCGAACATGTCATTACCTAAATCCGAGTATCTGTAGTGACGTTTTCATGTTGAATACAGTGTGTGCACGCCGTATTCTGTAACTAATTTACTTTTTTTTTCTTCATATAGTTCAATAACTATGACCCTGTAACAACCGCATTAGCCTGGCTAACTAGAATCGCGTGGATAATCACCTCGTCACCTGCTGCAGAGTGCTTGGTGCTCCTTTATTGAATGGCAGCTGCTACTGCTGCATGTTCTCACGCCTTGGAAAGTGTAGCCGGACACGAGATGTGAGAATCAAAGATGTACAGCTTCGTCACAGACAAATAACGTCTTCTAACAACGTGCCCGGATACTTGAACTCGTGATAACCGTCTCCTGAAAAGTGGCGATGACAAAGATCTGTACATCGTGGCGAGAATTCAATAAGAACGTTCTCACATCTTCATGCAAACAAAGAGATAGTAGAAGCTTCTCACATGTTCCTTAATAGAATTCAGTCCAACCGCAAACACGTCACAATCTCAAGAAAGAATATTTTTATATGCACTCAGTTGTTTGTTCACAAAAAAGTAGCAAAGAATGTTGTATTACATATAGGTCACATACGAGGTTGACTGAGCCTGCAGGCTACTACAGGATTCTCAACTTCATGTTTGTTCGAAAATACATCGCAGTTGATTATTAAAATCAAACGAGTTATTAAAACTGACACATGCATTTGATTGCTGTTAATAGGATACCACATAAAATGCAATTAACCGATGTTTCCTCAGCCCTAGCGGGACAGCGATGTTTTATAAGTCTGCTGACGACACATTCACGATATAACATACGTTGCTGACCACTACAATTGATATCCTGGGACGGATAGTACATTGGAGCGCCAAAGAAACTGGTATAGCCACGCGTATTCAAATACAGAGATATGTAAACGGGCATAATACGGCGCTGCGGTCGGCAAGGACTGTATAAGACAACAACTGACGCAGTTGTTAGATAGGTTACTGCTGCTACAATGGCAGGTTATCAACATTTGCGTGAGTCCGCGGACGAGCGATGGGACAGAGAATATCCGAGGTAGCGATGAAGTTTGGATTTTCCAGTACGACCATTTCACGACTATACCGTGAATATCAAGAATCCGGTAAAACATTAAATCTCCGACATCGCTGCGGCAGGAAAAAGATAGTGCAAGAACTGGACCAACGACGACTGAAGAGAATCGTCCAGTGTGACAGAAATGCAACCCTTCATCAAGTTGTTGCAGATTTCAATGCTGGCCCATCAACAAGTGTCAGCCTGCGAACCATTCAAAAAAACATAATCACTGATATGGGCTTTCAAAGCCGAAGGCTCACTCGTGTACCCTTGATGACTGCACGACACAAAACTTTACGCCTCGCCTGGGCCCGTCAACACTGACATTGGACTGTTGATGAACGGAAACACGTTGCCTTGTCGGACGAGTCTCGTTTCAAACTGTATCGAGCGGATGGATGCGTACAGGTATGGAGACAACCTCAAGGATCCATGAGCCCTGCATGTCAGCAGGAGACTGTTCAAGCTGGTGGAGACTATGTAATGGTGTGGGGCGTGTGCATTTGGAGTGACATGGGACTTCTGATACGTCTATATACAACTTTGACGGGTGACACGTATTTAAGCATCCTGTCTGATCAGGTGCATCCATCCAACGCCATTGTGCTTTCTGAGGGACTTGGGCAATTCCAGCAGGACAATGCGATACGCCACACGTGCATAGTTGCTAGAGTGGCTCCCGGAACACTCTTCCGAATTGAAACGCTTCCGTTTGCCACCAAACTCCCCAGACATGAGCGTTATTGAGCAAATCTGGGATGCCTTGCAACGTGCTATTCAGAAGGGCTCTCCACCACCCTCTCGTACTCTTACCGGTTTTTGGACAGCCCTGCAGATTTCATGGTGTCAATTCCCTCTCGCACTACTTCAGGCATTAGTCGAGTCCATGTCACGTCGTGTTGCGGCACTTCTGCGATCGCGTGGGGGCGCTACACGATACTAGACAGGTGTACCAGTTTGTTTGGCTCGTTAGTGTATATGACGATGATGGTGATGATATCTCATACTCTGAGCAGTGTAGGGAACGATGCGGGAGACCCGCACCACCAACTAGGCAAGGTCGTAGCGGAAGTGGTTTGCCATTGCCTTCCTCCGACCGTAATGGGGATGAATAATGATGATGAAGAATACATAACACCCAGTCATCTCGAGGCAGGGAAAATCCCTGACCCCGCCGGGAATCGAACCCGGGACCCCGTGCGTGGGAAGAGAGAACGCTACCGCAAGATCACGAGCTGCAGACTTAGTGTGTAACTGGCAGTCTAATGAAAACGAGAGCGATGGAAGATTAGTAAGCAAACTGCGTATTTTTCAAAAGTAAGTGCCATAAATGTTGAGGCCTTTATTCCACTGTGAGATAAGTCCGTCAGTGCCTTCGTGGAAAAATGTTTGCGGTTGCCTACGGAATCATGAGTGTACCCAGACACGTACCTCATCGCCCGACTTAATGCGACAGCCACACTAATACCTTCCTAGAAGAGTCCAAATGCGGAAATCGCATGGGACATCTCGGTACTGTGTGGAGCATGTGTGAGGGCTTCGCAGTGAAACTTCTGTAGCGTATGAAGATAGTAACTGTTCCGAAAGAAACAGATACCAATGATGACAGTACAGCTTCTCTAAAAAGAAATGGTAATTAATCGAAACCCTCAGCTGCCAACAGGTGTTATACCTCAATGGGGACAGCTGAAAGTGTGCCCCGACCGGGACTCGAACCCGGGATCTCCGACTTACATGGCAGACGCTCTATCCATCTGAGCCAACGAGGGCACAGAGGATAGGGCGACTGCAGGGACTTATCCCTTGCACGCTTCCAACGAGACTCACATTCCGAACTGTCCACAACCTACATAAGTAATGTTCCTAAAGAACACAACACCTGTTGGCAGCTGAGGGTTTCGATTAATTATCATTTCTTTCTGTAGTGTAGTCGAAGCAAAGTTGGCGACATATTGGATCGCCATTTACCAGAGCCACGCTCTACCAAATCTGTGGTTCGGTGGTTTTGGTACAGTACATAAATGTAGTTAATGGTGGGATTACTTGTAGTGTCTGTAGCATTAGTAGCGAAAGAAACATACATCAATGTGTAAGAGAGAAACTGAGAGCCGATGACATCTCTTTGTTTTTTGTATTTTTTTTTCTTTTTGGACATAACTAGAACGGGACATCTCTCAGTGTTAGTCCATTAGTCGATCGCATGTTGTATATCCTTACAGAATATAAGTTGGGTTTTATAAGTAACAGAAATTATCTGATCGCGTAAATCCTCCTTTTTTTATGTAAGCAAAGCAATTACTTTTGATGCAAGTACAGTTTAGATGCACAAACATTATATCATTATATATAATGATTACATATATGAGACTTTCACATTTATCAACAATAACAGGAAACTCTGCCTTTGATCACGATGAAGAACGTCCTATTGACTATATAAGAACTTTGTTCTAGTCAATGGAACGTTCTTCATCATGATCAAAGGGAAGAGTTCCCCGTTATTGTTGATGAATGTGAAAGTCTTTTATGAATAACAAAACCATATTTTGTATAAGTTCGACGAAATATTGAAGCGATGTTTGATATATTTTTGCTTTGCGTCTTTTTTATTTTACCTTGTTTTGACGAAATAGCGTTTTCTAGCGATATTTGATAAATCTATACTGTTTTCTTTATTTTTTCTACAACATCTCTCTGTTTCAAGTTGCAAATCAACCATTTTCGATTAAAACATGAAGTAAACAGTGACATTTTCAATTTTATAGTAAACACCGTTTATTTTTACGGAAATTAGATGAGGGTTACTATGCAGAACAAAAATGTTCCGTAAGTTACCAGGCCCTTCATATATCCTCTTTCATTTTCTGGAGTGTTCACCACCTCTAGTTTCTAGGGAAATGTAGTAAGAGAATGATTGCATACCAGAAGAAAGCGACCATTATGAGGAAACGCCCGATTTGCATTCGAGACACCTAAGATACGTAACGAGGGTACGAGCTTAACTGACCGAAGCTACAAAGAAAACTACATTAGTCTACGCTTACTTACGATAGTCTACGTTAGCTTAGGATAGTTTTACAACTTTACCTCTTGCACATCCTCCATACAGTTCCAATCTTTCCCCATGCGATTTTCACATTTTTGGCGCCCTGGAGAACGACATTCGCGGCCGTCGATTCGTATCGGACGAAGAGGTGGGTGGCTGGACACACTCATGGTTCCATAAGGAACCGCAAATATTTTTCCAGGAGGGCGCTGAAGGTCTTGTCTCACAGCTGGATAAATCGTACGAACAGTTATGTCGATTATTTTTGAAATAATAAGTAGTTTACTTACTTTTTTTCCGTCTGTGTCGTTTCCATTTGATTGGCCCTTAGAAATAACGAGCTTCTACTTAGCGTCTTATGAAAGTTCTTGCAAAATGTAAATTTTTTGGATTAAGGAGACCTCTGACCGAAAAGCAGAAGCGATGAGTTGTCGGTGTCTCACAAGAAGAAAGGAAACTTGCTAGCTTTCGGAGTTACCCATTGACGTCAAAGGATAACTCCGAAAGTTAACAAGTTTTCTTTCTTTTTGTGTGACATCGACAACTCAACGCCTCTGCTTTTCGGTGACTTGCTTCCTTTAATCCAAAACTATCGACAAACTGCTTAGTGCAACTCCTCAGTAAAGCAGGAAGAACACATTATTAAACTTTTAAGGTCATTTTGAGGTACACAGCATATGAAGTTTAGTATACAGGGCAGCATCAATGCCACTATCCCTGCTGGCAGTTGAATTGTAGACACGGGTCCGTCATAGCATGCCGCTTTAACTATGTGCCAGAGTTCATCAAGCGTCGTGGACGGCGAGTGGGTTCGAAACAGCATAGCGTCAGCCCATGGGCAAGTGTCTGAAGTCGGCGGGAGAGCCGGAGTACGCGCTGAACTAGCAGACAGTCCATCAAGGCAGGACAGCGTACGTTATTTACGGACTTGCATAACCCTGCTGAAAAACAGCGTCACGGAGGCCTCAAAGCCTGGCAGAGTCACCGCCTTAAAACATCAGAGATGCAGCACTAGCTCTCCAAACAACGAATTATGCAAACCAAATGTGTACTGCGCACCACGCGGCTCCTCGTGCCGTCATGTCATGCGCTTGGCCCACATGATCATGAAAGCAGTGTGGCACTCCTGCGTCCAGTATAGTCAGCCGTCCCACTGCTGACAACTCGAGAAGCTGCAACAACTGGTCGCCGTGCCTGTTGGTTTATGATTCTCCAACAATCTTCTCACGTCACTGACATTCCCGCTTCCTGATTCGGAGTATGTGATGTGACTGAGCAGACCTGCACGAAATGTCAGTCCTCTCTGGTGTTGGGGCACATGAGATCACTGAGAACCTGAATGGCATTGGAGCAGCATTTCTCATCTCACTGGTTCCATATGGGCAAGGCAGTTGTGGGATCCTGGTCAACCCAAGCATCAATATCGCAAACAATCTCGATAGGCCGCTGTGACCGTACTAGTAGTTAGGTCGGAAAATTTTCGAGAGTGATGGTGGGGTGGTGGTAAGTTCCCATGGAACCAAACTGCTGAGGTCATCGAAAATGGCTCTGAGCACTATGGCACTTAACATCTGAGGCCATGAGTCGCCTAGAACTTAGAACTACTTAAACCTAACTAACCTAAGAACATCACACACATCCATGCCCGAGGCAGGATACGAACCGGCAACAGAAGCAGTCATGCGGTTCCAGACTAAAGCTCCTAGAACCGCTCGGCCACTCCGGCCGGTTGCTGAGATCATCGGTCCCTAGGCTTATACACTACTTAATCTAACTAAAACTAACTGACGCTAAGGACAACACACACATACCCATCCCCAAGGGAAGACTCAAACCTCTGACGGGGGGAGCCGCAGGAACCATTATACGGCACCTTCGAATGCGCGGCTACCCCACGCAGCTCGGATAGTGCTTAGTACATTTGGTGTGGAGGCTAACAGCAGGCGAGAACGTTTAGTCGTGGCTGGAATAACGTGGTGGGCTTACTAGCTGGAAGGAGCACTGAGCACTAGCCACGGGAATCAGGAGACTACTAACAGAGGAGGCGGCACAGTACGGAGGTCCCACTGACTTGAAATAAAGGCTACTATTCACTGGAAAATACATAAAATGCACTACGGGTGTGCTAGAAGGATACTAAGTACAGCTTATGAATCGTGGAAATGAGATGAGCTCATTGCACATTAAAACCTGTTTATAAACAATATTTACATAATTTACATTTATGATATACGAAATGAAAGCGATGTTTCCAGCAATTAATGACAATTTACTTTTAATATTAAACAAATCTGTCAGCAGTTATAAACAACTTATTTGTTTTGTCCTCGGCCAGCCACTGTGCTTGAGCAGTTCTAGACGCTTCAGTCCAGAACTGCGCTGTTGCTACAGTCGCAGGTTCGAATCCTGCCTCAGTCATGGATGTGTGTGATGTCCTTAGGATGGTTAGGTTTAAGTAGTTCTAAGTTCTACGGGACTGATGACCTCAGATGTTAAGTCCCATAGTGCTCAGAGCCATTTTAATTTTTTCTTTTTTTTTTTGAGTCCTCAGAATACGATGGCCAGTAGATGAGCAGGTGGCGGAGCACAAGTGGGGAGAATGGTAGGGGTGGGGGTTGTGGGCAGGCGCTGTAGGGGAAATGCCGAGCTCTGGAGGGACAGTGGTATTCTGCACTGAAGCCTACATGTACATTTTTGGTAAATACTAAGAGGGACCCTCCAAACCCACATTTGCGTGGTGACTGTTCAAGTCTGTCACATCTGCTTTTGCCGGCCGCGGTGGTCTCGCGGTTCTAGGCGCGCAGTCCGGAAACGTGCGACTGCTACGGTCGCAGGTTCGAACCCTGCCTCGGGCATGGATGTGTGTGATGTCCTTAGGTTAGTTAGGTTTAAGTAGTTCTAAGTTCTAGGGGGCTAATGACCAAAGCAGTTGAGTCCCATAGTGCTCAGAGCCATTTGAACATCTGCTTTTGTAGGTATCTAAAAAGAATATCCCCAAGACTGGTTGTCTCACCTCACTAACACGTTGTGAGAGACTTCTGAAACAGTGGTTTACCATGTTTATTAACTAAGGAACTGAGAAAAAGTATAGTCAGTAGCTTATGTCTTCACTTACGTTGTTCCAGAACTCATAGCATTTCTCGTTTCACCAGCTAAAAATGGCCCTTAAATTTACATCACTTCATCGAAAAAGTCTGTAGATGGTAGAATAACACTGTAGATAATGAATTTTAGCATAATAACCATACGGCAAAAGACTGTTTGTGTGCTATCGTTGGCAAAATCTCATTTCGATGTCACTCTAGCATTGTCGCTGACGTGGCGTGATCGCAAATGAGCGCGGTACATGAGATCAGTTTTGTCGGGACTGGTGACAGATAGACACCTCCATCCAAGTCTAAAGAAAAATTCAATATATTACCTAAATTGCAGATGCAGTAACATATTATGCAATATGCACCAAACACAAAACCATTGCTATCCCTATTTTTCATTGCAAATTTTTAGGTATTTCGAGCAGTGTCTTATTTGTACGTAAATATCACAATAACTGTGACCATTCACGAAATGATGGGCAAATCATGACGATCCTGACATATAAAGCCACCAGTAAAGCAAAAATGAAATTATTTATCAAATGGATTCTGTAAAATCGTTTGAGAAATACTGCAGGGCGTACGCCTCGATTTTCTCATCCCCAATCCGCCGAAAGTTGACAAACACTGGTCGGCCTCACCTTCCGAACAAACGAATGAACTCGCCCAGCGCTTTGGACGAAAACTGATCACTGTGCATCAGCAGCTGTATCCAGCGCGGACTCTACATGCAAACAGTGCCACAACTACGAATTCCCCCACGTCATCACATTATATAAAATCAGCACGTGTCCCTGTCCACGATCCAATAAAATCCTATGTTTAGTTAACCAGATTCAGTGTTCATCGTGTATTTGAGATTAGCAACTTGAATAAGGAAACGTCAAAGCCGGATGTTGACTGAAATAGTCTCTATCAAATTCTGAAGGTGACAGGGGTAAAATACAGGGAGCGAAAGACTTCTTACAATTTGTTCAGAAACCAGATGGCAGTTATAAGAGTCGAGGGGCATGAAAGGGAAGCAATGGTTGGGAAGGGAGTGAGACAGGGTTGTAGCCTATCCCCGATGTTATTCAATCTGTATATTGAGCAAGCAGTAAAGGAAACAAAAGAAAAATCAGAGTAGTAATTAAAATCCATGGAGAAAAATTAAAACTTTGAGGTTCGTCGATGACATTGTAACTCTGTCAGAGACAGCACAGGACCTGGAAGAGCAGTTGACCGGAATTGACAGTGTCTTGAAAGGAGAATATAAGATGAAATCAACAAAATCAAAAAGTGGATAATGGAATGTAGTCGAATTAAATTGGGTGATACTGTGGATATTAGATTAGGAAGTGAGACTTTTAAAGTACTAAATGAGTTTTGCTATTTGGGGAGCAAAATAACTCAGGATGGTCGGAGTAGAGAGGATATAAAATGCAGACTGGCAATGACAAGGAAAGCGTTTCTGAAGAGAAATTTGTTAACATTTAGTATAGATTTAAGTGTCAGGAAGTCATTTCTGAAAATATTTGTATGGAGTGTAGCTATGCATGGAAGTGAAACGTGGACGATAAATAGTTTGGACAAGAAGAGAACAGAAGATTTCGAAATGTGGTGGTAGAGAAGAATGCTGCAGATTAGATGGTTACATCACATAACTAATGAGGAAGTATCGAATAGTATTGGGGAGAAGAGAAGTTTGTGGCACAACTTGACCAAAAGAAGGGACCAGTTGGTAGGACATGTTCTAAGGCATCAAGGGATCACCAATTTAGTATTGGAGGGCAGCGTGGAAGGTAAAAATCTTAGAGGGAGACCAAGAGGTGAATACACTCAACAGATTCAGAAGAAAGTACGTTGCAGTAGGTACTGGGAGATGGAGAAGCTTGCACAGGACAGAGTGGCATGGAGAGCTGCATCAGACCAGTCTCAGGAGTGAAGACCACAACGACAACAAAGCCGGATGTGGCGAGGTAGTCATAAATTTGTTCACACGTGCTAAATAAAATATGTAACAATAATTCATTATGAAGTTCCAATTTGAGCATGATTACTTAATTTAAGTTGTAATAGACATATAAGGGTGTCCCTCCTAGGAGTCTTAGCCGCATTTCCTCTGGTGTTTCGGCAGACATTTGCTATTACGTGTTTCCAGAGTACAGCAGGAGTCACCTGAAAAAAAATGCTGTTCGTCACATCTTGCATGCGACGCCCAGTCTCGACAGCTAAGTCAATTTGCTTGGCGTCACGAACAAAATGATTTTTAAAGCGGAGTTTTATTCTGCCGATTCGGCACTGCGGTCCGAAATTAGCCTAGCGTGATGCGATATACGTTTTATCGAAATGTGTTAACAAGGACAGTAAAACGCGGAGAATAACCAGAACTCCGGCAGTGACTGAACAGCTTGTGGTGGCAGCAAAGTGGTCAGGGGCGGTGCTGCGGTACTGGTTATTCTCCGTGTTTTACTGTCCCTGTTAACATGTACCGACAAAACGACTATAGCATTGCGCTAAAGAAATTTAGGAGTGCTCTATCGAACAGGTGCGTAAAATTCCGTTTTACAAACCATTTTGTCCGTAACGTGAAGCAAACCTTTCTCTTGTTATGAGCATCATTTGTTCCGGGCGACTGCAGCTATGCACGGAAAAGATGAAGAAGCCAGCACAGGATAGAGTACTAGGGAGAGCTGCATCAAACCAGTCTCAGGACTGAAGACCGCAACAACAACAACAACATACAGAGAGAAAAAAAATAAGTAAAACGTGGCTTACGACGCTTAGGAGGGACACCCGTTGTATGAGGTACTAATGTGTATTGCGTTCATTTTATAAGTATTTGTCTTTTGTTAAGTAATGTTCATCAGAGTGAGTCTTTAAAAGAGCAGAAACAGCACAGCTTGTTGTCTTCTGCCGGTGTTCTTAGCAGAGATAAGGTCTTTTGTCGGTTAGCACTCCAGGTGAGGGGTTGGCGAGTATTTCGATGGGCAAAGCACTGCAGAACGTGAGACACCACCATTCGTCGGGGTCAAAATGTTTTGTGGTTGCGAGTTAAAAACTTGGAATATTTCAGACTTTGAATTTGGTAGGGATTGATTCTTTTGTGATCAAGCGAACTTTATCCTAATTTAACTATTTCTGAGAAGCTATGACCTTTAGTAATTTTGCAGTGTTTCATGATTTAAAAAAACCGCGTACCGAAGCTGTTCTGTATTAGTCATGACAATCATGATGACTCTGAATATTTGTGAAATGTCGTGCCAACGACATTTGAGGTTTTGCTACTGGTTCTTCTTGGATCGATACTCGGCATGCACTTATTCCGTATATGCAACTGTCTATAGACGCTCTGCTTGCAGAAACGTAACTAGACTGATAGAGAAACAATCGCAACACCAAAAATAAAATTAATGGAGAGAAATGAACTTTCTGGAATATATTTGTCTGGGTAAGATATTTAAGTCATTAACATTGAAAGATCGCAAGTTAATGAAAGGGCGAGATAGACCATGTGAAATGCTGGTACATTAATAATCAGTGTAACCGCCAGAGTGTTGAATGAAAGCATGCAAACGTGCATGCATTTTCCCGTTTAGGTGCTGGATGTCAGTTTGTGCGTTGGAGATCCATAATTGTTGGGTGGGCAATGCAGGGACAGTTAATACTGCTTGTGAATGACGCTGGAGTTGTCCTCCGATGATGTCCCATATGTGCTCTATTGGAGACAGATCTGGAGATCGATTACGACAAGGCAATACATAGACACTCTATTGGGTGACAACAGCGGCATATGTGGGAACGTTATCCTATTGGAAAACGCCCCCTGGAATGCTGTTCATGAATAGCAGCACGAAAAGTCAAATCATCACATTTAAGCACAAATGTTTAGTCAGAGTGTGTGGGATAAGCGCGAGAGAGCTCCTGCTGTCATACTAAATCCCACCCCAGACCATAACTCCAGGTTTATGCTGCGTGTTTTTAGCACTCAGACAGACTGGTTGCAAGCACTCAACTGGCCTCCTTCTAACCATCACACTGGCATCAAAGCATCACCAGCAATCACCAGAAAACACAACAGATCCCCACCCTGCCCTCCAACGATTTCTCATCTGGCACCACAAAGGTCGCAAATCGCAGTGGTTTGGGGTCAGTGGAACGCACGCAGCAGGGCATCTGCATCAGAGCTGTCCTCAAAGTAACCGATCTGTGACAGTTCGTTATGTCACTGAGGTGGCAACTGCTGCTCTAGTTGGTGCTGCAGATGCAGTACGATGCTCCAAAGCCATAATCAGAATACGAAGGTCTTCCGTTTCAGTAGTCCCACTTGCCTGTCTGGAGTCTGGTCTTCTTGTGCATGTACATTCTCTTGACCACCGCTGCCAGCAGTCATGTACAGTGGCTACATTCTTGCATGTCTTTCTGCAGTATCGCAGAAGAAATTTCCAGATTTTCGTAGCCCTATTACACGACCCCATTAAAACTCAGTGAGGTGTTCATAAAGGCCGGCCGGAGTGGCCGTGCTGTTCTAGGCGCGCAGGTTCGAATCCTGCCTCGGGCATGGGTATTTCTGATGTCCTTAGGTTAGTTAGGTTTAATTAGTTCTAAGTCCTAGGCGACTGATGACCTCAGCATTTAAGTGGCATAGTGCTCAGAGCCGTTTGAACCATTTTGTTCATAGAGGCGATTTTGTCGCCATAAGGGCACTCTTGGCTAATATCAACTCACCATGTCCAGTCTCAAAGATAACTAATACTCACGACAGTTGCAGTATGTATTTAAAGGAAACCTGAATTGCAACCTCAGACTGGCAGAATGGCGCTACTAGCGTCACTCTTATTTTACTGGCGCAAAATTTGAATAGATGTCATCTTTTAGGTGTGGCAACAAGCTTACCGACTTTCGTTTATGTCGCACAACTCCTCCCCGGCGCTGCGCTGTTTATTATACACAGCTGCTTCAACATTGCTCTGTAGTGGGAACTTTTGACACCGATTGTATCAGCAACACCAAATGTAGTGAGAAGAGGTAGAAGGCACCTTTGAAGACTCGTCCGAGCTTTCCAAGTGATGTAGTGTTTCCAACTACAGTGCCACATTCCCTTTGTGTCCCCGGGCCCCGCAATGCTGAGGACACCGCTTCGCTGTCTGAGAAACGACTCGGCGCGGAAAGGCTGCCTCAGTGACCCGTGCAATGCATAGCTATGTGTCGGACTTGTGTCGCTGCGATGTCAGGATGCACCGACTGTTGACTCAGTGGTCTTCACTCCTGCCGCCTCAGCGTCGCTCGACGGGTGCCGCAGGCGGCCCGCTGCACGCTTCTTTGCTGTCGTGGTTCAGATCATGGGCGACAACAAGCGCCTGCTATCCGACGTCCGAATCTGTGGCCCTCGTCTCTGGATGCCTCCAGCGTGTGTTAGGAGCCAAGATGACTGCCTGCAGTAGTGAGCCGTGGAGTCGCCCATCACTGGCCCGCGTTGGCCTCAGAGGATCGAACCAGCGACCCGCCGTGGACTGGTATGCTGGCGCCCCATCTGCTGCCGTGTGTAGCCAGTAGTGTGGCATGGCCCGCCGCCCAGGAGAGCTGTCACTCTTGAATGCCTTGTTAGAAAACTAGCACCTATTTATATGCGGCTATGTGCCTCTGTTTTGCAAACGCGCCCCTCCAAGCCACGCACTCATAACACCTAGGCAGTACAGCTGGCCCCTTCTGCCTGTAACTTGCGCCATGAAAAACCGCTGCATTTACTTTTTTCGGCTTGTCTACGGCCCTGTGGCCTCCATTCTACTTTGAAACCGCTGGTAGCGTAACTTAGTGTCAACAGTTCTGCGCCTGGCTGTGACTTGTGCGCTCCAAAATATTGCACCAAAATTGACTTTTCCTGTCCCAAACGGTAGTGCCGCTACAGCCAGTGTGATATCAATTTATGGGCGGACACCATTCCCAAATATACACTGGAATGGACCCACAAGTCGTTGCAAGTCCCCTACAAGAATATTGAGCCACGCTGCCCCTAATAGCCATCCGTAATTGCAAAAGTGTCGCTGGTAAAGGACGATGTTTATTGCCTTATCTTTCGATTATGACCCATAAAAGTTGGATGGGATTCATGTCACGCGACATGGGTTACCAAACCATTTACTCGAATTGTGCAGAATCATCTTTAAACCAATTGTGAACAATTGTGGTCTGGTGGCATGAGATCGTTCTTTGGGAACATGAAGTCCATGAATGGCCAGAGTTGGTCTTCAAGTCGACGAACATAGCCGTTTCCAATCAATGATCACCTCAGCTGGACCAAAGGGCCCAGTTCATTGAATATAAACACAACACACACCATTATAGAGCCAAAACCAGCTCGCACAGTGCCTTGTTGACAAATTGGATCAATGTCTTCTTGGGGTCTGCGCCACAGTCGAACCCTGCTATGAGCTCTTACCAACAGAAATCGGGACTCATCCGACCAGGCCATGGCTTTACAGCCGTCTAGAGTCCAACCGATGTGGTCACGAGCCCAGGAGAGCCGCTGCAGGCATGTCGTTCTATTGGCAAAGGCACTTGCGTCGGTCGTTTGCTGCCATACCCCTTAACGTCAAATTTCGCCGCACTGCACCAACAGATACGTTCGTCGTACGTCCCCCATTCATTTCTGCGGTTATTTCACGCAGTGTTGCTTACCTTTTAGCACTGGCAAATCCCTGCGAACGCTGCTGCTGTGTATCGTTAAGTGAAGGCGATTGACCACTGCGTTCTCTGTGCTGAGAAGAAAACCTGAAACTTGGTATTCTCGATCCACTCTCGACATTTTAGATCTCTGATTATTGAATTACCTAACGAGTTACGAAATGCAACGTCCCATGCGTCTAGTTACAAGCACCATTCCGCATTGAAAGTCTGTAAATTCCAGACGGATGGCCATAAATTAATCTGAAACTGAACCTTCTTTATTTAAATGTGTGTGTCTGTACTTAAATTACTGAATGACTGAGACCCACAATATCCTAGCACAACCCAATATGAAGGCTCAAAAAAAGATAACCTGACCTCAAATAATTAATTCAAAAGAATGGCCCTGACTAAAAAGAAATCTTAACAAGAACTTATACATTTCATTAAGCACTTACCTCATAAAAATCGTCTTTACACGAGCTACCGAAATACAGCGAGCATCAATACTGCCAGCTAAATAAAATATTCTAACTACTAAACCCACTAACAACTGAGAGGTATGTGATTAGAAAAGGAAAGATTTTATTGCAAACCAAATAATGTACTTTTTACCTTAATAATGTGACATCCAGTTCAAACACGAATATAAATCGTCATTGACATCCAGTACAAAGATATATAATCATGAATAATTTTCAATCTCCAAGTCGGATACTTCCAGATCGTTAACCTACGCAATCGCTTCAGACCTCTACCCTGCATCAATGCTAATTTCTCACATTTAACATCCACCACTGCTAGCTGTTCACCTCCAGCTTCCATCACTGCTGGCGCCTAACTTCCAGCTGTCCAACAGTACTGCCGATTAACTTCCAACAACGAGTCCGACCAGGCACAGCGTCTCTTACAAAGTGCAGTCAGAGATCCAATGCAAAGCGCTACACAGCGCTGCCAACACAGAGCAGACCACTTGCAAAACCTTTCCACATGAATCACCTGAGCACAAATGACAGCTTTGCCAATTCTCTGCCCCTTATACGTTGTGTAAGTGATACTACCGCTCTTTGTATTTCTGCAGATAGTTATCCAATGACTTACCTCACCTCCGTGTACTGTATTCCAAATATTCCGGTGCCTCCAGATCTCTCCCTTGTATGGAGCTACCTCTCACGAACCCTGTATCAAGTGCTTGCAACAATTAAATTGCGCTCTTTTCAATTTTCCACCAGGCGGTTCCTCTTTCATTTCTTCCCTTCATTCCAACGTTCCTCTGCTATTTTTCCTTCTCACCCTGTTGCCACTGTCGAATTTGTTCCGCGTCGCTATGAAATTTTCCTTTTTACTTAAGGAACTGAATAATGGATTTTAGCTTGTCAGACTTCGTTTCATCATCTGGACAACTCTAACTACTGCGATGCCTCGTGGTTATGATCATCCTTTCATTGTGCTGTTCATAACAGGTCAATCACGTGGATGTTACCTTGTTCTTTATTGGACAAACTCCTGCATTACTAAAGAGCTCGAGACACCAATGGTCTTCGATGTATAAAGGAATATTTCTTGACACATACGTCTTACTTGATTATCAATGTCGACTCTCCAGGTTGCACTGCAAACGCGCGGTTCAACTATTCATGGCACAGCGTACGTGCTTTATGTTTCATTTTAGTGACCTTGCGGTTTTCCCAAGTCTTGTAAGATGTAAAGTTAACAATGCCTTAACCTACTCACTGGCTTACTTTCATTCTTTGAGTTGTGACCATGATGCTTGCTACATTATATTTGTTGACGTTGTGGTATTCACATAGTGGGTTCCTTCCTCCTTACCCTGACTTTATTATACATCACGGATGTCTGTTTTCGCGCGTCAACGCCTTTCTTAGTTAATGTTATGTTGTTTCCAATTACGCACTTGTACCTCTTATCCCTTGCTACTACCCGGTAGAGTGTTTCTGGTATATTCCTTTACAATCACATTCTAATTTAACCACCTACTTACGGTGTTGCTGACTGAAATCCACTGAGATGCAAGACGTCGTGGGATAGCGATATGCACACATCCAGATGGCGCTAATATCGCACATACCAGGTGCAACAGGGCCAATGGCCTCGCCGCAGTGGTAACACCGGGTTTCCGTCAGATCGCCGAAGTTAAGCGCTAACCGCAGCCATGGTCTCCGAACTGATAGTCCATGCTGCTGCAATCGTTATCCAACTGTTCGTGCAGATGGTTGTTGTTCCCACCTGTTGACTCAGGGATCGAGAATTGGCTGCACGATCCGTTACAGCCATGCAGATAAGATGCCTGTCATCTCGACTGCTAGTCATACCAGGCCGTTGGGATCCAGCACGGCGTTCCGTATTACCCTCCTGAACCCACCGATTCCATATTCTGCTAACAGTCTTTGGATCTCGGCCAACGCGAGCAGCAATGTCGCGATACGCTAAACCGCAATCGCGATAGGCTACAATCCGACTTCTTCTTAAAGATAGGAACGTTGCAATTGCACTATCTGAACAAAGTAATCTGATAGCTATTAGTGAACATTAACATGGTGTGTGTCCACTCTCGCCTTTATAACCATGTTTCACTCTGTTGGGGACACTTTTAATGATGTATCTGAATGTCGTTGGGGGAATAGTAGCCCACTCTTCCTTAAAAGTCGAAACCAGATAAGGTAGTGATGTTAAACACTGGGGTCTGAAGCAAAATCGACGTGTTAACTCATCCCGCACATACTCCATTGGTTTCATGTCGGGACTTGTACTGTGTTATGCCCCTCTGATCCGTGTGGGGCGGCGTGGCGAGACTTGACTCTAATCTGTATACTGACAACAGCCCATCCGTCCTCATAAGCGACTTCTAATCAAGCTGCGGAGCTATGGGGTATCGTCTCAGTTGTGCGACTGGATTCGTGATTTCCTATCAGGAAGGTCGCAGTTCGTAGTAATAGACGGCAAATCATCTAGTAAAACTGAAGTGATATCAGGTGTTCCCCAGGGAAGCGTCCTGGGACCTCTACTGTTCCTGATCTATATAAATGACCTGGGTGACAATCTGAGCAGTTCTCTTAGACTGTTCGCAGATGATGCTGTAATTTACCGTCTAGTAAGCGATTTAGAAAAGATTGCTGTATGGTGTGTCAGGTGGCAGTTGACGCTAAATAACGAAAAGTGTGAGATGATCCACATGAGTTCCAAAAGAAATCCGTTGGAATTCGATTACTCGATAAATAGTACAATTCTCAAGGCTGTCAATTCAACTAAGTACCTGGGTGTTAAAATTACGAACAACTTCAGTTGGAAGGACCACATAGATAATATTGTCGGGAAGGCGAGCCAAAGGTTGCGTTTCATTGGCAGGACACTTAGAAGATGCAAAAAGTCCACTAAAGAGACAGCTTACACTACACTCGTTCGTACTCTGTTAGAATATTGCTGCGCGGTGTGGGATCCTTACCAGGTGGGATTGACGGAGGACATCGAAAGGGTGCAAAAAAGGGCAGCTCGTTTTGTATTATCACGTTATAGGGGAGAGAGTGTGGCAGATATGATACACGAGTTGGGATGGAAGTCATTAAAGCATAGACATTTTTCGTCGCGGCGAGACCTTTTTACGAAATTTCAGTCACCAACTTTCTCTTCCGAATGCGAAAATGTTTTTTTGAGCCCAACCTACATATGTAGGAATGATCATCAAAATAAAATAAGAGAAATCAGAGCTCGAACAGAAAGGTTTAGGTGTTCGTTTTTCCCGCTCGCTGTTCGGGAGTGGAATAGTAGAGAGATAGTATGATTGTGGTTCGATGAACCCTCTGCCAAGCACTTAAATGTGAATTGTAGAGTAGTCATGTAGATGTAGATGTAGACTACACACCTAGTCCCAGTGCTAATATAAATCGTTAAATTTTATCCCAATTTGTTTAGCCGTGTGAATGTAGTAGGGACAGCGCACAAACCACTAAAACGGAAGTACACATAATACATTCTCTTATTACATCGTTCACACTGACTACATTGGTCAATGGTATTGCAATGCGTTAAAGTGTTAGATGGTCAACACATTTAGTATCGGTACTTAGCAAGAGGCATCACAACAACGTTTCACCAGGCAAGCCGGTCAACTGCTGTTTGTGTATGAGAAATAGGTTGGAACTTTCCTGATGTCAGCACGTTGTAGGTGTCGCCACCGGCGCCAACCTTGTGTGAATACTCTGAAAAGCTAATTATTTGCATATCACAGCATCTTCTACCTGTCGGTTAAATTTCGCGTTTGTAGCACGTCATCTTCGTTGTGTGGCAATTTTAATGGCCAGTAGTGTACAGGTATATATGCACATTGTAACATGTTTATTAGATGAAGATTCGTTTTGTAATATGAGAAGATTACTTGAAATATTCTGATGCCGTCTGAAGAATGGAGGGTATTTCACGCTCTCATAATAATTATTAAGGATGTGTTCACTATAAATAACTAGCAATAATGATTGATTGATGGATTTTGATCCGGAAACTGAATGGCTGTTACTTATTTGGTACGTCTCGTCTAGGCAGATTAATCAAATAACTTTCCGAGTACTGAGTGGCTGTACCGTGATAAAGTTGTTAATTGTAAACTAAAATTCAGAATGCGGTTGTCAGTATTTTCCTTATTGTTGGTATACCTCAATATGGCCGTAAAAGAACAGGGAATACATATCTTTTTGATGGGTTCTATGATAAGGCACTGTGAAAAATAATAAAAATAACAAAAATATCTTTAAAAATGTGCAAATTATTGTAAATTACAAGATGTGACGAAACAAGCGCTGTGTCATTTAAGAGATACAGAGGCGAACGAGTATGCCGGGACGTACCCCAGTTCACTGCTAGTAGCGCCACGTCATCATAATCCGACTGTGCGTAGCATACAGGTATTGCTCCATAATTTTAGAATGAAATTATAAAATTGATGTAGCTCTTCCAAACTTTGTCAACATATGCTTCAGGATATTAGTATGAAAACTGTTAAACCTCAGAGTGGTCGGATGAATACGTCTCCCTAAAGACATCGTTTTAAATAAAAAAAACAAGTGACGCTAAATAATAAAGCTAGAAAGCCAAAAATTGGTTTGAAGTGTCTGTTTGATAAAAAACCTTAACTACGTTACCTCATTAAGCTACCTCTAATAATTTTCGAGTAATTTACTGAAAACTAAATTTGGAAGAAAAATGTCCTTACTTGTAGTTGATTAAATATCAGTTATTTTAATGCTAGAACTAATAAATTTATTACAAGTTTCAAGAATTTGATGTAAATAACAATCAATACAAGTTCTCGAAGATGTAGGTCATGTTTTACTGTTGGTTCCGTTCTAAAAATTCTAGCCGGCAAAATTTAAATGAAAAAGGGCTACAACTTTTTCTTTGATTGAAGCCAACATTCATACAAAAATTGCGAAGATTCTAAATTGATTCATGACAGTGTTACAATATGTGTCGGAGAAAGCGGCCATTTAGAGGTTGCTACCGGGCCGTAGAGCGGATGGCGACAGGTGTTTTCTTCGGCCGTCCGCTGCGCTATATACACACACCAAAAACCGTTTTGCATCGACCCTGTTCCCAGAACTCCTGAAGATAGACGTTGACTGTGGATATTGTATAACACACACAGTCCCTTTGACTGTTCAGAGATGTCACTAAACCCACCCAAAGATGTAAATAACCATGCATGAGCAGCACCTAATAGAGGGAGAGGGTCCGATCAGTTCCAGTCATTACACCAGGAAGGAGGAACACGGCTCGTGTTTTATGTTGTTCAACCATGCCTAGATGGTCAATACCGCGGTTCGATCGCGTCCTCATTGTCTATTTGTACCAAGAAGAGCTCTCAACAAGGGAAGTGTCCAGCCGTCTCAGAATGAACCAAAGCGATGTTGTTCGGACATGGAGGAGATACACAGAGCAGGAACTGTCGATGACATGCCTCACTCAGGCCGCCCAAGGACTTCTACTGCAGTGGATGACCGCTACCTCCGGATTATGGCTCGGAGGAACCCTGGCAGCAAAGCCGCCATGGTGAAAAATGCTTTTAGTGCAGCCACAGGACATCGTATTATGACTCAACCGGTGTGCGATAGGCTGCACGATGAGCAACTTCACTCCCGAAGTCCATGGCGAGGTCCATCTTTGCAACCACAACACCATGCAGCGCGGAACAGAAAGGCCCAGAAACACGCCGAATGGACCGCTCTCTTCACCGATGATTGTCGTATATGCCTTCAACGACACAATCGCTGGAGATGAGCTTGGAGGCAACCCGATCAGGCTGAACGCCTTAGACACAATGTCCAGCGAGTGCAGCGAGGTCGTGGTTCCCTGATGGTTTGCGGGTGGCATTATGTGGGGCCGACGAAAGCCGCTGGTGGTCATGGAAGGTGCCGGGCGGCTGTACGATACGTGAATGCCGTCCTCCTACCGATATTGCAACCATATCGGCAGCATATTGGCGACGCATTCGTCTTCATGAACGAGAATTTGCGCCCCAATCGTGCACCTCTTGTGAATGGCTTCCTTCAGGATAACGACATCGCTCGACTAGAGTGGCCAGCATGTTCTCCAGACAGGAATCCTATCGAACACGCCTGGGATAGGTTGAAAAAGGCTGTTAATGTACGACGGACCCACCAACCACTCTGAGCTATCTGCGCCGAAATGTCGTTGAGGAGTTGGACAGTCAGGACCAACAGTGCCTTGATGAACTTGTGGATAGTATGCCACCACGAATACAAGCACGATCTGAACACATGCGACTCCTTTTTGTAGGGCTACATTAAAAACAATAACAAGGATGTCATTCAAAGAATTACACTCCTGGAAATGGAAAAAGAACACATTGACACCGGTGTGTCAGACCCACCATACTTGCTCCGGACACTGTGAGAGGGCTGTACAAGCAATGATCACACGCACGGCACAGCGGACACACCAGGAACCGCGGTGTTGGCCGTCGAATGGCGCTAGCTGCGCAGCATTTGTGCACCGCCGCCGTCAGTGTCAGCCAGTTTGCCGTGGCATACGGAGCTCCATCGCAGTCTTTAACACTGGTAGCATGCCGCGACAGCGTGGATGTGAACCGTATGTGCAGTTGACGGACTTTGAGCGAGGGCGTATAGTGGGCATGCGGGAGGCCGGGTGGACGTACCGCCGAATTGCTCAACACGTGGGGCGTGAGGTCTCCACAGTACATCGATGTTGTCGCCAGTGGTCGGCGGAAGGTGCACGTGCCCGTCGACCTGGGACCGGACCGCAGCGACGCACGGATGCACGCCAAGACCGTAGGATCCTACGCAGTGCCGTAGGGGACCGCACCGCCACTTCCCAGCAAATTAGGGACACTCTTGCTCCTGGGGTATCGGCGAGGACCATTCGCAGCCGTGTCCATGAAGCTGGGCTACGGTCCCGCACACCGTTAGGCCGTCTTCCGCTCACGCCCCAACATCGTGCAGCCCGCCTACAGTGGTGTCGCGACAGGCGTGAATGGGGGGACGAATGGAGACGTGTCGTCTTCAGCGATGAGAGTCGCTTCTGCCTTGGTGCCAATGATGGTCGTATGCGTGTTTGGCACCGTGCAGGTGAGCGCCACAATCAGGACTGCATACGACCGAGGCACACAGGGCCAACACCCAGCATCATGGTGTGGGGAGCGATCTCCTACACTGGCCGTACACCTCTGGTGATCGTCGAGGGGACACTGAATAGTGCACAGTACATCCAAACCGTCATCGAACCCATCGTTCTACCATTCCTATACCGGCAAGGGAACTTGCTGTTCCAACAGGACAATGCACGTCCGCATGTATCCCGTGCCACCCAACGTGCTCTAGAAGGTGTAAGTCAACTACCCTGGCCAGCAAGATCTCCGGATCTGTCCCCCATTGAGCATGTTTGGGACTGGATGAAGCGTCGTCTCACGCGGTCTGCACGTCCAGCACGAACGCTGGTCCAACTGAGGCGCCAGGCGGAAATGGCATGGCAAGCCGTTCCACAGGACTACATCCAGCATCTCTACGATCGTCTCCATGGGAGAATAGCAGCCTGCATTGCTGCGAAAGGTGGATATACACTGTACTAGTGCCGACATTGTGCATGCTCTGTTGCCTGTGTCTATGTGCCTGTGGTTCTGTCAGTGTGATCATGTGATGTATCTGACCCCAGGAATGTGTCAATAAAGTTTCCCCTTCCTGGGACAATGAATTCACGGTGTTCTTATTTCAATTTCCAGGAGTGTAGATATGTATAAACAGGCATATACGGCGCTGCGGTCTGCAACGCCTATATAAGACAGCGAGTGTATGGCGCATTTGTTATATCGGTTACTGCTGCTACCATCGCACGTTATTAACATTTAAGTGCTGTTACAGTCGGCGCACGAACAATGGGACACAGCATCTCCGAGGTAGCTATGAAGTGGGGACTTTCTCGCACGACCATTTCACCAGGCTACCGTGATTATCAGGATTCACGTATAACATCACATCGCTGTGGCCGGGAATAGATGCTGCAAGACGGGGACCAACGACGACTGAGGAGATTCGTTCAACGTGACAGAAGTGCAACCGTTCCGCTAATTACTGCAGATTTCAATGCTGGGCCATCAACAACTTTCAGCGTGTGAACCAATCAGCGAAACTTCATCGATATGGGCTTTCGGAGCAGAAGTGCACCCTTGATGACTGCACGACACATAGCTTTACGCCTCGCCTGGGCCCGACAAAACCAACATAGGACTGTTGATGACTGGAAACATGTTTCCTGGTCGGACGAGTCCCGTTTCAAATTGTATCCAGCGGATGGACGTGTGCGGGTATGGAGACAACCTCATGAATCCATGGACCCTTCGTGTCAGTAGGGGATTGTTAAAGATGGTGCAGGCTCTCTGATGGTGTGGAGCGTGTGCAGTTTGAATGATATGGGACCCTTGATACGTCTAGACACGACCCTGATAGGTGACACATACGTGAGCGTTCTGTCTGATCATCTGCATCTGTTCGTGTCCTTTGAGCGTCCCGACAGACTTGGGAAATTGCAGGACAATGCGGTACCTCACACGTCCCGGATTGCTACAGAGTGAATCCAGGAACATTCATCTGAGTTTAAACACTTCCTCTGGCCACCAAACATTATTGAGAATATCTGGGATGCCTTGCAACGTTCTGTTCCAAGACGAATTATGGACTGCCCTGTAGGATTCATGGTGCCATTTCCCTCGGACACTACTTCAGTCATTAGTAGAGTACATGCCATGTCGTGCTGCGGCACTTCTGAGTGCTCGCGGGTATCCTACACGATATTAGGCACGTGTACCAGTTTCTTTGGATCTTTAGTGTATTAGAAATTAAAAACTGTAAGACCAATGAAATTATGGACTTCAAAATTTCGGTATTGCTACACCTTTACATAACAGGCACGATTTAAAAATCTGCTTGTTAGCCACAAAGTAGAAGAAAAGTTAAATTTTTGGGTGGAATCTCCCCTTAAGCACTGCACCGTGTATACTGTATGCTCATTCCTCTGAAGGCAGCACATTGTTTGCACTTGTCCTGCAATATCAGTCGGCCGTGCTGCGCCATGTAACAACGTCTGACCGGCTGATTTTGCAGATAGCGCACCGATAACCCCGGCAGCGGACGACAACCGTGAGCTCTCTTGATCGCCTAGCCACATCCTCAACAATTTTTACGTTCATAAACGTCGGCTTCCGCGGCCAGCAATAAATAACAACGTTACGGGACGCCAGCTCATGTGAAGCAATACACACAGGCGCGCGAGAAACCGCAGCGGCCGTAAGTGGTACATAGAATACTGCCGCGATCCAGCTGGCGCTAGAAAGCAGGAAAACAACGCCACGTCACAACTGCCGTCTAGTTTTCCATTCGACGATTTCCACGAATCACAGGCAGTAATGCAAACACCAATCAAAACGTCGGATTTCCACCAATGAAAAGAAATGAAAACACAAAAAAAATTACATCCCACTCCTTCATCCGTAACAACCTATCAGAATTAGATAACAACTACGTTTGCAGCTATATAATAAACAAAGTTTTCTCATTCAGCAGTAACAAAAACACCCTGAAGAAGGTCACTTGCAGTAGTGACCGAAACGTCCGCAGTTTTACCATAAAAATTTTATCGTCTTTTTACGTACATTAAAAAGTTGCAAAATTTGGACTAGCCACATTTTGTGGTAATTTATTTTGTCTTTACCAGTTTGCTCGTCTTCTAATGGAGAGAAATTATGAATTTTATTGCAAGTCATTTAGCTGCGTTTTCGGTGCAAATATTTTTTATTCGGTGTCCGCCCACACAGATTTTGATTGTAAGAAGCTCTCAAGACAAATTTGCCAATATTCCATAGAAAATGTTTGAAATAATCTTGTTAGTCTTCATTAGGGAATGTTTTACAAATTTCAAGCGACATTTGGCTGACTACGTCGTTCACAGGGAACACCACGAAGAGGCAGTCTTTTTCAGACCCCCATTAAATGTATTTACAATATTTGCCACTCATACATCAAACTACTGTTCGGTAAGTTTTCATTGCTGACTCTTTTTGTTTTATTTTCCTAACAAAGTCTAAAATTAGTTGGTCAGTCTGGTGGCTGTGCTACTCTGAATCGTCTCGAAGATTTTTCACTAATGAGTAAACATTTGGATGAACTTCTGATAATACATTTATTCTTCATTTCCATCTTTCTGGTACGTTATTAGCGCGATGACACTTTCCACTGCCATTTCACATATCTCGTGGCATATCTTGGTACAAAAAATAGAAAATTCCTGAAGCTTTTGGTTTTCAGGGTAGATGTGCACGAGCAGAACACATTATTATGTGACACCCTATTTCATCTGCAACCAGTAATTTCTGTTTCAGGAAACAAACTGTTAGATGCTTGCTGGCCGAAGTGGCCGAGCGGTTCTAGGCGCTTCAGTCTGAACCGCGCTGCTGCTACGGTCGCAGGTTCGAATCCTGCCTCCGGCATTTCTGTGTGTGATGCCTTTAGATTAGTTAGGTTTAAATAGTTCTAAGTCTAGGGAACTGATAACCGCAGATGTTTAGTCCAAAGTGCTTAGCCATTTGAACCATTTTTTTGTTAGCTGCTTGACGATGGCAATTTAGAAGTCCATCATCAGGCATACAGTGTTCCATCCAGGTACGTTGCTTAAAAAAATGTTGGCAGGAAAGCATAAACAACAGGACTGGTGTTTATTTCCTCTCAAGAACTGTTAAGTTTGGCGACAAATATAAACAACTGTCCAAACTACTTGCTCGCAACTCTTGAACGTTCCGTCCAGAAAGAATGGTACGCAGTTTCATAGACACGCTTTTCCATATTCACTGGCAAACCCGAGTATTCTGACTTATGGTCCAGTGTTACCATGTGCAAGTAAAAAAAAATGCGGCCATCATTCGTCAGTAAATTATTTTCTTGGAAGTGTATTCCCCTAGGATTTCAGCGATAATTTAAAATTTCAGCCTTAAATATTCTTTAATTATCGGTAAATAAATGTGACGACAAAATAAAGAAATTACACTTTCGATAATATTAAAGCATAAAAGTATGAAAACACAGCAAGTCTACTTTCCGCACGAAATTCATATTGGTGAATATTTATGATTAAAAAGTTGAAATTGAGCTTAGAAAAACGAACTTATGGTAAAATGGAGCCAACATTTTATCAAAAAATGAATGTTACTACAAAACACATATCCATTAAAATTCATCAGCACCGTTTACCCTCCCTGCTTATATGAGGCTGCTTGAATTTCACAAATAAAAATCTACTCTCAATCCTCTTGAGAGGAGCAGTGGTAGAGATATCTCATTGTAAGCCATTGTTTTCTTGAAGCTTGTTGACTGCACTGAACAGGACTTCAGGGTATTCCTTCATTTATTTTTACATAGTCAACACGCAAAGTAATTGATACTCATCGACTTGCTTCGCTTCAGTTTTGCTGGAAATCATGCCACTTGATTTTCCCAGTTTGAGTTTATGCCAGTTCGGAGTAAAGGTATTTCTGTTCAATGGTGATAAAACTAAAAAATTATATTTGGGATCTTTCGGTGTGCCACAGCCCCTTACGCAGTCCATATTTCAAACATTTCTTAAATATACTTGTAATTCGAACACAACCAAATCGTTTTGGGATCTAAGAGTAAACAGTGTAAAGGTGAGAACTAGCCACTCTTTTTCTTTTACAAAAAATAAATGAGGTTTTACTGTGAAGTCTACCCTTAAAATGGAGAGTGGCTGTTTCGAAAGGGGTGAAAAGAACATGATGTTCGGGTTATGAACTTCAAAGCGGTCAGACACATCAACGTCTACGCAGCAGTGCAGGATACCAAGTCTATATGTTTATTGTATGTGATGGTGTCTTGATACCCTTAGTGTTCTGTTGATGTGCTTTAAAACTTTGAACACAACGAAAAAATTCAGTTTATAACAACATTACAATAAATTCCATGCAGAAGATTGTCAGTTGAAAGATTCACAGCGAGAAGCCGACGTGAAAAAGAAAGAGAAACAGAAAGAAAACTTGCTTTTAAGCGACATCACTAAAGAAAGTACTCGTCTTAAGGAGCAAAGAAATCAACGTCTCTATAATTTTCCCTACATTTTCACTATAAAAATACTTTTTTATTTTCAAGAGAAACGCTCAGGGACGAAACTGCAGTTACCTCAAGTAACCATACTGCTTTTCAGCTTGCAAAGGTTGCGCAGTTTCGATGATCGCACGTTATGTCGAAAGAATGGAAACTCTTCGGAGACTTCTGTTTCCTTAATGTAAATTTTCACGACTTTGCAAGTTTGCAGCTACTACTATGTCGATGTTTAGGTTTAAATGAACATTCTGCTATTTTTCACAATGAAGAGAACCAAATCCACCCACATGAGTTTACTGGCACACTTCCTCTTAACATCTTGTCTTCGAATTAGCATTAATCGAATAGTGGTACGTTGATCTATGAGTGAAAAGCATAAGTAATATTCATTGACATTCCGCGTTTTTATGTTTAACGTGGAAATAAAATGGTAACGAAATATAAATTTGTCAACTTGAATTTAGTCCCAAAAGGGCCGTCATCATCAGGCTCCAACGGTCGTAAGAAATATAACCTTTCTTACTTAGCTGCCTCCGTTCTTTGCAACATCAAAATGTTAAGGGATGTTGAATTTTATTGTCAGTTCTCATTAATACCACCGTCTTAAAAATAAATTGGCCACGGAGTGCGTTAATGAGTCACTTTGAAGCCATATATGGTTGCTCACTTGTGTGGCGCGAGCGCGAGCAAGCTCACACGAATAGCTGTGCTGAACAGCTAGACTTCATTATGTGACTGCACCCGTGAAAAGGCAATTAGCCCAAGGCTCAGTGGAAGTGTCACTCCGTGCAAGCGTCACTCGTTGCAAGTGTTCCAACCTCAACCACGAGAGTGCTCCTGCTGTCACATGACATCGCACTTCAAACCACAACTCCAGATGAATGTCCAGTGACTCTAGCATGCAGACAGCTTGGTTCCAGGCACTCAACTGGCCTCCTCCTAACCAACACACGGCCATCGCTGGCGCCGAGGCAGATCCAGCTCTCATCAGAAAACACAACAGACCACCACCCTATCCTCCAGTGAGCTCTCGCTTGACATCACCAAAGTAGCAAAAGGGAATGGTTTGGAGTCGGTCTAATGCACACCATCGTGCGTCTGGCTCGGAGCTGTCCAGGATTGTAACAGTTCGTTGGGTCACTGGGGTGCCAACTGCTGCTCAAATTACTGCTGCAGGTGTAGTACGATGCGCCATAGCCATACGCCGCACGCGATGAACGTCCCTCTCGGTGGTGCCACGTGGCCGTCTGGTGCTCTGTTTTCTTTAGACTGTACATTCTCGTGACCACCTCTGCTAGTAATTGTGGTGTCACCGCCAGACTCCACACTTGCTAGGTGGTAGCCATTAAATCGGCCACGGTCCGGTAGTATACGTCGGACCCGCGTGTCGCCACTATCAGTGATTGCAGAGCGAGCGCCGCCACACGGCAGGTCTAGAGAGACTTCCTAGCACTCGCCCAGTTGTACAGCCGTCTTTGATAGCGATGGTTCACTGACTTCTACGCTCTCATTTGCCGAGACGATAGTTAGCATAGCCTTCAGCTACGTTATTTGCTACGACGTAGCAAGGCGCCAGTATCCGTACTATCGATATTGTGAATCATGTACCATAAAGAGAGACGTTCTCCGTTAATGGATTAAAGTTAAGTATTCCACCAGCTACGTCCGTTTTTCTCAATTCTAATTCCCTTGTCATGTTCCAGACCTCACGCCAGCCTGCGTGAGATAAAACGCGTGCATTTCGGCCTCCTTTACTAACACGGTTGGCTCTCCTGCCAACCACAACAGTAATCGTGTACAGTGGCTACATTTTTGCCAAACATTTTTGCAGTATCGCAGAAGGAACGTCGAGATTCGTGTAGCCCTATTACACGACCTCGTCCAAATTCAGTCAGGTGTTGATATAGCGTCTTTGTCGCCTTCACGACAGTTGCAAGCGTGTATTTAAAGCACACCTGAGTTGCATCCTCATCGTATCACTACTGGCGCCACTCTTCTGCGACTGGCGCAAAATCTGAACAGACATCATCTTTCAGATGTATAAACGCGCCTACCAACTTTGGTTTACGTCACAAAACTTCTTCGAGGAATCGCAATTTTTTCCCAACATTTATATACACTGAAGAGCCAGAGAAACTGGTACCTATGGTAGGCCCCACGCGAGCATGCAGAAGTGGCGCAACACGATCTGGAATGGTCTCGCCTAACGTCTGACGTAGTACTGGAGGGAATTGGCACCATGAATCCTGCAGACCTGTACATAAATCTGTAAGAGTACACGGAGGTGGAGATCTCTTCCGAACAGCGCGTTGCAAGGCATCCCGGGTACGCCCAATAATGTTCATGTCTGGAGAGTTTGGTGGGCAATGGAAGTGTTTAAACTCAGAAGAGAGTTTCTGGTCCCACTATGTAGCAATTCTATACATGAGGCGAGTCGCATTGTCCTGCTGGAATTGCCCAAATCCGTCGAAATGCACGATTGACATGAATGGATGCAGGTGCCAGCCAGGATGCTTACCTACAAGTCACTTGTCAGAGTTGTATCTAGACGTATCAGGAGCCCCAATCACTCTTACTGCACACACCCCACACCGTTACAGAACCTCCACCAGTTTGAACAGTCCCCTGCTGACACGCAGGTTCCGTGGATTCATGAAGTTGTCTACTTATTAGTACCCATCCATCCGCTCGATACGCACTTGTTGATGGCCCAGCAGCAATTTGCGGAGGGGTTGCACCTCTGTCACGTTGAACGATTCTCTAGAATCGTCGTTAGTGTCGTTCTCGCAGGATCTTTTTCCAACAGCAGCGGAGTCGCAGATTTGATGTTTTACGGGATTCCCTAAACTCACGGTGCACTCGTGTAATTATCGTAAGGGAAAATACCCACTTAGTCCCTACCTTGGAGATACTGTGCCCCTTCGCTTGTGCGCCGACTGTAGAACTACGTTCAAACTCACTTAAACCTTGTTAAACTGCCATTATAGCAGCAGTAGCCGGTCTAACAAATGTTACTTGTTGTCTTACGTAGGAGTTGCCGACCGCAGCACCGTATTCTGTCTGTTTACGTATCTCTGTATTTGAATATGTATGCGTATGCCAGTTTCTTTGGCGCTTCAATGCAAGACGAGGGCGAGGAAGGTCTATGTATTCTCCAAAACGGTAGTGCGAACTGAGTCAGTCAGTGAGTGAAATTAACGTGCGCCGGCGACTTCATACTGCTAATTCCCGTGACAGCAAACCTGGAAGAAGACAGAACCACTATTAATCGTCACTGAGAAGCACACATACCTTTTTGTCTCCAGTACCACCCAGAGAGCGCCGGCCGCTGTGACCGTGCGGTTCTAGGCGCTTCAGTTTGGAACTGCGTGACCGTTACGGTCGCAGGTTCGAATCCTGCCTCGGGCATGGATGTGTATGATGTCCTTAGGTTAGTTACGTTTTTAGTAGTTCTAACTTCTAGGGGACTGATGACCACAGATGTAAAGTCCCATAGTGCACAAAGCCGTTTGAACCATTTTGAGCCACCCAGAGAGCAATGACCTCAGGCGCTTGGGGCTGAGGACGAAAGAAAATGTTTTTTAGTCGTATGAAGATGGCGGATTCCGTTTATAGGTCGCAGGCTTTCGCAGCCGGATTCGTGTGTGTGTGTGTGTGTGTGTGTGTTTGTGTGTGTGTGTGTGTGTGTGCGTGTGTGTGACCACGTAATATCTGATAAAACTACCGACGTTACGGCTGCCGTTACTGGTGGCCTTCTACACGGCCAAGCAGTCAACGTGATGGTGGCTGCCTTACCAGAGCAGCCGTGACGTAGGTAGTTTTATCAGATATTACACACTAATACGCCTAGAACAGTTTTACGAAATATCTTTGCAGAGTCTAGATATCATTCGGTGTTCTCCAGACCACGTTGTTGCCACAGCGGGAAGTGGAAGGATGAGTTTGGCTGTTTGGAGCTGGTTGGTTGCAGCAGCGCCACGCACGATGGACTAGGAGGAATGGTCTCAGATTTTAGAACAAAATACTCTACCAGTCACTCGATGTCTTTATCCTGCTGAAGGGAAGCAAATTATCCACTTCCTTCAAGATAACAAAAATTGGCTGTACAGAGTCTCAAAATAATCACTGCTAGAAAGACACAAAAAAATCTCTATACTTCAGTTGAGGATATTGAAACAACGGTGTCATTGCCCTTGTCCGCAGGTAAAACAACAATTTCAGGATCAACTTTGAGAGAGCGTAAAGCAGCCCTATCTGCTGGCGTTACATTACCCTTGGGTGGAGGAGCCTCCCTCCTAACCTCCTCTGCAGCGTCAGGAGGTAGTTTGCAAATTGCCTGTTCAATTGACCTAATAAAATTAACTACCGGCAAACTCTTCGGAGTGGGTGCAAAATTTAAACCCTTCCCAAACACGGATAAGAGTGCGTCGTCAAAGATTTCTCTGTGAGATTTATCACAGAATGTCGAGATATAACATCAGACTCCGCGCGATGAAAACGTTCAATTGTATTCCCAGTCAGCTTGACTCTAACCTATCCCACGTGAAATCACACAATTCCGATGCAACCATTAAATGAAAACGAAACAATTCTTTGGAAACAGAATCCAAAAGTCGACAAGTAAAACGAATCCTTTCACGAACAAGAGCCATGCCGGCACGTTGTTTGATGCGACTGGTGGCAGGAGAATTAATATGGTGCACAACCTTGGCAAATGTTTGGATATGATTTTCATCACGACACCTGAATAAAACTGACAAGGCACATTGCAGTCTAACTCGACAGCTACGAAGTTTATCCAACTTACGTTAACACCGATACATTTACTCCCCGTGTGGTAAACAGTGTGAGACCTGAGCTTCTCCTGGCGTATACAACTTTCAAATAACTTCCGGGAATTCAGCCAGGTAACACGTTCAGCGGCCGCCGATATTTCGGCGGGAGAACACCCCGCCATTTTCAAGGCATTTTCAAGTTTGCTTTGAAAATGGCGGAGTGTTCTCCCGCTGAAATATCGGCGTTCGCTGAACGTGTTACCTGGCTGAATTCCCAGAACTTATTTGACAGTTGCATATGCAAGGAGAAACTCAGGTCTCACATAACACAGTAGGAGAGCCTCTGCAGTGCTGTTTGAGATCAGGTTCTGAGTAGGCAAGACACGTTGCTGACTCAACTACTTAGATCTGAAGATGACCCTGAGTGATCGAAACATGTAGTCTAAATAAAAATGTGCAACTGAGACGGGACAATAAGTGAGAGTCATATTACAGAAACGAAGTTGTAGAAAGAAAGGTAGTTACAAAATTCGTCCTAAAGTAATTCTTTCGCTGTTTCATGAAAATAAAGCATTAAACAAAAAAGTATAGGAAAAACGAACAAAGTATTATATTTGTCGTAGTGTTATCTTCACAGCCTCCTCTATGAGACTTTGCGGTGAGATGTGGATTTAAACCCTAGACATTGGCGCAAGCTGCCCTGATCAAGAACGGTACGCCGAAACCTCTCCTTCCCCTGCTGGCCAAATACGGGCAGTAAAAACGTCTCCCGATTCCAGGTGTAGTCCTCGACACGTGCAAAGGCGCCCGTCGCACAGGTGGAAGAAAGAGCGATAGGGAAGTGTGAAGGGGGCGGGATTAGCATACACGTGCCGGCAGAGAGTGGTAAACACATTTCCTGATGCCAAGCCTTTCAAAGAGATGCTTTACACAAAATTAGTAAGTTTGTGACGTCACTAAAGTGTAACCACGTGGCAATCTGGAGAAAAGTGTTTGTCGCCGTCCTGTGCTATTGACGGCAAGGAATACGGATTAGGTATTGACGCACAGAGCATTCTTGCAATTTGTTGATCTATGTTCTCTGGCGTATTCGCAACAAGCAAAAACCTCACTCTCGGGAGTACACATATGCATATGAAGCATCGAATATTACAAAATATAATTCTATCAAATTAATAAGAAAGTCCCGGAATCTTTTGGAAAACGCCAAGCTGAATAAAAACTATTTGTGGATAGCACAACACGAACCGACTGTATTCAACTTAACATCTCTGCGCCCCTATGTACTACACTAAGGTTTTTGTTTATTTTTTGCTGGGATCTTTTCTTGTTCTGAAATGCACTAAGTTACAATGTTTTAAAAAGGTTGATTAACAATTATCGATTATATTATTTACACTAAGCAAGGAATTAATAATAATAATAATAAAGGCAAACCATAGCAATCTATATCAATCTACATTTTGTATCGAGAAGAATATATTTTTTTAAGTAACGTAAATTGATATTAAGTTCTCGCAGAATATTTTCTTTATGCTACGTTGATATATTGTTTGAATTCCCTTTGTGTATGTTATTCAAATGAAACAGTTTTATTGCAACAAGTGTCACAGAATACAAGTTTTTTTTTTTAAAAAAATAACAGTTTCAAGTGTCTTGCAAGAAACTGAATATGTGATATTTTAATGCCAATTTGTTCGATTTTTGTAAATGAAAGTGAATTGTCCAATTTAAAAAAAAAATAAACTGAAGACTTAGTAATTTTGATTTGAGATGCAAAACATATCATTTTCTTCAATTGAACTGGTGTGATGAATACCTTCACTTTACGATATCCTGAAGATTTTAACCGTACACACGTCATTAACTGACATTTAATACATCGTACCACGATTAGCACGTTCCTGACAAGTTTTCATTGTGCCATTGCCTTGAAAGGCCATACTTCCATAATACACAAGTTATAATTCGAATACAACAGCACACAAAAATT
This sequence comes from Schistocerca gregaria, assembly GCF_023897955.1. Classification (NCBI taxonomy): domain Eukaryota; kingdom Metazoa; phylum Arthropoda; class Insecta; order Orthoptera; family Acrididae; genus Schistocerca; species Schistocerca gregaria. Next base: position 839,226,145 of record NC_064922.1, on the reverse strand, counting down.
CTTTAACTACCATAATGACGTTTCCCGTCATTTGATTGCAAAAAGCTCTTATCACAAATTACATGTTTCGAGAAATCCTCAATGTGCTAGTGCTCTGTTAAAGAAAGTACTCAAAGGACGTAAGTTACAACGTAAAATTCGCCGAATATAGTCTTTAGTTCTAAAAGACTTAATCCAATGACGTGTCTTCCAAGTTCTACCTGCATCTCATCGGCCACGTTCCTCTCGATGAAGAAAAAAAAATCGGGTTTATCTTGTTCAGTCGTTCAAGCTTCGAAATGCTGTGGAATGTGAAATGCTTCGTTGTAACCTCACAAAACTCGACCAGCTGTTCGTCCACGAACGCTTTCACGTCCCGCTTGAGAACGGTTTAATATCACTGGCTTCCGGAGTTAAGTAGAGGAGCGACGTAACGCCCGCTACAGAATTTAATACCTGAGAGCCACCACACAAGCTGCAACAGACCAATCGCTTCAGCCTGCCTTGCATTTTTCCTCTCCGCGCTGTTGGACCTCAATATTCAAACAACGCATCATTTTTCATAACTAGATACAGGATTAAACAAATTTGCTGGTACGACGAGGGAACGTCAAAACTGAATCTGTACCTATGGTGACCTATTTCCACAGCTTCTGCTTCCTGTTGCTTCTCTGAAACCTTCGCAACCGTCCTTCGTCGAACAGTTGCATAGATCTGGTGATCCTCGAGGAGTTCTGGACCAGCTACTTCGGCACCAAACAGTGACAAGAACAGCCCGACGTAAGTGCTCTCTGGGGGTCGGCCGCCGCAAGTTAAGCACTCTCCATGCTGCACAGCACGGTTGCGGGACTCACAGGGGCTAGCTCCCCACGCCCACCAGCCTGTCTGACTTATAAACTGTTGGTCTCAAGAGACTGGCTGCTGCTTAAACTGTTTGCACGTTATCTGTTTGACACTTATTTCATTACTGTCTCCAGGGTATATCTCCTTGCATTTCAGAATACCCACTAGAACACACTCTTTGAAATTCTGAAACTATTAGGGATAAAAAGTAGCACGCAAAACGTTATCTACAACTTGTACAGAAACCAGATTACAATCTAATGAGGAGATAGAGTGGCAATAGTTAACACAGAGTTACAGTCTTACTGTAAAATGTGAACTTTCAAGGCCGGAAAATGACACATTTATTGAAATATTCTGACAGTCAGTAGTGAGCCAGAATACCCATCAGATCTTCACTACAATTCCCTTTGACGATTTCCTCCGCAACCGACCAAGCCATAATGACCCAGAATATTTTAATAAGTGTGTTACAGCTTGCTACTATGTCATTCAGTCTCTACTTAGAGCAATCAGTGTGGGAAACTACGCTGAAATTTTCGGAAAAATAGTTAAAGTTGTGTGACATGAAATGAAAATTTTAAAGTTGGCCGTGATAAGATAATTCTGTCACAGAAGGTAAAGGACTTGAAAGAACACTTGAATGGAGTGTACAGTATTTTGGAAACATGTTATAGTGTGAATGTAACCCAAATCAAAGCAAGGGTAGCAGTCCAGTCAAACAATATCAAGTGATGCTGAAGAAATTAGATTAGCAAAAGAGATTTAAACGTAGTTGATGAGTTTTGATACTACGACAGCAGAAGTAAATGAGACGTAAAATGAAGACTTGCAATAATAAAAAACTTTTTTTCTTAAAAGGAGAAAAGTGTTGAAGTTAGATATAGATTTAAAGTTTAGGAAGTCGTCTCTGAAAGCGTTTGCGTGCAAAGTAGTCTGATATAGAGGTGAAATGTGAAAGCAAAAGATTTCAGGAAAGAAGAGAATATAATCTTGTGAAACTGGAGCGGATCCCACAGTTTTTAACTGTCTTTCTCCCCTCCAATGAAAAATACGATTTGTTCAGCAACCCCACATTTAACGTATCAAGGATGTTTAGGATAACAACAATAATAAAATGTTTACTTTTCTTCTTGATAATAAAAAGTAAGTTGAATATGTGAATTGAAACTGAAATGATTTCCTATCTTCAGCTTCATGTGTCTCAATGTTGTAATCCTAAACACCACACGTCTTGTAATTATGGATACATGATCTGATACGAATGAGTCACCAATACTATCTGAATTTGTATAACTGTACTTTAATTTACTTTTATCAATATAATCAGAAAAAGTAAAGCTGAGTATTAAGTAAGCTGTCCTGTGAAACTATTGTGCAGTGCGATGGACAGTGTTACAATGAGTCTCACAGTGAGTGACTCGCAAATTCAACACTGAAAACTGACAGAATAAAAAGTCTTACGTAAAAGTACAAATCTAATTTTAAAAGAATAACTTTTTGAAATGCATCTCTTAAAATGCCCTGTAGATAAATGTACGCAAACTAATTAAATAAAATTCCAAATATTAAAATATACACATGGGAAAGTAACACTGCACTGTAAGAAAAGAGCTCCCTCCGTACGAAATGCTCTTTTAATCTGAACTGATTTCAACTTAATCAGAGCCTGAAGCTAATTTTTAAATGTGAAGCTTGACTGAATGATCTTGTTGTGTCCTGATTGTGATATTAAATTGGCACTAGAATTTTTATGGCCCACTTGCGGCAACGGTATTTTGGTACAGCTCAAAAGTGATCAACATCATAATACAGCGCAGCAGCAAAACCTTGGGCAGCGCAGTGCAAGCATGTGCAGCTATGCAAAGCACAGTAAGCTTTAGTTCTAGCTACTTTGTTACATGAAGTGCAAAACGGCAACAAGCAGTTAAAAATCTAAATGGTTGATAATATGGTTGAGAACATTGCATTTACTAAATGTTGGAAAAGAGACTAGCATTCAAGAACTATATTGTGAGCCATGAAACTCATTCTTTAACTATTAATATCATCTTTACAAAAATTACTTCCGCTTAAAAACATGACTGTTGTGAAGTTAATTATTAAATTGGTAAAGCAGTGGTAAATCAATAATTTCTAAGCGCAAGCCCTGTGAACAGACAACCTTACTTATTCATCTTTTAACAATAAAGAAAAACCCCATTAAAACTTTCCGTTTTCCATACACATCCTAAATTATGCACAGGTGATAGTAATTATCTCCCTGGCAACTCCAAGAAAACTGATACGAAATAAACAGAAAAACTTTACGATCTAACATTAAAGGAGCTATACAAGACAAAAGATAATGTTTGAATGTGAGAAGTGATGTCTGATAGCATATATACCTTAGCAGATGTAACCAAATTTCTCATAAAAACTTAATACAAATACAAACGTTTAACATAGTAATCGTTTATGTGGTTCTGATGTAAAGTGGCACATGCAGCGTAATCATGACAGTAGAAATAAGCAAGAGACTGATATTCCTAGCAAATGTGAAGGTAATACGTTTCAAATGTTACAAAATAAGTGACAAACGAAAATATGGATAGCAGTAAACATCAAAATTATTACATATTGATAACTAGTAAGAAATAATGGAAAAGAAATAGTATTTGTGTGTACACAACCAAGATATGTTATTTGTACACATATCTAAGATATTTTATTTTACCCAAGTACACACAAAACACAAACCACCACTAACCTAATGCAAACACATATAAGGAGAGCGAATAAATTAACTACAAACACATCTGAGGACAGCAAATGAATAAACTACAAACACATATGATGACAGGGAAAAACCATGGTTGGGCTAGTTAAGAAAAAGGTTTTCGAATGGATTCATATAATTAGCTGCAATTTAAGTCCTGTTAGAAAATCGTTAGCCACTAGCCAGTCATAAAAAGAAACTTTGAAAATAATCCTATACTAACAAAGAAAATAGCAAAAAGTTAAATTTAAGCGGTATTCTGAAGTAAATTCAACTTACTAATTAAATAATGTTATAAATAATCTATTTGTTGTCTTCAGATTTTTTTTAAGAAACAGAATGAGAGTACAAACGAAAGAGGACTTTGGTAAATTTAGCACTAAAAGAGTAGACAAATGAAGTAACAAAAATTTCCCTTCAGTGCACTACCTTTATGATTTCCTATTTCTTTACCCAATCTTTATCATCTTTCTTCTCATTATTCTTATTGACATAGCTTAGCTTCATACACATTTCACCACAACAAAGTAAAATCATTTTTCCTTCACTCATTTCCACTATTTCTCCACAGTATCACACATTATTCAATAACCTCTACAGAATTCTTCTCACTTCTTCAAAAGCACCCCCAACATCACAGACAGCTAGAAAACTTAAATACATACAATAAATTATGTTATACTCAGCGGTATGCCCAGAAAATAAAAAAAATATCTTAGCTACAATAATAATTATGAACTCAATAATATCTGTGCAGTATAGTTATTGAATTCTCTGTCTGTAAGCGGTTTATCACTACATAAGTTACAATTAGAAATTAATTGCATTGTTCTTCTTATTAGAAATATAAATACGAAAGAAACATTAGTTAATGGAACGAATTTGTGTACTAGCATTTATATAGCAATGTTATTGATTACTAATTTCTAACTAGAATGGCACAAAATATGAAAATTATGAATCCATGTATAAATATGACTTATTCTGGTAGTATTTTACCTTTTTAGTTACAAAGAAAACAATTCCCAAGTATTCCTGCATTTTCAATCACTGTTGACAAGACACAGAAAAAACATTCGAAAAAGATGCAATCTTAGTAAGCCAACCAGTTTTTATGCATGGCTAGTTACGTGTTGCATCAAGTACAATTTTTAATGTTATATTTCTGAACATAGCAAACAAGGTCATTTATCGAATGACGAAAGAATATTTACGAAAAACATAGTTTACACTGAAGTTTAGTACCATTAAATTGTAAAATAAAGGAATTACTTCCCTAATTTGTGTCTTTATTCTCTCATGCTTCAACTTCACCCTTTCTTACTCTTTTCCTCATAACGTTCAGGCAGAGCTCAATATCTGCATAGTGTCCAGGCAAAACTAACAGTGTGAATACAAATAAATTCCAGTTAATTTTTTTACTCTGTAAATACAACTTATCGTAGTTTGATCACAGGAGGTACTAGCACAGTGAATGTTTGTTATCATACTGAACATGTATAATAATTACAAAAATAATAATAGTTATTATAAAAACAACAATTTTAATAACTTTGGAAACAGTGAAACAGTACTTGAGCACGACAAATTATGAGCGCTGAGAAAAGCTTGAAACGACAGTGTGTTAGGAAATGGAAGGCAGACCTTAGAAGAGGGTTCTGTGGACAACGGAAAGGGAATTCACAGTATTTAGCGTATAATAAGCTGGAGACACATTTTGACAAAGGATTACTGTTTCGAAAGAAGGTCAACATAAACTGTCCTTCTCCAGTGTCATTTAGATCATACAAGAGATTCTGGAAAAGTTACTATGTTATGAAGCGTCATACATATTATTTAGTTCTGGTGGGAACATTTCTACTATGCAGTTCAGATAGAATTGTTAAAAACGATTAGGAAAAAAATGGGCACAGAAATGAACAGTCAGTGAGACAGAGCGCCTGGTGGGTTCTGCACTTGTCTGTTGTGAGGATGCCCAAAATACCTGTACAGTAAGCTGAACGATGTAGAAAAAACTAGTGTCGCAATATATCGTAGACAATTTCACAGCGCCAGCTCCATCTACCTTGAGCCGTCATCAGAAAATTCTTACAGAATAATTACCAGAAGTAAAAACTAGGTGTGCGTTCAATGGGTTAGTTTCTGTTTGAACCCTAGATGGTTGATTTTTTTTTAAATCTTTTCAGTTCATAAATGTGTCGAAGGAAGATGATGTCAACTTACAAACAGTACGCATTTGTATAGTCCTGTCCAGGCGAGCATCCAACGCGGTGTCTTATTGATGTTATTTGTGGACCATTACAGACTAGAGATGGAAGCTATTGTCGAAACAGACGAGTAATGTCTTTAGTTTTGAAGATTGTAATTACTTGAATTTTAGATTGACTTAGTTTCATATCTACTTTATTCGTTTATTTTGACAAAGCCAACAAATGAAGATATATATATTTCTCATTGCTATCGACATGCAAAACTGTCTCATATATTAGCAAGTAGAAAATTTTTTGTAATGGGACAAATAATTGACTCATTATTGACATGGGACGGAAATAGTAATAGGAAACCTAGTTCCACATCCCTCCGTGGTCTGATGGTTGTTCAGAACTTTACCGACAAGTGGTTCGATGTAAGATACAAACTGAATGGTAGTAAAACACTTGATGGAAAATTTATTCCGGCTATTTGTCACAGTCGACGTTGAGCAGTGTTTTAGAGTTTAGGAACCACATAATTAGCAACTCTGGAAAGTTCACAGCTAGTTTCAAATCGTTTGTCTCTTTAATTGAGAATTACCATATTAAGCATTTTGTAAACGCCATAGTTGTTGCCTAGAAAATTATTTGTTGTTGAGTTTTGTATTCATGATATACATAAGATAAAGATCGGTGGAAAACATATGTGAAATGTCAGTCAAAGGCAGATACCTTCTTCTGTTGCAATTCCTTCATGTCTTTCGAAAGATTGGTAAATGTATGTCCTTTTTAAGTTGTCGTTTTCTACAAGTCGCTTATATTGCACGACTAACTGGTACACGACAGTTTTCTTCTGTTAAATAAACACAAGGATGTGCTTTAAACATACGAGAATTTTGGGCCAACCTTCGAAATAATACGACTCTGTGACTATAGAAGAAGTGAAAATTAGCGCATGATATTAGAACTTCAGTAGCCACACTGAAACGTCCCCGTAGAAAAATTTATCACTGACTGTGCTGCAAAACTTCTGTGTTATTTTATTTTCAAACAGCTGAGCAAAACAGAACGTACTCAGACATTTCTCTATTTATTCTGACCAACACTAAACCTACACACTTTTTTTTTTTTTACCGCAACGAAATCTGACTTTCAATATTCCCAACAAAAGAATGACCCTGACTAACAATAACCTATACCTTACATGAATCACTTACCTCACAAAAATCTTCGTTACTCAAACTACTGCAGTACAGCGAGCGCCAATGTTGTCAGCTAAATAAAAGATTCTAACTTCTGAAGGTAATAACTACTGATAGGCATAGTTAGCAAATGGAAGATTTTGGTAGAAAGCAAACAATGTATTTACCTTAATAGTGTTCAAAAGTCATAATATATATATATATCAGTTCATGACATCAAGTCTTACAAATTTCCTTTTTCTGATGGACACACATCCAGATCGTCCGCTCTCAAAATCCTGCCATCTCTCTCCCCACATCCACCTCTGCTGGCGGCACACCTCCAACTGCCCAACACTACAATAGCAACAAATATTCTAACTATGCAAACCAGCCATAGACTGCACACAGCACAGTCAGTAATTTTCATACAGAGCGATACGTGGCGTTACCAAGATTAAAACCCAAACAGCATACTTACAATACCTCCTATGCAGTTAGCAGTATTCGAAAGCGTGCTCCTGTTAAAGAAAGAGCACAAAGGAAGACTTGTCGTAGTTTTATCGCCTGATGCGAGTGGTAGCTGTGCAAAATATGCTGAATACAGACCGCAAACGTAATCTTTGGCCCTCACCATACGCCATTTCTGTGATATCATGACGTAATCCAGCCAATCAGATGCCGTCCTTCTGCGCATAAAATGGAAGCCTCGCCACTTTAATGACTGTCCTTCGAGAGTAATATGTTATATAGTTTAAGAAAATCAATAAATAAGATAAAATATAACAAAATCGCTGTTTATATAGCAGCAATAGGTTCTAATGAATTTGCTGCAAGTAAAGGGAGCCACACGTAAGCAGCTGACATGAGACCCCAGAAGAAGATTGAAAGCAAAACACAAAGTGTCGTAAGATCATTCTGTATTGCTGCATTTATTAGGATCACAGTCAACAAGTTTAGCAAATCTCTTACGTACACCAAGTTCTTCAGTGGCCATTTCAGTGAGCAATATTCAAGAAGTCGAGTGGAAAATTACACTACTGGCCATTAAAAATGTTACACCAAGAAGAAATGCAGATTATTAACGGATATTCATTGGACAAATATATTATTCTAGAACTAACAAGTGACTACATTTTCACGCAATTTGGGTGCACAGATCCTGAGAAATCAGTACCCAGAGCAACCATCCCTGGCCGTAATAACGACCTTGATATGCCTGGGCATTGAGTCAAACAGAGCGTGGATGGCGTGTACAGGTACAGCTAGCTGCCCATGCAGCTTGAACACGATACCACAGTTCATCAAGAGTAGTGACTGGCGTATTGTGAAGAGCCAGTTGCTCGCCCACCATAACCAGACTTTTCAATTGGTGAGAGATCTGGAGAATGAGCTGACCAGGGCAACAGTCGAACATTTTCTGTATCGATAAAGGCCCGTACAGGACCTGCAATATGCGGTCGTGCATTATCCTGCTGAAGTGTAAGGTTTCGCAGGGATCGAATGAAGGGTAGAGCCACGGGTCGTAACACATCTGAAATGTGCGTCAATGTGAACAACGAGACGTGTAACCAATGGCACCCCATACCATCACGCCGGGTGATACTCCAGTATGGCGATGACGCTTCCAATGTGTGTTCACCGCGATGTCGCCAAACACGGGTGCGAACATCATGATGCTGTAACCAGAACCTGGATTCGTCTGAAAAAAATGACGTTTTGCCATTCGTGCACCCAGGTTCGTCGTTGAGTACACCATCCCAGGCGCTCCTGTCTGTGATGCAGCGTCAAGGATAGCTGCAGCCACGGTCTCCGAGCTGATAGTCCATGCTGCTGCAAACGTCGTCGAACTGTTCGTGCAGATGCTTGTCTTGCGAACGTCCCCATCTGTTGAGTCAAGGATCGAGACGCGGCTGCACGATCCGTAACAGCCATGCGGATAAGTTGCCCGTCATCTCGGCTGATAGTGATACGAGGCCGTTGGGATCTAGCACGGCGTTCCGTATTACCCTCCTGAACCCACCGATTCCATATTCTGCTAACAGTCATTGGATCTCGGCCAACGCGAGCAGCAATGTCGCCATACGATAAACCGTAATCGCTATAGGCTACAATCCGACCTTTATCAAAGTCGGAAACGTGATGGTACCCATTTCTCCTCCTTACACGAGGCATTACAACAACGTTTCACCAGGCAACGCCGGTCAACTTATGAAATCGGTTGGAAACTTTCCTCATATCAGCAAGTTGTAGGTGTCGCCACCGGCGCCAACCTTGTGCTAATGCTCTGAAAAGCTAATCATTTGCATATCACAGCATCTTCTTCCTGTGGTTTAAATTTCGCGTCTGTAGCAAGTCGTCTTCGTGGTGTAGCAATTTTAATGGCCAGTAGTGTACTCCTGCTATGATACAGACGTATTGGCCTCTGTGTTAGCTTTTACTGAGGTGAGAGATGTACCCGTTATGAGGACCCGGACACTGGACGCCACTTTTGTGAAATCTGTTCTTTCTGCACTCTTAACAGACGGTCCCGGTGGGCGGGGGGGGGGGGGCTGGGGAGGGGAGGGGAGGGGAGCGGCGAGCGTTCGATGGCGAGGCGACGCACAAAGCCGGCGGCCACCCGACGCCTCCGCCGCCGGCGTCGCTGTCCCGGCGCCTACACGAGAAGCCCTGACGCCGCGCGCGGCTCAAAGGCCGAGTGCCGGCGTCGTGTTGCTGCGGCCGATCACACAGCACAGCTCGAGGGTGCTCTCCGGATCCACACCCGCCCCAACTCGCAGAAACTTTCCTCTGACCTGCTGACACCCCCTGCTCTGTGGAAAGAGGCTTCAGGCTTCCTGTACCTTCTACTGCAATTTGGTGTGATCGATTAATCAGTTACAAAACCACGTGTACTGTATAATCAGTCGTTTCAGCTGCTTTGAATTTCCTACTCTCTGCCACGTCAGATGTGAAGCGATGCATCTCGAAAATGCCTACGAAGAAACTTGAACAAACGCGGTTGTGCGCGGGTGTCCTGTCATAAACCGGCAGCTGAGTCGACGGGTTTTGCAAAAACAGACATAATGTCTAATGGGATAACCGCAATCAATGGTTTTTCCAATGCTACTTATAATCCCTCTTGACTGCAAAAACTGTTTATTCACATGGCCGGTGTCGGTTCCTGTAGAAGCATCTTCAGATCTGTAACGATAATGGTACTACACTACTGGCCATTAAAATTGCTACACCACCAAGATGACGTGCTAGAGACGTGAAATTTAACCGACAGGAAGCAGGTAATGTGATATGTAAATGATTATTAGCTTTTCACACAAGGTTGGAGCAGGTGGCGACACCTACAACGTGCTGACATGAGGAAAGTTTCCAACCGATTTCTCATACACAAGCAGCACTGACCGGCGTTTCCTGGTGAAACGTTGTTGTGACGCCTCGTGTAAGGAGGAGAAATGCGTACCATCACGTTTCCGACTTTGATAAAGGTCGGATTGTAGCCTACCGCAATTGCGGTTTGTCGTATCGCGACATCGCTGATCGCGTTGCTCGAGATCCAATGACTGTTAGCAGAATATGGTATCGGTGGGTTCAGGAGGGTAATACGGAACGCCGTGCTGGATCCCATCGGCCTCGTATCACTAGCAGTAGAGATCACAGGCATCTTATCCGCATGGCTGTAACGGATCGTGCAGCCACGTCTCGATCCCCGAATCAACAGATGGGGACGTTTCAGGACAACAACCATCCGCACGAACATTTCGACGACGTTTGCAGCAGCATGGACTATCAGCTCGGAGACCATGGCTGCGGTTACGCTTGAAGCTGCATCACAGACAGGAGCGCCTGCGATGGTGTACTCAGCGACCAACCTGGGTGCACGAATGGCCAAACGTAATTTTTTCGGATGAATCCAGGTTCTGTTTACAGCATCATGATGTTCGCATCCGTGTTTGGTGACATCGCGGTGAACACACATTGGAAGCGTCATCGCCATACTGGCGTATCACCCGGCGTGACGGTATGGGGTGCCATTGGTTACACGTCTCGGTCACCTCTTGTTCGCATTGACTTCAATTTGAACAGTGGACGTTACATTTCAGATGTGTTACGACCCGTGGCTCTACCCTTCATTCGATCCCTGCGAAACCCTGCAGTTCAGCAGGATAATGCACGACCGCATGTTGCAGGTCCTGTACGGGCTTTTCTGGATAGAGAAAATGTTCGACTGCTGCCCTGGCCAGCATATTCTCTATATATCTCACCAATTGAAATCGTCTGGTCATTGGTGGCCGAGCAACTGGCTCGTCACAATACGCCAGTCACTACTCTTGATGAACTGTAGTATCGTGTTGAAGCTGCATGGGCAGCTGTACCTGTACACGCCATCCACGCTCTGTTTGACTCAACGCCCAGGCGTATCAAGGCCGTTATTACGGCCAGAGGTGGTTGTTCTAGGTATTGATTTCTCAGGATCTATGCACCCAAATTGCGAGAAAATGTAATCACATGTCAGTTCTCGTATAGTTGTCCAATGAATACCGGTTTATCATCTGCATTTCTTCTTGGTGTAGCAATTTTAATGGCCAGTAGTGTATTTACAATCCGCTTATATTGCAAAAAATGTTTATTCATATGGCCGGTTTCAGTTCCTCTAGAACCATCTTCAGATCGGCAACGATAATTATACTAATTTACTATTTCAGAACTGCAAACCTTTTTCATCGTATCCAATCAACTTCAAATCTATCAGAACGTACCTGCAATTTCAGTTACATGAGTAACCCGTCCATAGACAGCAACCTTTACATGCTGCGTCACATAAAATTGGTTGGCAGAATGCACGTCATTTATATTAATTATAAAACTGTTACCGACAGTTGGCGTCTGGTACATTTGTTACATTACATGTGCACGTATTGTCTTAAGTAGATTTTTGTAATTTATTTTTATCTCAAAAAATATTTAATTAAAATCTGTGGATGTCAAGGTTAAAATCTGTGCATGTCAGTATTAAAATACACGGTAAAATTATCATTTGTATAAGATCTAAAAACAAAGGGCAATTTCTATATCCATGGCGCTGGTGTATATAGGATCAAATGTGATGACTGCTGTAAACAATATATAGGGCAGACTGGTAGGAACTTTGAGACCAGATTCAGGGACCACATCTACTCTCAAAACAAAGCGTTTGGGGTGCATACGGCTGCCTTAAAGCACTCAGTCAATAACGTAGAACAAAATTTAGACATCCTGTTCAGAGCTCATAAGAGTCGGTTTCTTAACATTTTAGAAGAAATTGAAATATACACCCAGAAAAGGAAAGATCCAGATTTAATCCTCAACGAGCAAAGCGAGTATTTGTTGTAGTATTTATGATGAGATACTGAGATGACTACTGCTGCGTGTGGAGGTCCAGGACGAGGGATGAGAGATGGTGCGTGATGGAGAAGCTGGAAGATATGTGCAGCGCCTGGCGTCGTCGTAGACGGGGCCCTCCTGCGCGGCCCTCTTGCCCACGGCGATGGACGTCAGACAACTGTGCGGATCGCGGCACAACACCTAAATGGCGGGAACGACGGAAGCAGGCCATCGGAAATAACAAGTCTACGCCAGCGCCATGGATATAGAAATCGTCCTTCGTCTTTAGATCGTATAAAGATGATAATTTTACTGTGTATTTTAATATTGACAAGCACAGACTTTAACCTTGACATTCATAGATTTTAATTAAGGATTTTTAGAGATAAAAGTAAATTACAAAAATCTACTTAATACAGTACGTGCATGTGTAATGTAACAAATGTACCACCTGTCGGTAATAGTTTTATAATTAATATAAATGTGCATTCTGCCAACCAGTTTTATGTGACGCAGCACGTAAAGGTTGCTGTGTATGGACGGGTTAATCCTGTCACCGAAATTGCAGGTACGTTCTGGTACGTTTGATGTTGATTGGATAGGATGAAGCCGGCCGAAGTGGCCGAGCGGTTCTAGTCGCTACAGACTGGAACCGCTCTACCGCTACAGTCGCAGGTTCGAATCCTGCCTCGGGCATGGATGGGTGTGGTGTCCTTAGGTTAGTTAGGTTTAAGTAGTTCTAAGTTCTAGGGGGCTGATGACCTCAGAAATTAAGTCCCATAGTGCTCAGAGCCATTTGAACCATATTTTTTTGGACAGGATGAAAAAGGTTTGCACTTGTGAAATAGTAAATTAGTATCATGATCGTTATAGATCTGAAGATGGTTCTAGAGGAACCGAAACCGGTCATACGAATAAACATTTTTTGCAGTCAAGGTGGATTATACATAACATTGGAGTCGACGGGTGTTGTGACACCGAGGAGAGCATGGTTTGAGAGATGTTGTCCACACTAGGCCAGACGAGCTTTGCGGCGTGGTCAGTAGGTGGCCTTTGACGCGCGATGACCGGGGCAGCTCAAAGTATGAGCTTACGACTTATCTTAGAAGAAAGACTAAGGAAAGGCAAACCTACGTTTCTAGCATTTGTAGACTTAGAGAAAGCTTTTGACAATGTTGATTGGAATACTCTGTTTCAAATGCTAAAGGTGGCAGGGGTAAAATACAGGGAGCGAAAGGCTATTTACAATTTGTACAGAAACCAGATGGCAGTCGAGGGACATGAAAGGGAAGCAGTGGTTGGGAAGGGAGTAAGACAGGGTTGAAGCCTCTCCCCGATGTTATTAAATCTGTGTATTGAGCAAGCAGTAAAGGAAACAAAAGAAAAATTCGGAGTAGGTATTAAAATCCACTATGAAGAAATAAAAACTTTGAGGTTCGGCGATGACATTGTAATTCTGTCAGAGACAGCAAAGGACTTGGAAGAGCAGTTGAATGGAATTGATAGCGTCTTGAAAGGAGGATATAAGATGAACATCAACAAAAGCAAAACGAGGATAATGGAATGTAGTCGAATTAAGTCGGGTGATGCTGAGGGAATTAGATTAGGAAATGAGACACTTAAAGTAATAGGTGAGTTTTGCTATTTGGGGAGCAAAATAACTGATGATGGTTGAAGTAGAGAGGATATAAAATGTAGACTGGCAATGGCAAGAAAAGCGTTTCTGAAGAAGAGAAATTTGTTAACATCGAGTATAGATTTAAGTGTCAGGAAATCATTTCTGAAAGTATTTGTATGGAGTGTAGCCATGTATGGAAGTGAAACATGGACGATAAATAGTTTGGACAAGAATATAATAGAAGCTTTCGAAATGTTGAAGATTAGATGGGTAGATCACATAACTAATGAGGAAGTATTGAATAGGATTGGGGAGAAGAGAAGTTTGTGGCACAACTTGACCAGAAGAAGGGATCTGTTGGTAGGACATGTTCTGAGGCATCAAGGGATCACAAATTTAGTATTGGAGGGCAGCGTGGAGGGTAAAAATCGTAGAGGGAGACCAAGAGATGAATACACTAAGCAGATTCAGAAGGATGTAGGTTGCAGTCGGTACTGGGAGATGAAGAAGCTTGCACAGGATAGAGTAGCATGGAGAGCTGCATCAAACCAGTCTCAGGACTGAAGAACACAACAACAACAACAAGTATTCAGTCGGGGCTTTGAAAAGTTTAGCCCTTGACGATCGCGAGGAACTCTGAAATAATTTTAAGAGTATTTGTACTTAGTGCAAATTCACGTCGCCTGAATAGTTGGTTGGGACTATTAAATATTTCGCGAGTCTCGATCGACAAGCGTTTGTAAACGTTGTTCAGCGTTGAACTCTGAATAATGTTGGGTTAGGCGACTTTGTCCAGACGTCTGTGAAATGTTCTACAGTTAATTTTGATGGCGATCTACAGTTGAAAATATCGTTGGTTCTTCATTACAGAGCTTCAGCTTAGAAGTGCTCCGAAGCACTATGAATAATGTATGACTTGGCTAAAGGTTAAACGGACACGCAATGATAGTCGACCTGATGGGTTCTTGCGCTGACAAACACTATTTTAATAACAAACTGTGGTGAATAGTGTGAAAGGACATTTCGTTTATATTTTCTGGAATAAATTCAGTCTGAGAATAGTGAACATTATTTCTGCGCACTTTCCTGTCTGCTATATTAATACAATTGTGACTGGTTTCCCTTAGGGGTAAATGCGAAGAATGTGTTTGTTGGCTCCCGGACAATGACGGAGTCAATACTTTGAAATCGAACCACGCATTGGGCAGCCCTAAACAGTGTATTTTCTTGATTTATTTGGCTTTTTATTCGTGCTGATGCACGTGAGGCTCACGAGTCGAACTTCGGTGGAAGCAACAGTTAATAACTTCACCGTTAGTCATTTACTTTCCTTGTTAAGCGAGCAGCAAGAAGAACAGGACATTTTAAAACAAACATTTTCGACTCCCGAAATATTGCAGCAGTTACGTCGCATATGGTTGGTCTCGTCCGAAATCAAATTAACATTATTTCTCCCCATAAATATTACCCCTCCTACGTTACAGCTGTCAGTTGGGCCTCGGTTACGCCTTTGGCAACAGGGAGCGCACTAACAATACGAACAGCAGAAAGGTGTTTTTGCGTTGCAGCCGGAACGGCCAGCATAGGCACAACGCTGGTTTTTTCCGTTAACGGCGAACAGTTAACTGATCTGATTCTTTCACTGCTAAGAGATTACTTATGTACACATAATTATTTGCATATAGGAAGACGTGGTTTGCTGTGTACAGACTTTCATTCTGTTCCACAGACATTTCATGTTTAAGAAAATACAGGACTACTGCAAATTATTAATTCAATTTCAGATTACTATATTTCCCAAGGTATTACATGCACAAATATGACTGATACAGGAATCACTCTACAATGTTCTGCTTCTGCCCGTCTAGCCACACGAAACACGTTCAGACGGTAGTCAAATTCGTTCCACACCTTATGAAGCAACATCCACTCACAGCAGCATTCATGCTTTCTCTGAGCTTTTCCAGTGTTCAGTGGAGTTACGTTAACACGGTCCTCGGTGTAGCCTGTAAAGGGACATCCTCGTCTAGCATTACTTTCCCTCAATAGAAGTAGTCGATGCCAGAAATATTTTTCGAATTTTGGACAGATAAGTACACTACTGGTCAGTAAAATTGCTACACCAAGAAGAAATACAGATGATAAACGGATATTCATTCGACAAATATATTATGCTAGACGTGAAATGTGATTACATTTTCACGCAATTTGGGTGCATAGATCCTGAGAAATCAGAACCCAGAACAACCACCTCTGGCCGTAATAACGGCCTTGATACGCCTGGGCATTGAGTCAAACAAAGCTTGGATGGCGTGTAGAGGTACAGCTGCCCATGCAACTTCAACACGATACCACAGTTCATCAAGAGTAGTAACTGGCGTATTGTGACGAACCAGTTGCTCGCCCACCATTGAATAAACATTTTCAATTGGTGAGGGATCTGGAGAATGTGCAGTCCAGGGCAGCAGTCCAGAAAGGACCGTACAGCACCTGCAACATGCGGTCGTGCATTATCCTGCTGAAATGTAGGGTTTCGCAGGGATCGAATGAAGGGTAGAGCCACGGGCCGTAACACATCTGAAATGTAACGTCCCGTGTTCAAAGTGCCGTCAATGCGAACAAGAGGTGACCGAGACGTGTAAGCAATGGCACCCCACACCATCACGCAGAGCGATACGCCAGCATGGAGATGACGAATACATGCATCCAATGTGTGTTCACCGCGATGTCGCCAAACACGGATGCGACCATCATGACGCCGTAAACAGAACCTGGATTCATCCGAAAAAATGACGTTTGCCCATTCGTGCACCCAGGTTCGTCGTTGAGTACACCATCGCAGGCGCTCCAGTCTGTGATGCAGCGTCAAGGGTAACTGCAGCCATGGTCTCCGAGCTGACAGTCCATGCTGCTGCAAACGTCGTCAAACTCTTCGTGCAGATGGTTGTTGTCTTGCAAACGTCCCCATCTATTGACTCAGGGATCGAGACGTGGCTGCACGATCCGTTACAGCCATGCTGATAAGATGTCTGTCATCTCGACTGCTACTGATAGGAGACCGGTGGGATCCAGCACGGTGTTCCGTATTACCCTCCTGAACCCACCGATTCCATATTCTGCTAACAGTCATTGTATCTCGACCAAAGCGAGTAGCAATGTCGCGATAAGATAAAACGCAAATGCGATAGGCTACAATCCGACCTTTATCAAACTCGGAAACGTGATGGTAGCATTTCTCCTCCTTACACGAGGCAACGCCGGTCAATTGCTGTTTGTGTATGAGAAATCGGTTGGAAACTTTCCTCATGTTGTAGGTGTCGCGACCGGCGCCAGCCTTGTGTGAATGCTCTGAAAAGCTAATAATTTGCATATCACAGCATCTTCTTCCTGTCGGTTAAATTTCGCGTCTGTAGCACGTCATCTTCTTGGTGTAGCAATTTTAATGTCCAGTACTGTATTACCTCAGTCGATATTCTGAAAAATTTCATATAATTTTATACCCGCTATGTTATAGTTCAAACTAAAATTTATGAAAAGAAATTACTTTATTTTCATGGTTACAATCGACATGTACTAACTAAATTTACAGTTTTTTTTTTTAAACATTAGAAGTTACAAAATATTTGCCACACTAAAAATTTCATTTATTAAGTACGTAATCTGGTTCTGTTTGTTGTGTTTATTTCTGGATTCATTTAAAAATAATAATCTAAACTAATAGAAATTCATTTATCAAGAAAAATTGTAAACTCTTTGGAATATTGTTATTACCCCGGAGTGAAAGTAGTAGTAAGCATGCCTCTGATGTGATCGGGCGTATTTTGGAAAATCGGACAAACAATGTAATTTCGGCTTTGTTAAACTGAAAATTCAAATGACAGTGTGATATAGCAAAATGTGTCGCAGCAGATTACCGAAAAAACAAAAATTCTGCCCAAGGTGTTAGGTCTGGCGACCTGGGAGGCCCAAGAACAGAGTGTGAGTTAACGAGCATTTCGCTCTCATTTAAGTATATGGGCGAAAGAATCAGCCTGCAGGAATTGTGAAACGAACGTTGTCGTCCAGGATTGGATGCCACAAAGGGCGCAGTTTCACCACGAGATGGGGAAACTCACAGGCGTATGTTGTCCATTGAGGCCTAAGCGCTTTAGTGTGTGAATCAGACAGACGAGAACCTACGTCATAGGGAAACCCAGTAGAAGGCTTTTTTTGGCCAAGGAGTCGTAGCAATATGGCGGACCTAAGATCGTCCATAAAGGGAAACATGTATGAAAACTACACTCCTGGAAATGGAAAAAAGAACACATTGACACCGGTGTGTCAGACCCACCATACTTGCTCCGGACACTGCGAGAGGGCTGTACAAGCAATGATCACACGCACGCCACACCGGACACACCAGGAACCGCGGTGTTGGCCGTCGAATGGCGCTAGCTGCGCAGCATTTGTGCACCGCCGCCGTCAGTGTCAGCCAGTTTGCCGTGGCATACGGAGCTCCATCGCAGTCTTTAACACTGGTAGCATGCCGCGACAGCGTGGACGTGAACCGTATGTGCAGTTGACGGACTTTGAGCGAGGGCGTATAGTGGGCATGCGGGAGGCCGGGTGGACGTACCGCCGAATTGTTCAACACGTGGGGCGTGAGGTCTCCACAGTACATCGATGTTGTCGCCAGTGGTCGGCGGAAGGTGCACATGCCCGTCGACCTGGGACCGGACCGCAGCGACGCACGGATGCACGCCAAGACCGTAGGATCCTACGCAGTGCCGTAGGGGACCGCATCGCCACTTCTCAGCAAATTAGGGACACTGTTGCTCCTGGGGTATCGGCGTGGACCATTCGCAACCGTCTTCATGAAGCTGGGCTACGGTCCCGCACACAGTTAGGCCGTCTTACGCTCACGCCCCAACAACGTGCAGCCCGCCTCCAGTGGTGTCGCGACAGGCGTGAATGGAGGGACGAATGGAGACGTGTCGTCTTCAGCGATGAGAGTCGCTTCTGCCTTGGTGCCAATGATGGTCGTATGCGTGTTTGGCGCCGTGCAGGTGAGCGCCACAATCAGGACTGCATACGACCGAGGCACACAGGGCCAACATCCGGCATCATGGTGTGGGGAGCGATCTCCTACACTGGCCGTACACCTCTGGTGATCGTCGAGGGGACACCGAATAGTGCACGGTACATCCAAACCGTCATCGAACCCATCGTTCTACAATTCCTATACCGGCAAAGGAACTTGCTGTTCCAACAGGACAATGCACGTCCGCATGTATCCCGTGCCACCCAACGTGCTCTAGAAGGTGTAAGTCAACTACCCTGGCCAGCAAGATCTCCGGATCTGTCCCCCATTGAGCATGTTTGGGACTGGATGAAGTGTCATCTCACGCGGTCTGCACGTCCAGCACGAACGCTGGTCCAGCTGAGGCGCCAGGTGGAAATGGCATGGCAAGCCGTTCCACAGGACTACATCCAGCATCTCTACGATCGTCTCGATGGGAGAATAGCAGCCTGCATTGCTGCGAAATGTGGATATACACTGTACTAGTGCCGACATCGTGCATGCTCTGTTGCCTGTGTCTATGTGCCTGTGGTTCTGTCAGTGTGATCATGTGATGTATCTGACCCCAGGAATGTGTCAATAAAGTTTCCCCTTCCTAGGACAATGAATTCACGGTGTTCTGATTTCAATTTCCACGAGTGTATTTAATTCTGTAGTAATTCAGGGCACGAAGCCACGGTACTTTTAATGTACCATCCTTCATAAATGTTCATGGTAATCACAGTAAAACTTGAATATTGTTAATATGTATAACAGTTTAGGATTTACTGTTAAAGTGCAATAAACAAGTTTTATAACGAAAACCTGAATGCTAAAATCTGAACGCTTCGGTCGATCGACATTTCATATAAAAGATCGACATTTCATATAAAATCGCATCATTAAAATGACAAACGTTGTAAATATCAACTCTGTAACTTTATTTGCTTAAGAGATATAGTAAATTTAAATTATCAGTATTTTCAGTTAAGCATCAGATCATGTTTTTTTTCACACAAAACACATTGAACGATGACAGCATAATACCTTAGTGTATCATTACGTAATAGAATATTTGTTGTAAAGTTTAGTGCATAATAGTTACTTTTTTCTTTATTTATTTATCAGAAAGCACATTGGTGCAAGGATACTGGGCGTGACATTCTAAGTTAAGAAGGAAATTGTATTGGTTTTATGCAAAAGAATTTAACAATGGATATTATTGTTACTTTATTGAGAACGTGAAAGTGGTCAAGCGTTGATTATTTAAATATGTTAAAATGTAAAGTAATATAGAATAAGCTCTAGCTAATCAGAAAGAAGGCTTCAGGAAAGGGAACTGCGCTGGTCAGTTGAGCGAAGAAGTTCGACGAGCGGGAAACGCGGTCGGAGATTGGCAGAGAGCAGTTCGGGCAGATCAGTCCGGAACCGCGCGACTGCTACGGTCGCAGGATGTGTGTGATTTCCTTAGGTTGGTTAGGTTTAAGTAGTTCTACGTTCTAAGGCACTGATGACCTCAGATGGTAAGTCGCATACTCCTCAGAGCCATTTGAACCAAGTTATGATAACTTTGTATTTCGCAAACTTGACAACATCCAGACAATTTAACCAAAGGGTCACAAATGTCTAATTTATGGCGTGTAATGCGGCACCTGCGGTTCAACCCCTAGAGGAGTTTGAGCCAAGACATTTCGACGAAGAGGAAATCAGCATGTGGATGCACGGTTTGGTTTAGGGAAGAAGCCCAATTTCATTTCGATGTGTTCGTCAAAAAGCAAAACTGGGGCATTTGGGGAACCGGAAATCCGCATTTCGCGATCGAAAAGTCTCTTCAGCCAGTGACTATGAGGTGTGCAATGTCCAGTCACGGACAATAGGTGCGATACGTTGTTTCGACACTTCAGCGGGTCATGCCGAATTTAGCTATTCGTCTGCGCCACATCATCGCCAATAATGGCAGGCATATCGAACATGTCACAACGTAAATCTGAATATCTGTACTGACGTTTACATGGTGAATAAAATGTGTGCAGTTCGTAGTTTGCAGCCAATTTACGGTTTTTTTCGTATAGTTCAGTAATTGTCACCGTGTACACAGCGATTCACTTCCACAATTCCTTCTGAACAGACGCTGCACTGTTATACACTGAAGAGTCAAAGAAACTGATACACCTGACTTAAATCGTGTAGGGCCCCCGCGACCACGCAGAAGTGCCGCAACACAACGTGACATGTACTCGACTAATGTTCGAAGTAGTGCTGGAGGGAATTGGCACCATGAATCCTACAGGGCTGTCCATAAATCCCTAAGAGTACGAGGGGGTGGAGATCCCTTCTCAACAGGACGTTGAAAGGCATACCAGATATGCTCAATAATGTTCATGTCTAGGGAGTCTGGTGGGCAGCGGAAGTGTTTGAACTCAGAAGAGTGTTCCTGGAGCCACGCTGTATCATTTCTGGACGTGTGTGTTGTCACATTGTCCTGCTGGAATTGCCCAAGTCCGTCGGAATGTACGATGGACATGAATGTATGCAGGTAAAGAGGCAGGACGCTTAGGTACGTGTCACCTGTCACAGTCGTATTTAGAAGTATCAGAGTTACCATATAACTCCACTGCACACGGCCCAGACCATTACTGAGCCCAACACCTTCAACAGCCCGTGCTGACATGCAGGGTCCATGGTACACATCCATCCACTCGACACAATTTGAAACGGGACTCCTCCAACCAGGCAACATGTTTCCAGTCATCAACAGTCCAATGTCGGCGCCGACGGTCCGAGGTGAGGCGTAAAGCTTTGTGTCGTGTAGTCCTCAAGGGTACACGAGTAGGCCTTCGGCTTCGAAAACCCATATCGATGATGTTTCGTTGAATGGTTCGTAGGCCGACACTTGTTGATGGCCCAGCACTGAAATCTGCAGCAATTTGCGGAAGGGTTGAACTTTTGTCACGTTGAACGATTCTCTTCAATCATCGTTGGCCCGTTCTTGCAAGATTTTTTTCCGGCCGCAGGGATGTCGGAGATTTGATGTTTTTCCGGATTCCTGATATTCACGGTGCACTGGTAAAATGATCGTATGGGTAAATCCCCACTTCATCGCTATCTCGGAGATTCTGTGTCCCATCGATCGTGCGCCGACTATAACACCACATTCAAACTCACTTAAATCTTGGTAACCTGAAATTGTAGCAGCAGTAACCGATCTAACAACAGCGTCAGGCAGTTGTCTTACATAGTCGTTGCCGACCGCAGCGCCGTATTCTGCCTGTTCTCATATCTCTGTATTTGAATACAGATGCCTCCACCAGTTTCTTTGGCGCTTCAGTGCAGCAAGTAAATATCTCGCATATTCCAACACATACAGTCCCTTTTCTGCTTTGTCACCTTTTTACCAAGGCACTACACTGGTAACGTTGGAGTGCACACTGCAGACTTGATGAGTTTACGGTTCTATTCATGCATCAGTGTTACTTGTACATATCATACTCTGGAAAAAAATACAGGTCTGAAAACGAATGAATCATTTATAGGATCTATATTCTTCGTAAGATCGTACCCCGCTAGTATCCTCTACAATCTCTGCCCTTTCCGAGATCGTATGTGGGTGAGTGTGGCAGTGGAGTCTGCAGTTTTTCCCGCACATAGGGCCACACACCGACTGTTCCCCAGGTAATCGTGGACTGTGGAATTCTCAGTGTCAAAATCACAGTGATGTCATCGGTCCCGTCGGGTTAAGGAAGGACGGCGAAGAAAGCCGGCCGTGCTCTTTCAAAGGAACCATCCCATCATTTGTCTGAAATGATTTAGGGAAATCATGGAAAACGTAAATCATGATTGCCGGAGGCGGATTTGAACCGTCGTTCTCCGGAATGCGAGTCCAGTGTGCTAACCCTAGTCCACCTCGCGATGTGTCTAGGCTATGAGTAGTGAAAACGCAATACGTCATTTGCTGGATTAATTGTGTTAGGTGATTATCTTCAAACTGCAGTCATCTTATAGCGAATGTAAGCTATACAGAAAGCATATAATGTTGAAAATATTGGTGTAGTATTTGGATTCGTACTATAGTTTGTCCGTGATGCTGACAGATCTCAATATCAGCGTTAAAAGTACGCAGAACCCGTGTCTCTGCAATACACTCGTTATTCCTTGTAGATGCCTTTCTGCCGTGTGCCGTCTGCCTTTCTGTAAGAATGAAAAAGGAGAAACTGGTGGTGCAAGCTACCGCGTAATTCCGGTTGATAATGACCTAAGAAATACGTTCCAAGAAAAATATTCTGAAACCAGGTGGCATTCGCAGCAGATTTCCAATTTATTCTCTCCATAAAATTCTAGTACCACTAATATCTAGACAAGTACAAAAGAAGCCTCCCAATTATACCGTGTGTCGCTAACGTAAAATAAATGCAAGTCCTACGCAAGAAACCCTTACAAATGTTCGCTTAAATGCATTCACGGAAGCTGGAGTTCAAAGAGAAGACAATTTGCTTTCGAAACTAAGAGCGTTGGAAAAAAACTAAAGTCACAAAAAAACTAAAACTTGGAGACTTAACAGCAAGGTAGCACTCGCGGGCTGTCTTAGCGACTCGCACAATACGAAAAAAAGCATATCATAAAAAATGTGGATTCATTTATATCAAAAGAGTGCTTGGCCATAAGGAGTTTTGCTTTTTTTTTTTCTTCGAGACGCGCAGCTTAATACCGTTAAGCTTTCATGTTGACTTACGTCAGCGGATACGTCGTAATAAGTGCTAAAGGAAATATCCTGCTGAACCTGTAAACATTTGACTCCAGCCAATTCCCCTAAATCCCCATTTGGATCTGATACACTGACGGAGAAAGGTTCGCAACACTAAGGAGTTCTGCGACATAAACGAAAGTTGGCGTGTTTCTACATCTGAAAGAAAATGTTTATTCAAATTAAAAATGGCGCTAATAGCGCCAGTACAAGGATTCAAATAAGGTTTATTTTAAATATACGTTGTAACGAGAGCGTAGTTACTTTGAGATTGGACGTGGTGAGTTAAAGTTACTCAAGAAGACGCCATTATCGCCGGCCGGTGTGGACGAGCGGTTCTAGGCGCTTCAGTCTACAATCGCGCGACCGCTAAGGTCGCAGGTTCGAATCCTGCCTCGGGCATGGATGTGTGTGATGTCCTTAGGTTGGTTAGGTTTAAGTAGTTCTAAGTTCTAGTGGACTGATGACCTCAGATGTTGTCCCATGGTGCTCAGAGCCATTTGAACCATTTTTGAACGCCATTATCAGTATCTCACTGAGTTTGAACGATGTCGTGTAATATGGCTACGATAAAATGAATATTCCTTCTACAATACTGCAGAAAGACGTAGCAGAAATGTAGCCACTGTACATGGTTGCTGGCGGAGGTGGTCACGAGAATGTACAGTCGCAAGAAGACCGGGCCCCGAACGGCCACGTACCACCACCGAGATGGAAGCCCATCGCGTTCGGCCTGTGGCCCTCGTGTATCATACTGCTTCTGCAGCAGCAGTTTGGGCAACAGTTGGCATCACAGTGACACAAAGAACTGTTATAAACCGGTTACTTCAAGGAGAGCTCCGATCTAGACACCCTGTAGCGGGCATTCCACCGATCCTAAGCCACCACCATGTGCGACTTCAGCGGTGTCAAGCGAGAGCTCATTGGAGGGTAGGGTGTTGCTCCGTTGTGTTTTCTGATGGAAGCTGGATCTGCGCCAGTGATGGCCGTGTGTTGGTTACGAGGAGGCCAGTTGAGTGCCTGGAGCCAACTTACTGTGTACTAGACTCACTCGACTTAACACCTTTAGTTATGGTCTGGGGTGTGATTTCGTATGACAGCACGAACACTCTCGTGGTTATCCCACGCATCCTGACTGCAAAATTGTATGTCAATCCGGCAATTCGACCTGTAGTGCTGCCGTTCATGAACAGTAGTCCAGGGGGTGTTTTCCAACAGGATAACCCTCGACCATATACCGCTGTTGTAAGCCAACATGTTCTACTGGGTGTCGACATGTTGCCATGGCCTGCTCGATCACCAGATATGTCTCCAGTCGAGCACATATCAGACATCGTAGAATGACAACTCTACCGTCATCCACAACCAGCATCAACCGTCCATGTACTGAGTGACCAACTGCAACAGGTATGGGACTCCATCCCACAAATTGACATCCGACACCCGTACAACACAGTGCATGCAACTTTGCATAGTTGCATCCAACGGTCTGGCGGCTACACCAGTTATTAATGTACCAGCATTTCACATTTGCAGTGGGTTATCTCCGCTTACAGTACCCTCTGGTCTTGCAACGTCAGTCACTTAAATATGTTACCTAGATAAATGTATTCCCGAAATTTCTTTACTCTGCATTAATTATTTTTTGGTGTTGCGGTTTTTCCCGTCCCTGCATATTCGCGTGACATCATAGGAAACAGCTCGTGTAATCCGCCAGTGCCCTTCTTGAACGTGCATAATGCAATGTCGGATTTTGTATCATGCTCCCTCCCGTACTTACGAGCTTATGGTGTAAGAAAACAGTAACAATTGCATTTAGTGCCAGAATAGAAAAATCAGTTTTTCTTGTAACAGTGGGGAAGGCTACACAATGGCTGGGTCTAGTGAAGCAGGGGATACAACCCGTCGGCTATGACCAATGACGTCAGAATTGGCCAGAGAGCATTTATTACACAGACGAAAGAACTGACAATACTGTTCAGAAACAAAGGAATACGAGAGACGAAAAATATAGTTGACGTACATCAATGCAAGTAGTAAGTTAAGGATATCGCGTATTTGTGTCGTATTATTTTTGTGGAAAATGAAGGGGAAAAATGGGTGGAAATATTACTAGCATAGAATACCTCACGTCACATATATATGGGTTGTATCTTGAAGTTCATTAGAACTGAACTGGTTAACTGAGTACGGGATACAAGTTTAGCGTATGTCTATTTCTTCGTTTTCGTTAGCATTAATATCCTGTTGTTCAGTTGAACTATATAGGTTAACTGAAGCACGGGATGCAAATTTTACATGTGTTGTTTCTTTCGTTTCCGCTACCACTAATACTCTGTCCTTATGTAGGTAGTATTACTAACTATGGCAGAAGGAGCTACGTGTGTAATATTTGTATCCCATACTTCAGTTGACTTATGTATATGTACACTGTTAACGAAAAGGTGGAAATGGACGTACATTACATTTGCAACCTGTACCTCAGTTGAATTACGCGAAGAGACAATAAGACGATACATATACAATTTGTATCCCGTACTTCACTATGAGGTACAGTATTTTTTTTTTTTTTTTTTTTTTTGCACCTTCGATGCTAATAGTATCGACTGAAAGCTATAGTTTTCATCACAGCAGTGACAATAGTATCCCATTCTTTAGCTTAGCTATAAGGATATCTCAAAGACCAACAGTACGTGATTTTCATAATGTGTCTCAAGACGAGCTTCGATTTTTCGAACCACATCCCTCGTCTAATGGATTACCACAACCGATCTTTGATGCAGCGCCATACGAGTAAGTCCTGAGTGTGGCGCATGTACACTCGTGAGGCGCATATATTCGCCGCACTCACGACATCGAACATACTCGGCAACGAGACCACACATTTATAAAAACCAAATTATGCTCAACAATTCTACGCCCATAGCCTCTCTCAAATAATCCAGGTTCATCGGAACAGATAAAGCCATACCTACAAACGAACATGAGATACTAAAAATTGTCCTAAAATAAGAAACTAATAGTCCAAATCACCTCTATATCATCACTAAGAATGAAATTAAGTACCGAATGAATTGCATATAACCATTCATTTAAATAAACGCACACGAAGAATATTTTGAGCAATATGTAGCGATCTCTTTTAAAATCACATTCAATTATTTTAATGTACAGTGATAGTGCTTGTCTGGAACACAAAACAGTTTTATTATCTATGGCTAAAAGTGAAGACATTATTATCTATGAGTAATGTACGACGTCATTGGTCAAAGGTGACGGGTTGTATCCCCTGCTTCACTAGACCTCATTGCCTAAGTATTTCTTACTAGTAATGCTGAAGGAGGTAGCTCCCTTTCCTACAGAGGCTTTCGAAACAACGAAGTAGGACTCCAGTCTACTGAATCGAAACACCGTAGACTCTCCGCTCAGTAGCAATTGGATACAGCCGCCACTCAGCGCTTTCCGACGGCCGACTGACCTTCAACTCATAACGACCTCTAATAAGGAGTGCTGAGGCTGATACATCATATCTGCGGGCTATGATATGATTATGCTGCTGTGCCTGTAAGTACGAAACTAGTTTAATGCAGCGCGTCAAGCCAGTCTGCCCTATGCAAGCTTCTTCATCTTTGCGTAGCTATTTTAATATACACCAATTTGAACCTGGCCAAGCACCAAGCATTGGTCACAGTCTACAATTTTTGTCCTCTACATTTTCCTCCATTACCAAACTGGCCAGTCCTTGATGCTTCGGGATGTGTCCTGTCAACCGATCCCTTCATTTAGTCTAGTTGTGCCATAAAATTCTTATCTCCCCAATTCGATTCAGTAGTTCCTCATTAGTTATTCGATTACCCATCTATCCTTCAGCATTCCTCTGTAGCACCCCACCTCAAAAGTGTCTACCCTCTTACTATCTGAACTGTCCATTTTTCATTTCCGCACAAGACTATACTCCAGACCAATACCTTCAAAAAAGATTTTCTAACACACAAGTTTTTATTCGATAGTAACAAATTTCTCCTTTTCAGAAATGCTTTTCTCGTTCAGGCTGCATTTTATATCCCCTCGCATTCGACGATCATCAGCTATTTTACTATACAAATAGTAAAACTTATCCATCACTTCTAGTGTCTCATATTCTGATGTAATTCCCTCACCGTTCCCTGATTTAATTCGACAACATTCCATTACCCTTGTTTTATTTTTGTTGATATCCACCTTGAAATGCCCTTTCAAGACACTATCCATTCTGTGCAACTGATCCTTAAAATCCTTACAATGTCATCGCAAACCTCAATGTTTTTATTGCTTCTCCCTCAACTTTAATTCCCTTCTCAACTTTCCTCTTAGTTTTCTTTACTACTGCCGCAATGTATAGATTGCGTAATATGGGGGGATAGGCTATAAACTTCTCTCACTCCCTTTTCAGCCACCGCTTTCCTTTCATGCCAGCCGCTGTGGCCGAGCAGTTCTAGGCACTTCAGTCCGGAACCACGCTGCTGCTGCGATCGCAGGTTCGAATCCTGCCTCGGGCATGGATGTGTGTGATAGCCTTAGGTTAGTTAGGTTTAAATAGTTCTAAGTCTAGGACACTTATGACCTCAGATGTTAAGTCTCATAGTGCTTAGAGCCATTTGAACCATTTGAACCCTTTCATGCCCCTCGATTCTTAAAAATTCCATCTAGTTTTCGTAAAAGTTGTATTAAACCTTTCACTCCCTGTATTTTAGCCCCACTACCTTCAATATTGTGTGAATTCGAGTCAACGTTGTCAAAAAAAAGTCTACAAAAGCTATAAATGTTGGTTTGCCTTCCTTTAACCTGTCTTCTAAGAGAAGTGATAGTGTCAGTATTGCCTCGTGTGTTCTAACATTACTGCAGAACCAAAACTGATCTTCCCCGAGGTCGGCTTCTATCAGTTTCTCCATTGTTCTGTAAATAACTTGCTCAGTATTTTGTAATTGTGACATATTAAACTGATGGTCTTGTAATTTTCACACTTGTCAACACTTGCCTTCTTTGGAATTTGAAATTTACATCCTTTTTCAACGCTGATGGTATTTTGCCTGGTCAATATATTTCGCGCACTAAGCGTAATAGCTTTGTCATGGCATTTTTTTCCAAAGATCTCAACAATTCTGATGTGTTGTCGTGTACTCTAGGTGCCTCGTATTGACATAGATCTTTTAGTGGTCTGTCAAGTTCTTTTCTCCTGTACCTCATCTCATCTTCACGTACTTTCTCTTTCCTCTCTATAATACTGTCTTCATAACCGTTTGCTTGGTATAGCCGCTCTGTATATTCTTTCTCACTTTCAGCGTTCCACTTTTTGTTTCGCATCATCCATCTTAGTTCTTGATACATATACAGTTAGTCGGCATCTATCGTTCCCTTACTCATAGATGTCTCTACAACTTTACAGTACCCCTCTCTCTAAGCATTTCTGGATTATCGTTTTTAAACGTCTGTGTTTCTAGTGGATCTTGTCTTTTTTCTAATTTATGATTGTATATACATCTATCATTGACGGAAAAGCATACAGGGACAAATTAATTTTGCGTGTCGTCCTGGGAGACGTGACAAACAAATACTCTTCGAGTAATACATTAATGCAGTAATGTTACTTGCACGTCAGATGTTTGGAGACAATACAAATTTCGTAAAAGTTACGCATTTTTATATCGCAAGGATAGCCGCGATCGCTGTGTTAATAACAAGATTTTATTTAGCAGTCTCAGATAAAGTTTCTTGGAATTTTACCCATTTGGGTTTCACAAACAATCCATTTTCAGACAAACTCCTGTTTTTAACGTAACTTTTCAATTCAAGGGCTACGTAAACTCAACATGTCAAAGGATGTACTTGATTGATTGGTTTATTTGGGGGAGGGGACCAAACAGCGAAGTCATCGGTCCCATCAGATTAGGGATGGAAGGGGAAGGAAGTCGGCCGTGCCCTTTCAAAGGAACCATCCCGGCATTTGTCTGAAGCGATTTAGGGAAATCACAGAAAAAAAGGATCTAGTGTAGCTTAATTTATTGTCAATGCGGTTTGGATGTTGTGATGAAGATGATGCAGCTCGGTCTTGAGTCTCCTAGGTCGCCAGACGTATGAGGCTAAAAGTGACTCAAACCTGCCAGCTACTGTTGTTTAAACAGATCGATTGATTGATAAAAATTGAAAACTGTGCTTAGATGGAGTGCATTTGCATATAGTGGGAGTGTAGATGCCTGCAACTATGAATGCACCTCTACACAAATTATGACTTCCATAAACCGTGTCCAGTCAGTGATAAATGGAACTGACCACTACCAAGACATCGTAACCATATATGCATTTCTGTGTGGATCAAATTATGCTGTCAGAAATAATTTACGGCCTATTCATATTTACATTCAACTGCAACTGCATATGTCACTAAGAAATTCCATGCCGTCACTAGCTTTAATCATAAATATATATATCTGATTGTGTTACCTTCTCACTAACGTTCAAACCGTGAGCTGCACTCTTAATTTCTGTATATATGAATCAGTGAATTTACTCATGGCACTTTTGTTGCCTATGCCTGTAGCCACTTTCAGAACTTAAATTAATAATCAAAGTAATTAATTTAATGAGACTGTACCTTAAATTGCTGGTGTACCCTTGTACCACCAAAATAAAATGAAAACAATGAATAGTCGAGGGAGTACTCTTAAAGGGTTGTACGACGCTGTACAAGCAGCACGAAGACTTCTTAGCAACTGACGCAGTCGTCGTATAAATTTTATGTGCTTCGACACTATGGATATTCTGGATCCCATCAGACTGTACCGGTAAACAAAGCTAATGGAATGAGTCCTAACTAACTAAGGTGGTGCAGAGGATGCAAACCGTTACTCGGATTAATCATTAGTGAATATCTGAGTGAATCTACTCACATAAAACAACAATAAAATAAAAACAATGAATATTAGAGGGAATATGAATGAGAACAGTGGCGTATTTAAGTTTATACAATAATGACAAGTTTTATTAATCCTTTTGTAACTACAAAAAAAAATGGTTCAAATGGCTCTGAACACTATAGGACTTAACATCTATGGTCATCAGTCCCTTAGAACTACTTAAACCTAACTAACCTAAGGACATCACACAACACAAAGTCATCACGAGGCAGAGAAAATCCCTGACCCCGCCGGGAATCGAACCCGGGAACCTGGGCGCGGGAAGCGAGAACACTACCGCACGACCACGAGCTGCGTATTTGTAACTACAACTAGCTGATAAATTTTACACAAAAATTTCAAACACAAATCAGAAAAGGAATGGTGTTTGACTGGCAAAGCGTAAATTGGGTGGAAGCTATACAAATTGTCCCCTGAATTAATCCCTTTTACAGCGCAATCAGACTTTGTTTACACTAATCCATTGTGAGGTGCCTTCCGGTGTGACTGAGTGGTTCTAGGCGCTTCACTCCGGAACCACGCGGCTGCTACGGTCACAGGTTCGAATCCTGCCTCAGGCATGGATGTGTGTTATGTCCTTATGTTAGTTATGTTTAAGTAGTTCTAAGTCTAGGGGACTGGTGACCTCAGGTGTTTAGTCCCATAGTGCCTAGAGCCATTTGAACCATTGTGAGGCCCAACACTGTTCAAATCGAAGCAACTACGACGAAGTATACCACAAAATTAGGTTCTCCTGAGAACAGGTATCTGTGAGTATCATATAACAGCCTTACGAAGCTGCATCATTATGTTACCCTTTCGCCTTGATTCAGGCGGCAGCATAGAGCGGCAAGCTGTGGATGAGAAGCGGTGCGCTATGGCAGCTATTAATTTCTGACACGTCAACGAAAATTTGTAATCAACGGGGTCTGGCGTCCTCATTATGAGAAAGCGGGAAACTTCCCTATCAGAGCCGTGAAATCCAGGAATATTTCAGAGTGGGGTGCACCCGTCCGCTGGTCTGGCCAAACCAATTTGACTCACAGGCACCATGGTGCATGCTGGACTTGTCAAACATCAGACGGCTGACTCAGGACGAAAAAGTTCACTCTTGTAACACACGGTATGTCTGAGACGTTATGTAGTTCAACTGCCAGGACAGTTGGAAACTGCCACTGGCTCTTAGTCCACCGCAAGATACAGACTATAAGTCTCACCCAGTAGGGAAAGACCTGAAGTTCTCCACCAGAGGAGGACCAGAAGATGAAGAAGGCAAAGAATCACAGCCTCTTTAGACCAAGCCGACATACAGGAGCCGAGTTAGCGAAATCGAAACTGTCCAAACATTGCAAAAACCAATGAAACTATCCTCTATGTCCAGTGTTCGAGTCTCGGTCAGGCACACAGTTTTAATCTCCCAGTAAGTTTCATATCCTCTACTCAGTGAGTTTCACCTCTTGACTGTTCTGTTGGCCTGGTAGCCAATCCTGACACAGCACCAGGTTCCACACTGGGGGGAGCAAGCCTCCACTTTACATATCCTGACAGCAACCAATCAGCGACTAAAAATCTCTCTTGTCCTTAGGTTAGTTAGGGTTAAGTAGTTCTAAGTCTAGGAGACTGATGACCTCCCATAGTGCTTAGAGCCATTTGAACCATTGTGATGCCCAAATCTCCTCAAATGGAAGCAACTATGACGAAGTATACCACAAAATTTTAGAGTAGGGAGGCGTGGTTCTTACAGTAAACATCGCCACGTTTTGGCAAAAAATATCTACATAGATGAGATCACAGTCCCACATTTATGGAGAGAGCTAATCTTTCCGGGCCGACTATTTCCAATTTACGAAAGAAGGCTGTTCAGCTTCCCAGACAGGCGTGCACATAACATATATACTTTTGCTGCTTGTTAAAAGCACCTTCTTTGCATCAGAGAGGTTACAGTCTTACCTCCACTAAACACGTGCAACAGTAACTCGGTCCGTGTTGAGCCAGCTTCTGATACACTACTGGCCATTTGCTACACCACGAAGATGACGTGCTACAGACGCGAAATTTAACCAACAGGAAAAAGATGCTGTGATATGCAAATGATTAGCTTTTCACAGCATTCACACAAGATGGCGCCGGTGGCGACACTTAAAACGTGCTGACACGAGGAAAGTTTCCAACCGATTTCACATACACAAACGGCAATTGATCGGCGTTGCCTGGTGAAACGTTGTTGTGATGCCTCGTGTAAGGAGGAGAAATGCGTACCATCACGTTTTCGACTTTGATCAAGGTCGGATTGTAGCCTATCGCGAGCGCAGTTTATCATATCGCGACATTGCTGCTCGCGTTGGTCCAGATCCAATGACTGATAGCAGAATATGGAATCGGTGGGTTCAGGAGGGTAATACGGAACGCCGAGCTGGAACCCAACGGCCCCTTATCATTAGCAGTCGAGAAGACAGGCATCTTATCCGTATGGCTGTAACGGATCGTGCAGCCACGTCTCGATCCCTGAGTCAACAGATGGGGACGTTTGCAAGACAACAACCATCTGCACGAACAGTACGACGACGTTTGCAGCAGCATGGACTATCAGCTCTGAGACCATGGCTGCAGCTACCCTTGACGCTGCATCACGGACAGGAGCGCCTGCGATGATGTACTCAACGACGAACCTGGGTGCACGAATGGGAAAACTTCATTTTTTCAGATGAATCCAAGTTCTGTTTACAGCGTCATGATGGTCGCATCCGTATTTGGCGACATGGCGGTGAACGCACATTGGAAGAGTGTATTCGTCATCACCATACTGGCGTATCACCCGGCGTGATGGTATAGGGTGCCATTGGTTACATGTCTCGGTCACCTCTTGTTCGCATTGACGGCACTTTGAACAGTGGACGTTACATTTCAGATGTGTTACGACCCGTGGCTCTACCCTTCATTCGATCCCTGCGAAACCCTGCAGTTCAGCAGGATGATGCACGACCGCATGTTGCAGGTCCTGTGCGGGTCTTTCTCGATACAGAAAATGTTCGATTGCTGCCCTGGCCAGCACATTCTCTAGATCTCTCACCAATTGAAATCGTCTGGTCATTGGTGGCCGAGCAACTGGCTTGTCACAATACGCCAGTCACTACTCTTGATTAACTGTGGTATCGTGTTGAATCTGCATGGGCAGCTGTACCTGTACTCTCAACCGAAGCTCTGTTTGTCTCAACGCCCAGGAGTATCAAGGTCGCTATTACGGCCAGAGGTGTTTGTTCTAGGTACTAATTTCTCAGGATCTATGCACCCAAATTGCGCGAAAATGTGATCACATGTCTGTTCTAGTATAATATATTTGTCCAACGAATACCCGTTTATCATCTGCATTTCTTCTTGGTGTAGCAGTTTTAATGACCAGTAGTATATGAGAATGTACAGAGTTTTATGACCTTCCCAACATTTGCACAAAGGCTCAGTTTACAGCAGTCTCTCTTAAATGACTTCTTCCACGACGGACTGCCACTTGACTCAGGTAAAAAGTTATGCCAACCAGCGCCCTTCTGTCTGACCCTAAGTGGAAGGTGGAAAGGGCTTCTGCCAGAAGTCCCTGCAGGTACAGTCCATTGAGCACTGCTTCCCAGAATCACTCACACAGCCAGATCACTGCCAGATCACTGCATTTATGGCCCCCAATTCATCTGTCTCCCTGTTCTCAGTAGGGGGTAGGTAGGGCAAGCTCGGGGTTAGGGAAGGATTGGGAAGGAAATCGGCCGTGCCCTTTCAAAGGAACCATCCCGGCATTTGCCTGAAACGATTTAGGGAAATCACGGAAAACCTAAATCAGGATGGTTGGAGACGGGACTCAACCGTCGTCCTCCCGAATGCGAGTCTAGTGTGCTAACCACTGCGCCAACTCGCTCGGTCCCTGTTCTCAGTCACCTCCACTATGGCCCCTGAGGTACAAGTTCTCTATAGGTTAGATGTGCAAATTATAAGAACATTCTGCACACAATTTCCCATATAAAAAATATCATAAACCACACATACCAAATGTAGTATAGGGTAATATAGGGTAACACCAAGATCATGACCTAAAATATGAATGGTAACCTGACTGACAATGTTAAAGTGAGAAAGTGGCATACCACCTCTCACAATAAGAGATTGTTGCATCTGATGCTTGAAGCTCAAGACTCCAAACGAATTTGCACTATTGAATGTGTGTCTAAAACCTTCCGAAACTCATCTGGAAAGTGTATTCGGTAATTGCACGATGAAATGTTTCCCTTTATTCAATGAAAGGGCTCTGTTAACATTTTTCCATTCTTTTGTTGGTCGTGACACTCATTGATATTAATGACTTTCGCTTTGAATCTGTATCCAGCACAGCTGGTGTGAAACTGCACTATCTGATGGTTGGTTGGTTGGGGGAAGGAGACCAGACAGCATGGTCATCGGTCTCATCGGATTATGGAAGGATGGGGAAGGAAGTCGGCCGTGCCCTTTCAGAGGAACCATCCCGGCATTTGCCTGGAGTGATTTAGGGAAATCAAGGAAAACTTAAATCTGGATGGCCGGACGCGGGATTGAGCCGTCGTCCTCCCGAATGCGAGTCCAATGTCTAACCACTGCGCCACCTCGCCCGGTGCACTATCTGATCAAAGGTCTCCAGAAACCACTATGTGATGCAGAATGCCAAGAGAGGCGGACCACGACCACGACCTTATATCCCGAAAGGTTTACCAGCAGTGTTTAGCAATGATTGAGGTCGAGTAAACAGCAGTGCCATTGTCTACGCCTGACTGTAAACGAGTGACTTAGAGTGATGAATCACACAATACCCTGTGGCAGTCCGAAGGAAGCATTTGGGTTTCGCGGATGCCCGTATAACGTTTCCTACCATCATGCATAATGCCAACAGTGAAGTATGGAGGAGTAGCTGTTATGGCATGCACGTGTTTTTCGTGATTAGGATGTGATCCCCTTATTGTGCTTAAGAAACCATTAAGTGCTGAAGGACATGGGCACATGTTATTGTGCAATGACTACAGAGGAACAGTTCGTTGATGATGACTGTATCAGCATGACAAGTCACCATGTCATAAGTCAACAAATGTGAGGCAATCGTTACGGGTCTGTGAAATCACCTGCTATACCCGCAGAACAGGACGGATAGTGTAATTGGTGTAAAGAGGCCAAAATGAGTGCTGTCAGTTGCACCTGAACATACTACTTTATTCATTTGACAAACATTACAAGAGCAAAGAAAACATTAAAACAGAGCGAGCCAAACATTAATTTTAGAACTTAATTCACGGCTAAATGCGCCATTCAATCTCACGCCTCAAGGGCGTAACAACTTTAAATTAAAACCGGCTGAAGGCCAATCACTTAAAACTCAAAAACAAAAATTTGAATTTTAAAAGGCAGAAGGCCTTATCCTAAAATTTCTCTACATTAGGCTCAAGGCCCAAACAATGCCACGCCTTAAGGGCAAAACAACTTTAATTTAAAATCGGCTAGAAGCTATACATAAACAAAAAAGGACAAATAAGAAAAAGCAGCACATCAAACGGCAATCAGGAGTTTCTAAGGGTCGGCCCGGAATTCAAACACTGACGCTCGCTTAGGTGAGACAGGCAGTCGGCTCAACAATTTTCAATCCGACGGCAACCCAACCAATAGGCAGTCAACGGACCAAGCGACAGGGTAACTTCCGCTCCACCTGACCAGCACACAACTGGGAGATCAATGGAACACGCAAAAGGTATCGGCGCCCACAACGAATTACACATTCAGCTGTCAACCTACGCGCCGTGGTGGATAGCCACCACACGATGAGAAAAATACACTGCCTGAATTTACGTCAACGTCCTGGGCAGGTGACCGGAAGGTTAACGGCCACAAAGGCAGAAGATTCCGCTGGTGCACTTCAATTCAGAAATAATCGAGTTAAGGCAAGCTCCACAGGATGGCGGCTAGAATTTCGCCAACTTGAAAACACCCGTTGTTGCTCACGGGAATGTGCCAACAGCCGACAACGAAATTCAAACCACACAATGTGAACAGTTGGGGCTGGTTGGTAGATTAAGTAAAGACTCAGCATTCGTGTCCGGGATCAGTGAGCCACAGACCTCATAGCAATGGGAACAGCCCCTCACACTCTGACCGAGCGTGGATGCCGGCTGCGGCCCTGGCCAAACTACGCGTCACTGAGGTTTCCTCGCTGCTCCATGCCAACCGACCAACTGCCCAGGCCCGGAAACAGTGAAAGGACCAAATACACGTCGGCCGATGAGACGACCAACCAACGGTCGTCCCGCTCCAATCTCCCTCCGTCGGACAGTTCACGAGTGTCGCCAGCGGTCGGCGAGCACTGGCTGTCAGCGCCTCACCGGCGCTCCGTCCCCGACTTCACTGCTGCTGCGTCCCGACTGCACTGCTGGTCGGTCTCCAACTGACTGCCAGGCACTCGACAACCCGAAAATACTATCGGTCGCTCCAGAGATGGTACGACAGTGCACTTATCGATACGCGTTGTTGCTGCACCTCACAGGCAAGTGAGGCAGGAAGTTTTTGACGCCAATAAATGTAAGAAGAAAACGATGCGGCAGTAACGTAACAGAACATGACAAATAATAAATGGCATGAACACGAGCCGTACACGGCTCAGACTGGTCTGCCCAGAAGCCCTACCTGAACACAATGGAACACCTTTGGGATGAGTCAGAAGATGTGCTTCACTCCGAAACCTAGCGTCCAACCTCGCCACCGTCTTTCTTTGGTTTCGGCTCTCGAGTAAGAACAGGCTGACATTCCTCCTGTCCCCAGCAACGTTCAAGCCTTCATAAATGCAAAGGGAGGACACACACCACATTTATGTCCACTAATGGAGTCGAGATACATTGGATGAAATGTCATTAAACGTGAGATCCAAATCGGTAAATATTTTGTATCGCTACCCTTTTACTTGCTTCTTCGCTGTTGTCTCATAAGTGGAACTTCATGGCAGTCTGAAACAGTGTGCCGGACTGACTACTTGTATTGCCTACAGGACTATTGGACTTCTTCGAGTCTCATTTGCACTCTGAAGGAGTGTAGCCTTCGCATGAATTCTTCTTCCTCTTTGGATGACAAATGAAATGGGAACTGTAGCAGAGATAACAGCATTCATGCGAGCACCTAATCAGTATCAAAATAATGTTTCTGTAGACCAAGACACTACAGTGAATAATGCACTTCTCAACCGGAGGAGACGTAATATGTCATTTATTACTGGAAAGCGGTTTTTTACATTGGTGCGGAACAGCACTTGTGCAGAGATGTAACACGTTGAATTTCTGCAGTGCCTGAAACACTTCAGGTAGTTTAATGGTCTCATATTTGGTTGGCTTCGCCAACTCGCAAACAACCCGTCACATTCCAATTTAACACAGACCTCTGTTTATGCTACAGATAAATCTGTCACCACAACTGGTTTTTTGCTTCCACATTCGTCAGCTACACAAACTCACAACCGAACTGTCACCTTCGAACCGAACAGTGACGGGACAACCGACTGTTTTTAACCGTGGTCTAGCAAGTGTATTCTATTGTCGTTGAGGTGATTTCTCATTCGACTGAAACAACAGAATGAAAGATGTCCCTGAGGCCTCGTTAACTAGGACATACGAATCTTTTCTCTCACCCACCCTCTGGGTTTGATTGCTGTCACTTAATGTGAGAAAACCGACTGACCCATGTCTCTGGCAGTTATATTAATGGTCAGTCTCCAAGTTAGGATGATTTCAGTTGCATATTTATCAGCCTTTTCGGTTATACATGAACCATGACTCAGGTTGCCAACTTATTTTAGAGACAAATAATGAATATTATTTCAAGGAGAGGTGAATAAGAACTGTAATTCTAACAATGAAGTACTTTCAAAATTTATCCATTTATTTTTTTTAAATACGAATTTTTCGCACTTCTGGTATTTAATATAGATTTTAGCTTGGTCCTAAAAGGTTAATAACTGGTACTACCTTATACAGTTATGTTTAAACAAACAAACAACTGCTTTAATGAAGCTCTGTATCTCTCTTCCCACTGGTGTGCACACACCATCGATAATTCTATTCTGGTAATTGCTGAGGTGACATGAAGTGAAACTGCATGAGATACCGATTTTTTGATTTGTTTGGTCATTTAATCACCTGCTTTTTAAGCATACATACACTGTCACTTGTCGGAAGTATCTTTTTCGAGAAACATTTGCTTTTCTTTTATTAATACAGTTTCATAATATGAATCACTCTTGCACATACTGTACATCACACTGAACCTATCTTGACGATCACTTTTTATCCAAGCATGTGATTTCTTCCATTTTCAAGCCACTGAGCGTTTCGGCATTCTGATCCAGGCAGTAAGTTCACTACCGAGAAAACGCTATTTGTAAACACAGACTAAAAACTAAAGTAAGGGCTACTGGTTGGCACTCGGTATAAACTAAATAAAGGAAAGGCAATAACAATGACGACAGGCGATAACAGAGACCAGTCACAATAATAATTTAACGATGACAGAACAATCTAAAATTTCCGCTCAGAACTGAACGCCCTGAACCGCGTTGACTTTTCATTCGGTTGCTCCCATACATTGTGTTCACTCAAACGAATAAAAGAATAATTGAGCCGATAAGTAAACCTACAAGCGAATGGGTCGACTGTTTTCCAACAACCGCCTGAATCGATTGTTTGCATTCTGTTCTTCCCATCAGTAAGAGCAAACCTGCTACAGTACTAGACAGGAAAAAAGTTCTCAGTGTGCCTGTTTGCTACCTGCGAATAGCCGCTTACCCCAGTACGAATCACAGGCCCCGCAGAAATATCTCTCCGCAAAAGCATTCCAAATCTCGCTGCGAACATCAGAACATTTTCTTTGTTGTTGTTGTTGTTGTTGTTGTTGTTGTGGTCTTCAGTCCTGAGACTGGTTTGATGCAGGTCTTCATGCTACTCTATCCCGTGCAAGTTTCTTTATCTCCCAGTACCTACTGCAACCTACATCCTTCGGAATCTGCTTGGTGTATTCATCTCTTGGTATCCCTCTACGAGTTTTACCCTCCACGCTCCCCTCCAACACTAAATTGGTGATCCCTTGATGCCTCAGACCATGTCCTACCAACCGATCCCTTCTTCTAGTCAAGTTGTGCCACAAACCTCTCTCCGATTCTATTCAATAACTCCTCATTAGTTATGTGATCTACCCATCTAATCTTCAGCATTCTTCTGTAGCACCACATTTCGAAAGCTTCTATTCTCTTCTTGTCTAAACTATTTATCGTCCATATTTCACTTCCATACATGGCTACACTCCATACAAACACTTTCAGAAACGACTTCCTGACACTTAAATCTATACTCGATGTTACAAATTTCTCTTTTTCAGAAACGCTTTCCTTGCCATTGCCAGTCTACATTTTATATCCTCTCTACTTCGACCATCATCAGTTATTTTGCTCCCCAAATAGCAAAACTCCTTTACTACTTTAAGCGTCTCATTTCCTAATACAATTTTTTCGTATTTTACGTTTTCTAGTGTCACTTGTAGCGTACGTTTTTGTGCCACACAAAAATTAATCGAGGGAAACGATTTCTGGCTTCACGGAGTTGATAGTTAAACATTGTTATCTGCTCAAAGTGCGACGAAGAAGGCCGTTAGCCGGTCGCAGCAGCTGCCGCCGTTGGCGGGCTCCAGAAAACCACCCCGTGCCTCTGCTATCCATCACACGTCACCCGTGGCCGTGAGCGCGGCTGAGTAGCGTTATCTTTGGCTTCTGCGCCGCTGGCCAGCCTTCACAGCCAGCTATGCATCGAGTTCCGTTTACGAGCTCGCTAGCAACTTCCCGAAATTTGCGCCACGCTCTATCTTGGTCGAACAACAGGTGTAATCAGTGAAGTTTGGACGTGACATGAAAGTTATTAATTTTACGGGGTTTTATAACCACACATGGTTATCTGGTGGTGACGTGCTTTATACTTTTTGCTGCCTGACGAAATTGAGCATTTTGAAGTGAAAATAATCTTTGGTTACGTTTTACACTCTCCACGCAATTTCTCTGTGATATTTAATGTATTGAAAATATATCCTTTACCTTGCTAAAATTACGTGTATCGACATTTCCCGCAAGAGAACCTCTGGTCTTAGTCATCGGGACTAATATGAAAGAAAAATCAGTGCCACTGAACGTCCGAGTCGGTTACGGTGGCCTGCCTGGATGCCACAATTGGTTAATATTCGAGACTAGCAGAAGATCCTGGATCGAGTGATGGTCTGCCACAAACTTATAATAGTTCCGGCCGCGCATTTCCTCCAACCGTTTTTTCTACAGTCTAATGCAAAAAAACGACGCGCCACAAAGGAATTATCCGAATGGGACGGAGATCGGTACATTTTATGTACGAGGGTAATCCCAAAAGTAAGGTCTCTTATTTTCTATAAGTACATAGACCTCTTTATTTCTAAAATGGTTTACATCAGTTTGCAGCTTTAAGATTTAGCTATTTTTCGACATAATCACCATTTCTGTCGATGCATTTTTGTAGACGCTGTGGCAGTTTCTGTATGCCCATGTCATACCAGCCATGCTGTTCAGAAAGTTATGAACTTCTTCTTTCACCTCGCCATCGGAGCTAAATCGCTTTCCGGCAAAATGTTCTTTTAACTTAGGGAACAGGTGATAGTCACTGGGAGCCAAGTCAGGACTATAGGGTGGGTGGGTGATTATGTTCCACTGAAACTACTGCAGGAGAGCAACGGTTTGCCGAGCGATCTGTGGGCAAGCTTTGTCATGGAGAATGTGTGCCCCCTTGCTCAGCGTTCCTCTTCTCCGGTTCTGAATTGCCCGTTTGAGTTTTTTCAGAGGCTCACAGTACCTGTCAGCGTTAATTGTGGTCTCATTCAGCTCCGACGACGAGGTTAAAGAAGAGGTTCATAACTTTCTGAACAGCATGGTGGCGAACTGGTATGACATGGGCATACAAAAACTGCCACAGCGTCTGCAAAAATGCATCGACAGAAATGGTGATTAAGTCGAAAAATAGCTAAATGTTCAAGCTGTAAACTGATGTAAACCATTGTAGAAATAAAGAGGTCTATGTACTTATAAAAAAATAGAAGACCTTACTTACGGGATTACCCTAGTAAGCGCACGGACAAACAAATGACTACAATTTCGGAAAATTTGGTTGATTTAATCAAGAGAAAGACCTTCATAAATTGAGCAAGTCAGTGAGACGTTGATCCACCTCTGTCCGCTTTGCAAGCAGTTATTCGGCTTGGCATTAATTGTTAAATGTAGCCCTGAGGGGTATCGTGCCAAATTC
This sequence comes from Schistocerca gregaria, assembly GCF_023897955.1. NCBI lineage: Eukaryota > Metazoa > Arthropoda > Insecta > Orthoptera > Acrididae > Schistocerca > Schistocerca gregaria. The sequence continues at coordinate 839,184,157 of NC_064922.1, read as the reverse complement.
TGTCCAATTGGCACACTGTATCGTGAAAATCCCAAGAAGGGTGGAGGCGCTGCCCATAAATTTTCAATCTTCTCAATTGGGAGCAGATCCAGCGACCTTGCTGGCCAAGGTATGTTTTGGTAACCACGAAAAAGCAGTAGAAACTCTCGCCGTGTACTGGAGGGCATTATCTCGCCGAAATGGAGGCCTAGGATGGGTTGCCATGAAGGGCAACAAAATGGGACGTAGAATATCGTCGACGTACTTGGGTTGTAAGGGTACAGAGAATGGCCAATGGAACCCTTACAGCATAGCAGTACGTCCACGATATTCCACATCTCGTTTTGTAGCCATTCATGGCAAGCCATCCAGAATTTACATTTCAGCAAGATAATGCTCGCCTGTACACGCCGAGAGCTTCTACTGCTTCTCTTCGAACTTGCCAAATCCTACCTTGGCCAGCCAAGTGTGACCCCAACTGAGACGTTTGGAGCATTATGGTCAGGGCCCTCCAACTATCTTGAGATTTTGACGATCTATTGTGCCAATTGGACAGGAGGACATTCGACAACTATCAGTCAATGCAAAACCAAATAAGTGCTTGCATAAAGGCCAGATGTGGACCAACGCGTTATTGTCTTGCTCAGTTTCTCTTGAATAAAACAACCAGTTTTTTTCTGAAATAGCATTTTCGATCATTGGTTCACTATCTCAATATAACCTGTTGTGGACCCACTATCACCTGTTTCAATTTGGCCCAATAGGTTTGAGACATCGTGTACTGTCTTGATTGGCTGAGATATGTAATAGCCAATGAACTGTCAGTATTAAACTGCACAGTCCCGCATCTTCTACTATGAACCATTCACAACTTAATAGCTTTTAAGAGCAGTTTATTAAAAGAAGAAATTTTAAAAACCCACAAATATCAAATAACTCGTCTCTTTAACGAACTGAACTTAGTATGTTGCTGCTTTCCCAGTATCAAAAGTGGCAAATTGTGTCTTAAAAACTTCTCCTGAGAGTATGATTCATTCTCTCTGTACAGCCCCACACTACCATACACTAAGTTGACAATAATATTCATTTATCATATTACTTCATATTCTCACTTTCATTTGCAGCAAAGCTAAGCATATTAAACTGACAATTTATGAAGGACATAATATTCACCGAAGGTAACGTTTCGTTTCCAAGGAACATTGTTTTGACTGTTTAGGATTTCATTGACTGCGATAGTGACATTGTTCGGCCACCGCCGTTGCTACTTGGTGCTAGCTTGAGCACAAGGCCGTAACTGTTACGGCAGAACTATGACTCATCTCTGCGTAAGGCTATTTGCCAATGGTAACTGCTACAGGCCCCGCAAAACCATTAAGCAATTTGTGAAACCTTCCTGTGTTGAATAACATTTGATCGTGGAAGGTGCTGTTTGACGTGTTTGCCAAGTGTAGAGCGTGCTTGACGTGTTTGTGAGAAATTCTGATGGCGGGAAGTTTTACAAGATGGCGGCCGTTGTATGTGTCGATGTTTCACCACATTTTATGGTTCAAAATGGTTCAGATGGCTCTGAGCACTATGGAACTTAACTTCTGAGGTCATCAGTCCCCTAGAACTTAGAACTACTTAAACCTAACTAACCTCAGGACATCACACATCTCCATGCCCGAGGCAGGATTCGAACCTGCGACCGTAGAGGTCGCGCGGTTCCAGACTGTAGCGCCTAGAACCGCTCGGCCACCCCGGCTGGCGCCACATTTTAAGTTTAGTGAAAAATTGCATTACTATAATTTATTTCACTTATCGTGACCATTGACAAAAATGTTTCCAGTCACTTATTACACAGGAAGAGGTTAAGAAGAAAATCAACAAATGGTTCAAATGGCTCTGAGCACTATGGGACTTAACATCTGAGGTCATCAGTCCCAGAGAACTTAGAACTACTTAAACCTAACTAACCTAAGGACATCACACACATACATGCCCGAGGCAGGATTCGAACCTGCGACCGTAGCAGTCGGTGGTTCCGGACTGAAACGCCTAGAACTGCTCGGCCATACCGGCCGGCTAAAAAAATGAACATTTAACGCATAACATACAAGCGAGTGCGCATTTAAATAAAAGAAATCGAAGTTTTCTGGTTCTTCCACGGACAGTGTGGACTATGTGTTCCCACATTGTGATATTTCAAAGATTTTCATCGAAAGGGCCAAGTAAAAGAGAATAAATTTTCGCCTGCTCCAGTCTTCTTTTTCAATGTGAGGCCGAAGTAACTTAACAGCCGCGCGGAGTGGCCGCGCGGTTTGAGGCGCCATGTCACGGTCACTCCCACCGGAGGTTCGAGCCCTCCCTCGGGCACGGGTGTGTGTGTTCTTAGCGTTAGTTAAATTAATGTGTAAGTCTAGGGACCAATGACCTCAGCACTTTGGTCCCTTAGGAATTCACACTCATTTGAAACACATTATTAAACTTTCATTGTCCATCCGCAGAAACCGATGCAGTCCTGAGGTATTGATTATGAGTGCAACATTTCCATTAACAGGTTATGTGTATATGTTAAACTATTCACTGGAGCGTCTTGTTTTCTTCCTCTTCTTTAAACACAGTGCCCGAGTCAATGTCAGAAATGATTTATCTGCGTTTCTCGCCATTCGCCGTAGGTGCCAAAACACAGTAAACACGACAAGCAACTGCTTCAAAAGTAAGGTTAAATAGACGAGCTTTTTGGTACATGTGTGGGTTTATTTCACATATCCGTGGCTAGGTAAGAGCTAATTTGACAGACAAGTTCGTTCATTCACAAGGGTCTTAACAAGTATTTAAAAGCGCGTTGTCCATTCTAAGAGCGTTGTCCATTCTTAGGGGGTAATCACTGCGTTCTGAGAGTAATATTTCTCTCATTTGAAGCCATTCCCTGCAGCGGAGTGTTGTTTTCTTCTTTTTTTAAACACAGTGCCAAAGTCAATACCAGGTGAGCTTTGTCTGCATGTGTGGCCATTCTCACTTCTCCCAAAATACTTGCTAACAGCGTCTGCTTCAAAGTGAGGTTAAACTGACAAACTTCGGTTGTATGTGGACGGGCTTGTTTGACAAAACAGCAACTAGACAACTGTGCATTTGGAAATCACGTTTGCTCGTTTTCGGGGGCCTTGTAGGGCGATGTAAAGACGCTACGTCTCTCCCTCCCTGCTGCCGCACCAAGGCTGCAGATTCCGCGACTTGCGTCATGGGGTGGTTGGGCTTTACTGGGGTTTGGCTGAATATGTCAGGAGTCCACTACACGCAGCAGACGGCTACACGGGTGGCAGGGGCTGTGTAGCGCGCACTGGGCGGTTTTTTTACGTTAGAGGGTCTCGCGAAATAACAAAAAGGCCTTCAGTCACAAAGTGTGCAGGCCGAACACAGGAAGAACGTAAACACAGGAACCGTCGGTTTAACAGTTGTAAATCGACGAAGCTGTGTTGGGTTCAAATGGCTCTGAGCACTATGGGACTTGACTGCTGAGGGAATCAGTCCCCCAGAACTTAGAAGTACTTAAACCTAACTAACCTAAGGACAACACACACATCCATGCCCGAGGCAGGATTAGAACCTGCGCGTAGCGGTCGCGTGGTTCCAGACTGTAGCGCCTAGAACCGCTCGGCCACTTCGGCCGGCCGTTTCTTATTATCCCGAAATAGGGGAGTGAGCGTCACTGGAATGATACAGGATTTGGGGTGGACATCATTAAAACAGAGGCGATTTTCGTAGCGGAGGAATCTCCTCACGAAATTCCAATCACCAAATTTCTCCTCCTAATGCGAAAGTGTTTTGCTGATGCAGACTTGCATAGCAACAGACGATAACCATAATAAAATTAAGGAAATCAGAGCTCGCACGGAAAGAGTGAGAAACAGGTGTTCGTTTTTTGCGTGTGCTGTACGAGATTGGAATAATAGACAATTATTGTGAAGGTGGTTCGATGAATCCTGTGGTAGGCACTTAAATGTGATTTGTAGAGTATCCATGTAGACATGTAGATGGAGGGAATCAGCAACAGTGGGCGCCGTTTGACAATCCGTGGCTCTCCCAGCTGTCCAGTCATGCACGACAGAGCAAAAATTGACGTCTGTCCTCTAAGGCGCTTGTCATGTGGATTGCTGAGATTCTGTACAGAATTCAATAGGGGCCTCCTGATCCCATTGTTTCCATATTCGCATGATATTGGTGCATTTCCGACCAAAGCAAGCAGTAACGTCGTGGAACGATAAACTACAGGCTTGAAGGTCACGATCCTTCCTCTGTCAAATTCTGGCTCATGCAGGTAGATATTTATGCAAAATGCAATACAATATTCCCAGAAACAATGTCGATGCAACTACTATTACCTAATGATAAACCCGCCCCGTACTCTTTCTTCAAATACAGAATATACACTACTGGCCATTAAAATTGCTACACCAAGAAGAAATGCAGATGATAAACGGGTATTCATTGGACAAATATATTATACTAGAACTGACATGTGATTACATTTTCAAACAATTTGGGTGCATAGATCCTGAGAAATCAGTACCCAGAACAACCACCTCTGGCCGTGATAACAGCCCTTGATACTCCTGGGCATTGAGTCAAACAGATGTTGGATGGCGTGTACAGGTACAGCTGCCCATGCAGCTTTAACACGATACCACAGTTCATCAAGAGTAGTGACTGTCGTATTGTGACGAGCCAGTTGCTCGGCCACCATTGACCAGACTTATTCAATACGTGAGAGATCTGGAGTATGTGCTGGCCAGGGCAGCAGTCGAACATTTTCTGCACCCAGAAAGGCCCGTAAAGGACCTGCATTATCCTGGTGAAATGTAAGGTTTCGCAGGGATCGAATGAAGGGTAGAGCCACGACTCTTAACATATCTGAAATGTATCGTCCACTGTTCAAAGTGCCGTCAATGCGAACAAGAGGTGACCAGACGTGTAACCAATAGCACCCCATACCATCAGGCCGGGTGATACGCCAGTATGGAGATGACGAATACACGCTTCCAATGTACGTTCACCGCGATGTCACCAAACACTGATGCGACAATCGTGATGCTGTAAACAGAACCTGGATTCATCCTAAAACAAGACGTTTTGCCATTCGTGCACCCAGGTTCGTCGTTGAGTACACCATCGCAGGCGCTCCTGTCTGTGATTTAGTGTGAAGGGTAACCGTAGCCATGGTCTCCGAGCTGATAGTCCATGCTGCTGTAGACTTCGTCGAACTGTTCGTGCAGATGGTTGTTGTCTAACAAACGTCCACAGCTACTGACTCAGGGATCGAGACGTGGCTGCAAGATCCTCTGCAGCCATGCGGATAAGACGCCTGTCATCTCGACTGTTAATGATACGAGCCGTTGGGATCCAGCACGGTGTTCCGTATTACCCTCCTGAACCCACCGATTCCGTATTCTGCTAACAGTCATTGGATATCGACCAACGGGAGCAGCAATGTCACGATACGATAAACCGCAATCGCGACAGGCTACAATCCGACCTTTATCAAAGTTTCACCAGGCAACGCCTGTCAGCTGCTGTTCGTGTATGAGAAATCGATTGGAAACTTTCTTCATGTCAGCACGTTATAGGTGTTGCCACCGGCGCCAACCTTGTGTGAATGCTCTGAAAAGCTAATCATTTGCATATCACAGCATCTTCTTCCTGTCGGTTAAATTTCGCGTCTGTAGCACGTCATCTTCTTGGTGTACCAATTTTAATGGCCAGTAGTGTACTAGCAAAGAAGTAGTAAATTTAAAAATCATGAACAATGATGCAGTTTTTCACGCATGTCAGTGTTTACGACCTCACATCTTCTGAACTATGTACGGTACCATCACATAATTCTGTAGATGCATTTAGCAGCACATGTGAATATTGTCTACAAAACTTATTGCGAATAGAGTCAGTGGCACCGAAGTAATAAATTTTAACATCATGTACAATGTGGCAGTTTTTTCACGCATATTGTTGTTTATGACGCCATATGTCGTGAGCTATAACAGTCATTGTTGCCTGAGACGAAGGGTTATGTGTACCAAGTTTTGTTGAAATCGGTTTAGTGGTTTAGGAGCGTGTGAGACATTGCATTACTACTACCTACATTGTGAGGCTGCGCTGAATTGCTAACCATTTGAATATGTCGTATGCCGCCGTCGTGGGAAGGCAGTTTTAATGGTCAGAAGCTTATAACAGAGTTGGTGCGTGGTCGCAGTTTCGGAATGGCTGTGAATATGGTGCTCCATGGCAACCGTAATGCAGCTATCCTGGTGTAATTAGTTTATGCACTGCTTCACGAGCTTCGTCCGCTAATTAGATAGTAAAAACGGGTCTCTCATCTAAGTACAGATCTGCCTAAACAGAATTCTCCTGGCCGAGTTGTCAGCTTTCCGTTTAACGGTCGCTTCACTTTACCTAGGTTGTATTGGACACCATCACTAACTCCCAGCACCCCTGATTAAGCTGTTGAACAACATTATTTAATATAAGAAAAAGTACCACCATAGCTGTATCTTGACAATGTCTTTATTCCGTTACACGACTAGTTTCGGCGGCACATTACCGCCATCCTGAGGCCACACCACTGCCAAAAAGTATCTGATTTCCTTGACGCATTTACTGTGGGCTCCTTGTTGCTAGCGCCCGTGGGCTAGCTTTCATCAGGACTCAGTACTCGACACAATGTTGTCTCCAATTGAACATTATTTACATTTCCTCTCGATTTCTTGCTTTTACACTGTAACTGAGGTTTGACGCCTAGGAACATGGAAAAGGAGTATCGGTATTCAGTTTCTACAAGAATAAACGTAGTTTTCAGTTATGGACTGCAGCTGTTTACTGGACTGTACACTATCTAATCAAATCATCCGACTCCTCTGAGTGGACATTGATATGGGATGTGCCTATCCGTCGTCTTTATGGCGGATTGGACTCTACTGGGGACACTCGCTGTCTCCGGAGGAATGTAAGCTCATTCTTGCTTACGAGTCGGAACCAGGGAAGATAATGGTATTGGACCCTGAGGTCTGGAGAGAAGTTACGTGTTCAAATGTGTGTGAAATCCCAAGGGACCAAATTGCTGAGGTCATCGGTCCCTAGACTTACTACTTAAACTAACTTAACGCTAAAGACAACATTCACATCCATGCCCGAGGGAAGACGCGAACCTCCGGCGTGAGGGGTCACACGGTTAGTAACATGGAGAGAATTCAACTTTTCATCCCAAGGATGATCCATTGAATTCAGGTCGAGAATGTGCAGGGCAATCCTTTTCATGGATGTTATTGTTCACAAACCATTGCCTCACATACGATACTTTATTACAGGTCGCATTGTCATACTGATAAAATCAATAATCGTCTGCGCTCTATTTCTGTACTGCACACAGTACAGAATACCGTAAACTGCGTTCATATCCTCCCACATATAGCGTTTTCTTAACTGCAATAAGGGGACCTTACCCTATTCACGAAAAACACCGCCATACCGTTACACCTGCTGCTCCATACATCATTGTTGGTTCAGCACATGGTGGAAGGTAATGCCCTTCAGACATTCCCCATACCCAAGCTTTCCATTGGATTGCCATCGGCTATAGCTGATTTATCATTGCAAATCATTCATTTTCAGTCATCCAATGCCCAATGGCGTTGCTGTCTACACCACCTCAAGCTTCGCTTAGCACTGACCACCGAAATGTCTGGAATATGAAGAACTACTCGATCATTATACTCCATCCTTTTTAACTCTCTACTCAGTATTTTGTTAGCTGGATTGCTGGTGGAACTTTAAAATTCACGAGCGATTCCTTCTGCTGATTTCATGCGGTATTTTTCAACCACTCTCCGCAACTGTCGACAGCCCTTGTGGCTCAGTCCATGAGACCTGCCTGGTCGTGATCTGGCTGTGGCTGCTCCATCGACTTTTCACGTCACAGTAACTTCGCCAACATTCGACTTGGGCAGCTTACAAAAGTCTGAAAAATCCTTGACGGATTTGTTAGGTGACATCCAATGGACAGTCGGCATACGAAGTCACTGAGTTCTGATGACCGACACACCCTGTTGTTATTGCTTCTCTGCTGGCAACACAATATTCCTCCGCCTCCTTTTATACTGCCGGATCCATTTCTCGTAACATCGGGTGGGCAAGTTCCGCAATACACAGGGTGTCCGGACACTTGTCATCAGATACTGCATGCGAATTCAGTCGTGACGAATGGGAATTCAGTGTTTTACCACTGTGGCATACTGTAAGCTGCACGCACAAGGTAACATATCAATCCCCGGCTGCAATCTTACGGATGGACAGCGGGTGCAAATGGCAAACTCCAGTTTCACGTAATTAGAGAGGCGAAGTTCGCGTCAGACAGTGATGAATGGCACCGCCGAGTGACATTAGTGGTGGCATGAGCATCGCAAGGGCGGTGTGTGGAGGGGGGAAGGCCGAAAACCTCGATGACGCGCAGCGTCGGATCTGCGTGTTGAACGGTGGGTGAGTGGCGATGACAACGGCATTGCCCGCGAAGTGGCTTTTCATGCTCTGATCGAACCAGGAATGAAAACACAAACAGAAGAGCGTTGACAACGTGATATTGCAAACGTCAGTATTTCGCGGCGATGTTGCTGTTGTGGTCTTCAGTTCGAAAACTGGTTTGGTGCAGCTCTCCATGCTACTGTCTTGTGCAAGACTCTTCATCTCTGATTAACTGCGGCAACACACATCCTTCTGAATCTGCACACTTTACGCATTCTCTTGGTCTCCCACGATTTTTACTCCCCCCCCCCCCCCCACACACACCTCCCCGCTTCCCTCCAGTACTAAACAGGTGGTCTCCTGATGTCTCAGAATGCGTCCTACCAATCGACCCCTTCCTCTCGTCAGGTAATATTGCAAATTTTTCCCCATTTCTATTCAGTACCTCCTCATTAGTTACGTGATCTACCCATCTAGTCTTCAGTATTTTGCTGTAGCACCACATTTCAAAAGCTTCTATTCTCTTCTTGTCCAAACTATTTAACGTCCATGTTTCACTTCCATACGTTGCTAAACTTCAGACAAATACTTTCATAAAAGACTTCCTGACACTTAAATCCATACTCAATGTTAACAAATTTCTCTTTTCAGAAATTTATTGCCATCGCCACTCCATATTTTATATCCTCTCTACTTCGACCATCAGTAGTTATTTTGCTGCCCAAATAGCAAAACTCATTTACTACTTTAAGTGTCTCATTTCCTAATCTAATTCCCTCAGAATCACCTGACTTAATTCGACTACATTCCATTATCCTCCTTTCAAGACACTGTCCATTCCCTTCAGCTGCTCTTCCAGGTTCTTTGCTGTCTCTGACAGAATTACAGTGTCATCGGCAAACCTCAAAGTTTTTATTTCTTCTCCCTGAACTTTAATTCTTACTCCAAATTTTTCCTTTCTTTCCCTTACTGCTTGCTCAGTATACACATTGAATAAAATCGGGGAGAAGCTACAACCCTATCTCACTAACTTCTCAACCACTGCTGACCGAGCGAGGTGGCGCAGTGGTTAGCACACTGGACTCGCATTCGGGAGAACGACGGTTCAATCCCGTCTCCGGCCATCCTGATTTAGGTTTTCCGTGATTTCTCTAAATCGCTACAGGCAAATTCCGGGATGGTTCCTTTGAAAGGGCACGACCGATTTCCTTCCCCATCCTTCCCTCACCAGAGCTTGCGCTCCGTCTCTAATGACCTCGTTGTCGACGGGACGTTAAACACTAATCTCCTCCTCCTCCTCAACCACTGCTTTCCTTTCATGATCCTCGACTCTTAAACGGCCATCTGGTTTCTGCACAAATTGTAAACAGCCTTTCGCTTCCTGTATTTTACCCCTGCCAGAATTTGAAGGAGACTATTCCAATCAATATTGTCGAAAAGCTTTCTCTAAGTCTATAAATACTTAAACGGCCTTCCTTAACCTATCTTCTTATGGAAGTAGTACGGCCAGTATGGTCTCACGTATTCCTACATTACTCAGGATCCAAACTGATCTTGCCCGAGGTCGGCTTCTACCACCATTTCCATTCGTCTGGAAAGAATTCATGGTAGTGTTTTACAACCACGACTTATTAAATTGGCAGTTCTGTAATTTTCACACCTGTCTGAAATTGGAATTATTTCATTCTTCCCCAAGTCTGAGGATATTTCGCCTGTCCCATACATCTTGCGCATCAGATGGAAAAGATAGCTGGCTGTCCCAAGGCTATCAGTAGTTGTAACGGAATTTGTCTACTCTCGCGGCCTTGATTCAACTTATGTTTTCGGATACTCTGTCAAATTCTTCACGCAGTATTATATCTACCATATCACCTCCATCTACGTCCCGCAAGTCTCGCTTGTACAGACCCTCTATACATTCGTTCCACCCTTGAGCTTTCCCTTCTTTGCTTAGGACTGGCTTTCCATCTGAGCTGTTGATATTGATACAGGTGGTCCTCTTTTCTCCAAACGTCTGTTTAATTTTGCTGAAGGCAGCATCGATCTTACCCCTAGAGATATATGCCTCTACATCCTTACATCTGTCCTGTAGCCATGCCTGCTTAACCATTTTGCACTTCCTGTCTATCTAATTTTTGAGACGTTTGTATTCTCTTTCACTTGCGTGATTTACTGCATTTTTATATTTTCTCCTTGCATCAATTAAATTCAGTATCTTTTGTGTTACCCACGGATAGCTACTAATCTTCGTTTATTACCTGCTTGATCCTCTGCTGCCTTCACTATTTCATATCTCAAAGCTAACCATTCTTCTTCTGCCATATTCTTTGCCCATTCTTTGCCCCTGTTCTTTTCAATCGTTCCCTAATCCACTCGAACTCTCTACAACCTGTGGTTCCTTCAGTTTATACAGGTTCTATCCTCTCAAATTCCTACATTTTTGCAGTTTCTTCAGTTCTGATCTACAGTTCATAACCAATAAATTGTGATCAGAGCCCACATCTGCCCCTGGAAATGTATTACAATTTAAAATCTGGTTCCAAAATCTCTGCCTTACCATTATATAATCCGATGTCTCCAGGTTCTTCCACCTTCTTTCATGGTTCTTAAATCAAGTGTTAGCTATGATTAAATTATGCTCTGTGCAAAACTCTACCAGACGGCTTCCTCTTTCATTCCTTTCCCCCAGTTCATATTCACCTACTACTTTTCTCTCTCTTCCTTTTCCCACTATCGAATTCCAGTTCCCCATGGCTTTTAAATTTTCGTTTCCCTTAACTATTTAAAAACTTTCATTCATCTCGTTATACATTTCTTCATTCTGTTCATCATCTGCAGAGTTAGTTGGCATATAAACTTGTACTATCGTGGTGGTCGTGGGCTACGTATCTATCTTGGCTACAATAAAGCGTTCACTATGCTGTTCATAGTAGCTTATCAACTTTCCTATTTTTTATTCATTATTAGACCTACTCCTGCATTACCTCTATTTGATTTTGTATTTATAACCCCGTATTCAAACGATCAGAAATCATGTACCTCTTGCTACCGAAATTCATTAACTTCCACTACATCTAACTTTAACCTATTTATTTCCCTTTTTAAATTTTCTAATCCGCCTGCCCAATTAAGGGATCAGACATTCCACGATACGATCCTTAGAACCCCAGTTTTGTTTCCTTTGGCAACAATATCCTCCTGAATAGTCCCCGCCTGGATGTCCGAATGGAGGACTATTTTACCTCCAGAATACTTTTCCCAAGAGGACGCCATCATCATTTAACTGTACAGTAGAGCTGCATGCCTTCAGCATAAATTACGGCTGTAGTTTCCCCTTGCTTTCAGCCGTTCGCAGTGCCAGCACAGCAAGGCCTTCGTGCTAGATGTTTCAAGGTCAGATCAATCATTCATCCAGACTGTTGTTCCTGAAACTATTGAAAAGGCTGCTGCAAATCCAAGAGTATGTCCCATAGCTCCGAATAAATAGTGACATTAAATTAACCAAAGTAATACGAGTAACGAGTGAGCAAATGGAATACCACAAACTAACACAAGAATGCCTAAATGCATGTCGTACCTTCCCACCGTGAGACAGACGCAGTTCCGAGGGGAGAAACGAGAACAGAAGCCGAGAGCGGAACCGTGTTAAGCTAGAAGGCCCTACGATAAGGGACGGACTTGACACCCACGTCGCCTGCTAACCACTAGGGCCACACCACCCGCAGTTTTAGCTGAGACGTTTTCGCGTCCTTGTTACGTCAAGGACCACCCCCCAGCCCATGTTAAAATATAGAGCCCTCCAGAAGAACAATATAGATCTTACGATAACGCTAAAAGGAACACACCAGCTGCAGGTTTTAGCGTGAGACTTTTTCGCTTCTCTGTTACGTTGCAAACTTTAAAAACATTGCCCCACCACGAAAAGTATAACGTTTCTCTTTGGATAGACAGAATTTTTGTAGGCGGAGCTTAAGGTTAACGTTGAGACCCTGATTGGTCAGATGAAAACACAGCCAGATAGTTTTTTTTTTTTTAAACCAACTTCGGTAAATTGTAGTAAGGAGAAGTTAGGAAACGGTTAGTTCCGAGATGGCAAGCTGGATGGCTGCTGCGCCGGCCACCGCCCCCTGACGAACACCGACAAGGTAATGAACGCACGCGATGCCGCATAACAGCCCATAAAGCTTCACTCAGAACTGCAGAAGTCTCATCTGTTACACCTTTTTTTGCGTAATACTAGTGTCGATCGTCAATTAAAGCTCATGGTGTTCACATTTGCCACTTTAAGTAAAAATCTGAAACGCGACGATTTTTCTCTCACATATTTATTGAGAAGCCACATCAGCCACTGTAATTTACGACAAGTTAGATAAGTTATTAAAGATAATTGAGGGTCACTGTAGACCATTTTGATAGTTTTTCTCTTTTGTGAAACTTAATTTAAAACTAGATTATAGATGTGATATAGCATAGGTCATTCTCCGATCCATTGTAGAGCTTGGAAACCCATTCAGGGAATATTCGTTCACATTTTTGTTTAACGCAGTTGGTTTTTGCCATCCTGTATTAAAACATTTCCTTTTATCAATAGTGCAATTTAGAAACGATGTTTCGTGAGTAGAATAAAATTTCCACTGGTAAACGTAACTGCTTTTTCGACGTTATTTTACCAGCTAACTAAAAATAGGAAAGCCTTGAACCTCTTCCACTAAATTTAGTTTATTAAGATTCTTTTACAGGGAGTGCAGTGGAGCTGACGCTGAGATCATTAAGTATTTGGTTATATCATCGCTTGTCTCGCTGAACTCTTCTGAATTCTACATGTCATGTGTGGTCTGGCATCTCCTTACCAGCAACAGGTCCCAGGTTCAAACTAGTCAATTCCCTAAAAGAACACGCTCAGAGCGTCGTTGCGCGAAAGTGGTAGGGAGACTCGATATAGAACAAACAGAAGGTCACGTCCTTAGAATGAAGCCCTATAAGGATCCTGCAACCCAGCGTAAATTCGAAACTCCAGCGACAGGCAACAAGCGGGAAGGTGACGAAGAGCATAGCGGCAAAGGAAGCTCTAAGAAGATCACCGCCAGGACGAGAATCAGTCATCGGGAGTCGGAGTATGCCGGACTAGGAGGACGTAACACCGAGGCGCTGTTCTCTAAAGGAGGGAGCAATGTTGCACAAGAAGCGAGTAGCACAGTCACCGTGGTGTCTTGGTTATGATACTAGACTGTTGTAGGGAGGGTCGTGACTTCTAAACTTCTCTGAAGTGTAAAATTTTAATTCCTATATTCGTTTCGAGTACATTCTAGAAGTATTCACAAATGTCAAGAATAATTGTGTTGAAATGTTCTGTAACTCTAAATATACCGTAAGTGTTCTGGCCGGAGGCAGTTCGCTCCGCGCTCTTGTATGTGCAAGTGCTGAATAAACCTTCGTTAAGTGAAGTTAGTGTTCATCTTTCATCTAATTACACATTCTTCTACGTGACATCATTAATGTAATAATTAATTAATATTCGTCGTTTTAGAAAAATTATTATCTTTGAAATATCCTTAGTATAATACTTTCTTAACAAACTATGCTAATATCTCTGCCTAATCGGCGCTTTGCGTAATACTCTGTTCAGTAGAATTACCTTTTTTTACTCCCATTTTTATCTACTTTTTATTATGGTCTTCCCATCTTAAAGTCAAGATTGAGTTCAAATCGCGAAAAATCACAAATCAGGAAATCCAGTATTAACGCTGACCAAAGCGAGTCTTATTACTTCTTTTCTTTTTAATAATGCAGTCACCATTTGACTGTAATAATTTTTATTTTATTGTTATACAATCCAAGAAAAACATTTATATGTCAGAAGGTATCAGACTGGTATGAAGAATAAGCCCTTATCAGAAAAGCATTTCTGGTCATATAATCCACATCCGTCATTAGTAGAAATGAGAACATCTCCAAAACTCCTAAATAAGTTACAGACTCATTTCCAGACCCTATACCACAGCTTTTATATGTAACTGTTAAGTAATAAACGGGTATGCGCGACACTATTGTATGTCACAATAGTGTCGCAAAAGTTCTTAGATCCGGGTCAGGCATTCTTCGCTCGTACCTCGATGCTAAAAAAACTGGTGGCGGCGCTTGTAAGCTGCTATCAAACTTTTCAGCATCGCCTTGCCCCTAACGCTTCCTTAGCAACGGTACAGCCACCCCTAGGACCCTGTTCCACCAGCTTCTCGAAGGGGCGTCAGTCCTAAGCAGTAAACGCCCCCGACATAACATTCTTTTCAGTGCCGTAAAAACTGTCCTGCGTCCAGACCTGGACGTGTGTCACTTTCGAAGCATTCAACTCTACCGAAATGTAAGTGTGAGGCTACCCAATATCAACCAATAAATGATAAATTCGATAAACCCACCTAAGAACCGCGAAACCATACAAAGTAAACATGAAATATGAAATGTCATGTTTTGTGGCAAAATCTTCCCGCCTTACATCTGTCATAGATTTACAATGAAGAGCCCCCGAGAGCAGGCAGAAGTGCGCAAGAAGTGGCTTGGACTCGAGTAATGTCTCAATTAGTGCTGAACGGAATCAACATCATGAACCGTGCAGGGCTGTCCATAAATTCGAAAGAGTACGATGGGTTGGAAATCTCTTCTGAATAGCACGTTGCAAGGCATACTAGATATGCTCAATAATGTTCGTATCTGGGGAGTCTGGCAGCCAGCGGAAGGGTTTAAACTCAGAAGAGTGTTCCTGGAGCTGCTCTGTAGCAATTTTGGGCGTGTGGGGTGTCGCATTGTCCTGTTGGAATTGCCCAAGTCCGTCTAATGCACAATGGACATGAATGGATACAGGCGATCAGACAGGATGCTTACGTACGTGTCATCTGTCAAAGTCGTATATAGACGCATCAGCGGTCCCATATCGCACCAACTGAACACGCACTACACCACTACAAAGCATCCACCAGCTCGAACACTCCCCTGATGACATGCAGGGTCCATGGATTCATGGGGTTGTCTCCATATCCATACACGTCCATCCGCTCTATACAATTTGAAACGAGACTCGTCCGACGAGGCAACATGTTTAGTCATGAACAGTCCAGTGTTGGTGTTGGGCTCAGGCGAGGTGTAAAGCTTTACGTTATGCAGTCATCAAGGGTACACCAGTGGCCCTTCGGCTCCGAAAGCCCATATCGATGATGTTTCGTTGAATGGTTCGCACGCTGAAACTTATTGGTGGCACAGCACTGAAATCTGCAGCAATCTGCGGAAGAATGCAGTTATGATGTTTTAGCGGATTCCTGGTATTCACGGTACATTCGTGAAATGGCCGTACGGGAAAATTCCCACTTTATCGCTACCTCGGAGATGCGGTGTCCCCTCTATTTTGAAAGCAAACCAAACGTATTACACTGATTGGTGCCGTTAAAATGCGGTCATTCACCAACAGACATCCCTTCACAAAGAAAGCCACATTTATTTATCAAATTCATGAAAAAATGTATGATTAGTCGTAATGATAAACACAATGAAATTAAATAGTTATTATTGCGCAAAATGAGCACAAAAAACAGAATCTCTACGTAACACAGATTATTGCGACCGCACCGGACAATGGCTGAACAGGAAAAGAGCGAACAAAAGGTTGTCGGTCCGGTTCATAGATACTGTAATTTACAGAGAGGTTTCATTGTAATCGCAGTGTCTATTAAGCAGCGATAAAATCGTCTCAGCGCTATTGCTCGAAAAACATTCACGAAGCCGGCTAACACCTGGCGAACATTACAAGTCCACGATAGAAATCCGCTGGAACACCATTGTCATTATGATGGAGTCTGCGGCAAATGCCATCGACGAGGTCACGGTCACACTAACAGAACGGAATCAGTGCATCGATTCTCGAAGTTTCGAGCTTCAAGAAAAGAACCACCCGATACTCCATTTTGTTTTGGTAAGGTACGGCGATACGTTTATTCACTGCTCTGTTCCAGAAACTACACAGTCAATGCCATCGGAACAGAGTTGTCGGTATGTATTCTGTGTGTTTCCTTGTCAACAAGCGCTAATTGCCACTCTTAAGGTCTTGTTTTATACGGCAGACAGGAGTCGCATAGCGAAGGACAGAAGAAAGAAAAAGAAAGAAAGAAAGAAAGGAAGAAAGGAAGAAAGGAAAGAGAAGAAATTCGAGACGAACATCTTGTCACGGCATTTTAGTGCCCCAACATTAAAACTCTGAGAAACCGGGAGCCAGCAGAAAGACGGGAACTGCATAATACTGTGGACAGATTGTCTGTTTCTTTGACGGATGGAAGTCACAGTTGAGCTGTCACTGTGCCACTCTACCTTTAGTTCAAGGAAATATTTACGTTTTCTTGTCGTTTCCCCTAATTTTTCCCTTCTGCTGGAAACTTACTTTGTTATTGTTTTCCCTGCCCCCATTCCCCCACCTCTCTCTCTCTCTCTCTCTCTCTCTCTCTCTCTCTCTCTCTCTCTCTCTCTCTCTTTTATTCATGCCTCTGTTTCCTTTACAGATTGGTTGCCGCAAACAAATACGCCACAAAAGAGGTGACGTTTTTACGTTATATATGTTTTCAGTTTCAGTGAAAGAAAGCGGTTTCTTCCCTCAGTACTAAAGAAAAGCCGATTTGGCAATTGTGCAGATGAAGTAGATAATCCTTACAAGAGGAGCAGCAATAGTGAAGATGAAATTTCACGATACTTACAAGGGAGTTTTCTCGGCTCGGACAGGATTTAGGTGTTCTAGTTGTATTTAGTAGCTTTGCGTACCACTGATTAGGATCGTGAAATCATTCAATTGTGTTACTCTTGGTTTGCCCACCATCTAAGTTTTAAAAAATGTACACGAGGTTCCTCAATAAAATTCGTGAAACAACGTGCAGAATCACAATAGGCATGTTTGGCGAAAGCAACGTCTGGACAGTCCCCAGAATCACATTCTTGAGCTGTAGCATCAAATGCCACTTTAATCATATTTTTGAATTGAGCAATATGTGCTGGACTATTGCACCCAGCCACCCGCCAGGAGTATTTAAGCATAGGCTGATACACTGGAGCAGACAGCTGGGTCCGCATAATAGAATACGTCTTCATTATGAAAATTCTATTTCCTAGTTTAGTGTCGAAGTCACTGCATAGAGTTCTTATAGGGTATGTTGTCCTTTTTGCATATAGTTTATATTTCCGGAAGAAAATATACAACCAAAGGCTGTACGTATTTTGTGTAGTGAAGATGCAGTCAGTGTCTTTACACACAAATAAATCGTTTACAATTGTTGTGTCCTTGTGAGTACTCTAAGAGTCACGAAGTAGTATCTACTTCTGGTCGTCTGTTATGTTAAAATATGTGGATAAAAAATCCATATCTGTTATATTCAAATATGTGGAGAAAATATCCAGAATTCATATCTTCCAATTTGATACTGTTATACAGGGTGTTACTAATAGGTACGGCCAAACTTTCAGGAAACATTCCTCACACACAAAGAAAGAAAATATGTTATGTGGACATGTGTCCGGAAATGCTTACTTTCCGTGTTAGAGCTCATTTTATTACTTCTCTTCAAATCACTTTAATCATGGAATGGAAACACACAGCAACAGAACGCACCAGCGCGACTTCAAACACTTTGTTACAGGAAATGTTCAAAATGTCCTCCGTTAGCAAGGATACATGCATCCACCCTCCGTCGCCTGGAATCCCTGATGCGCTGATGCAGCCCTGGGAATGGCCTACTGTATCACAGCCGTCCACAATACGAGCACGAAGAGTTTCTACATTTGGTACCGGGTTTGCGTAGACTAGAGTTTTCAGATGCCCCCATAAATGTTAGTCAAGAGAGTTGAGGTCAGGAGAGCGTGGAGGCCGTGGAATTGGTCCGCCTCTACCAATCCATCGGTCACCGAATCTGTTGTTGAGAAGCGTACGAACACTTCGACTGAAACGTGCAGGAACTCCATCGCGCATGAACCACATGTTATGTCGTACTTGTAAAGGCACATGTTCTAGCAGCACAGGTAGAGTATCCCGTATGAAATCATGATAACGTGCTCCACTGAGCGTAGGTGGACGAAACTAAAATGAGCTCTAACATGGAAATTAAGCGTTTCCGGACACATGTCCACATAACATCTTTTCTTTATTTGTGTGTGAGGAATGTTTCCTGAAAGTTTGGCCGTACCTTTTTGTAACACCCTGTATACTAAAGTAAATATGACAAGTCTTGCTAAGGGAGATTGCGGAAACCTGCTAAAGATCTGAATATGGCTCATCAGTGACC
Source organism: Schistocerca gregaria (assembly GCF_023897955.1). Classification (NCBI taxonomy): domain Eukaryota; kingdom Metazoa; phylum Arthropoda; class Insecta; order Orthoptera; family Acrididae; genus Schistocerca; species Schistocerca gregaria. The sequence continues at coordinate 839,165,381 of NC_064922.1, read as the reverse complement.
TGAAACTAGTTATCACATAAAAGAGTTCGAGCAGTCTTCACCTAGGATTTTGATCCACACACACTATGTGATGAAAAGTATCCGGACACCCCTAAAAACATACGTTTTTCATAATAGGTGCATTGTGCTGTCACGTACTGCCAGGTACTCCATATCAGCGACCTTGTATTGTATTGAACTGGTGCGCTAGAAATGACGGAGAGGCTTCGTCCCCGCCGTAGCCCTCAGCGGTTCACAACCCCACAACAGGCTACAGCATCCCACTCACCCCACCGCCGCCCCACACCAAGCCAAGGTTACTGTGTGGTTCGGCCTCCAGTGGACTACCCCAGGAACGTCTCACACCAGACGAGTGTAACCCCAAGTGTTTGGGTGGTAGAGTAATTACAGTGTACGCGTACGTGGAGACAGTGTTTGTGCAGCAATCGCCCACATAGCGTAACTGAGGCGGAATAAGGGGAACCAGCCCGCATTCGCCGAGGCAGATGGAAAACCGCCTTAAAAACTATCCACAGACTGGCCGGCACACCAGACCTCGACACTAATCCGCCGGGCGGATTCGTGCCGGGGACCGGCACGCCTTCCCGCTCGGGAAGCAGTGCGTTAAACCGAGCGGCTAACCGGGCAGGCTTATCAGCGACCCAGGTAGGCATTAGAGATAGTGAGAGCAGGATGGAGCGCTCTGCGGAAGTTACAGTTCCTAAACATCCCTGGGTCCACTGTTTCCGATGTGATATTGGAGTGGAAACGTGAAGGGACACGTACAGCACAAAAGCGTACAGGCCGACCTCATCTGGTGACTGACAGATATAGCGTCCCCAGTGAAATAATACGAAAAGTCTTAAAAAAACAGTATTTATAAAGAAGCGACATTTTAAAATAGAATAATATACATTTTTCTCATGTACTCGTATTATAATAATTTCTCTGTAAGTTTCAAGAACAAAGAAACATAACAAAATGATCTAAAGAGACAAGATAAGCTCTTTTGTTAGTTTTTTAGTCGTCTTCACTTCTACTCTTGTCTTGGTTGCGTGTAGACGGACATCTTGCGAGTGATGGCAAATGTAACCATATTTGTACTAATTAAGCAGATAATACACTCCTGGAAACTGAAATAAGAACACCGTGAATTCATTGTCCCAGGAAGGGGAAACTTTATTGACACATTCCTGGGGTCAGATACATCACATGATCACACTGACAGAACCACAGGCACATAGACACAGGCAACAGAGCATGCACAATGTCGGCACTAGTACAGTGTATATCCACCTTTCGCAGCAATGCAGGCTGCTATTCTCCCATGGAGACGATCGTAGACATGCTGGATGTAGTCCTGTGGAACGGCTTGCCATGCCATTTCCACCTGGCGCCTCAGTTGGACCGGCGTTCGTGCTGGACGTGCAGACCGCGTGAGACGACGCTTCATCCAGTCCCAAACATGCTCAATGGGGGACAGATCCGGAGATCTTGCTGGCCAGGGTAGTTGACTTACACCTTCTAGAGCACGTTGGGTGGCACGGGATACATGCGGACGTGCATTGTCCTGTTGGAACAGCAAGTTCCCTTGCCGGTCTAGGAATGGTAGAACGATGGGTTGGATGACAGTTTGGATGTACCGTTCACTGTTCAGTGTCCCCTCGACGATCACCAGAGGTGTACAGCTAGTGTAGGAGATCGCTCCCCACACCATGATGCCGGGTGTTGGCCCTGTGTGCCTTGGTCGTATGCAGTCCTGATTGTGGCGCTCACCTGCACGGCGCCAAACACGCATACGACCACCATTGGCACCAAGGCAGAAGCGACTCTCATCGCTGAAGACGACACGTCTCCATTCGTCCCTCCATTCACGCATGTCGCGACACCACTGGAGGCGGCTGCACGATGTTGGGGCGTGAGCGGAAGACGGCCTAACGGTGTGCGGGACCGTAGTCCAGCTTCATGGAGACGGTTGCGAATGGTCCTCGCCGATACCCCAGGAGCAACAGTGTCCCTAATTTGCTGGGAAGTGGCGGTGCGGTCCCCTACGGCACTGCGTAGGATCCTACGGTCTTGGCGTGCATCCGTGCGTCGCTGCGGTCCTGTCCCAGGTCGACGGGCACGTGCACCTTCCGCCGACCACTGGCGACAACATCGATGTACTGTGGAGACCTCACGCCCCACGTGTTGAGCAATTCGGCGGTACGTCCACCCGGCCTCCCGCATGCCCACTATACGCCCTCGCTCAAAGTCCGTCAACTGCTCATACGGTTCACTTCCACGCTGTCGCGGCATGCTGCCAGTGTTAAAGACTGCGATGGAGCTCCGTATGCCACGGCAAACTGGCTGACACTGACGGCGGCGGTGCACAAATGCTGCGCAGCTAGCGCCATTCGACGGCCAACACCGCGGTTCCTGGTGTGTCCGCTGTGGCGTGCGTGTGATCATTGCTTGTACAGCCCTCTCGCAGTGTCCGGAGCAAGTATGGTGGGTCCGACACACCGGTGTCAATGTGTTCTTTTTTCCATTTCCAGGAGTGTATATTGATTTAATATTGTTGTTCACTTTCAATTTGTAAGAGGTGATCCCGATTTCATGTCCGCCTTCCTTAAATTAACCTGCATCCGAGTAATTTACAATGCAACAATCGCAGCGGCCGATGCAGCCAACGACGCCATTACGTGGCGATATTAACTTATAAAAAATTAGCGGAAGTGAAAAACTCACCCGCTATTAACATAATATACATTTTTCTCCACAGCCGCCCGACGTTGCAGAAAATACGTAGCTTTAAGGCTCTTATTTTCAGTACATCAGCCGAGAGCCAGAGCCGGGACTCCGACTACAATGCAATGGCTAACGGAGGTAAGAAAAAATACCCTCGGGAGTGTGTGGGCCGCAATTTTAATTAATAACTAAAGTTTTTTGCTTTAAAGTGAGCTGACTAGCCGAGGAAATTAATATGAAAAGCTTATGCCATTGTTCAACTTATATGCTCATGTTTTAAGATTCAGCGAGTCTAACGATCATTAACGTAACAAATAATTTACACTGAAGATCAATATTGTTAAAAAAGAGAACTTCACAAAAGCATTTGATTGTAAATCAAAATAAAATGAAATATCATGTTTATTAAGGCCCACCACGTAAGTCGGCAACAATCACCATCACCAATGAATTTTTGTGGTAAATTATATATTAAATTACGACGGCCGACGGACGCGAGACAGAGACCGCCGACAGATGAAGAGGGTCGTAATTTGTAACAGGCAGACATCTATCCAGACCATCACACAGGAATTCCAAACTGCACCAGGATCCACTGAAAGCACCATGACAGTCAGGCGGGAGGTGAAAAAACTTGGATTTCATGGTCGAGCGGCTGCTCATAAGCCACACATCACGACGATAAATTACGAACGACGCCTCACTTGGTGTAAGGTGCGTAAACATAAGACAATTGAACAGTGGAGAAAACGTTGTGTGTAGTGACGAATCATGGTACACAATGTGGCGATGCACTGGCAGGGAGTGAGTATAGCGAATGTCCGGTGAGAGTCATCTGCCAGCGTGTGTAGTGCCAACAGTAAAATTTGGGAGGCGGTGGTGTTATGGTGTGGTAATGATTTCCATGGAGGGGGCTTGCACCCTTTGTTGTTTTGTGTGGCACTATCACAGCACATGCCTACATCGATGTTTTAAGCACCTTCTTGGTTCCCACTGTTGAAGAGTTATTCAGGGATGGTGATTGCATCTTTCAACACTACCGAGCTCCTGTTGATAATGCACAGCCGGTGGCGGAGTGGTTACGCAACAATAACCTCCCCTGTACTGAACTGAATCTTATAGAACACCTTTGGGATGTTTTGGAATGCCGACTTCGCGTCAGGTCTCTCCGATCGTCATCGATATCTCTCCTCAATTCAGCACTCCGTGAAGAATGGGCTGCCATTTCCCAAGAAACCTTCCAGCATCTGATTGAACGTATGCCTGCGAGAGTGGAAGCTGTCATCAAGCCTAAGGGTGGGCCTGCTCCATATTGCACTCCAGCATTACCGATGGAGGGCGCCGCGAACTTTTAAGTCGTTTTCAAATGGTTCAAATGGCTCTGAGCACTATGGGACTCAACTGCTGTGGTCATCAGTCCCCTAGAACTTAGAACTACTTAAACCTAACTAACCTAAGGACATCACACACATCCATGCCCGAGGCAGGATTCGAACCTGCGACCGTAGCAGAAGTCGCTTTCAGCCAGATTGTCGGATACTTTTGATCACATAATGTACAGATCCCATATCTCCCAATTTGACAATGCCAAGTAACAACAACCAGACTAATGGGGATTGCAGGCAGCTGCTAAAGAACTGAAATTAATTATCAAAGTTTTAGCTATCTTGACGAGGGACTTTCATCGAGTATTTCTAAATTTGTTCTTTTGATAGATGCTCTGAAAAGGTATTATGCTGTGATTGGTTCCTGATAGTCCGCCCCCCGGTAGCTGAGTGGTCAGCGCGGCAGACTGTCAATCCAAATGTCCCGGGTTCGATTCCCGGCTGGGTCGGAGATTTTCTTCGCTCAGGGACTGGGTGTTGTGTTGTGCTAATCGTCGTCATTTCATCCCCATCGACGCGCAAGTGGCGTCAAATCGAAAGACTTGCACCAGGCGGACGGTCTACCCGACGGGAGGCCCTCGTCACACGACATTTCGTTTCATTGGTTCCTAATAGAAGACGCGGGATATTGTTGTTTAACACTGACAGCCGATTGGATATGACATCTCTCAGCGAATCAGAGGAGGGAGGATACGTGCGTATCTTTCGGGCTGCAGCATTGCTTTGTGGAGTCTAGAATCGATTCCGGACTCACCTACTATGACGACCGGACACGAATGCATAAACTCTGAAAATATGGCGAAAATTTGTCGAATTATGGTATAATTACAATCACGGTGTGTCGCCAGATGTTGGCGGGTAAACAATGAAGACGACAGTGCGAATTCCAGATTTTTCGTGAGAACTATGACTTTACTGAATAACTAAAATCCTCGTGGCATGTTATACCAATCGTGTCCGATAACTTTGTGTTCAAAGTGAATGATTAGTATAATATAGTGCAAGCATTCTGTTTCACAGTTAAGCAATTTGTATTTTTTTCGATACATGCAATAAGCTGGCCATTAAGTGTGACTAATATATGAACGACGAATCTGTAACTTCAGACTAGCGCGGACTTAGTGGTGAATTTTTAACAATTAAGTGGCAGTATACGGTAACATTCACTCTAAGACTTTCAGTCATTTAATACTGTAGCTAGCTAAAGACCTGAAACCAGAAACACATTTGGGTGCGTGTACCGCCAATAGCTTCCGCTGCAGCTTCCCTAGTCGAGGAATATTACTCGTTTTCTAACAGGGAGGCCTGACTGCTGAAGAAGAAATCACTGAACGATACGTGGATGTTTTCTATAGACGAAACAACTTCGCGTCGAACGTTGGCAGGCTTTATTATCACTATAACAATTACATTACTGGCCATTAAAATTGCTACACCACGAAGATGACGAGCTACAGATGCGAAATTTAACCGACAGGAAGAAGACGCTGTGATATGCAAGTGATTAGCTTTCCAGAACATTAACACAAGGCTGGCGCCGGTCGCGACACCTACAACGTACTGACATGAGGAAAGTTTCCAAGCGATTTCTCATACACAAACAGCAGTTGACCGGCGTTGCCTGGTGAAACGTTGTTGTGATGCCTCGAGTAAGGAGGAGAAATGCGTACCATCACTTTTCCGACTTTGATAAAGGTCGGATTGTAGCCTATCGCGATTACGGTTTCTCGTATCGCTACATTACTGCTCGCGTTGGTCGAGATCCAATGACTGTTAGCAGAATATGGAATCGGTGGGTTCAGGAGGGTAAAACGGAACGCCGTGCTGGATCCCAACGGCCTCGTATCACTAGCAGTCGAGATGACAGGCATCTTATCCCCATGGCTGTAACGGATCGTGCAACCGCGTCTCGATCCATGACTCAACAGATGGGGACGTTCGCAAGACAACAAGCATCTGCACGAACAGTTCGACGACGTTTGCAGCAGCATGAACTATCAGCTCGGAGACTATGGCTGCGGTTACACTTGAAGGAGCGACTGCGATGGTGTACTCAGCGACGAACCTGGGTGCATGAATGGCAAAACGTCATTTTTTCGGATGAATCCAGGTTCTGTTTACAGCATCATGATGGTCACATCTGTGATTGGCGACATCGCAGTGAATGCACATCGGAAGCGTGTATTCGTCATCGCCATACTAGCGTATCACCCGGCGTGATGGTATGGGGTGCCATTGGTTACACGTCTCGGTCACCTCTTGTTCGCATTGACGGCACTTTGAACAGTGGACGTTACATTTCAGATGTGTTACGACCCGTGGCTCTACCCTTCATTCGATCCCTGCGAAACCCTACATTTCAGCAGTATAATGGAGGACCGCATTTTGCAGGTCCCGTACGGGTCTTTGTGGATACAGAAAATGTTCGACTACTGCCCTGGCCAGAACATTCTCCAGATCTCTCACCAATTGAAAACGCCTGGTCAATGTTGGCGAGCAACTGGCTCGTTACAACACGCCAGTCACTACTCTTGATGAACTGTGGTATCGTGTTGAAGCTGCATGGGCAGCTGTACCTGTACATGCCATCCAATCTCTGCTTGACTCAATGCCCAGGCGTATCAAGGCCGTTATTGCGCCAGAGGTGGTTGTTCTGGGTTCTGATTTCTGAGGATCTATGCACCCAAATTGCGTGAAAATGTAATCACATGTCAGTTCTAGTACAATATATTTGTCCAATGAATACCCGTTTATCTGTTGCATTTTTTCTTGTTGTAGCAATTTTAATGGCCAGTAGTGTATTAAGGCTAGCGTGAATCTTTATACACGGATCTGAATAACAAAGTCATTCAGAGTTGATCGTGGAAGGGAGGATGATGTCACCCGTCAGGCATATTGTGCAGTAGGTATTTGGTAGCAGCAGAAGCTGCGCAATTGGCAGTTCCGTACTCTGTACATTCATACGTAGCCCTTAACGTGCAGTATTGAGTTCGCTTTATATGATGCTGCTAGTCTGTACTTGTCCATTCACCAACAGTACTTTTTATATTCCCCGCTGAAATATAATTGCTAATTGAAAATAGGTCTAATGAATATTTAATTGTTGTTCATTAGGAGAGATTTATTGTAGTATTAGAGTGATCTAGTTTTTGCAGTGGAATGCTTAGCTTTGAATTTTTGAATCTCCTGCAAATTTTTATGGGAATGTAATAATGCAATCACGAGAATGAACTTAGAAATTTTGCTGAAATTTATGACAGTATGTTAATTCATAACACCAAGTTTTCTAACTAATTATGACTCTCTTAATTACAGTTAAATGATCTGAAACGATGTTAATGATGTATATAAGTGAACCATACAGTTTGATTTGCTGAAGGAAATTAAGAAAAACTATACTTTCTAACTTTTGTCTGTCACATGTTGCAGGTCATGTGATATGCAACCCGCTAAACTTTTAGTGGTATCGAAGCATTCATTAACTACCCTATAACTACTCCTATTACAATATTACTCTGCGAAGTACATCCGAGCCGTCTCCGAGCTTCGCGTTCTGGCAAATGCAATGCTCAGCAAATTTATACGAATGCGGTGCAGGCAAGGATCAGTGACCTAAGAGGCGAGCTTCCACAACCAGCCTTTGTTTTCTAAAAAAGCAAGACAAAATACATTTGTAACAGTCAAGCTTTGCATTGTACTCTAGACATATTTTCTCCAGGGCTACTGGAGCTAACATTAATATTTTTGAAGAGTGTTGGGAAGTTAGTTCTACGAGACACAGTGCGTGTAAAGATATTGAAGAATGCGTTGTGTTTTAAACCAGTGATCGACAGCTATTTTTCAGATCAACTGATGTAGAATTGGTTGCTTATTTTCAGTAGCTTTGCGCTGCGCGCAGTTCTTAAACGGCCGCGCGAAGCAAACAATAAGACAAACGTTTATTCTTTGTTTTGACATTTCGTTTTCAATTGTTTTTTTAGCGCCGCTCGAAGCGGCGGAACGTCTTTCAGTGCAGTCAGAGACTAAATCTTCAGACCCCAGTTGCGATCTTTACACTGATTAACAAGTTTGTTTGCCTGGCCATCCTCCGCAGCAAGCACCAAAATACTTGTTTTGTAAATAAAACCGCCTTTTCTTGCTGCAACTTAATTTATTTTTCCCAGACGCGTTTCGCCTTTTCCTTGCTCTAAGGCGTCTTCAGAGGGATCTATAACGATACAGTTTTGTTATTTTTAGATTATCAGACAGTTCACGTCGCGTTTTTTTTACTTAATTACAAAGAAAACGCCTCGTGAATTGTTTGATAATCTAAAAATAACAAAACTGTATCGTCATAGGTTCCACAGAAAATGCATTAGAGCAAGAAAAAGGCGAAACACGGCTGGGAAAAATAAATTAAGTTGCAGCAAGAAAAGGCGGTTTTATTTACAAAACAAGACTTTCGGTGATTACTTAAATTTTCCATGGCATTTCTATTTAGGTCCTTCACTGAGGTTGTTCACCCAAGACGGACCACAGTGGCGGATACAGAAAAACCTCAAGGGGACGGCGCTAAAGATATCTCGAGCTACCTTTAGTTCTACTGTAATAAAAAACAATCAAGTCACATTTAAATTTTAAGAAAGTTTTATTTAAACTGATTATACACATATTTAAGACAACGCCATCTTATGATATAAAAAAGTTACAATTGTGGTTCTCTTCCTTAAATGATGAATTCTATGCGCCTATTCTTCCTGGCATATCGGTTAATTACATCGTCAATAGGACAATCAATGTCAGGGTGAGTGTTCAACAGAGCTGAGCCATTAAGTCGATCCCCTTCATTGTCGACCTCTTAGGTTCTCTGTGCAAGAAAACAGTAGAATATTCGCGAGTTTTCTCGAACAGATGCCAGACAGAATAACGTATCGAGACCACTAGAATGGCCGCGACTTTTCTCGTAGGTACTCTTACGTGCTACCTATCTACGTGCCAGACAAACGTACAAAATACGATGACACGGACGCGCGTACTACATAGGAAAGTACAGCTACTCGATAACCTGATTCAGTTGAGTCAACCGACGAAAGACACAAACGAATAACGTGCGGGCTGATTGGCGGGGGCGGCGCGGGTGGCAATGCGGTTCGGCCCCGCAGTGGGGGGGAGGGGGAGGGGGGAGGGGGGAGGGGGGGGAGCGCCCAGTATATATATCCGCCACTGCTACCTACATTACTACGGAACGTTGAACACTCGGGATTTGAGGCAACCTGAAAGAGCATTCAAATAAATTCAGGCCTCGTGTTGAGAAAAATAGCCGCCAGAAGTCTGATCACGACTCTAAGCCAGTCACACATTTTTCAAAAGAAGCGTACCGTGCAAGAAAGAGCATATATGAATAAACCACAACAGTTATGTTACGGACCTTAATTCAGTGGGCCGCAGCTGAGTTAACAGCTGTGATAGCTGTCATGCAAACAGCTGCCTATGAGTTATTTTGTTATTCTGATCCTGGTACAGCCATTGATGAGAAGTGTTTTATTATAAACGAAATAAGTTAGGTGAATTGTTATTTCGTAGCAACCTTTCCACTTAAAAGGAAGAACTGAAGATTTTCATAGGGTAGATTGTTGTACCTAGACGATAGTGTAAGTAGGAACACATGATGTTTTCTGATACTTCAGTCTAATCAAGTGACTGGTTTTAGAATCACATGAAGGAATGCGCACGTAATTAGTTTCCGCAATTTTCTACAGTTTTGGTTGTTACTAGATACGACGTTGTGTTTTGTATTTCGTAAGTATTTCGAGTTCTACATATTCAGATGCTGCATAAGATGTTAAAGCTATTCGGAATATATTGTTAGTTTTTCAGGAACAGAATTCTACAGTGAGTATTTATATGACATGTGGACAGTTAAGCTGAACTTCCTCGGTCGTGCACCATCATTAACCTTGAAACAAAAGAAAGTCTTTTACCAAGTGAAACTTGCAAAAAAATTTAGTACCTGTAACATCCTGTTTTGTAAATGGAAATTTGTGTTAGGTTCCAATGGCTTCTGTTTCAAAATATATTTCACTTGTAACCGGTTTTTGATAATGCTTGTGCTTCATTTCGTTTCACTTACTGAATACTGACTGAAATTTCTCACTTTAAAAATTGAAAAGAAGCGATCTGTTTTACTTGATAAGATGGCATACATACTTATTTATTTTTGGCAATCGGTTTCGATAGGTTTTGCTGCCCTCATCTTGTCTTAAAAATGTTCGTTACAAAACTTGTTCATAGTGAATTGGTGCCTCATGCCAACGTGTCTTATTAGTTGATAAAATGTAGCACATTATGCAAAGGTATGTTAGAAATAAAACGTTTACAATCAAAAAGCATCTTGTGCAAATTGCAATGTCCGTATATGTAGCGCTCACAGATCATTGTTAAGTCTTAAAAAATGTAATATACAGTGAAATGTATAACAGGATATTCCTTGTATATTGTGTTTTTAAGACATAACAGCCATCTCTGAACTACTATAAATAGATGTGCCATTGTACATTTCATTGTGCATCGTGTTTCTAAGACTTAATCATCTGTGAGCGCTATATGGCAGTGTGCACAAGGAACTTTTTGACCGTAAACATTTTATTTCTGACAAATCTTTGCATAATGTCATACAGTCTACCGACATTACGACAACTTGGCATGAGATTCCAAGTCACTATGAACACGCTTTGTAACTAACATTTTTGAAGACAATAAGATGGCTATAGAAAATGTTTTACTGATTATTGGTGTGTAAGAGACTAATAATGTAAAAACAGGCGATTCAATACAGTACTTTGTCGATTATAAAGCTTTTAAATTTGAATAGAATATTTGTTCGTATGTTCAAATAGTTCAAATGGCTCTGAGCGCTATGGGACTCAACTGCTGTGGTCATCAGTCCCCTAGAACTTAGAACTACTTAAACCTAACTAACCTAAGGACATCACACACATCCATGCCCGAGGCAGGATTCGAACCTGCGACCATAGCAGTCGCACGGTTCCGGACTGCGCGCCTAGAACCGCGAGACCACCGCGGCCGGCTGTTCGTATGTATATGACTTAGTTCTATCTTGGAATGAGTTTTTACATTTAGAAAAAACCTATACTGATTATGTAAACTGAAGGTGGAGAGGGAGAAAGGAAAGGAACTGTTTATGTCAACTGTATCAGGACTTTAAGCTGATTCAGCGGTGACGAGTGAAAATGTGTGCCAGACTGGGACTCAAACACAGGACCTCTTACTTCCTAGGCACTAGCCACTGCCCCACCTAGACACAATGTGTATCGCCATTGTGCTGAATATTTCGTCAGATCTCTCAGCCGACCCACATTCCCACCTCGTACCTCCTGTCCGCAGACCTCATCTATGTCTGCCATGCCCGCTCCTTCGAGACTCCCACAGGAGGTCGGACACAATTGTGCATCCGCACAGAAGGTGGTGGATTCACTGCACACTGGGACGAATCAGTCTTATGAATGGGGTGTCTGTTCTTTCAGACACGTCCAAAAGAACAGACACGCGCGGAATCCGCAGCTGTGATACATATTATGTAAATTGAAGATGGAGGGGACAGAAAGGAAAGGGAAGGAACATTTGATGTCTTCCCTTTCGTTTCATTATTCCCCAACCCCCACCTTCAGTTTACATAATACATATCGAAGCTGCGGATCACGCGTAGTGTCTGTTCTTTCAGACATGTATGTTGTTGTTGTGGTCTTCAGTCCAGAGACTGGTTTGATGCAGCTCTCCATGCTACTATACCCTGTGCAAGATTCTTCATCTCCCAGTACCTACTGCAACCTACATCCTTCTGAATCTGCTAAATGTATGCATTTCTTGGTCTCCCTCTACGATTTTTACCCTCCGTGCTGCCCTTCAACACTAGATTGGTGATCCCTTGATGCCTCAGAACATGTCCTACCAACCAATCCCTTCTTCTAGTTAAGTTGTGCCACAAATTTCTCTTCTCAACAATTCTATTCAATACTTCCTCATTAGTTATGTATACTGAGCAAGCAGTAAAGGAAACAAACAAAAAAATTCGGAGTAGGAATTAAAATCTATGGAGAAGAAATACAAAATTTGAGGTTCGCCAAATTTGGAGTAAGAATTAAAGTTCCGGGAGAAGAAATAAAAACTTTGAGGTTTGCCGATGACACTGTAATTCTGTCAGAGACAGCAAAGGACATGGAAGAGCAGTTTAACGAAATGGACAGTGTGTTGAAAGGAGGATATAAGATACATCAACAAAAGCAAAACGAGGATAATGGAATGTAGTCGAATTACGTCGGGTGATGCTGAGGGAATTAGATTAGGAAATGAGACGCTTAAAATAGTAAATCAGTATATTGCTATTTGGGGAGCAAAATAACTGATGATGGTTGAAGTTAGAGATGATATAAAATGTAGACTGGCAATGGCAAGGAAAGCGTTTGTGAAGAAGAGAAATTTGTTAACATTGAGTATAGATTTAAGTGTCAGGAAGGCGTTCCTGAAAGTATTTGTATGGAGTGTAGCCATGAACGGAAGTGAAACATGGACAATAAATAGTTTGGACAAGAAGAGAATAGAAGCTTTCGAAATGTGGTGCCACCGACATGCGTATAAACCAATTTTTCAGATGTAATTTTTGTAATTTCAGAAAAAGATTGCAGCATATAAAAAAGTGGATCTCATCATTTAAAAATAGAATAATAAATGATATTAAACTTGTGTTACATTGCCGAACGTTCGCATTTTAAGGATATGTTATGCGGTTATGGGTCTCTTTGAAATGATTAACAAAATTTGTCATCATCATACTCGTTGGCATCATAGTTTGACAATCACTGCTGGATAAAGAAGTCATTCAGACTCTTTTCATATATTATCTGCTTCAGTGATACGCCTTCATGCTGATCCCACACGTCTTTCTGTGTTGCCTGCCCATCTTCGATAGGACAGCCATTTCGATCTTTTTCGTATCTCTTGAAAACCTGCAAACAGCTTTCTTTGTACATACCCTATCCATACTCCTGACTGTATGTCTTTCTATCTATGCTTCATGTTCGTTACCGTCATAACTGGGTCTTCCACTCGGCCGTGTTCCCTGACACAACTGTTCGTTGTCTTGACTCCCTGGAGATTCTCATCGTGCATATGTGACCACCCAAGCGCTACATTTTCCTGTCGTGCACGATACCAGTATATTCCAAAAATCTGAGCGCGAAAATGCGATTTTTCGGGCAGTCATATTTGCCAATTTCCAAGAGATAGGAAAAAGACCGAGACGACGATCCACTCGGAGATGGGTGAGCAACACTGAAAGACATGTAGGATCAACATGAAGACTTATCACTGAAGCGGATAATATATGTAAAAAATCTACACGACAGCTTTATCCAGCAGTGGTTGTCAAGTGATGAAGACAACGAATATAATGACGATGACAATTAAAATTATGAAAAACTTTGTTAATCATTGAAAAGAGACATGACTATAGAACTGGGCAACATATGTATAAAACGTGCAACAGTAATCTAAAGTGTTGTACGTGCGTAACTCCCTTCTACCAATTTTGGCTAATTGTTAACTGAAACAGTTTTCTTTGCGGCAGTCGAACATGGGTAAAGGATAGTTTATACAGAGAATACAATTCGACCAAAACTTGACAGTGTTGTTAAAAATATTTTTTTCTGCATTAAGAATATTAAAAGTTATCACTTCTTGATCCTAAGTGTTATGAAAGGTAAACAGTTCATATCATTTACTTCGTTTATTGAATTCATAATACACTTCGCAACGGTAGTTACACCAAGCCATACTGCTATTAGCAGTTAAGTTTAGTTCCACTATCACAGGTAAACTTGTCATTCATATATTGATTTTCCAGATAAAATAAAAATTCACGATAGCTCTAATAATTGTTCAAGTAATAACATAGCCCACTAAAGGATGCTTCTGATTAAGAAAGACGATCCTGATTTGCCCACTGATTTCGTGTGTAATCACGCCCTCCACGAACAAAACGATTGACGACACACTGTTGTTATACCGTTCGACGGAAAATCCCACATTAATTTTTATCAACACCTGCAAACTCTCCATATTTTTTGGTGGACTGTACATTACCGTTCGACGCGAAACCTGAACACCGACTGCCTTCGCCTCGCTTAAAGGCACGTGAACGATAGTGCTTCGACATTGTTGAACGAAACCGCAAGACAGCCCCAAATGTCCCAGAGAACCAGTGATGAGTTAGGGGTACAATTGAGTACGTCATCCCAGCACCACTTACAAGACTTCCAAATTTCACATCAAAAAATTAAGTAAAACTGTCTAAACATTCATGGTGGTGTCTGTTTGTTCTATATCGTGTCTCCCTACCGCTTTCGCGCAACGACGCTCTGAGCGTGTTTTTTAGGGAATTGACTTGTTTGAACCTGGGACCTGTTGCTGGTAAGGAGACGCCAGACCACACATGACATGTAGAATTCAGAAGAGTTCAGTGAGACTAGCGATGATATAACCAAATACTTAATTATCTCAGCGTCAGCTCCACTGCACTCCCTGTAAAAGAATCTTAATACTAACTAAATTTAATGGAAAGGGTTCAAGGCTTTCCTATTTTTAGATAGCTGGTAAAATAACGTCGAAAAAGCAGTTACATTTACCATTGGAAATTTTATTGTACTCATAAAACATTGTTTATAAATTGCACTATTGATAAAACGAAATGTTTCAATACAGGGTGGTAAAAACCAACTGCGTTCAACAAAAATGTGAACGAATATTCCCTGAGTGGGTTTCCAAGTTCTACAATGGGTCGAAGGATGACCTATGCCATATCACATCTATAATCTAGGTTTAAATTAAGTTTCACAAAAGAAAAAATTATCAAAATGGTCTACAGTGACCCTCAATTATCTTTAATTACTTATCTAACTTGTCGTAAATTACAGTGGCTGATGTGACTTCTCAATAACTATATAACAGAAAATCATCGCGTTTCAGATTTTTACTTCAAGTGGCAAATGTGAACACCATGAGCTTTAATTTACGATCGACACTAGTATTACGCAAAAAGGGGGTGTAACAGATGAGACTTCTGCAGTTCTGCGTGAAGCCTTATGCGCTCAAAAATTCGGCATCGACTGCGTTCATTACCTTGTCGGTGTTTAGGCAGCGTCAGGACAGCGGCCGGCGCAGCACAGCTCCGCTCACCTCGCCATCTCGGAAGCAACTCACCTCTCCTAACTTCTCCTTACTACAATTTACCGAAGTTGGTTTAAAAAAAACTATCTGGCTGTGTTTTCATCTGACCAATCAGGGTCTCAATGTTAACCTTAAGCTCCACCTACAAAAATTCTGTCTATCCAATGAGAAACGTTATACTTTCCGTGGTGGGGCAATGTTTTTAAAGTTTGCAACGTAACAGAGACGCGAAAAAGTCTCACGCCAAAACCTGCAGCTGGTGTGGTCCTTTTAGCGTTATCGTAAGATCTATACTGTTCTTCTGGCGGGCTCTATCTTTTAACATGGGCTGGGGGGGTGGTACTAATGTAACAGAGACGCGAAAAAGTCTCACGCTAAAACTTGCGGGTGGTGTGGCCCTAGTGGTTAGCTGGCGACGTGGGTGTCCAGTCCGTCCCTTATCGCAGGGCCTTCTAGCTTAACACAGTTCTGCTCTCGGCTTGTGTTCTCGTTTCTCCCCTCGGAACTGCGTCTGTCTCACGGTGGGAAGGTACAACATGCATTTAGGCATTCTTGTGTTAGTCTGTGGTATTCCATTTGCTCACTCGTTACTCGTATTACTTTGGTTAATTTAATGTCACGATTTATTCGGAGCTATGTGACATACTATTGGATTTGCTTATCATGTCAGGGTTTTCATGGAAGGTGTTGGATTTGCCTTACACCTTACAACTGGAACCTTAAATAAGAATATAATTCCCACAATATTTAATATGAACTTCAAACTTTCGCACAATGTGCTACACCCTACGTCCATAACATGGCGCCACTGCGATGGCCGTCTGGGGCCAACACTTAGACGTTTAACAGCCAGCAGGCACGACTAGCTGCAAATTGTAGCAAAATACAGCCGCAGCAGAAACGTCCTGGCATATTAAAACTGTGTGCTGGATAGAGAGTCGAACTTGAGGCCTTTGCCTTTCGCGAGTTAGTGCTCTATCTACCGAGCACGACTCAAGACCAGTTCTCACATCTTTTATTCCTCCAGTACCTCGTCTCCTACGTTCCTAATATTCAGGATAGAGAAATTGTTCGTGAAAGGCAACTGTCGCGAGTTCCAGTCTTGGTCCGGCACAGTTCAAAATCGTGCCAGGAAATTTCATACCAGCGCACATCCCGTTGCAGAGTGAAAATTCATTCTAGATATAGCGGCGGTTGCTTCTCGGGTTTATGGAAGGCCAGAGGGAAATTTCAAAGGGAGACCAAGAGACTAGCACAATAAGCAGGTTCAGATGGACGTGCGTTGCAGTAATTACTAGGACCTGAAGAGGCTTGCACAGGATAGAGTAGCATGGAGAGCTACATCAAAGCACTTTTCTGATCGAACACAACGAAAAGAAAGAGGCATACACTGAGGTGACAACTCACGGGATACCTATTAATATCGTGTCGGATTTCTATTTTCCGGCGTAGTGCAGCAACGCACCATGGCATGGACTCAACAAGTCACTGGAAATGCCCTGCAGAAATACTGAATCATGTTACCTCTATAGCCGTCCGTAATTTCGAAAGTGTTGCTGGTGCAGAATTTTGTGCACGAACTGATCTCTCGATTATGTCCCTTAAATATTCGATGGGATTCACGTCGGTCGATTTGGGTACACAGATCGAATCGCTCGGATTTTCGCTGATGTCCTTCCAACCAACCTCGAACAATTGTCGGCCAGCGACATGGCGCATTGTCGACGTGGCGTCAAGTCATCCATAAAATTTCCATCGTTGTTTGGGAACATGAAGTACATGAATAGCTCAAATGGTCTCTAAGTGGCCATACATAACACTAACGATTTCCAATCAATGATTGGCTCAATAAACACAGCCCACATTATTATGGAGCCACCATCAGTTTGCACAGTGCCATGTTGACAACTCGGGTCTGTGGCTTCATGGGGTCTGTGCCACATTCGACACCTACAATCAGTCATCTGGTGTCCAATGGATATGGTCACGAGCCCAGGAGAGGCTCTGCAGGCGATGGCGTACTTTTAACAAAGACACTCGCGTCGGTCGTCTGCTACCATAGTCTATTAATGCCAAATAACGCAGCACTGTCTTACCGGATACTTCCGTCGACGTCCCACATCGATTTCTGTGGTTATTTCACACAGCGCTGCTTGTCTGTTCGTACTGACAACTCTACACAAACTCTGCCGCTCTCGGTCGTTAAGTGAAGGCCATCGGCCACTGCGTTGTTCAAATGGTTCAAATGGCTCTTAGTACTATGGGACTTAACATCTGAGGTCATTAGTCCCCTAGACCTAGAACTACTTAAACCTAACTAACCTAAGAACATCACACACACCCTTGCCCGAGGCAGGATTCGAACCTGCGACCGTAGCAGCAGCGCAGTTCCGGACTGAAGCGCCTAGAACCGCTCGGCCACAGCCACCGCGTTGTCCGTGGCGAGAGGTAATGCCTGAGAAATGGTATTCTCTGCACACTCTTGTCACTGTGGATCTGGGAATATTGAATTCCCTAACGATTTCCGAAAGGGAATTCCCATGTGTCTACCTCCAACTACCGTTCCACGTTCAAAATCTATTAATTCCCGTCCTATGGGCCGTAATCGCGTCGTACACATGAGTCATCTGAGCACAAATGACAGCTCCGTGGTTCTAGGCGCTTCAGTTTGGAACCGCGCGACCGCTACGGTCACAGGTTCGAATCCTGCATCGGGAAAGGATGTGTGTGATGTCCTTAGGTTAGTTAGGTTTAAGTAGTTCTAAGTTCTAGGGGACTGATGACCTTAACTGTTAAGTCCCATAGTGCTCAGAGCCATTTGAACCATTTTTGGACAGCGCCGCCGACGCACTTTTATACCATCTGAACGCGATTCTACTGCCACGTGTAAATTTGCGTATCGCTATCCCATGACTTGTCAGCTGAGTGTATATCGCTGCAAGAAATTCATGATACGTTTGGCTGTATCCGATTGTTTTGAAAATCACGTAACGGGCAGCCATGTATTGTCTCTGTAAGGCACAGATGGAGTGGAAACAATTACTATCTGTGAATTGGACGAAAAGCAACATTTTACTATCGGAACGACATGGAATTACAGGAGTCGCGAGACAAAGCGGACACTGGAAGAAAGGTCTACCAACACTAAATAAAATTCGTGGGCCGCCGTACGATGAAGTATCTGCCACTCTGCTAACTTATGATATACTACGTCGCTGACAACGGTCCGTATTAAGCGCTACTGTAAACGTAGGCTATCCCATGGGGGGACAAATAGGGACACTTGCACCATTCCTCGAACGAATCTTTTTTTTTTTTGGTCATCAGTCTACTGACTGGTTTGATGCGGCCCGCCACGAATTCCTTTCCTGTGCTAACCTCTTCATCTCAGAGTAGCACTTGCAACCGACGTCCTCAATTATTTGCTTGACGTATTCCAATCTCTGTCTTCCTCTACAGTTTTTGCCCTCTACAGCTCCCGCTAGTACCATGGAGGTCATTCCCTCATGTCTTAGCAGATGTCCTATCATCTTGTCCCTTCCCCTTGTCAGTGTTATCCACATATTCCTTTCCTCTCCGATTCTGCGTAGAACCTCCTCATTCCTTACGTTATCAGTCCACCTAAATTTCAACATTCGTCTATAGCACCACATCTCAAATGCTTCGATTCTCTTCTGTTCCGGTTTTCCCACAGTCCATGTTTCACTACCATGCTGTACTCCGGACGTACAACCTCAGAAATTTCTTCCTCAAATTAACGCCGGTATTTGATATTAGTAGACTTCTCTTGGCCAGAAATGCCTTTTTTGCCATAGCGAGTCTGCTTTTGATGTCCACCTTGCTCCGTCCGTCATTGGTTATTTTACTGCCTAGGTAGCAGAATTCCTTAACTTCATTGACTTCGTGACCATCAATCCTGATGTTAAGTTTCTTGCTGTTCTCATTTCTACTACTTCTCATTACCTTCGTCTTTCTCCGATTTACTCTCAAACCATACGGTGTACTCATTAGACTGTTCATTCCGTTCAGCAGATCATTTAATTCTTCTTCACTTTCACTCAGGATAGCAATGTCATCAGCGAATCGTATCATTGATATCCTTTCGCCTTGTATTTTAATTCCAATCCTGAACCTTTCTTTTATTTCCATCATTGCTTCCTCGATGTACAGATTGAAGAGTAGGGGCGAAAGGCTACAGCCTTGTCTTACACCCTTCTTAATACGAGCACTTCGTTCTTGATCGTCCACTCTTATTATTCCCTCTTGGTTGTTGTACATATTGTATATGACACGTCTCTCCCTATAGCTTACCCCAACTTTTTTCAGAATCTTGAACAGCTTGCACCATTTTATATTGTCGAACGCTTTTTCCAGGTCAACAAATCCTATGAACGTGTCTTGATTTTTCTTTAGCCTTGCTTCCATTATTAGCCGTAACGTCAGAATTGCCTCTCTCGTGCCTTTACTTTTCCTAAAGCCAAACTGATCGTCACCTAGCGCATTCTCAATTTTCTTTTTCATTCTTCTGTATACTATTCTTGTAAGCAGCTTTGATGCATGAGCTGTTAAGCTGATTGTGCGATAATTCTCGCACTTGTCAGCTCTTGCCGTCTTCGGAATTGTGTGGATGATGCTTTTCCGAAAGTCAGATGGTATGTCACCAGACTCATATTCTACACACCAACGTGAATAGTCGTTTTGTTGCCTCTTCCCCTACTGTTTTTAGGGGAAGGAATCTAGTAGACTGATTTTTCATTCATGGCATAACTCGCTATCGTCTAGCGATTGTTGTCTGCGACTCTACTAAACCGCATATTTAAGACCGCCGAGCTTGACGTGGAATACTCTGACCAGCAGTCACTATACAGGATGAGCGGTTCCAGGCAACGAAACTACGTTTTCCGCAATTGATAATATGCTGAGGGACTCGTTATGTTTTGTGTGGATAATACTCTGAATTCTGGTATCAACCGAGAAATTGAATCATTTATGGTCTTTCGAATTGAACAGTTTAATATTCATAACTGCAACTCTTGGAAAGACAATTGGTTAGTACTGACATAGAAACATATCGCAAAAGAGTCTCACAAATGCACTAAAATTTGAAAGCAATGCGGCCAGTCAGCTATTATGGTGCAAACAACGCCAAGCAGATGCGGGGCACCCTCGTAACGTGCAGCAAGGCATAATGGCATAACTACGATAAAACTGGTATGGTACGAGCTGTAGGACGTGGTAAGGGGCCGAGCTAATTCAGACATGTTTTTAAAACAAATTCATTAACAAGAAATTCCTACTCAACATTTACAAAAAACACATTGCCTAACCTTTTTTTAAGTAACCATTACAATACCATTGATTAAATATTAACCTGGACCCAACACTGATGCAAAATAGCGGTGCTGCGATGATGTCAAATTCAACCTCAAGACAATTACAATGACATCAATTAAAAGTTCACCTTTGGTGGAGAACACGCCAATCTTGAAAAAGTGTATTGTAGTCCCTCAAGCAAAATTTGTGATTATAAACTGACATCAGTTCAAATTTCAAAACAGTCTTCAGATAAAATCAATTTAGCAACAGAACTTAAAACAGACAATAACCGTTACAGCTTGGCCCCTGTTCACCAGTTTTCCGCACACCGATTTCGCTCGATGTACAATTTAAGATTTACGCAAGTTCTGTACGGAAGCACCAGACAGTTTCAAAACAAGTTTAGGCGCAGAGCGTCAAACAAGGTTAACTCAAAGATCGATCGGCAGGATTAGAAGTCATCCACGGCTACCTCAATGGGTCTATAGTGCCGTAAGCTTGCAATCATATTTTATTTCAGTCCTGACGATACATTATAAACGTCGTTAAAGAGGCATGATAAGACTTGAATCAAATCAGTTACAACTGGTCCCACACATACATTCAACAAAAATATCTCCCACCAGGGGCAAACTCAAAGGCAGCCTTTACAACATGAAGAGATAAAATAAACATGACCAGCTATCGATTAGTAGACCTACTCAGCGTCGCATGGAATGCACAAGAAATCGTCCATAAGTGCAACCAGGGTGCAGCGACAGTATATTGAAGGCTGTACACACCTTCAAGCTTTGCTTCGATCGATAATCTCTTCCAGGCAACGGATACAGGATCCGAAAGCGTAGACACTGTTTACTGCCAATACGTCTACGAAAACCAGTACAGTGTGACCAGCGACCTCTCGAATCCAAAAGAGATGGTTCTTTTGAAACAAACGGCCCTCAACTCCAACGGGACCGCGCTACAACTCTACAACTTTACATCTAAATGGCTACTCTCGAAACCGCACTTAAGTGCCTGGCCACTCTCTAACAGCTCGCAGGGAAACAGAACACCTATATCTTTCCGTGCGAGCTCCGATTTCCCTTATTTTATTGTGATGATCGTTTCTGCCTATGTTGGTCGGCGTCAACAAAATATTCTCGCATTCAGAGGAGGTTCAAATGGCTTTGAGCACTATGGGACTTAACATCCGGGGTCATCAGTCCCCCTAGAACTTAGAACTACTTACACCTAACTAACCTAAGGACATCACACACATACATGCCCGAGGCAGGATTCGAACCTGCGACCGTAGCGCTCAGAGGAGGAAATAGGTGATTGAAATTTCTTGAGAAGATCCCGCTGCAATGAGAAACGCCTTTATTTTAATTATATCCACCCCAAAACCTGAATAACGTCCGAGACATTCTCTTCCCTATTTAGCGATAATACAAATCGTGCTGCCCTCCTATTAACTGTCCGCAGCTCGTGGTCGTGCGGTAGCGTTCTCGCTTCTCACGCCCGGGTTCCCGGGTTCGATTCCCGGCGGGTTCAGGGATTTTCTCTGCCTCGTGATGACTGGGTTTTGTGTGATGTCCTTAGGTTAGTTAGGTTTAAGTATTTCTAAGTTCTAGGGAACTAATGACCATAGATGTTAAGTCCCATAGTGCTCAGAGCCATTTGAACCTCCTATTAACTTCCTCTTCTACTCAGTTAACCCTACCTAGTAAGGATCCCAGACAGATCAGCAGTTCCCCAAAAGAGGACGAAAAGTGTAGCGTATTGTAGTGTAGACAGTCCCTTTAGTAGATCTGTTGCATCATCTATGTTTCCTGCCAATAAAACGCAGTCTTTGTTCACCTTCCACACAACATTTTCTGTGTGTACTTTCCAGTTTAAGTCGTTCTTAATTGTAATCTCTAGTATTTAGTTGAATTTACGGCCTTTAGATTTGATTGATTCATCATGTAACCGAAGTTTAGCGGGTTCCTTTCAGCTCTCATGTGGATAGCCTCACACTTTTCGTTATTTAGGGTCAATTGCCAATTCTCGCACAATACAAATATTTTTTTTTTCTAAATCGTTTTGCAGTTAGTTTTGATCTTCTGATGGCTTTACTAGACGATAAATGACAGCATCACCTGCAAACAACCTAAGACAGGTGGTCATATTGCCCCCTACGTTGTTTATATAGATAAGGAAAAGCAAAGTGCCTATAACACTACCTTGATGTACGCCAGAAATCACTTCTCTTTTACTCGGTGACTTTCTGCCAGTTATTACGAACCTGGTTCAAATGGACTATGGGGCTTAACATCTGAGGACATCAGTCCCCTAGAACTTAGAACTTCTTAAACCTAACTAACGTAAGGACATCACACACCATGGCCGAGGCAGGATTCGAACCTGCGACCGTAGCAGCAGCGCGGTTCCGGACTGAAGCGCCTAGAACTGCTCGGTCACAGAGGCCGGCTATTACGAACTGCTATCTCTGCCACAGGAAACCACGAATCCAGCCGCATAACTGCGAAGATAGTCTATAAGTAGGCAATTCGATTACAAGCTGCTTGTGAGGTACGGCTTCGAAAGCCTACTGGAAATCTAGAAACACGGAATCAATTTGAAATCCCTTGTCAACAGCACTCATGACTTCGTGTGAGTAAAGAACTAGTTGTGTTTCACGAGAACAATGTTTTCTAAACCCGTGTTTATAACGTTTCCTGGTAAAACATGCTTTATAACTATCAATTAAAATTTTATTTATATAGAGGCACTGATTACGACTGTGGACTCTGAATAATAGTAGAATAGAGACAATTATGTTATATTTTGTATTTGTAAAGGATTAAGTACTGGATTAGTGTGTCGGCGAGTTCTGAAACCGCCACAGAAAAGAATTAGTAAAGAAAACCTCAGAGATTACATGACAGTCAGCCATTGTATAAATAGCATTGTAAGAATAATAATGTCGTTGTCGTCTTCTTGGAGTCACGTACAGAGGAGGAACCTGTGAAGCTACGTTTAACGCATAGGTAGCTTTCATTTGTCAAGATTGTAAGCAGGACGTCTTTAGGGGATGATATAAAGATAGGTGTGTGAACTTATTATTCGAGTTTTAGGTATAGTTATTTAATGAGAATTCGTATGGTATTAGAAAGCTTGCCTGGTATTTTACCCATTTAAGACATTTTCAGCTTTTTAAGTAGTGTTGGTGGTGCAGAGCTGCGACAAGGCGGAACGAGCCGCCCCGCGGCAGATTCAAATCTGATAATAAGGGCAATCAGGCCGCAATAAGATGTCAAGTAAAAAGTGAATTTAAAATTATTTCTTACAGCAGTTAGAGATCGGAGTACAAAGCAGTAGGTTTTGCGTTGTGTTTCACAGGCGGAGACGGGCTGCTACTTTTGTAAAGTTTAACAGTGTCAAAGTTTCAAAAGGAAATCTTGCTATGCAAAAATTCTGGACTGGTAAAAGTCATAGAAAAATCATTTTCTGGTTAATAATGGTAGTTTCCTGCTCTAGTGTTAGCCGTGGCACTGATTAACAATTAATATTGACGAAAAATCCACTGCAAGGTTTGAGGTTCTTTACGCATTGCGTACGGTAAATTCATTGTTTTTGATAACGGAAACAATTTCAGAACATTTTTAAGATATTTGTAGCAGAGATGGATATGTTGTGCAGTCTATTGAGCTACAGTAACAAAACTGTTCATTTAATAAGAAGCCAGTTCCCGTATGATAATCTCATTTGTTTGCAACATACAATTAACCAAAGTAAACCAGTGTACAGAAAAAATAGTGGAGCGAGAAATGTTGAGTATGTGTCAATAGACCGTTCTCTTCGAGCTAATAATAATTCGTAACGTTCGAACACAATATATGTTCCAAAGTCCTGCTCCATATCAGCGTTAATTATATGGGCCTGTAATTTAGTGGATTACACGTATTGTCTTTCTTGAGTATTGATATGAATTTTGCAACTTTCCAGTAGTCGGGTACGAATCTTTCGTCGAGTGAGCTGTTTTATATGGTAGTTGAGTATAGAGCTATTGCCTACTCTGAAAGGAACCCAACTGGTATATAGTCTTTGCCAGAAGACATTGCTTTATTGACTGATTTAAGTTGCTTCACTACTCCGAGGGTATGTATTTCTAAGTTACTCAAGTTGGTAGTTGTTCTTGATTCGAATTCTGAAATATTTCCTTCGTCTTCTTTGGTGAAGAAATTTCGGAAGGCTGTGTTTAGTAACTGTTTTAGAAGCACTCTTCGATAGTATGTCCATTGCTATCGCAATTGTGTCTTTCTGCTAGCATACTTTATATACTACCAGGATATCTTTGGAATTTCTGCCTTGTTTCGAGACAAAGTTTTGCTGTGGAAACTATTATGAGCACCTCGCATTGAATTGTGGCGCTGAATTTCGAGCTTCAGTAAAAGAGCCTCAGTCTTGGGGAGTTTGCATTCGTTTTCCGACACAAACAGCATCGACCTGGCCCGCCATCTTCTTCGTGCCGCCTCTAACCCAAAACCTCTTCGCTGACACGCATGCGCCTCCTGGTAGACCACCTTCACACGACAAGTTACTCTGACAAAGAGAATCTATACCAGACTCCACAAAGATGGGAAAATACAAAATTACTTTCGGCTGGGTTCCGTCGCAGCACAAAATCTTCGTTTCATATACGACATTCGTAGATATAGGGTCAGCTGTGATTTTTGTATATGAAACTACGGCATATACTAGATACGCTAGGCTGTGGTACAACAGATTGGAAAACTATATCAAAGGTGCGTACGTTTCCAGGTTTTTGTGGAAACAACTGTGGTTTCGTCAGGGAGTTTTCCATGACCAATTCGACAGCATTTGTTTGACATTCGCCGTTAAAGCGTAGTACGGCTAACTTCTCATTGGTGTACAAGTATGCGTGAAAGAAATGTTCAAGCAGAAACGACCTGCCGATAGACAGCACAGTTTCTTCTACTTGTGCTCTGCACACAAGTGAACAGCCGAAAGGCTTAACACAACAATTTAGCCTGTCATGAGCGTGTTACAACCGAATAGCCCATTTCGGCCGACTTGATTTTCAATTTTAGATTAATTCTTAGATTCTTTACCGAAGAGTTTCAACCTCAAAACTGACAAGCATTACATCATTAGCACACTAACATTTACCGAAAACTTCGGTTCAGTATCTCCAACCGATCGCGAAATAAAAGGGTTGTAACGTCTTACATGACTCACCCTCTATAGTTTGGATTTACACTGACGGGAAAAAAAAACACCAAGAAGTAATTGTGCGACAAAAACGAAAGTTGGTAGGCGTGTTTCTACATCTGAAAGATACTGTAATGTCCATTCAGATATCGCACCAGTCGCATGAGAGTGGCCTGATAGCGACACCGTGACGATGCAAATCAGGTTTGGTTTAAATACACGCTGTAGCTGTCGTGAGCGTCAGTTACCTTTTAGATTGAACGTGGTGAGTTGATGTCAGTTAAGACTGCCTTAAGGCAACAAAAACTCAATTATGAACAGCTCCCTGAGTTAGGAAGAAATCGTGTAATAGGGCTAAGAGAAGATGAATGTTACTTCTGCGATACTGCAGAAGGACTTGGCAGGAATGTAGCGACTGTACATGACTGCTCGTACAGATAGTTACGAGAATGTAAAGTCGCAATAAGAATGGGGCCCTGGCGAGAGGGTAGACCATCGTGTTCGGCAATTTGAGCAGTAGGCGGAACCGCAGTGACAACGATCTGTTATAAATTTTTTACTTTAAAAACAGCTCCGAGCCAGACGCCCTGTAGCTTGCATTCCACCGACCCGAAACCACAACCATTTGCTTCAGTGCCGTCAAATGAGAGCTCATCGGAGGGCAAGGTGGAGATCCGTTGTCTTTTCTGATGAAAGCTAGTTCTGCCTCAGTGCCAGGTATGGGTTTGTGTTGATTAGGAGTGGTCCACATGACGGCCTACAACCAACCTGTCTGCACGCTAGACACACCGGACCTACACCTGCAGTTATGGTCTCCGATGCGATATCGTGTGACAGCAGGAGCATTGCTGTGATTATCCCAAGCACTCTGAAAGTTTGACATCAGTCTGGTGATTCGACTTGTTGTGCCGCGATTCATGAATTGCATTGCAAAAGGGGTTTTCCAACAGGATAACGCTCGTCCACATTCCGCTCTTGTAACACAATATGCTCTACAGACTGTTGGAATGCTGTCTTGGCCTGCTAGACCACCAGATCCGTCTCCATTCGAGCACATGTGGGACGTCATGGAAGACAACTCCAGCGCCATCCACAAATATCATTAACCGTCCAAGGGTAAAAGGTGTGGAATTCCATCCCACAAACTGATAACCGGCAGCTGTACAACACAAGGCATTCAAGTCTGCGTTCAACAGCCTGGCCGTTCGGCCATCCTGATTTACGGTTCTAGGCGCTTCAGTTCAAAACCACGAGTCTATAGCGGTTGCAGGTTCGAAGCCTGCCTCGGGCATGGATGTGTGTCATGTCCTTAAGTTAGTTATGTTTACTTAGTTCTACGTCTAGGCGACTTATGACCTCAGATGTTATGTCCCATAGTGCTTGGAACCATTTGAAGCATGGTTTCCGTAACTCTGTTGAAGGCAATACCGGTATGGTTCCTTCGAGAGGGCACGGTGACTTTCCTTCTCCATCCTTCCCTAATCAGAGCTTTTGCTCCGTCTGTAATGACCTCCTTGTCGACAGGACATTAAACACTAATCTCCTCCTCCCTCTAATAGCCTGGCGGTGCACCGTTCATTAATGTACCAGCAAGTCACATTTTCAATGGCCCTTACATTAATCTGTGATCATGCATTGTATTACTTAAACAAATGTATTCCCAAAACTTCATGACTTTACGTTTGGTTCAGAAATTTTTTTTGAGCCAATGTAATTTTTGCTTGTCCATCTGTTCACGGGGCGTCGCAATTCGTTGATGCAGCGGTGATTTTGGCACTGTTTGATGCGAACCTTTACAGATTAGCGCCGAAATATTGTCCTCAGTCTTTCTTCTGACACTTGATTGCGTCGCTTTTACCGAGTTGCAGAAAGCGACAGATAACTCCCTGACGTGAGGATTCCAAGCACAACAGAACTTTGGCAGTAGTCATCAGTCCCCAGTTAACCTAAGACAAAAATAAATAAATAGATAAACAAATAAAACGATTTTATGGATGTCCATCTCACTATTTATTTACAACCAAATGATCCAAATGGCTCTGAGCACTATGGGATTTAACATCTGAGGTCATCAGTCTGCTAGAACTTAGAACTACTTAAACCTAACTAACCTAAGGACATGATACACATCCATGCCCGATGCAGGATTCGCAGCTGCGACAGTAGCGGTCGCGCGTTCCCAGACTGAATATTCACAACCAATACAAACGAGTTACAAATTTTCACCTATTATTGTCCTTCAAAGTAGTCACCAGCGTTGTGTAGCACCCGTTTCCAGCAATGTGGAAGGGGTAGTAAACCGTCAGCAGAGCCTGTTCTGTTGATAGTGCTACGTAATGGGGTGCTCTACTGCCTATCGAATCTCTGGAACAGTTCTGAAGCGAATGCCACGAAGTGGTTCCTTCATCTTTGGAATCAAATCGAAGTCACAAGGACGAGACACGATAGTAAATATTTACTAAATATTTTGAATTTAATTTTTCTTGTACTCACAGCTTTGTATTACAACAGTCTTAATTATATATTCGTTGCTTACAAATAGCTACCGCATTAGAAGGTGACATACTGTATAACTCGCGTTCGTGAACCCATGTTACTCTCGTGTCCAAATTAATACCATAGCGGCTGTTCAGTCCGTACTGGAAGACAAACAAAGAATTCCTCCTAGTCACACGCTCCAACACCACAGTGACCCCACTGACTTATCCCGTGGTAACCCGATCACTTAACTTAGCTCACGATCAAATAAACCGGAGCCAGTTACAGTAAAGCACATCTTAAAATGTTACTCCTTGAAAGGCATTGCCGTCATTTGACTGTACAACAGGTTTTATTTCACAATTTAGACTTAAGCCTTACGCTATACTGTACAACAGGTTTTATTTCACAATTTAGATTTAAGCCTTACGCTACTATTAAATAGCATCAAATATCACTGGACTCGAACAGATCCCAAGTCACTACCAATTTTTTTTTCTTTATTGTGATTTTAATACCCGTACAACAGGTAGGCTGGCAGCAGCACAATACGCCGCTCTTCAGCCAAGGATAGCACAATGAGAAAACAGAAGACACAAGAGTTGAACAAAACGGAGGGGAAAAACAGTAGACACATGAACATAAAAAAACATGAAGCCGTTCACACTCGATGACAATCCACACTACAAACTGTTGACACGAAACACAAACACTGAAGATGTCAATGACACTGGCGAACGATGGAGTGTGACGGTGAACATTGAACACTGAACACTGAACACTAAACAGGACGACACACACGAAACACTAATGGCGATGATCTCCGGCGCGCGAATGTCCACGTAGCGTGTGCGAGTCCGGGGACGTGCCAAGTTATGGATGGTTCTGTTGATGGTGCTAATGGGGTGGTGACGTAGGAAGGACGGTGGGAGAGAAAGGAGCGGATCAGACTGACGTAGTTAATGCGAAGGGCGAAGGTTTGGAGCTTGAAGAGGAGACCGGAATGCCACACGCGGTCATAGGCAGGTTCGAGGTCCATGGAGAGGAAGATAGCGGAGCGACGGGGATTTCTCTGTTCGGAAAGGAGATGAGTGAGGTGGAGGAGACGGTCATTGGAAGAGCAGGGCAGTCGAAAGCCACAATGGGTAGCGGGAAGGAGGCAGTGCTGGCGGAGATGCTGGTGGATGCGTCGGGTGAGGATGGATTCCAGGACCTTGCTGAAGACTGAGGTAAGGCTGATGGGACGATACGAGGAGACGGCGGACGGTGGTTTACCGGGTTTAAGGAGCAGCAGGATACGCGAGGTTTTCCACAAGTCGGGGTAGTAACCGGTGGACAGGACTACATTGTAGAGCCTGGCCAGGGTGGAGAGGAAAGAGACAGGAGCTTCACGAAGGTGTCGGTAGGTGACACGATCGTGACCAGGAGCGGTGTTGCGTTCCGTGCGGAGCGTAGCAATGAGATCCTGTGTAGTGATAGGGGCATTGAGTTCCGTGTGTGCAATGTTGTCCAAGTACTGGAAACCAGGTGCGAGAGCAGGGACAGAGGTATCAGTTCGATCGCGGACATCCGGGAAGAGGGAGTAATCGAACTGGGGATCGTCGGGGATGGAGAAGACATCGGAAAGGTAAGAGGGAAAGTGATTACCCTTACTAAGGGTGTCAGGAAAGGTGTGATCATCATGGAGAAAAGGATTGTAGGGGGAGGGTTTAGTTCTGGTAAGGCGACGGAAGGCTGACCAGTACTTGGACGAGCTTATAGGTAGAGTAGCATTTAAACGGGTGCAGCAAGTTTCGGATGTGTCGCTGGAGTTACCAGTGGCGTCGTAGTGTGTCCAGGTCACACGTGTGGAGGAAGGCAGGGTAGAGACGGCGGGATTCACGGAGGAGGAGGAGGAGGAGGAGGAGGACGGCCTATGGGGGTAAGATAGGACGGTGGGGGTGGATGGCGACAGTAGGGACGTGGGCCTCCACGGCCTCAGACAAGGTCTGCTGGAGAAAAGATGCGGCATGGGTAACATCGTCAGGGTGGTGGTAGGTGAAGGGGTGGCCTTCGACCCGGGTGGAGAGGGTATCCCGGTAGGCATTCCAGTCGGCACGTGAATAGTCATGGATGTACTTCAGGGGAGGGTCATTACGAGGGTCGGGGCGGGGGCGACGACCATCTGAAACGGTGAGGAGGACAGGGAGATGGTCGCTACCAATGGGCTCCAGGACATCCACCGCTATGTGGCCAAGGAGGTTGGCGTAGGAAAGGACATCAGGAGTGGAGTTGGATTCGGGGCGGGTGTGCTGGGGAATGGGGACGAGGTCGCCTTGGAGGGTGGAGAGGAACCGATGCCACCGCCGTAACTGGGTGGTGGAGCGACTATGGATGTTGAGGTCGGCGGCGATCACGTAGGAGGAGAAGGTACGATCAGTGTGGGAGAGGAAATCGAAAGGAATAGGGGCGTTAGGGTGGACATAGACGGTGGCGCAGGTGACAGTAAGGCCGGGGAAGAAGAGACTAAGGATCAGGTGTTTGGTGGGGGCGGGAAGGAGAGGTTGGAGCCGAACCGGGATCTGGCGGTGGTGGCCAATGGCAACTCCACCACGCGCAATCGGGAGGGGATCATCGGAGTGGTGGAGAAGGTAGGGCGAAGTGTGGACGGTGTGGTGGGGTTGGAGGAGGTTTCATTGAGGAGGAAGGCATCCACGCAGTGGGCTGCAAGGGTGTGCATGAAGAGGTTCTTGTTGGCGGGAAGAAAACAGATGTTGTTGAACAGGATACGGTGCTGTCGCGCCATGACAGGGATTTAGACGAGGGTGTCAAGACGAGAGGAGATGAAATGGGCCTGGTTGTGGGAGTAGGTGGCATACACTTTTAGGTGGAAGACGGAACGGACGGCGAGGGAGACCTGTTGGAGGGTGTGAGAGCGCTGGAAAGGGTGGACGTTTTGCAGGACAGTGGTGAGGAATCACCAGCAAATTATGTATTTTCGGTTATATAATCCAATTTTGTCAAAAGTACATGTGAGAACATTTGTTTAACAGGCTAATTTACTGGTAATTAGAATGACTTCTTCACTTGATATCGTTGTGGAATAAAATAGATGACCAAATCACAGATTCTAAACCTCACTACATTATGTCTAAGTAGCCACTGTCAGTGGTTTTGACAAAAATGGTTCATATAATCGAAGATACATATTTTGAGGGTGACTTGTGATCTACTCAAGTCTGATGGTGTTTGATACTTGCAACACTTGAAAATGGCCTAAGACCGAAATCTAGATCATGAAATAAAACCTGTTGTACAATCAAATGGCGGTTGTATCTTCCAAAAAGTCTTACAAGACTGTGGCTCCACGCCAAAGAAAAGATCATTAAAATATTATTGTCTTATTTGGTACTGAAGAGGGAAACTATACTCTTAGGAAGCACTTAACGTTAGCTAACGTTTTCGGATTGGGCCCCCCTGACATAAACATGACATCAAACTTGTCCTCTACTCCAAATGCAACACTGTCCCTGGTCACAGCAGTGTGACCTACTGCCACCTCCCACCTGCCCTTGCTACCCTGTACAACATCCTCCTCTCCACTAGCTTTAACCCTGACCTGTGGAAGACTTCCTGTGTCCTGCTGTTCCCTAAACCCAACAAACCCCCCTCTGACACCTTTTCCTATCATCCCATCTGCCTCACCTCCGTGTTCAGTAAGGACTTCAAGTCCATCCACTCCTGCCATATTCATCGCCGCCTTAACCAACACCACCTCCTCCTTCCCCTTACCCATTGTACCTTCTGGCTCTCCTCCTCAGCCAACGTCCAGTTCCTTAACCTTACCAATCTTCTTTCCCTCCAACTTAACTCCCGTCGCTCCACGATCTTTGTATCCCTTGACCTCCAGAACACCTACGACTGTGTCTGGCATACCAGGCTCCTCTTTAAACTCCAGACCTATGATCTCCCCATAAATTTCGTCGGTCTCGTTGCTTCCTTCCTCTCCCATTGTCCTTCCCGTGTCACTATCCACAGTGCCAATTTCCATACTTTCTATCCCATGTGCCCCAAGGCTCGGTCCTTTCTCCTCTCCTCTACGTCTTGTATACTGCCAATATGCCCAGACCACCTCTGCCTGTTCACCTCCTCTAATTTCCTAATGATACCGCCATAGCGGCCCTTTATCCTACCCTTCAACAGTCCCAAACCCATCTTGATCAATTCTCCTCCTGGTGCAACCAGTGGCTCCTTTGCATCAACCCTTCGAAGACCCATTCAATCATCATAGGTCGTACCACCCTTCCAGCTCCATGATTTTTACCTCACTCCTACCCTGAAAAACCTTTGCCTTACCCTCGACCGTCACCTCAACTGGACTTCTCATCTCCTTACAATTCAACACAAAGCCCACAATAGACTCAGCCTCCTGAAACTTCTGTGTGGTCAGACATGGGGATTGCATCCTTCCACCATCCTTCAGAGCTACAAATCCTTGATCTGCACCATTCTTTGTTTTGCCACCATTGCTTGGATTTCTGCTTGTCCCAGATTTTCTAAAGCCCACCAAATCCTAGAACGCGAAGCCCTCCACCTCACCTTCTGTATCTGTCTTCTGTCCCCCACACAGATCCTCTACGACGCCATCCCCTTTCCTCATCATCTTTTCCTCAAACACATCCATACCCTGTTCATAGCCCACCACTTCTATCGCCACCCCCCTGGTGTCTTCTATCCTCTCTACCACTAATCTGTTGTCATGCCTTTAACATTGTGTCCTGCCCTCTCTCCATCTCCATACTGTCCACCCCTCCCAACACGACTTGCAGCACCTACCCCTCCTGGATGATGAGTTTCACCCTACCCGTCCTACCAACTCTGACCCTACCTCCCCCCTCCTACTCCTCAGGGTCCCCTCTCTCCTCCTATTTCCTTCCGCTGAGTCGTTTTCCTCCCTCCTACACCCCCTCCCTTCTGTGTCTGTGCTCCCTCTTGCCTTCCATCTCTCTCCCCTTCCGTCTTCTGCTCCCCCTGACTATTTTTCTTTTCCTCCCACCTTCTCGCACCCTCCCTGCCCCACTGCAACTTCCTGCCCCCCTTTTCCCTCTTCTCAGGCATCCCATCCCTCAGCATGTCCTTCCCAGCAGATTTTATTCTCCGTCTGTGCTCCATGGCTTACAGTGGTTTTTTAAGGTATCTCGTCCTGTGTGTTTTTATACTGTAGCCGACTGTTAACTTGTGTGTGTGTGACTCTTGTATTTTAAGTGCCCCACAAATCGCCAACTGTGTTCTTTTAACTTTATGTCGACTTTTTCAACTGTCCCCCAATGAACATCCCCGTGTCCGTATATATTTTAACTTTCATTGTCTCCATTTACTATGTTTTTACATCACCCTTTTATGTATAGTTTCCTCTTTTTATTTTTTGTAATACCACTCGACTGAAGAGAGGCGGATTGTGCTACTGGCAGCCCTCCCCTGCCAATGAGAGATAGGGGAATGCAATCACAATAAAAAAAAATAAATGGATTGGGCCGTAAGTTGCTATACTATTATAAAATACAGCTAAGAACTACAGGCTGGAGGAATACTTGATTCGGTCTGCCCAGAGGCCGCAGTTTGACGACCATTGTTCTGAGCTACCCTTTGTAATATACAGGGGATGGACAACACCGCGAGAAATGCATGCGTGCAGATGCTACCAAGCTTGCATTGTTCTACTTGGCCACGAAATGCAACTGTGAAATGTCCTCAATACATTGCAAGTGTCAGTCGTGGTCAGAACAGAGTTCTGTGCAGTTGTGAGTGCACTGCATCAGAGCTCAGTGAACTCCAATGTGGGTAAATTGTTGCTACTCGTGTGCAGGTTGCTTCCGTAATCAAAGGATCCAAAGTGTTTGGTGGTACAAGAGGCACCATATCGAAAATTTATAGCATGTACAGGGAAAGCATCATTGGCTAAGTCACAACGCGGACGAAAGGGACTGTTGAGTGATCACGAAAAACGACCATAGAAGGATCGTGACGATGAAAGGACGACAGCAGTGAAACTCACTTCAGAACTGAATGTCGCTCTCGCGAAACCTATCAGTACTAAAAGAACGAGAGGGGAGCTCCGTTAGAGGGAGCTCTAGGACGAGCTGAAATTCCAAAAGCACTCATCAGTGATGCAAATGCCCTTAACAGGAAAAAAATATAGCCGAAGCCATAATACTTCGGCTATGGAGGAATGTAAGAATGTCATTCGTCCGGATGAATCTTGTTTCACGTTGTTTCCAACTTACATCCCAAGAGTAAAACATGGCAAGGATTCGGTGATGATTTGGGGAGCCTTATTGTGATATTCTATAAACCTCATGGTTACTCTGCAAGTTCGCATTATTGCCAATGATTATGTGATCATTTTAGCTGATGAGGTCCATCCCATGGTACAATATTTGTTCCCCGACGGCGATGTTGCTTTTCTAGAGGACAGGGGCTCTTGTTGACACACCTCTCATCGCACGGCACTGATTTTGTGGCCACGAGGATTAATTACCGTATCTCCACTGGCCACTAGTCACCAGATCTCAATATTATTGAGTGTTTGTGATCTACGTTTGAGAAAAGGGTGCGTCATCGCTCTCCACATCCGTCACAGCTACTGAAACTTGCTAGTGTTTTGCAGGTAGAATGGTGTAACATTGTATTGATGACTTTAAACGCCCGGCTAAACCCGCATGTACTTGAACTTGTGGAAAGGGGCCAAAATGAGCGGCTGTCAGTTACACTAGACACATTTATTATTTGACCAAACATTACAGCACAAATTTTTGAACTTAGTTATCGGCTGAATAGGCCACACTATCTTATGCCTTACGGGCACAACCACCTATATTTAAAAACGACTAAAACCTATTAACTTACGATTCAGATCCAAAACAGAATATTTAGAAGGCAGAAGGCCTCAGATAAGTAAGCCCTATGACTTGGCTGAAGGCCCAACAAATCTAACACTTGAAAAGCAAACAAGTTTAAATTTAAAGACGGTTGAAGGCCCATGATTTAAGACTCAAGGTAAAATTAAATTAAAAAAAAAACACAGCAGAAAGCCTTATTTTCAATTAGGCTGGAGGCTAAAACAGTCTGATGCTTGAAAGACAAGAACTTTAATTTAAAAATGGCTGAAAGCCCCATGACTTAAAACTCAAAGTAAAATAAATTTAAACAACAAAGCCTTATCTTAAATTAAGTTGAAGGCCCCAAACAATGTAACATTTGACACGCAAGGAACTTTTAATTTTAAAGCGGCTGAAGGCCTATGACTTCAAACACAACTAAAAACAAATGAATTTTAATTCAAAACATCGGCTTTGAGCCATACAAATACACACAACAGAAAATAAGAACTGGCAGTGTAGCTAACGGCGCTCAGAAGTTTCGGGAGGGGAAGAGGGTCGGCCAGCACTTTAAATATTAACGTTCACTTACGTCAGATAGGCATGCTCAATCCGACGGCAACCCAGCCGAGAGACCGTCAACACACCAATGCTCCACACTTACACCAAGATTCCACCGATGCTGACAGCACAGACTGTGCAACCATGCAAGAACGGTTCCCAGACGACCCGTACGTGGTGGACGACCCAAAAAGCGGCGTCGTTTAATCAAACGACCGACTAACTCAGAGGCAGTACGCCGGCAACACAAACTTGTCAGTGAAAATCACATAAACTACACACAGCCCCACAAACATCTGCACGAGGACTAGATGATGCTCACGGCAGTGACTGTGCAATAACGAGGGCGAACCACGAGTCGGCGCACACAGCCAACCCATAAGCAGTCGCCAGCCGAACACATGTCGTCTAACAGGACGACCGACCGACGGTCAACCCACGTCGTCCCCACGCAAAACCATGTGTGTCGGCAAGTGATGGCTATCCGCACCTTCCTGACGCTGCACGCCCCACTGGTACTACGTCGCGACTGCGCCAACCGACCAACTGCTACACATCAGCATGGAAACTGCACTAAAATAACTGCGCAGTCGACATCACAAGCAATATGGTAAAAGCAGTGGCTATGCAGTGATGTGGACGAACGAAGAGTTGAGACACACACATCGCCAACCCATTACCGATCGGCGAGCAATCACGTCGTCCGGTAAGACGACCAACCGACGACCAACCAAGACCGTCCCTATTGAAACCATGTGTACCGGCAACGGCCGGGCGAGTCGTGGCTATCCGAACCTCACTGCCGCCCCAACTGTCCGACTGCCAGGTCCGAACTCCACTCCTGGCGCGTTGCAACTCACTGCCAGATACGAACTCCCCATCCCCAAACACACAACAACCGGGAAGTAATAGCAGTCCAGCAAAGATAATACGGCGGGGCATAAATCGATAAGCGCTCCTGCTGCCGCTCACGGGCAGCCAAGGTAGCAACTCAGTAACACCAGTAATTGAATTAACAAAACGAGGTGACAGTACAGAAAAAACAGAATGTAAAAAGGGAGAGATGGTCTGAACACGAGCCACGCACGGCTCATGACCAGACAAGACCTGTATTTAATCATTCTGGGACGATTGGTAGCTGCTTTGAATACTAACTGTTGTCCTCCACCGTATTAGGCATGAAATGTGTTGTGCTTTTGATGTTCCCATATTTCTGACTTAATTCTGCGTCTTTAAATATACATTTCTTCTCATATATACATAATTCCACTCTTGAGATTGTTCCTTCTCTTATCGATCATTCTAATTCGTTCCCTTGTGATATCTCCAAGATACTATCGTGTTCTCTTTTTCTATATGTTCTAACTACTTCTAGCTGAAAATAGTATGTTGCATTTTTCATACTTCTTTCGTATTTTGTTTCATCACCGTAAATTCTTGCATCAACTCTATTCGTTACTTCCTTTAAAAGATTTAAATCTATATCTGTTTCGGTTGGAACCTGAAATACCGAAAAATCAGCCGTGAAAAATTTAAACAGCTTATCTCAATTTCTTAGAGTCTTTAATTCAGGGTACTGATTTACGAGTTCTAAATCATCTACATCTACATCTACATGGGTACTCTGCAATTCACACTTAAGTGCCTGGCAGAGGGATCATCGAACCGTTTTCATACTACTTCTCCACCATTCCACTCTCGTATGGCGCGTGGGAAAAAGGAACACCTAAATCTTTCCGTTCGAGCTTTGATTTCTCATATTTTATTATGGTGATCATTCCTCCCTACGTAGGTGGGTGTCAACAAAATATTTTCGCATTCGCAAGAAAAAGTTGGTGATAGAAATTTCGTAAATAGGTCTCGCCGCAAAGAAAACCGCCTTTGTTTCAGTGACTGCCACACCAACTCGCGTATCATATCAGTGACGCTCTCACCCCTATTGCGCGATAACACTAAACGAGCTGCCCTTCCTTGCACTTTCTGGATGTCCTCCGTCAATCCTACCTGGTAAGGATCCCGCATCGTGCAGCAATATTTCAGCAAAGGACGGACAAGTGTAATGTAGGCTGTCTCTTTAGTGGGTTTGTCGCATTTTCTAAGTGTTCTGCCAACAAAGCACAGTCTTTGTTTCGCTTTCCCCACAATATTATCTATGTGGTCTTTCTAATTTAAGTTGCTTGTAATTGTAATTCCTAGGTATTTAGTGGAATTGACAGTCCTTAGATTTGTGCTATTTATCGTATACCCAAAATTTATCGGATTTCTTTTAGTATCCATGTTGATGACCTAGCACTTTTCTGCGTTTAGTGCCAATTGCCACTTTTCGCACCATACAGAAATTCTCCCTAGATCATTTTGTAATTTGGATTGATCGTCTGATGATTTTAATAGACGGTAAATTACAGCGTCATCTGCAAAAAAACTAAGGGGGCTGCTCAGATTATCACCTAGATCATTTATGTAAGTCAGAAACAGCAGAGGGCCTATGACACTACCTTGCGGAATGCCAGATATCACTTCTGCCGACCGATGTGGCAGAGCGGGTCTAGGCACTTCAGTCTGGAACTGCGCGACCGCTACGGTCGCAGGTTGGAATCCTGCCTTGGGCATGGATATGTGTGATGTCCTTAGGTTAGTTAGGATTAAGTAGTTCTAAGTTCTAGGGGACTGATGACCTCGTATGTTAAGTCCCACAGTGCTCAGAGCCATTTGAACTTCTGTTCTACACGATGTTTTACCGTCTATGCTAAGAAAGGCGCTGTTGTGTCTGCATACTTTGAAAGGAACCTGATTGCTATACCATCTGGACCGGAAGACTTGCCTTTCTTAAGAGATTTGAGTTGTTCCGCAACACCTAAGATATCTATTTTTATGTCACTCATGCTAACAGCTGTTCTGGTTTAGAATACTGGAATATATAGTTCGTCTTCTTACTTGAAGGAATTACGGAAAACTGTATTTAGTAACTCCGCTTTAGTGGCACCATCATCGGTAACATTTCAATCGCTATCGCGCAGTGACGGTATTGACTGTTTTATGCCTCTGGTGTACCTTACATACGACCAGAATCTCTTTAGGTTTCCTACCATATTTTGAGCCAATGTTTCAAACCATTATTTCATTCTCTTTTCTGAGATAGAGTTAAGAAAAATCCCAGATTATGTATCATCCTTCTGTGGTACGACACTTTTTGTATCTAATGGCTGAGAAATTTCCCTTATAAATTCTTAGTTCGCTGCCCATTATTCCATGTATTATTTAGAGGTTTTCTGATTTTGTTGCGAAGAATTTTGGTTAATATACTACGTTCCTAAGGCAGAAGCAACACTCTCTCTCAGTGATGTCTGTACCCTTTTCTGGCCGAGTTTGAATTATTGCTATTTCCATTCTTGCAGATGTTCCTTTATATTCATTCTCAGTTGTATCTGATTCTACTAACACACAGGTACGAGACAGTTAGCGGCGACGTGGAATACTTTTACCGTCTGTGGCACATTTCTGAAGAGCAGAATTCAGACTGTCAATTGCGTTCTGCTTCGGAAGCAGTTCGGACACAAGTAACTGAGCAAAGGTTTTCGGTCCACTTATTCATTTTGAATATCAGCAAACTTTTTTGAGGCATTCTGGCAGTTCTGTAACTTTACTCTGAAGTTTGTCTAAGGGTTCTTCCAGACATTTCCTCGCATTCTCGTTCTGATTTCATTTAATTCCCGCTTGACGACACACTAATGAACTACCGTGAATTTGTAATGCACTTCTTGCCGGTTACTTCGTGGCTTTTCTGATGTTGTTAATGAACGACAGTGGATACTTGCTACGTTTCGTTTTACAAGAAAGAAGTAAGATGAACAAGAAAATATACGGAGCTTTCCTAACGAAAAAAACCTTTGGGTAGTGTAGATTGGAGGATATTTTTACGGAAGTGAACAAGATGACAGCTGGCTGCGGAGATGAAATGTTAATTCTAAATTTATGCAAACATCAAAGGACAGAAATAGGTATTAATAGCACTGAGAAGAAATTAAATCAAGGGAAGGTATTTGGCGAGGGTGTATATTGTTTTCCTGTGTAGTGAACTTGTTTATTCTGACGGGTGCCCTAGAAAACCATAAACTAGATATAAACTAAGGTGGAACAATCGTCATTATAAAATTATCAGAAACGTGAGAGCAAGTACTATAATTAGTAGCACTGAAAGAACAGGATAAATTTAAACTATGTAGATAAAAATCCTAGGTCAAGGTCGCTAAAATTCCTTTATTTGATAACTAGTTTCAGCTCACTGATGAGATATCATCATGCCAAGAAAACATTTACCACTTGATTCCGTATGTATCAGCCAATAGGCATTACGCAATCAAGTAATAAAAGTTTTATTGATTTGAAGATGGGTAGTCAATGACCTGAAACTAGT
Source organism: Schistocerca gregaria (assembly GCF_023897955.1). Taxonomy (NCBI): domain Eukaryota; kingdom Metazoa; phylum Arthropoda; class Insecta; order Orthoptera; family Acrididae; genus Schistocerca; species Schistocerca gregaria. Next base: position 839,125,242 of record NC_064922.1, on the reverse strand, counting down.
TAGCAAATAAAGTAATTTTATCAATCTTAACTCAGGATTTTTATCCATATATTTAAACACAACATAGCGAATATCTTCCCGTTTGACAATGTATATTACATCTATTAGTTGGGGAACACAAAAACTAAAATAGTACACACTTTGAGGTCTTGTTGAGAAGACCGAGCAGGTATCATTTCCGAATAGTTGTCTGTTTCCAGAAACGATGCGTTTGCCTGTTACAGGTAAAGCATGTAAAATAACGTATGCCGTCCACTAGTGTCAGCAGGATAAAAATCGGTATTAATTTTGCAGTCGTAAGCAACAAACTAATGTGGCAAAAACGTCCAGTGCTAACAGTGGCTGTTAATGAGGCAACGGGGCGTGCACCAGCGGTGGAAGAAGCGATATGGAATGTACAGTGTGTCACATTTATCTTGAGAACCTCAGATAACTTTCTGTCCAGAAGCAAAATAAAAAATGTATCAATCAAATATTGCTTAACTTCCAGCGAACATTAACCAGTATGACTGCTTTTCTTGTCACATCGTTCATTACGAAGACATGATCAACAGCACGCCTTTTATAAATAGCACACTTTTGTTAAATGCGGTAATTCACTTCTCTTCAAGACCCAAACCACATTACTAAACATGACGTTGTTCAAACCGTGACACAAAGCTGACTTCGAGTGTCATGTACTAGAACACACTGCAGGGTAACGTAAGTCGTCCACTTGCCACTGTTGTCAGCAAAGAAAAGGAAACATAAGGAAATAGCAGCTGTGATGCAGTTATCACCAAGCATTGCCTTTACTGTTGACAACATATAGGATATTTGTTTAAACCTGAGACAACTAAATATCTCGAAATAGACGCATCGGACAAAAACAGATGTTCTAGGTGAAAAGTTAATATTAGTAAAAGGGACATTTGTCTGCGCTACAACTGGCCATTTCATCACCATCCCTCCTGGATGGACGGGATCAGCAATTTATTTTCAAAAGGGAATCCCCCATTTTTCTTACATGTTCGGATTCTACGCCAGAAAATACGTATGGTTCATTCAAACAGTTGTTTCCCATTTGTGGTAGATTTTGCTGTAATCAATAAATATCAAGTGTGCCTGTTTTTGGAATTAAGATCCGACGCATTTGATTCTACATTTTATTTACGATCTTAATGTAAACGTTTGTGTTCTAACGGCTGATACTGACGTTCAAACGTTACTCGAGTGTTGCCAATGTCATTGTATTGCACAAATAAGGCCGGCCGCTGTGGCCAAGCGGTTCTAGGTACTTCAGTCCTGAACCGCGCGACTGCTACGGCCGCAGGTTCGAATCCTGCCTCGGGCTTGGATGTTTGTGATTTCCTTAGGTTAGTTAGGTTTAAGTGGTTCTAAGTTATAGGGGACTGATGACCTCAGATGTTAAGTCCCATAGTGCTCAGAGCCATTTGAGCCATTTTGTACAAATAATATGGCCAGGTACTGACGTTTCTAGCAAATAAGATACTTATATGTCACTAGTCTTCTGTTTCCTGTAGGAGTGATTGTGGTGAGTTCCCAAACAATCGGAAACCTTAACTTCGGTGGCCGCTCTCGAACCCTTCCATTATGGTGACTGTTTTCAGTGTGTGTTTCCATCCGTAACTCTTGCGGTGGCCGCTACGCGGCTACCGACGGAATACAAACCACAACTATTGTAATAAGCTTAAATGTTCATGAAGTATTAGTGAGAAGCGCACCTGGCATGGATACTCACCGAAATTAACCACCCCAATGGGAACGGAAAAATATTACATCCACGTCGTTGTTACCTGGATAACGCTAAACGTAGTTTCTAACCAAACAATCAAACGGCTGACCATACTGCACTGTACAATCAAATTCGCAACACTTATGAAACGTCCCCTTAGAAAAAATTAGGAATGACAGTGCTGGAAAACCTCTTACGTTATTTGATTTTCAAACAGCTGAGCAAAATTGAACGTACTCAGACATTTCTCTCTTTAGTTATTCTGATCATCACTAAACTGACACATAATATTTTTAGCGCAACGCTATCTGACTTTCGATAATCCCTACAAAAGAATGGCCCTGACTAACAATAACCTATACCTTTCATGAATCACTTACCTGACGACAATATTCGTTACTCGAACTACTGCAATACAGCGAGCTCCACTGCTGCCAGCTAAATAAAATATTCAAACTACTGAAGGCACTAACTAGTGATAGGCATAGTTAGCAAATGAAAGATTTTGATAGGGAATAAACAATGTATTTACCTTAATAACGTTCAAAAGTCGTAATATATATACAGGGTGAGTCACCTAACGTTACCGCTGGATATATTTGGTAAACCACATCAAATACTGACGAATCGATTCCACAGACCGAACGTGAGGAGAGGGACTAGCGTAATTGGTTAATAGAAACCATAAAAAAATGCACGGAAGTATGTTTTTTAACACAAACCTACGTTTTTTTTAAATGGAACCCCGTTAGTTTTGTTAGCACATCTGAACATATAAACAAATACGTAATCAGTGCCGTTTGTTGCATTGTAAAATGTTAATTACATCCGGAGATATTGTAACTTCAAGTTGACGCTTGAGTACCACTCCTCCGCTGTTCTATCGTGTGTATCGGAGAGCACCGAATTACGTAGGGATCCAAAGGGAACGGTGATTGACCTTAGGTACAGAAGAGACTGGAACAGCACATTACGTCCACATGCTAACACCTTTTTATTGGTCTTTTTCACTGACGCACATGTACATTACCATGAGGGGTGAGGTACACGTATACACGTGGTTTCCATTTACAATTACGGAGTGGAATAGAGTGTGTCCCGACATGTCAGGCCAATAGATGTTCAATGTGGTGGCCATCATTTGCTACACACAATTGCAATCTCTGGCGTAATAAATGTCGTACACGCCGCAGTACATCTGATGTAATGTCGCCGAAGGCTGCCACAATACGTCGTTTCATATCCTCTGGGGTCGTAGGCACATCACGGTAAACATTCTACTTTAACGTACCCCACAGAAAGAAGTCCAGAGGTGTAAGATCATAAGAACGGGCTGGCCAATTTATGCGTCCTCCACGTCCTATGAAACGCCCGTCGAACGTGTACCTCACCCCTCATGGTAATGTAAATGTGCGACACTGAAAAATACCAATAAAAAGGTCTCTTCTGTGCCTAAGGTCCATCACCGTTCCCTTTGGATCCCTACGTAATTCGGTGCTCTCCGATACACACGAAGGTCCGCAGCTCGTGGTCGTGCGGTAGCGTTCTCGCTTCCCGCGCCCGGGTTCGATTCCCGGCGGGGTCAGGGATTTTCTCTGCCTCGTGATGACTGGGTGTTGTGTGCTGTCCTTAGGTTAGTTAGGTTTCAGTAGTTCTAAGTTCTAGGGGCTGATGACCATAGATGTTAAGTCCCATAGTGCTCAGAGCCATTTGATACACACGATCGAACAGCGGAGGAGTGGTACTCAAGCGTCAACTTGAGGTTACAATATCTCCGGATGTAATTAACATTTTACAATGCAACAAACGGCACTGATTACGTATTTGTTTATATGTTCAGATGCGCTAACAAAACTAACGGGGTTCTGTTTAAAAAACGTAGGTTTGTGTTAAGAAAACATACTTCCGTGCATTTTTTTATGGTTTGTATTAACCAATTACACTAGCCCCTCTCCTCACTTTCGGTCTGTGGAATCGATTCGTCAGTGTTTGATGTGGTTTACGAAACATATCCAGCGGTAATGTTAGGTGACTCACCTTGTATATATCCTCTCAAAACTCTGGCATCTCTCCACATCCACCACAGCTGGCGGCTCACCTCCAACTGCCCAACGCTACGTACTGTCCACATCCAACTGCCCAACACTGCACAAGCGAAAACTCCAACAATGAGTCCAACCAGCCACAGACTGCACACAGCACAGTCATTGATTTTCATACAGAGCGCTACGTGGCGTTACCAGCATAAAACCTGAATAGCCTACTTATACACTAAACAAAATTTCGCACATACATGTCAACCGCTAGAAGGCAAAGGTTAAATTTAGATCGTAAATGAAATGTAGAAGCAGATGCGTTGGGTCTTAATTTCAGTGTAGAATCCGAATATGCAATAAAAATGGGGGTTCTCATTTGAAATATACAAACTTGACCCATACACGCGCCAGTTGTAAAACAGACGGATGTCTCCTTTCATAATATTAGCTTTTCACTTACAACATTTTTTTCGTGCGATGCGTCGTTTTCGAGATTTTTAGTTGTCTAAATTAAAACATATACCCTCTACACTGAAGTGACAGAAATTGTGGGACAGCGATATGTACAAGTACAGATGGCGGTAGAATAGCGTACACGAGGTATAAAAGGGCAGTGCATCGGCGGGGCTGTCATTTGTACTCAGATGACTCATGTGACGAGTTTTCCGACGTCATTATGGTCGCACGACGGGAATTAACAGATTTTGAACATGGAATGCTCGTTGGAGCAAGACGCATGGGACATTTCGAAAACCGTTAGTGACTTCAATATTCTGAGATCCACAGTGTCAAGAATGTGGCGAGAATACCGCACTTCAAGCATTACCTCTCACCACGGACAACGCAGTGGTGACGGACTCCACTTAACGACCGAGAGCAGCGGCATTTGCGTAGAGTTGTCAGTGCTAACAGACAAGAAACACTGCGTGAAATAACCGCAGAATTCAATGTGGTGCCTACGACGAACGTATCCTCTAGGACAGTGCGGCAAAATTTGGTGTTAATGGGCTATGGCAGCAGACGACCGACGGGAGTGCCTTTGCTAACAGCACGACGTCAGCTGCAGCGCCTCTCCTGGGCTCCTGCCCATATCGATTGGACCCTACACGACTGCAGAGCCGTGGTCTGGTTAGCTGAGGTTGGTAAGAGCTGATGGCACGATTCGAGTGTGGCGCAGACCGCGCGAAGCTGTGGACTCAAGTTTTCTACAAGGCACTGTGCAAACTGTTGATGGCTCCATAATGGTGTGGCCCAGTTTACATGCAATGGACTATGTCCTCTGGTCCAAATGAACCGATCATTGACTGGAAATGGTTATCTTCGGCTTCTTGTAGACCATTTTCAGCGATTTATGGACTTCATGTTCCCAAACAACGATGGAACTTTTATAGATTGTAACGTCGCGGCTGTTTGCACGGCTGCATAGTTTTACAGTAAGTTTTATTCCGTTAGGTCTTGCTGTATTGGAGGCTGGCAATGAAGCCTCCAGACCCAACCGTTGTGTAGTCGGTTGCTGGAGTCATAATGACATCTGTCACGGTGTGCGGACCGTGAGAACTGCTCTACGAGGAGTGTACTAATATCAGTTAATCATCTCACCTAAGAAACTAAATATGATCTGTTTGTTTTCAAATTTGGTATTGGAACTTTTATAATTTAGAAGAACAGTGTGTAAAATTTTCATGCAGATAACTTTAATAGGTTTGAAAATATCAAAACCTATTAAAAAAGTATTTAACCCACACTTAATAAAGTAAATTCATATAGGAATCACGACAGTTTAAGTTTATTTGTCATTTGAAAATACTAACAGCACTCACAGTGAGCTAAAGTTATTTTTAAGGAATTTTAATTCTAAACTTTTAATAATTTTGCTTTCGTAAGGAAAATAATAGTTTAAAAGTTGATATTTGTATTTTGTGTTAGGGTGTGATTAGATGAGAGTGAATGTGAGTGTGTATGTGGGGACATAAGTCAAATTTCAGTTTTATAATGTATTACACCATACGTAACTAGCAAGTGTTATGTAACCAGGATGTCCTGAAAACGGTGAATCCCCCTAACTGTTGGATGACGTATACCTAGGAGCGTTTGCTTTTGTAATAAGGCAGCCCGAAAGATAGTAAGAGAATACTTAGTTCTAAAGTACCGTAACTTCAAGCAAAGTTTTCTTTTGATTTTCGTTTCGTTTGGTTTTGTGAAACATTTTGTGAAATATTGCATAATGAAATGACGTGAATGCATCTGCGAATGCTGATTGGAGTGAAGCGGTTTGCGCGCGAGATTGATCATGAAAGGTTAATCTGATTGGATGATCATTCTCATCAACCAATGAGAGAGAGGTCTTTCCCGCGTAATTGAAGGAATTAGATGCCCTGTGAGAGACGTCTGCATAGTGCCTACGAATGCAGAGCAACGGCTGGTGAATGGACGCTATACTGAGGTAGGTGGACATCAATAATTAAATCGCAAAACGAGACCCGCGAACCACGCCCCGCCGCAGGATGAAAATGTGCCATGACACTAGGCCAAAACTGTTCGCAGTTAGTTTGAAGAACATTCTGGATAACTCGCGCGAATTCTTTGGCCACCCAGATCTCCCGACAGGAATCTCGTTGAATATTTGTGAGACATAATCGAGAGGTCAGCTCGTGCACAAAATCCTGCACCGGCAACGCTATCGCAATTACGGGCAGCAGTAGAGGCAGCACGCCTCAATATTTCTGAGAGATACTTATATCAACTTTTTGAGTACATGCCACGTCGAGCTGCTGCACTAAGCCGACACGATGTCAGGGGGTAGCCCTTGACTTTTGTCACCTTAGTGTACACTACAGTGCCACGCTACGCGTGCGGTACCGTTCTCGCTTCCCACACCCGGATTCCCGGGTTCGATTCCCGGAGGGGTCAGGGATTTTCTTTGCCTCGTGATGGCTGGGTGTTGTGTGATGTCCTTAGGTTAGTTAGGTTTAAGTAGTTCTAAGTTCTAGGGGACTGATGACCATCGATGTTAAGTCCCATAGTGCTCAGAGCCATTTGAACCATTTTTTGAACCACGCTACATGTCTCTGTATTGTGAATAGCATAATTTTATTACAATTACTTTTCTGTTAGCTCACACTCTCCATTTGTTAGTAGCACTTCTATGCTCTCTTCGTTGGTGTACAATGTCCCTACACTTACAACTCAAGACGGTTGCCTCAATGTGCGTTATTGTTGTGTGTCCATTTGTTCTCTGACAACTCCAGCAAGTTGGTGAGTTATATTACTCGGTATGCCTACACTATGCAGTATCACAGGAGAGTCAAAGAAAGGTTTGTGTTAGGTTTTTAATAACGTCATGTTTACGTGAATGGTGCAATTTGCTAACGTTTCCGAACAGGTCTTGAAGAGAGGAAAAGGATTAACAAATAAAATAGCTAGAATGTTGTTTGAAAAGGACTTACTGTTGTTCGTATCTTCGTAACGAACGAAGTTGCAAGAACTACGAACCCTAACAAAATCAGTGTGGAAGAGAATTTTTGAGGTTGGACAAAGTAACAACAATCCAATAACGCCACAGGACAGTGAGTGGGTGTCTTTATACTAATTTCCATCCACAAAATGTAAATACTAAGTCTTGTTACTCGTGTTATGAAAGGAATTTTGTAATTCCATCGTGACTGTTTATGTCTTATATTGATTTCGTACTTTCGTAGTACATTCGATACATGTATGCTTCAGACGCTGTACTACTGCTTTCGTGGAACCACGCCTTTATACTGATTTCCACAACTGTATTTTGATACTCGCAGATTCACTTATCGAAACCTATAGACGAGATCTCTACATACATGTTGGACCTTGGTGGTCTAGAGAATAAAGCGCGTTTCTGGAGACCAAGTAGTCACGTGATCGAATGTCGGTCGAGCCACTGATTTTTCAGTCTTTATTTATTCTCAGAGATGTGAGGAATTGAGAGAAGCATCAAGTGGTTCGGATTTCACATTAAACTGTCGGTCTCCTCTCCCTGGTTAAACAGCTGGGGTGGGCTAGGAACATGCAATCTGCCGAAGTGGCGTCCAATAGAAAGACTTGCAACAGGCCAATCAATCAGACGAAAATATTATTTTCCACACAAATATTAAATTTGAGCGGAACCCTCGGAGCGGAAGTCCTACTTACACTTGTTCTGTTTTTTTTTCTGAATTTGGCCAACTATGGACCGGAAAGAACTTAAGACTTCTTGGCCTTCCTTCTCTTCTCCTTCCAGAACCTCTTCATTCTTTCATAACTAATTTTTTTTCTCCTCGTCGGAAGTGGTCCGTTTAGTCCTCCTGTTTGGCGGTTTCTCTTGAAATGATTTTATACTATTAACTCTGCTTCTGAACTTTCTTCTATTGTGGACCATTTGTGGCGTAATTCCAACTTCCGCTGCATCCCTGTTCACCTCAGCTACCCGTTTACACGTAGTTGAAGACCCTTTTGGTCAGTCTGCATTCATCCATCCTTAGTAGCTGTTCGTAGAACTTCAACCTCTATTTCCTCATTGAGTCCGTGATATTTTCAGTGTACTTGTAAGAGTTCTTCGTTTTTCCTCCTCTTCCATGTCCCATTCTGTGATCCGAGTATTTCCCCCGGAATCTTCCTTTCTTTCTTGTCGAGTTCTTGAAGCTACACTTTTTTATTTAAAATAAGACACGCCGAAGTGTACAGTCCTTCAGGTTGTATTACCGAGTTATAGTGTCTAATTTTGGCCTTGTATGATAACGTACATTTGTTGTACTTGTTCTGTGCTAGCTTGAAGGTCAGGTCTAATTTTCTGGCTCTTCCTTTGTTTACCACCTTTTCCAGTCCATTGGATTGCACCCATTCTGTCAGGTATTTAAAATTCTTAATCTTCCCATGATTTACTTCCATGTATCTCTCACTTTTGATGTCTTTTCCTAGCGTCTACTCGGTTGTCGGCTAAGAGAGGAAGGCAAGGTCGTCAGCAAAAAATAAACACTTGATTTCCAGATTCTGTATTTCCCTCCAAGACCTATTCCTATTACTCCTCTCAAATTCAGAGCCTCTTCATAGTTTTTCACTATTTTCGCCAGTACGATGTTGAAGAGGATTACCCCTGTCTTAATTTCAAACGGATCAGAAATTTCTCGGAAGAACTTGACTTTCGAGATGACATCTGTTAGTGTTTGTTTAATGATTTCTCCCAGGTTTTTTTGTCAATTCCAAACACCACCAAGGTACTAAATAAATGTTTTTCTATCTACCGAGTCGTATGCCTCTTTAAAGTCGACCAAGATTACCAAAGTGTTCTGTCCGATTATTTATTTATTTCGCCTGGCAAGATTAACCAACTCAGGAGTTCCATTACATCCAACCAGACATTCCGCATATTTTACACGATTTTCATTATGATAAGCGTGTCATTTAGAAATTACTACACTGCAGAAATAGAACTTAGTTCACATTCTTTCATGAGAGATACAACATTAACAACAAATTACAGGAAGGTTATCCCTGCTAGCAAAGCCTGCTCTCACATTCTCCTTGTAGTCTCCGGGCAAGGATTCCTTCTGTAAGGACAGAGAATCGTTCCCCGAAGCTATAGTGCCGTACGCAATTTCTCTCCTGTGAGTTCAATTGCGCCAATGCTCCGGTTTGGACAAGCAAACATCCATACACATACAGTTTCTTTCTCGGTCTGGTGTCTTAGAGACATCTAGTGCGGATTTAATGGAAGACATTCTCGGAAACCATCGAAGGCTGTACGCACAAATCCCGGTATTTAAGGAAGTTTCAAACTGTACAGATTGTGGTGGATTCTAGAACTTCTTTCATTAAACTCATTATGGCTGTTAACGACGAAACTTTTGTACTGCGAATATGATTTTTTCATGTGAATGTGAATAAAATTTAAAAATTGGCATAGTAATAATAAACTTTTGAATGTAAGCAAGAGGGTCATTTACATCAATAGCGTCAGTAACAGAATTCAGGATAGTAAATTTCGGTTGGGTTGTAATCCAAGTACCTGCACTTTTCTCTAGTAAATAACTTTAAGTAACAAGACGTTTTACTCGTTTGAAAACTTGACGGTCGCCATGTAAGCCAAACACAAAGCTGTGAGACATTTACTATAACTGTACCAATCACATCAGTTTCTTCTCAAAAACGTACAAGCAACAAGCACTCGACCGGAATTCTTCGCATGTTCGCGTGTTCAGTCCAATCTATCGCCTAGAACGCGTTGACGTTACACGTGTAAATTTCACAAACATCATAGATACTTCTCCTTCTCTCCTTGTGGATCACTTCAGCTCCTTAGTAATCGTTTCTGGCATTGTGAGTATGTCCTCGTATCCTCCACGCACTATCGACCATCTTTAAGTCGTTTAAAAAACTCAAACGTTATTACTTAGCTCAAAGCTTGCTCATCAAAAGCTTCTCTTACCATGAGGTGGAGTTCAGCTGCAGTATTCCATAGCTCAAAAGAGTAATGTAGATCCTTCGTTCTTTCAAGTCAGTCATTTCGAAATTCTCAAAAACAGTACATCACAGTGTAATAACAACATTCACACTGCTGCACTCACAATGTCACCAAGGTGCACATCGACCGCTGAAAGATACAATTGTAGTGGCGGAACTTCTTCCTGTAAACTGTTTAGGCGCAATATTACAGACCTTGGAAGTTTTGGGTGACGTCTCATACTACAGCTTGTGTGAGAGATCAACATAATCTATAAAACACCTGTTGTTGTTGTTGTTGTTGTCGTCTTCAGTCATGAGACTGGTTTGATGGAGATCTCCATGCTACTCTATCCTGTGCAAGCTCCTTCATCTCCCAGTACCTACTGCAAACTACATCCTTCTGAATGCTGCTAGCATGAGTTTCTTAGAAGTAGATACCTTAGGGATTGCGAATCAACTCAAATCGCTTGATACGGGCAAGTCTTCTGGTCCAGATTGTATACCGATTAGGTTCCTTTCAGATTACGCTGATACAATAGCTCCCTACTTAGCAATCATATACAACCGCTCGCTCACCGATAGATCTGTACCTACAGATTGGAAAATTGCGCAGGTCGCACCAGTGTTTAAGAAGGTTTGTAGGAGTAATCCATCGAACTACAGGCCTATATCATTAACGTCGGTTTGCAGTAGGGTTTTGGAGCATATACTGTATTCAAACATTATGAATCACCTCGAAGGGAACGATCTATTGATACGTAATCTGCATGGTTTCAGAAAACATCGTTCTTGTGCAACGCAGCTAGCTCTTTATTCGCACGCAGTAATGGCCGCTATCGACAGGGGATCTCAAGTTGATTCCGTATTTCTAGATTTCCGGAAAGCTTTTGACACCGTTCCTCACAAGCGACTTCTAATCAAGATGCGAGCCTATGGGGTATCGTCTCAGTTGTGCGACTGGATTCGTGATTTCCTGTCAGGAAGGTCGCAGTTCGTAGTAATAGACGGCAAATCATCGAGTAAAACTTAAGTGATATCAGGTGTTCCCCAGGGAAGCGTCGTGCGACCTCTGCTGTTCCTGGTCTATATAAATGATCTGGGTGACAATCTGAGCAGTTCTCTTAGGTTGTTCGCAGATGATGCTGTAATTTACCGTCTAGTAAGGTCATCCGAAGACCAGTATCAGTTGCAAAGTGATTTAGAAAAGATTGCTGTATGATGTGGCAGGTGGCAGTTGACGCTAAATAACGAAAAGTGTGAGGTGATCCACATGAGTTCCAAAAGAAATCCGTTGGAATTCGATTACTCGATAAATAGTACAATTCTCAAGACTGTCAATTCAACTAAGTGCCTGAGTCTTAAAATTACGAACAACTTCAGTTGGAAAGACCACATAGATAATATTGTGGGGAAGGCGAGCCAAAGGTTGCGTTTCATTGGCAGGACACTTAGAAGATGCAACAAGTCTACTAAGTAGACAGCTTATACTACACTCGTTCGTCCTCTGTTAGAATATTGCTGCGAGGTGTGGGATCCTTACCAGGTGGGATTGACGGAGGACATCGAAAGGGTGCAAAAAAGAGCAGCTCGTTTTGTATTGTCACGTAATAGGGGAGAGAGTGTGGCAGATATGATACGCGAGTTGGGATGGAAGTCACTAAAGCAAAGACGGTTTTCGTCGCGGCGAGATCTATTTATGAAATTTCAGTCACCAACTTTCTCTTCCGAATGCGAAAATATTTTGTTGAGCCCAATCTGCATAGGTAGGAATGATCATCAAAATAAAATAAGATAAATCAGAATTCGAACAGAAAGGTTTAGGTGTTTGTTTTTCCCGCGCGCTGTTTGGGAGTGGAATGGTAGATAGATAGTATGATTGTGGTTCGATGAACCCTCTGACAAGCACTTAAATGTAAATTGCAGAGTAGTCATGTAGATTTAGGTGTAGAATCTGCTTAGTGTATTTATGTCTTGGTCTTCCTCTACAATTTTTACCCTCCGCGCTGCCCTCCAATACAAAATTGGTGATCCCTTGATACCTCAGAACATGTCCTACCAACCGATCCCTTCTTCTAGTCAAGCTGTGCCACAAACTCCTCTTCTCCCCAATCCTATTCAGTACCTCCTCATTAGTTATGTGATCTACCCATCTAATCTTCAGCATTCTTCTGTAGCACCACATTTCGAAAGCTTGTATTCTCTTCTTGTTCAAACTATTTATCGTCCACGTTTCACTTCCATACATGGCTACACTCCATAAAAATACTTTCAGAAAATACCTGATGTTAAAAAATTTCTCTTCAGAAACGCTTTCCTTGCCATTGCCACTCTATATTTTATATCCTCTCTACTTCGGCCATTATCAGCTATTTTGCTCCCCAAATAGTAAAACTCCTGTAGTACTTTAAGTGTCTCATTTCCTAATCTAATTCCCTCAGCATCACCCGACTTAATTCGACTACATTCCATTATCCTGGTTTTGCTTTTGTTGATGTTCATCTTATATCCTCCTTTCATGACTCTGTCCATGCCGTTCAACTGCTCCTCCAAGTCCTTTGCTGTCTCTGACAGAATTACAATGTCATCGGCGAACCTCAAAGTTTTTATTTCTTCTCCATGGATTTTAATACCAACTCCGAATTTTTCTTTTGTTTCCTTTACTGCTTGCTCAATATACAAATTTAATAACTTCGGGGAGAGGGTATAACCCTGTCTCACTCCCTTCCCAACCACTACTTCCCTTTTCCTGTCCCTGGACTCTTATAACTGCCATCTTGTTCCTGTGCAAATTGTAAATAGCCTTTCGCTCCCTGTATTTTACCCCTGCCTTTAGAATTTGAAAGACAGTATTCCAGTCAACACTGTCAAAAGCTTTCTCTAAGTCTACAAGTGCTAGAAACGTAGGTTTGCCTTTCTTTAATCTTTCTTCTAAGATAAGTAGTAACGTCAGTATTGCCTCACGTGTTCCAATATTTCTACGGAATCCAAACTGATCTTCCACGCGGTCGGCTTCTACCAGTTTTCCCAATCGTCTGTAAAGAGTTCGCGTTAGTATTTTGCAGCTGTGTTGTATTAAACTGATAGTTCGGTAATTTGCACATCTGTCAACACCTGCTTTCTTTGGAATTGAAATTATTATATTTTTCTTGAAGTCTGAGGGTATTTCGTCTGTCTCATACATCTTGCTCACCAAACGGTAGAGTTTTGTTTGGACTGGCTCTCCCAAGGCTGTCAGTAGTTCTAATGGAATGTTGTCTATTCCCTGGGCCTTGTTTCGCCTCAGGTCTTTCAGTGCTCTGTCAAACTCTTCACGCAGTATCGTATCTCCCATTTCATCTTCATCTACATCCTCTTCCATTTCCATAATATGGTCCTCAAGTACATCGCCCTTGTATAGACCCCCTGTATACTCCTTCCACCTTTTTGCTTTCCCTTCTTTGCTTCGAACTGGGTTTCCATGTGAGCTCTTGATGTTCATGCAAGTGGTTCTCTTTTCTCCAAAGGTCTCTCTAATTTTCCTGTAGGCAGTATCTATCTTACCCCTATCAGCAACGAAAATTTCAGCTTCGTGTCACTCATGTGTGAGCTCGTAGGAATTCTTTACATCCTTTTAACGAAGAAATGTGAAGTGCAAATTTAAAACACTTTATCAGAGCTCACCTGATCTGATAAAATATCCTGTTAGCCTTTTCACCGTTGATTATTGAAATAATGAGAAAACCTGAGCGATGATAATAATCAGTATGAAACTGGACCATACACAGTATTCTGTAGAGCTGCTTGTCATTGCTCAGTATTTGCATAAACGTTACAGGAAGTTTCGTATCGTACCGCCACAATGGTTGATTATATCGTTAAAGGTTTGTGCACACGAAAACCTCTTGTGGCAACTCCACTGCAAAATAGGCTTCCCTGCAGTACGGCGGGTTGTACAAGACAGCCTACACGCTAGGCCGAGCGAAACAGATAGCCATTCGAGCGACCCACAATAAAGATTAGTTAGTTTGTTACCTGTTCTATAGTTTATTATAACGTTTTTTTTATAGGAATGATGTGGAACGAGTCGGTTCACAACATATGTATACATGATTAGCTTAGCTTTAATGAACACATCATTTTTTCGTCTTCATATACACCTAAAAAAAGGTTTCTTTAAATATTTTTACAGGCTACCAGTTTCTAAATAATAATTCGTCCATGGATACAAGTTGTCGTTCAGAAAAAATAATCTCAAGTTAGTTTTAAAAATTGCGTTGCTACTTGTCAGATATTTCATGCTATTGAGCAAGTGATGAAAAATTTTTGTCGCTGTTAATTGTACTTCTTTATGGGCCACTGGTAGCGTTAATAATCGGTAATAAAGGTCATTTTTTCCTCTAGTGTTGTAGCCATGGACATCACTGTTCTTCTCATACTATGGTGGATTATTTATGACTAATTTCATTAGCGAATATGTATGCAGTTAAAATGCTTAACATTTATAACATACAGCATATCGGATATTCTCACATGTTCGGGAGTGATCTGTAGTATTCTCGGAAGACAAATGAAAATAAAGACCAAGTGAGCTGGGTCTTTCTTAGCTAGCAGTATTGCAAGGCAGTGACAAGTGTCAGTACGAAAGGAACCTCATTAACGCTGAAATTTGTTACTAATAAACAGTGATTATAATTTCAAGTGTTCCCTCTTGATCAGTCAATCTAAACGGGACGCATCGTATTATTTATTAGAATGAATAATTCATCACACTGTATTAAAAAAACGAGAGAGGCTAGGGGTTGGTATTATGGGCATGCTCACAGCTCTGAACCTTCCCATGTTTACCTGCATGTGTGTTCTTTGACCCCCCCTCTCCATCGCCCCTAGTAATTTTTTTCTGTTTGCCTTTAATTACATTTGTGAGCACTAATAGCCATCGAAATACAGCGAAATGCGGAACACGCTTAGAAGATGATGGTAAAAATATAACGTATTTAAATAACGGAACACTTCATCTTTCAAAAGTCATTCCACTCCATTCACAAACTCTGTGGCATTGGTAAAGCAACAGTGATATTGTTATAGAGAGAATTCAGTCGTGCCTACAATAAAGATGGATTTATTAGTAGTTCATTTGCGACGCGTCTTGTCCGTACTGAAAGGCATCTTCAGGCAATCGAAATACATTTAAATAATCATAACATGAAATGACGAGCCAACGCAAAAGATACGCCCACGAGAGAATGCACCAAGTGCTTGTATAACGCTAAAATACGGAACAATGCCGATGGTCGCAGTTTCTACCTTGTGAAGATTTACAGTAATGTGGTAACACACCACAAGCCAATAATGCTAATAAAATAGAAATCTCACATTGTAAGATCAAATTTGTTTTTTTAAATTCAGTTTCGGTCAACATCATAAGAAACATCATATGGAGACGACGCCCCTCACATTATTTACATCTGTCATACTACACTCCTGGAAATGGAAAAAAGAACACATTGACACCGGTGTGTCAGACCCACCATACTTGCTCCGGACACGCACGGCACAGCGGACACACCAGGAACCGCGGTGTTGGCCGTCGAATGTCGCTAGCTGCGCAGCATTTGTGCACCGCCGCCGTCAGTGTCAGCCAGTTTGCCGTGGCATACGGAGCTCCATCGCAGTCTTTAACACTGCTAGCATGCCGCGACAGCGTGGACGTGAACCGTATGTGCAGTTGACGGACTTTGAGCGAGGGCGTATAGTGGGCATGCGGGGGGCCGGGTGGACGTACCGCCGAATTGCTCAACACGTGGAGCGTGAGGTCTCCACAGTACATCGATGTTGTCGCCAGTGTTCGGCGGAAGGTGCACGTGCCCGTCGACCTGGGAACGGACCGCAGCGACCCACGGATGCACGCCAAGACCGTAGGATCCTACGCAGTGCCGTAGGAGACCGCACCGCCACTTCCCAGCAAATTAGGAACACTGTTGCTCCTGGGGTATCGGCGAGGACCATTCGCAACCGTCTCCATGAAGCTGGGCTACGGTCCCGCACACCGTTAGGCCGTCTTCCGCTCACGCCCCAACATCGTGCATCCCGCCTCCAGTGGTGTCGCGACAGGCGTGAATGAAGGGACGAATGGAGACGTGTCGTCTTCAGCGATGAGAGTCGCTTCTGCCTTGGTGCCAATGATGGTCGTATGCGTGTTTGACGCCGTGCAGGTGAGCGCCGCAATCAGGACTGCATACGACCGAGGCACACAGGGCCAACACCCGGCATCATGGTGTGGGAAGCGATCTCCTACACTGGCCGTACACCTCTGGTGATCGTCGAGGGGACACTGAATAGTGCACGGTACATCCAAACCGTCATCGAACCCATCGTTTTACCATTCCTAGACCGGCAAGGGAACTTGCTGTTCCAACAGGACAATGCACGTCCGCATGTATCCCGTGCCACCCAACGTGCTCTAGAAGGTGTAAGTCAACTACCCTGGCCAGCAAGAACTCCGGATCTGTCCCCCATTGAGCATGTTTGGGACTGGATGAAGCGTCGTCTCACGCGGTTTGCACGTCCATCACGAACGCTGGTCCAACTGAGGCGCCAGGTGGAAATGGCATTGCAAGCCGTTCCACAGGACTACATCCAGCATCTCTACGATCGTCTCCATGGGAGAATAGCAGCCTGCATTGCTGCGAAAGGTGGATATACACTGTACTAGTGCCGACATTGTGCATGCTCTGTTGCCTGTGTCTATGTGCCTGTGGTTCTGTCAGTGTGATCATGTGATGTATCTGACCCCAGGAATGTGTCAATAAAGTTTCCCCTTCCTGGGACAATGAATTCACGGTGTTCTTATTTCAATTTCCAGGAGTGTACATTACCTTTTGTCTAGTCAGACCAGTAGTGACATGTAACGTTGTCCACATATGACAGGCCCTACTTTATGTTTAAGAAGCGCCGTTTCCGTGTGATGTTTTTTTTATGCTGTTGGCAGACCCTATATTTTTTTAAAAATCCATTTGGTCTTACAATATGAGATTTCTCTTTTATTACCATTATTGGCTTGTGGTGTGTTACTACATTACTGTAAACCTTCTCAAGATACAAACTGCAACCGTCGGCATTGTTCCGTATTTTAGCATTATATATGCACTTGGCCCATTCTTTTGAGGGCTTAATTTTATGCGTTTGACTCCTCATTTCATGAGACGATTCTTCGATTACCTGTAAATGCCTTTCAAAACAGGCGAAATGTATCGCAAATGAAGAACTAATAAGTCCATCTTCATTGCAACCACGAATGAATTCTCTCTATAACTTCATCGTTCTACTATACACTTTCACATTGCATTTCACGTTAGTGGAGAGTCGTATGCCCAAGATCTGTGCTGAATAGATTCTTTCATTATGCAGAGATCTTCAACCTTGAGAAAGTACACGTACAAGTAACTACACTGATCATTCAGAACATTATGAACACAAACCCACTATCGGTATAGACCCATCCAGGAGATAGCAGCCTCACCTGGCGAGGATTGGCTACTAGTCACATACATGCACTGTGCATGTAGTAGTGGAGAGTCGTATGCCCAAGATCTGTGCTGAATAGATTCTTTCATTATGCAGAGATCAACAACCTTGAGAATGTACACGTACAAGTAACTACACTGATCATTCAGAACATTATGAACACAAACCCACTATCGGTATAGACCCATCCAGGAGATAGCAGCCTCACCTGGCGAGGATTGGCTACTAGTGACACACATGCACTGTGCATGTAGTAGTGGAGAGTCGCATGCCCAAGATCTGTGCTGAATAGATTCTTTCATTATGCAGAGATCAACAACCTTGAGAAAGTACACGTACAAGTAACTACACTGATCATTCAGAACATTATGAACACAAACCCACTATCGGTATAGACCCATCCAGGAGATAGCAGCCTCACCTGGCGAGGATTGGCTACTAGTCACACACATGCACAGTGCATGTAGTGACAGTGAGCGTGTAGAATGGGGAAGGCACGCCATCGATCTGAGTTTCACCGAGGGCAGATTCTGATGGCCCGGGGGCTCGGCACCAGCATTTCGGAAACTTCATGACTTCTCGGCTGTTTGAGGATTGCTGAGGTGAGTGTCTTCAAGACGTGGCAAAACCAAAGTGAAGACACGTCCAGACGTCGTGGGGTTGGGCGGCCATCCCTCATTACAAGTGTCGGACGTCGTAGGCAGGGCAGACTGGTAAAACAGGACAGGCGGCGAACTGTGACGGAACTAACATCAGACTTTAATGCTGGACAGAGTACATGTGTGTCTGAACACACAGTGCACCAGACACCTAGCCACGGGCCTCCGCAGCCAACGACCCCTGCATGTGCCAATGTTAACACCACGACATCGGCAAATGCAACTGAAATGGCCACATGACCATCGGGACTGGACGTTGGTGCAGTGACAGAGCGCTGCTTGGTACCTTCTTCATCATGACGAGGGAGGCTACGAATCTGTCGTGTTCCAGGGCCTTGACACCTGTACTGTGGGACGGAGACAACCTGGCGGCGGCTCCATTATGATCTGAGAAGCATTCACGTGGGTATCCATGGGTCCAACGGAGCTTGTGTAACGGATCATGACGGCCAAGGAGTGTTGTACACTGGTTGCGGACCACGTACAGCCCTTCATGACGGTCATGTTTCCCTACGGCAATAGCTCTTTTCATCAAGACAGTGCGCCATGTCACAACGCCAGAAGTGTGATAAAGTGGTTCGAAGAACCCGATCGAATACATTTGGGATGTGACTGAATGTGGCGTTAGAGTTCATCTCCCCCCGCCCCGAAATTTACGGGAATCACATGATTTGTGTGTGCAGATGTGGTGCCAACTCTCTCCAGCGACCTACCAAAGCCTCACTGCTTCCATGCCACGACGCGTAGCTGCTGTTATCCGTGCCGAAGGTGGACATACCGGCTACTAGGTAAGTGGCCTATATGCCAACGCGAATGATTTGTTAACTTACAATAATATTTCACCGTTATCGTTTCATTGATGCATCAAACTGACATGTTTCATATCAGCGTAGAAGGCTCTGTGCACGAGTGAACAAGTATCAAACTAAACATCATGCTGCTCACGAGTATGTCGTATGTCTGACGCAGTTTGACATCCATTCTTGGTCATACTATTTGGCTTAAAGTGATTATTGTTCTCTACAGCAGCTGCGATAAAGTAATTGGAGACAAAAGAACAATCTGGGTGTATACAGAGTGGTCCATTCATAGTCACCGGGCCAAATATCTCACGACATAAGCATCAAACGAAAAAACTACAAAGAACGAAATTGTCTAGGTTGAAGGGGTAACCAGATGGCGCTATGGTTGGCCTGCTAGATGGCGCTGCCATAAGTCAAACGGATATCAACTGCGTTGCTTTTTTTAAAATAGAAACCCCCATTTTTATTACATATTCGTGTGGTACGTGAGTAAATATGAATGTTTTAGTTGGACCACTTTTTTCGCCTTGTGATAGATGGCGCTGTAATAGTTGCAAACATATGGCTCACAATTATAGACGAACAGTTGGCAATAGGTGTTTTTTTTTTTTTTTTTTTTTTTTTTGGTCTTCAGTCCTGAGACTGGTTTGATGCAGCCCTCCATTCTACTTTATCCTGTGCAAGCTTATTCATCACCCAGTACCTACTGCTGCCTACATCCTTCTGAATGTACTTAGTGTATTCATCTCTTGGTCTCCATCTACGATTTTTACACTCCACGCTGCCCTCCAGTACTAAATTGGTGATACATTGATGCCTCAGAACATGTCCTACCAGCCGATCCCTTCTTCTAGTCTAGTTGTGCCACAAACTCCTCTTCTCCCCAATTCTGTTCAACACCTCCTCATTAGTTATGTGATCTACCCATCTAATCTTCAGCATCCTTCTGTAGGACCACATTTCGAAAGCTTCTATTCTCTTATTGTCCAAACTATTTATCGTCCATATTTCACTTCCATACATGGCTACACTCCATACAAATACTTTCAGAAATGTCTTCCTGACATTTAAATCTATACTCGATGTTAACAAATTTTTCTTCTTCATAAACGCTTTCCTTGCCATTGCCAGTCTACATTTTATATCGTCTCTACTTCGACCATCATCAGTTATTTTGTTCCCCAAATACAAAACCTCGTTTACTACTTTAAGTGTCTCATTTCCTAATCTAATTCTCTCAGCATCACCCTCTTATAACTGCCATCTGCATTCTGTACAAATTGTAAATAGCTTTTCGCTCCCTGTTTTTACCCCTGCCACCTTCAGAATTTGAAAAAGAGTTTTCCAGTCAACATTGTCAAAACTATCTCTAAGTCTACTCTAACAGGTCGGTTTTTTAAATTAAAATACAGAACGTAGGTACGTTTCAACATTTTATTTCGGTTGTTCCAATGTGATACATGAACCTTTGTGAACGTATCATTTCTGAAAACGCATGCCACGTTAATGCAATAAATGCTCAAAATTATGTCCGTCAACGTCAATGCATTTGGCAGTACGTGTAACGACAGTCCTCTCAACAGCAAGTAATTCGCCTTCCGTAATGTTCATACATGCACTAACAATGCGCTGACGCATGTTGTCAGGCGTTGTCTGTGGATCACGACAGCAAATATCCTTCAACTTTCCCCACAGAAAGAAATCCTGGGACGTCAGATCCGGTGAACATGCGGGCCATGGTATGGTGCTTCGATGACGAATCCACCTGTCATGAAATATGTATTCGATACCGCTTCAACCGCACGCGAGCTATGTGCCGGACAGCCATCATGTTGAAAGTACATCGCCATTCTGTCAGGAGTGAAACATCTTGTAGTAACATCGGTAGAACATTACGTAGGAAATCAGCATGCATTGCACCATTTAGATTTCCATCGATAAAATGGGGGCCAATTATCCTTCCTCCCATAATGCCGCACCATACATTAACCCGCCAGCCATCGTGGATTTTCCGTTGCCCAACAGTGCATATTATGCCGGTTTACGTTACCGCTGTTGGTGAATGACGCTTCGTCGCTAAATAGAACGTATGCAAAAAATCTGTCACGTCCAGTAATTTCTCTTGTACCTAGTGGTAGAACTGTATACGACGTTCAAAGTCGTCGCCATGCAATTTCTGGTGCATACAAATATGGTACGGGTGCAATCGATATAGATGTAGCATTCTCAACATCGATGTTTTTGAGATTCCCGATTCCGGCGCAGTTTGTCTGCTACTGATGTGCTGATTAGCCGCGACAGCAGCTAAAACATCTACTTGGGCAGCATCATTTGTTGCAGGTCGTGGTTGACGTTTCACATGTGGCTGAACACTTCCTGTTTCCTTAAATAACGTAACTATCCGGCGACCGGTCCTGACACTTGGATGATGTGGTCCAGGATACCGAGCAGCATACATAGCACACGCCCGTTGGGAATTTTGATCACAATAGCCATACGATATCGACCTTTTCCGCAACTGTTAAACGGTCCATTTTAACACGGGTAATGTATCACGAAGCAAATACCGTCTGCACTGGCGGAATGTTACGTGATACCACGTACTTATACGTTTGTGACTTTTCTTCTTCCGTATCCGGATGCACCAATTATATCTTCCCTTCCCAGTGATTAGCAACGTAGTTTGCTTTGTCATTGACTTTCAAAATATCATCTTTAGTGCATGTTATAGACATATCTGGGCAAATCAGTAGGTGGTCCAAGTCCTGTATTGCTCCACATTCACACCTATCGCCATCACTGTAACCCCATTTAAATAGGTTTGATTTGCACCCAGTTACTCCAGTACGCAGCCGGTTTAATGACCTCCAAGTTGTAAAAGGTAGTTGGAATCCTGCAGATCCCTCCTCAAGTAGTTCCATTGTGGAGTGTGGCACCATTTCTTCCCAAAGAGATAGCCGCCTTACGGCGGGCTTGGTGGCGAGCTCTTCAGTAGTTTCAATGAAACTCCTGCAGGATTTCAGCCGGACACGTTGTTTTCGGTGCATATGCAACGGGTGTCGGGGATCATTCATTTGTTTTGATCTTTCTATCTCGGCGGCTACTTGTCTGCGGATAGTGGGTGGTGCTATGCCTACGATGGGATAAATGATGTCTGTGGGAGTTGGTTTGAGCCATCCTGTGGCAATACGTACAGTTTCGTTTACGGCGACGTCAACTTGCTTAGTGTGAGCAGAGTTCCTCCAAACTGGCGTCGCAAAATCCGCTGCTGAGATACTTAGCACCCGTGGTGCGCAAAACATGTGGTTGAGCTCCCCACGATGAACCTGTTAGCTTCCGCAGTATGTTGTTCCTGGCACAGACCTTTTTTTTTAGTATTGTGACAGTGCTGCTTAAAAGTAAGTGTTCTGTCCAATGTTACTCCCAGGTATTTTGGGCTGTTTGTATGTTTCAGCTCTTCCCCTTGCCACATGACTCGGAGTTTCCGTTTGGCTTGTTTGTTCCTAAGATGGAAGGCGGATACTTGAGATTTACTAGGGTTTGGTTTGAGATTATTGCCGTCGTAATACACTCCTGGAAATTGAAATAAGAACACCGTAATTCATTGTCCCAGGAAGGGGAAACTTTATTGACACATTCCTGGGGTCAGATACATTACATGATCACACTGACAGAACCACAGGCACATAGACACAGGCAACAGAGCATGCACAATTTCGGCACTAGTACAGTGTATATCCACCTTTCGCAGCAATGCGGGCTGCTATTCTCCCATGGAGACGATCGTAGAGATGCTGGATGTAGTCCTGTGGAACGGCTTGCCATGCCATTTCCACCTGGCGCCTCAGTTGGACCAGCGTTCGTGCTGGACGTGCAGACCGCGTGAGACGACGCTTCATCCAGTCCCAAACATGCTCAATGGGGGACAGATCCGGAGATCTTGCTGGCCAGGGTAGTTGACTTACACCTTCTAGAGCACGTTGGGTGGCACGGGATACATGCGGACGTGCATTGTCCTGTTGGAACAGCAAGTTCCCTTGCCGGTCTAGGAATGGTAGAACGATGGGTTCGATGACGGTTTGGATGTACCGTGCACTATTCAGTGTCCCCTCGACAATCACCAGAGGTGTACGGCCAGTGTAGGAGATCGCTCCCCACACCATGATGCCGGGTGTTGGCCCTGTGTGCCTCGGTCGTATGCAGTCCTGATTGTGGCGCTCACCTGCACGGCGCCAAACACGCATACGACCATCATTGGCACCAAGGCAGAAGCGACTCTCATCGCTGAAGTCGACACGTCTCCATTCGTCCCTCCATTCACGCCTGTCGCGACACCACTGGAGGCGGGATGCACGATGTTGGGGCGTGAGCGGAAGACGGCCTAACGGTGTGCGGGACCGTAGCCCAGCTTCATGGAGACGGTTGCGAATGGTCGTCGCCGATACCCCAGGAGCAACAGTGTCCCTAATTTGCTGGGAAGTGGCGGTGCAGTCCCCTACGGCACTGCGTAGGATCCTACGGTCTTGGCGTGCATCCGTGCGTCGCTGCGGTCCGGTCCCAGGTCGACGGGCACGTGCACCTTCCGCCGACCACTGGCGACAACATCGATGTACTGTGGAGACCTCACGCCCCACGTGCTGAGCAATTCGGCGGTACGTCCACCCTGCCTCCCGCATGCCCACTATACGCCCTCGCTCAAAGTCCGTCAACTGCACATACAGTTCACGTCCACGCTGTCGCGGCATGCTACCAGTGTTAAAGACTGCGTTGGCGCTCCGTATGCCACGGCAAACTGGCTGACACTGACGGCGGCGGTGCACAAATGCTGCGCAGCTAGCGCCATTCGACGGCCAACACCGCGGTTCCTGGTGTGTCCGCTGTGCCGTGCGTGTGATCATTGCTTGTACAGCCCTCTCGCACTGTCCGGAGCAAGTATGGTGGGTCTGACACACCGGTGTCAATGTGTTCTTTTTTCCATTTCCAGGAGTGTAGGTAGCAAGTTCTGTTAAGGCTCCTGTGAGATTCTCCTCCACTTGTTCAAAGGTTTTATCCTGTGTGGCCACTGCTGCATCATCAGCATATATGAACATTCGTGTCTGGTGGCTGATGGGAAGATCATTGGTATAGATGTTAAATAATATTGGAGCCAAGACACTACCCTGTGCAAGTCCATTTTTCTGTGTCCTCCATCGGCTGTTTTTAGATTGTAAGGTTACATAGTAGCGTCTGTTCTGTAGCATGCATTTCACGAACATAGAAAGGTTGTAGTCCTTAGTGACATTATACACTTTCTGGGTAAGCAACTTATGGTTAACTGTGTCATATGCAGCACTGATATCCAGGAATGCGACCCCAGTTACTTCTCCTCTCTGATAGCCGTCTTCGATGTACTGTGTGAGATTAAGGATTTGGCCACAGCATGATTTTCCTGGTCTAAATCCAGCTTGTTCGTTAATGAGGTCTTTGTCCACATAATCGGCTATGCGTTTGAGGATCATTCGCTCCAGCACTTTAAATAAATGACAAAGCAGTGAGATAGGCCGAAAATTTTTAACTTCAGCTGGGTCTTTCCTTGGTTTTCGTAACGCAATAACCCGAGCTTTCCTCCACAGTTGAGGAATTTGCATTTTTGTAATACAGTGATTCATTAGCTCTAGGATCCATGTTTGTACTCCCGGTCCAAAATGTTTAAGTTGCTCAGGTCTCAGATCATCGAAGCCAGCGGCCTTATTGTTTTTCAAATCGTTGATGGCATCTTGTAGCTCCTGAATGAAGAACGGGCGAGCTAGGAAGCTAATCTCCTCGTTCAGTTTTCTTTTAATTTTGCCATTCCTGATCTTCCTTTTAGTTTTTCCGTTCATGAGTAGTTGGTGAGCTATCTGATCAGGTGTAAGTTCACTGTAATTTGGTTGTGGTTCTCTTGGGTGGTTGCTGAGACTTTTGACAAGTTTCCATGCCGTCCTACTGAAGTGCTTCATGTCCGTCTCTTGTAGGAGGTTACACCACTTTTCCTTTCTCGCTTCGGATATACCAGACATCAGTTCCTCACCTGCCTGGATCGTTTCCTCTGAGAAGGGGTCCTTGTTGTACAGTTCTTCATACTTTTTCAGAGCTTCCTTGCTGCTACCATTGAGTCCAGCGATATACTGGGTGCGGTACCCTTTAGGTATGCGCCGTCGAGAGATTTTCTTGACAAGGTCTATAAAAGTTTCATATGATTGTATCTCTGGTTTAATTTCCAAGATCTCCTTATCAAGGTCCTCTGTAAAAAGTTCCCAATGAGCTTTTTTGAAATTGAAGCGTCCCTTGAAGGGCATTACATCTGATTTGATTACTGCAGTAATGCAGGAAGTTATTGGTCTGTGTTGCGATCTTGGAATTGGGTCCTCGATTTGCTTTACAGTTTGCATGGATACCTTTTCGGAGACAAAGATGTTTCTGGGTTATATCCTCGTTTCCATCTTCCGCTGTTAAATGATGCAGGCAACTTTGGGTCATGTATCAATTTCAGTTTAGCCTGGTCTGCCCAGATCTCCAGCATTTCACCATCGTCATTTGTCTCTTTATAACCCCATGCGAGACCGTAACAGTTAAAATCTCCTACTATAACTTTAATGTTTTTTGAATGGAAATTTCCAGGCTCCGTAAATTTGAACCTCGCACTGTGTGGTTTGTACACGGATGTTAAAGTACATTAATGTAGCAGGTCAGAGCACAGGAGCATATGTCTAAGTTCGGTTTCACAAATATAGCACTTCCGTACCTTTCGTGTGGTCTCTCAAGAACTAATTTCACGCCCTGTATTTTTGGTCTATGGCTAGTTGGTGCCCTGTGTGTTTCTTGTAACATTAAAACATCACAGTTGTTTCGTTTGCACATGTCAGATAATAAAATTTCTTTATTTACAGATAAGCCTTCAATATTGCAGGAAGTTGTCACTGGTGATGGTCTTGATAAAGGCCTTTTTTGAGTCTCTTCGGAGAGTTGTTTTGTCATCTTTGGTTTTGGTGCTCCGGTATTTGCAGGATTGGCCGACTAGGTCGTTTCCAGGGGACGCCCGATTGCTTGTTGTTCGAGTGGTGAGCGCAATCTTCGTGGAGGCTCCTGCAGTGTCCCCCCGTTTGTGACTACTACAGCGCCATCTATCACAAAGCGAGAAAAGTGGTCCAACTAAAACATTCATATTTCTTTACGTTCTACACGAATATGTAATAAAAAATGGGGTTCCTATTTAAAAAAAAAACGCAGTTGATATCCGTTTGACTTATGGTAGCGCCATCTAGCGGGCCAACCATGGCGCCATCTGGCTTCCCCTTCAAGCAAGACAAGTTTCGTTCTTTGTAGTTGCTTCGTTTGACGCTTATTTCGTGAGATATTTGGCCCGGTCACTATCAATGGACCACCCTGTATACATGATTCCTGACGCAGTCTCCACTATGTCAGTCGTCTGAAAACCCAAGACCATGCCCAGTTTCCAAATGAACAGTGCAATCATATGCGTATCGTTAACACTGTCGACTCCTTTGGTGGTCTTGCGTAAATGTAGGAGGCAGCAGGATGAGATTTTTATTACTGAAAACGTGGTATCTGTGATCCGAATTACTCGTAAAAAGGACGAAATGAAGATGTACAGGCCTTTATCGTAGCAAAACTTGTTACCTCATTTACATTTCGCTAGTTTCTGGGACAAATTCTGTTTTATTCGTGCACAGTTCCTTCGGTTTCTAACGATTCGGTAGTTATTAATTGACCTGCTGAGATCAAATTCGTCACGTCTTACAGACTCTTATATAAACTACAAATCAGAACTAAAACTAGGAACTATAAACATTATCGTATTACACGACCCCATCACTCTAAGCCACAGCAACTTTATTTTCAAAAAAGGTAGAGGGAGACAGAGAGGGAAAGAGGAGGGTGGTATGGCTATTGGCAAGCAGAGTTGCTTTTTTTGCATTATACTGCATTCTTTCATGCGACGTTGCAGTGTCAAATCAAATGGAATGAAAACAGCGTGGCCCAGAAAGCCAAAAACCGATCATAACACACGATAAAAAAATATTACTGTGGGACATCAGTATTGCGTATTTCAATTTTAAAAACAGAGTATTTGCTTCGGAGAATGCACAGAAAAATTCAGTGCATAAATCGTATCTAAACCAACAGCAGAGGTCTTTGACTCGTAGCGTGACTCAATACAAAGATATCTAGCTGAAATGACTGTGGCAGGGAAATCTTCTGTCGTGGCAATTTGGTCACAATGAGAAGCAGAGATGCTGGAAAACAGTCCATAATCACCATACTCTCTACCACTGTCTAGATTTTAATACTAGACGTGTAGGCAGCATTTTGTGGTGTGAGGTTACGGGACAATATACATTTTCATTGCGAATGCGGTGAGGAAACATACGTAGATACAGTTGAACAGCAGACCCGTCAACAGGCATGCTGCCACAGCCACAAAATTAATATAAAAGATGTTCGCATTTCGCACCATCGAAACAAACGAAATACACATAACCAAGAAGTGAATGTGGATATTGAAGCCAAGACATGTGAAAGAGAAAATATTATGGCTGCTGCAGTGCACTGTGTTGAAAAAATGTATGTCTATGTATAGGATAACATGTGGAAATAATATAATTAGCCATAAAAGTGGTGTACCAAAAAATTTATTTCAAACATGAGAACTGTTCGTGATCTCGTTAAACCGACATGTAAACAAAACCACAAAATGTCACAGTGACCACTGATGATGCTTTTAAATACGAGTGCGCCACCGAAAATTTTTAGAAAATGAAACAAGGCTTGGCTTTAAAAAAATTCTAATTTTATTGTCTTTGAAAAACGTTTTGCTTTAAATTCAGTACATTTTTAATGAGGCTAGACATTAAACCAATGATGCCATTTTCCTCAGGCTTTTCAGAAACCAAGCATTCATAATGTTCCACTGTTTCGTCTGATGACGAAAAAGTGATTCTACGCATTTTATTTTTGATTTTTGGAAACAGAATAGAATCACAAGGTGCTAGACAAGGGCTGTATGGTGGTGGGTCAAGGGTGTTGACTTTTAGGGAATCCAGACACTCTTTTTTTTTTAGTGACAATGCATTGTCATTTAGTAAAACCATTATTCCTTTTGGCCGTATTTCGCGAACTTCTTCAGAAATTTGCAGTAAATAGACATCTGATGCATATCGGCTATAAAATAGGTCTATCTTCTGTGCTATAGCAGCAATATGGTCCGTTTTAGAAAAAAAAAACTAGCAATCCTCTTCTTACCATCACTGCGAATTCGTCGGACATATGCAGGCTTAGATTCTCTTCGGAAGACCCATAGAACCGACTGACTTTCTTTTCAAGATCACGACAACAAATCCAAGATTCATCACCAGTAATGATGTTCCATACCAAATTTGAAGTGCAGCCTCGAAATTTTTCCGGAGTTTTTCTGCACAAAATAAATGCGTTGTTGTTTTTGATCGGGAGTCAGTTTAAGGAGTCTATCAACGGCAAAATTTTCTCACGTTTTACTGTTGGTGTAAAATGTTTTCAATGTCACTTATACTAGTGCCCAGAGTCGCGCGAATAAATTCGAAATTTGTCCGTTGATGTTCAAGCACTGGTCGAACAGGACAATATTTGCATCAGTATCAGCAGTTCTTGGGCGTCCTTCACGAAATTTATCACCAAGAAAAAACAGACCTCTTTTGAATTCACTGTATCAGTTATAACTTGACGCCAAATGCATTTCTAAGCCAAACTTCACATTGCTTAGGCGTTAATGATGATTTTAAATCGTAAAAAGACCGCTGCCTGGAAATGTTCTATAGTCAGATTCATTTTTTCGGTGCACACTACACCTTTAAATGTTGATAATTAACAAAGTACTAGAGCTAATCGAACAAACTACACACAGTCAACTCGCAAAACATTAAAAAGTATCTGTCAAATAAATACGAATTTCATTTTGTTTTGAAAGGACGGCATTCTAAAATTTTTCTTTCTACCTTGTAAAGTGAAATACATATTGTCTAAATAAGATTTTGTACAGTAGAAAAACACGGCATAGCCTACATATTATTTGTAAAAACCACAGCTACGAAAGAGACGCCACAGAAACATAAACACTGTTTAGTTTTATTTTGACCGCCACTGTATGATATAGCTCCCCAGAGCGTTCTGAGCTGATCCCGTACGCAGTCTGACACTCTCGTCATACACTACTGGCCATTAAAATTGCTACACCACAAAGATGATGTGCTACAGACGCGAAATTTAACCAACACGAAGAAGATGCTGTGATATGCAAATGATTAGCTTTTCAGAGCATTCACACAAGGTTGGCGTCGGTCGCGACACCTACAACGTGCTGACATGAGGAAAGTTTCCAACAGTTTTCTCATACACAAACAGCAGTTGACCGGCGTTGCCTGGTGAAACATTGTTGTGATGCCTCGTGTAAGAAGGAGAAATGCGTACCATCAAGTTTCCGACTTTGATAAAGGGCGGATTGTAGCCTATCGCGATTGAGGTTTATCGTATCGCGACATTGCTGCTCGCGTTGGTCGAGATCCAATGACTGTTAGCAGAATATGGAATCGGTGGGTTCAGGAGGGTAATACGGAACGCCGTGCTGGATCCCAACGGCCTCATATCACTAGCAGTCGAGATGACAGGCATCTTATCCGCATGGCTGTAACGGATCGTGCTGCCACGTCTCGATCCCTGAGTCAACAGATGGGGACGTCTGCAAGACAACAAACATCTGCACGAACAGTTCGACGACGTTTATAGCAGCATGGACTGTCAGCTCGGAGACCATGGCTGCGGTTACCGTTGACGCTGTATCACAGACAGGAGCGCTTGCGATGGTGTACTCAAGGACAAAACTGGGCGCACGAATGGCAAAACGTCATTTTTTCGGATGAACCCAGGTTCTGTTTACAGCATCATGATGGTCGCATCCGTGTTTGGCGACATCGCGGTGAACGCACATTGGAAGCGTGTATTCGTCATCGCCATACTGGCGTATCACCCGGCGTAATGGAATGGGGTGCCAGTGGTTACACGTCTCGGTCACCTCTTGTTTGCATTGACGGCACTTTGAACAGTGGACGTTACATTTCAGATGTGTTACGACCCGTGGCTCTACCCTTCATTAGATCCCTGCGAAACCCTACATTTCAGCAGAATAATGCACGACCTCATGTTGCAAGTCCTGTACGGGCCTTTCTGGATACAGAAAATGTTCGACTGCTGCCCTGGCCAGCACATTCTCCAGACCTCTCACCAATTGCAAACGTCTGGTCAATGGTGGCCGAGCAATCGGTTCGTCACAATACGCCTGTCACTACTCTTGATTAACTGTGGTATCGTGTTGAAGGTGCATGGGCAGCTGTACCTGTACACGCCATTCAAGCTCTGCTTGACTCAACTCCCAGGGGTATCAAGTACGTTATTACGGCCAGAGGTGGTTGTTCTGGGTACTGATTTGTCAGGATCTATGCACCCAAATTGCGTGAAAATGTATTAACATGTCAGTTCTACTATAATATATTTGTCCAATGAATACCCGTTTATCATCTGCATTTCTTCTGGGTGTAGCAGTTTCAATGGCCAGTAGTGTAGCTTTACTCCTGATCGCCGCGACAATGCGACTTTCAGGCACAGACCCAGACTTTATAATGGTGGAGCATCTCAACACTATAATTTCTTTCGTGATTCCATACATATTATAAATATGGATCAATGTATGTATGTGTGTGTGTGTGTGTGTGTGTGTGTGTGTGTGTGCGTGTGTGTGTGAGTATGTGTGCTTCTCCTCCTCCTAAACCACTACACTGATTTCAACAAAGCTTGGTACACATAACTCTTAGTGTCAGGCACAATGGCTGTCATAGTTCACGACATATGACGTCATAAACAATGAGATGCGTGAAAAACTTCCGCGTTGTGCATGTTGTTTAAATTTATTATTTTGTTGCCACTGACTCTATTCGGAATTAATTTTGCAGATAATATCCACATGTATTGCTAAATTCATCTACAAAATTATGTTATGGTACTGTGCATAGTTCAGAAGATGTGAGGTCGTAAGCACAGACATGCGTGAAAAACTACCTCATTGTCCATAATTTTTAAATGTATTACTTTTTTGCTACTAATTCTATCCGCAAAATATTCCGTAAACAGTATCTACATATGCCTCAGAATGTACCTGCACAAATATATCATTGCACGACTCAAAGGTCAAGCGATATGACGTCATAAACGCTGAGATGTGTGAAAAAATGCCACATCTTGCATTTAGTTTTATTACGAGTGTATTTCTTCTTTACTAGTAAGACACCCCTACAGTCGAGTCAATTTAAGGAGATCTCTGACACCTGGCAGCTCTTTTGACAGCTTTGAACTGCGAAGCGTAAACGGCTGTAGGCGGCAACAAGTCCCATCTATAGAGCTACGAAGAGACGTTGCCACAGAGACGGTTGCCAAATCGCGCTGTAGACACGCGAATCAGTTGCGCCAGAAAGTGTCCGGTATATTACAATACAAACACAGTACATTATTTATTGTCGTTTAAAATAGCAAATTGGCAAAGTGAAAATCCGGGAAATTCCGGGTTTATCAGCTATTCTGAAAATAAATGCAAGTACTGACCCTTCAATGAAGCAATTTTTACTATCTCGCAACTGCGCGTTTGTAAAGAAAATCGCTCAAATGTCATCCGAGAACCCACAGTGGAGCTTGAATTACTGCTGTCCCACAACTACCTCTCATTTAATGATGCAATATATCAGCAGAAAGAAGGTTTAGCTATGGCTAATACCATATCAAGCCTCCTGGCTGACATATTCATCAGCCACTCAGAAAACAAATTTTTAAGGGAAAAATAAACTTGCTGAGAAAATTGTTTATTACAAAAGATAAGTAGTTGACACTCTACTCCTATTTAATGAACTGGATTAACTTCTTACATTATTCAGTTCCCTCCACAATGAAAGAAGTATACAATTGAGCATGAAACTGATCACTGCACAAATTTCTTAGACCTTACAGTTGTTAATGGACAGAAAGAACACAACTTTTACATTTACAGAAAACCAGCTTATACCGATATCACATTACATGAATTATCACACACAAGTATGCTGCATTTACATCTATGTTGAACAAACTACACACAATGTTGAACAAACTACACACATTACCATTAAAACCCAAAGCACTAACGCAAGAAATTGATACCATCAAAACAATCGCAAGGAATAATGGATATTCTGAAAAGTTTATTAACAAACTATCAATCAAAAGACAGGCCAGCATCAGTAATAGAAGCTCTACGGGGAAAACATCTGACACTACCCGTATAGTGAAAAGCATTCCCTCTTTAGACACAACATCACAAAACATTGCTAACTTATTTAAAAACACCAATATTAAGATTTCTTTCTCCAGGAACGACAAACTGCGACACCACTTACCTCCACAGTAAACATAAACACTCCAATAACAGAACAAAGTAGAGTACATAAATTACAGTGTAACAGCTGCCCTACATTGTACATAGGCAACACAGGAATAACTTTCCATACACATTACGAAGAACACACTGAATGCCTTTAGATTTAAACACTTTGACAAATCTGCAATGGCTAACCACATTTACCTTGACAGATACAGACTAACTAACATC
Organism: Schistocerca gregaria; assembly: GCF_023897955.1. Classification (NCBI taxonomy): domain Eukaryota; kingdom Metazoa; phylum Arthropoda; class Insecta; order Orthoptera; family Acrididae; genus Schistocerca; species Schistocerca gregaria. The sequence goes on along the minus strand of NC_064922.1, from coordinate 839,092,354 downwards.
CACAACAGCTTAACTGTACTCCATACGGAAAACAATAGTAAAAAACCTGATCTGCTTGATCAATTAGAAATAATGTTCCAGAAGGAAAAATCTTCTAACAACTTGTTGAATGAACAAACAGGGTTTAACAGTCACTATTTTCTTAGTAATTTTAAAAGTTTATTTTTTCCTACAGAAAAAAGTATTTTATAATGTAACTATTTCATAAGGTACAGACAAATTTACCACATTCACAAATTTGTGTCATTAAAGATTTCTATTTAAATAATAATGTAACAGCTTAAAAATAATATCTTCACGATCGAAATTCTTTGACTTGTTTTGCATTGTGTTCGAGTATGTGCTGTGTCTAAATGTTTCTGTAAATGTGCTGTTTAATAGAAAGTGTGCATTCGTACATAAACATTCTCCGAAACATACACCTACTACTATAAACAGTAAGTTAGTTTTCGATTTATCATAGTTTTACAAACTTATATTTCATAATGTGGCATTTTGTAATATAACAATGTGATCTTGCTTGCCAGGCCCAGATCTAAATGAAATGTAAAGTTGATGTAGACTGTCGAAGCACCTGAAGATGAGCCCGCAGAATCGAAATGCATCTTGAATTATCCTTTGAAAGACTATCACTTTATTGTTTGTTATAAAAGTCTTTCTGCAGAACAGAACGTGGTGGTATAGTGGTCAGACGCTGTACTCATATTTGGCAGCACGTCTGATCAAATCCCCATCCGAGAGCCCAGATTTTGATTTTTCGGGATTTTCCCAAATCACTCAAACCACGATTGGGCAACCGGCGGTCCGCGATCTATTTTAATCCGGCTCGTGGAATAAAGTCGTGGGAGGGAGAGCGTGACAAATTTTCGCGTACTTTCAATATTGGTGAAACGTGCTGATTTGAACAACGGCAACAGGAGCCATGACTTGGTGAACAACCTAGTTCACAAGTGAACTTCCGCGCTAGTTTGTTAATTTTGTGCAATGTTTCCGCCAATCTTTACTGAGGTGATCCTCTTAATACCTGGCATTAGGAACAGAACAACAGACGAAGGATTATTTCTTTACCATGTACTTAGATAAAGCTGTTTACTTGTTGTGTAGTGAATCGCTATCTGTTGTGAAGAAATATAATATTGAAACTACTTTCTACGTAACACATTGTTCAGCAATAGCATACAGGACAGTTGTGGAAAGACAAAATTAATACATCAATCTCCAATTTGGGCAAGCATAAGCAAACGTTTACCCAACCGAGGACCACTGCGACAATTTTTTTAATACGAGTTCTGTAGAAGAAGAGAAATTGCCAAATTACTTAAACCTTTTCCTTATTTATTCTTCAGGCGAATTCGTTACGGATTACGTTCTGTACCCAATAAAAGAAAAGAGTGTCAGCAAAAATGTTTAATTTATTTAGTGTTACGGAAACAACCTATAACTATGCTATCAGTCACCAAAAGTGTTTTTGGACATACACAACTAGAAATTGAAATAAGAACATCGTGAATTCATTGTCCCAGGAAGGGGAAACTTTATTGACACATTCCTGGGGTCAGATACATCACATGATCACACTGACACAACCACAGGCACATAGACACAGGCAACAGAGCATGCACAATGTCGGCACTAGTACAGTGTATATCCACCTTTCGCAGCAATGCAGGCTGCTATTCTCCCATGGAGACGATCGTAGAGATGCTGGATGTAGTCCTGTGGAACGGCTTGCCATGCCATTTCCACCTGGCACCTCAGTTGGACTCAGTTGGACCAGCGTTCGTGCTGGACGTGAAGACCGCGTGAGACGACGCTTCATCCAGTCCCAAACATGCTCAATGGGGGACAGATCCGGAGATCGTGCTTTCCAGGGTAGTTGACTTACACCTTCTAGAGCGCGTTGGGCGGCACGGGATACATGCGGACGTGCATTGTCCTGTTGGAACAGCAAGTTCCCTTGCCGGTCTAGGAATGGTAGAACGATGGGTTCGATGACGGTTTGGATGTACCGTGCACTATTCAGTGTCCCCTCGACGATCACCAGAGGTGTACGGCCAGTGTAGGAGATCGCTCCCCACACCATGATGCTGGGTGTTGGCCCTGTGTGCCTCGGTCGTATGCAGTCCTGACTGTGGCGCTCACCTGCACGGCGCCAAACACGCATACGACCATCATTGGCACCAAGGCAGAAGCGACTCTCATCGCTGAAGACGACACGTCTCCATTCGTCCCTCCATTCACGCCTGTCGCGACACCACTGGAGGCGGGCTGCACGATGTTGGGGCGTGAGCGGAAGACGGCCTAACGGTGTGCGGGACCGTAGCCCAGCTTCATGGAGACGGTTGCGAATGGTCCTCGCCGATACCCCAGGAGCAACAGTGTCCCTAATTTGCTGGGAAGTGGCGGTGCGGTGCCCTACGGCACTGCGTAGGATCCTACGGTCTTGGCGTGCATCCGTGCGTCGCTGCGGTCCGGTCCCAGGTCGACGGGCACGTGCACCTTCCGCCGACCACTGGCGACAACATCGATGTACTGTGGAGACCTCACGCCCCACGTGTTGAGCAATTCGGCGGTACGTCCACCCGGCCTCCCGCATGCCCACTATACGCCCTCGCTCAAAGTCCGTCAACTGCACATACGGTTCACGTCCACGCTGTCGCGGCATGCTACCAGTGTTAAAGACTGCGATGGAGCTCCGTATGCCACGGCAAACTAGCTGACACTGACGGCGGCGGTGCACAAATGCTGCGCAGCTAGCGCCATTCGACGGCCAACACCGCGGTTCCTGGTGTGTCCGCTGTGCCGTGCGTGTGATCATTGCTTGTACAGCCCTCTCGCAGTGTCCGGAGCAAGTATGGTGGGTCTGACACACCGGTGTCAATGTGTTCTTTTTTCCATTTCCAGGAGTGTATATTATAAAAATGCTTCCTAATCGTGTTCAGAGATATGAATACACTAAACACTTGAATGATCTGCCTGTGACTCCACCTCACTGGGAGGGCCGGTATGCCCGCGTGGTACCACTCTGCTGGTTTACGTCGGAGCCAACGTCTTGCTGCATCAATGACCTCCACATCACCCACGTACTCATTCTCGTGGAGTGCATCCTTCATTGCGCCAAACAGACGGAAGTCTGAAGGTGTGAGATCCGGCCTGTAGGGTGGTGTGGACGAACAATCCACTGAAGTATTATGAGCTCCTCGAGTGCGCAAACTTGTGTGAGGCATTGCCCCGTCATGGAAAAGGAGTAGTTCGTTTGTATCTTTGTGGCGACGAACACGCTAAAGTCGCTTCTTCAGTTTCCTGAGGGTATCACTATACGCTTCTGAGTTGACCGTTGCACAATCAGAGAGGACATCGAACAGAATAACCCTTTCAGAGTCCCAAAAGGCCGTCCCCGTGACTTTACCGACTGTGGGTGTAGCTTCGAAGTTTTTCTTCACAGGAAAGGTGGTATGGCACCACTCCATAGACAGCCGTTCTGTTTCCTGTTCAAAATTATGAGCTCTGTTCCATCGCCTGTGACGATGTTTGACAAAAAATTGTCACGACCAGCCTCGTAATGCGCAAGTAATTCGGCACACATGGTCCTTCGTTGCTCTTTGTCTTCTGTCAGCTAACGAGGAACCCAGTGGAAACCCATCTTTGAGTAACCCGACTGGTGGACGAGTGTGTCAGCACTACCAACAGAGACGTCCAGTTGACTATCGAGGTGTTTCATTGTGATTTGTCGGTCATCTCGAATGAGAGTGTCCACACCAAACAACATTGCTGGAGCCACAGCCGTGTGCGGCCCGACGGCACGTGGTATATCGGACGGGTTTGCGCGACCTTGTTGCGATCATGACAGGATGCTTTAATTCACCGTCAGGTCTACGTAGACACTCTGCAGCCGCCTATAAATACTTGTAACGCTCTCGTCTTCTGCCAAAAGAAACTCGTTGGCATCTCTCTGACTGGACCGTACCTCTGTTATAGACGCCATTTTGAAGACTACATGTAGTGCCGCCACCCATCGGAACTTCATCAAACTATAGGGACTGAAGCGGAAATATTCCACGGTGTCCCACAACACATTACACATTGTTTTCAATCGAAATTGACCGAGGTAAAAAATGTATTGCGTTACTTATTGAACGCCCTTCGTATGTGTATCAGCCCCATATCTGGCTTAAGGCGAATGCCGGTGTAAGAGGGCTGTGTCTCTGAAGCTTGTCTTCTGGAGCTTAACATACTCTCGCCGGAGAGTCTTGACTTTAAGTATTTCGTGTTTTTAGGCGTCTCTTCTGGAGGCTGGGGCACTGTCATGTAGCGCCTACAACGCTTGCAGTAGTGATCGAGCCGAGTCAGGAATAGTTTTGGAGTTGAGGTCAGCTGACTACATTCTGAGGCACCAAGCATGGCGATCGAGTATAGGCTTGTTCTATATACCTGTTTCACGCATACACTAATAGCAACTGAGTTTTCGGTAGTGTTATGAGCACTCCGCTATGAATGTCGTAGCCAATGCCAGTATCAAACATGATCGTAGCGAGTTATTTAGTGACTTTTTATTCCATTTGTTGCGAATTGTCATCGCTGATGGTGGTGATAAGTGAAACATTCTCCATAAGCAAACTAGAGATATATGGTTCAAATGGCTCTGAGAACTATGGGACTTAACATCTGTGGTCATCAGTCCCCTAGAACTTAGAACTACTTAAACCTAACTAACCTAAGGACATCACACACATCCATGCCCGAGGCAGGATTCGAACCTGCGACCGCAGCAGTCACGCGGTTCCGGACTGAGCGCCTTAACCGCGAGACCACCGCGGCCGGCTAAACTAGAGATATAATTTGCAGCATAAACGCTTTCTTCAAGCATTTAACATGTGTATGCGCTTGGTACCGGCAACGGTGCAATCCTAGACCACGCTCCCACCTGCGCTAACCGTCATCGTTCGTCAATCGAACTTCTATGGGGGTTCAGTTCTAATAGCTCTGAGCACTATGGGACTTAACTTCTGAGGTCATCAGTCTCCTAGAACTTAGAACTACTTAAACCTAACTAACCTAAGGACATCACACACATCCATGCCCGAGGCAGGATTCGAACCTGCGACCGTAGCGATCGCGCTGTTCCACACTGTAGCGCCTAGAACCGCTCGGCCACCCCGGCCGGCGGGGGTTCAGTCGCAGGATCTGTGTACATGAAAGTTAAAGTGGGAGGTACACAAATATTCGTGAAAACTGCAACACTACGGAGGAGACATGCGTTTACAACGAAATTTGTACTACAGATTTTGATTTGACAATTAACAAATGATGAGAATTACGGAACAGAGTTTTCTGTGCAGTGCGAAGCCGCCACGTACTACATCATACCGTTTAAAGGTCGTGGCCTGAAAGCAGAGATGGTCTGGGTACGTCGCTAGAGAACACACAGCCACGCGAATTGTATGTGCATCCACCAAGCATCAATATTGGTACAGGACGACCAGAACAAACAAGTGGCCAGCCGACCATATCCAGGACATGTTCTACGAGTTCCATGTCAAGTGGACTTGCAGACAGTGATACTGGTCAGTCTTTGAAGAAGACTCCAGGTGTGGCCTAGGAGTGTACTGGTGCTGCCTGCAGAATGAGCCTTGTCATTTTACCGGTTTCTGTTCAGATTGCCCCAAATCATAGGAGGCTAGATCGCATGTTAGAGCCAGTGGCGCCCCAAACTATCATACTTGTCCTTTGTCAGCCGTACCGCTTAACAATGCAGACTGCGACTGCCCGATAGCTGTCACTACTGTAGAATTTAACAAGTACTCTGACAGCACTTCAGGACAAGTTGAAGCGGGTCTCGTCCGAAAACACTATTTTTCTTCTATTCAGCACGCGAGTAATGGCGATTGTGTGTCCACAGCACTATGAGGCGTTTGGTGGTTTCTGGAAAGCAAATGGTCATGCAATGGCATGGGTGCCACCCATCCAGTCCTCAACAGAAGGCACCGGCCCGCCCACGCAGACATTTCCACACCCGTTGCAGAGCTCAAATATCGAGTCAACACTGTGGACAAGGTTGTTCTGTCGGTTACAGCCACATGGACAAAATGGCGGCCCTAACGCACTGTGCTGACGTCTTGTGATCCAGTATCCACTCATCCCCGTGTACGATCCTTTTCTATCCACTGTTTCTAAAGAGTTTGATGCGTCTCCTGCAATGCAGACGACCCGCAACGCAGCACTGCTATGCGGGTCATCGCTCCAGTTCTGCAGGCGCACGGGGCCGAAGTGAGCCGAACTTCGCCTCAGCTGCAGGAAGCAGACCAGTTCAGAGGACGCGCGTGAGAGCAGTAGAAGCCGTCTCATCTACGGGCGTTTTGCTGCATCCGCCGCACCATTTTCCTCAGCCAATCCTAGCCCACATCGCTAGACCAATAGCTAGCTGGAAGTCATCCACCACGCGGGTATAACCGCCCTCTCCCAGCTAGCAAAACCAATTCCCGTACCTTTTATACCACTGCTGGCGTCCCCCAGGGCTCCGTCCTAGCCCCCCCCCCCTGTTCAGCTGCTCCAGTAAGCTAATGACACCGCCTTCCTGGCTCTCTATCCTATCCTTCAATGGTCCCAACACACCCTCCAAACCCACCTCGACCAGTTCACCACTTGGTGTAACCAGTGGTTCATTTTGTATCAACCCCTTCAAAAGCCAGGCAATCATCATAGGTCGCAACACCCGCTCCTTCTGTCTCCATGATTTCTACCTCACCATTTATGGTTGTCCCATACAGCTCACCCCCACCCTGAGATATCTTGGCCTCATCCTCGACCCTCAACCGTCACCTCACCTGGACCCCTCATCTCCTGACCATCCAGCAGAAAGCTCATTCCCACCTCCATCTCCTGAAACTCCTGTCTGGCCGGACATGGGGATTGCATCCTTCCACCGTCCTGCATACCTACAAATCTCTCATATGCCCTATCCTCTGTTATGCCAGTGTTGCCTGAATCTCCATCCCCCCCCCCCCCCCACCGTTTTATAAGGCCCTCCAAATCCTAGAACGCCACGCGCTCTGCCTTGCTTTCCGTATCCGCATTCCTTCCCCCACATGACTCCTGTATGACCTCAACCCCTTCCCCCACCTCCTCCTTTTACTCCAACATCTCTGCATCCTTTACACTGTCCTCAGGCTTGGTCCTCACCAACCCCCGGTTTCCTTCTTTCTCTCTACCCCTCACCCATTGCCGCGCCTGTATCTCCCTCTCTCCACACTGTCCATCACCTTCAGCAGGGAAATTTCCAGTACCTCCCCTTCCCAGATGTTGAACTTCACCGTGACATTTACCCTTCCTACCAACTGTAGCCTGGCCTTGTCCCCCTCCTCCCCAGGTCCACCTTTTCCTCTCCCCTCCTTCTCCCAGAGCAGCTTTCCCTATTTCCTCCTGAGTCCTTGCACCCCCTCCTCAGCTGTTTTCCTCTCCCACCCCTTCCCTCCCCAGCCCTCCTCCAGTGCGCCCTCTACCTCATCCCCCTTTCCATGCCGTTATACAGTGTTACCTAGAGATGTGGATTTAATTGTGTGCTCAACCTGTACAAAGTCCATTATTGTTCGTGTGCCTTATATACTGTGGCCGACTTGTTTTTGCCTCCAGTGTTTTTTAAGTGCGCTTCAAACTGCCAGCTGTGTTCTTTTAACTTTATGTGGACTTTTGAACTGTCCCCCAGTGCATGTCACCGTATTAGTGTGTATTTTAACTCCCATCGTCTCGATTTACAGTGTTTTATCTCCCCCTTTTTATCACCCTTTTATGTAAGAGTTCGCCTTTCTGCATTTTTAAGCCCTTTCCTGAAGTGTGGGAGACTATGTCACTGCCAGTGTGGAGCAGGGGAATGAAATTACAATAAAGAAAAAGAGAAAAAAGCGAGCAACAGGCAGTTTCGTCTCCGCCAGCAGGATTAGAAGATCGCCAGCACCACGCCACTGCCCAGACATCGTCCTTGCCACCCAAGACCACCTCACAGGCTGACCCACTGCTCTGGCCGTGGACTCTCATACTGCACCTCTTTGTACTGCTCGTGAGACCGGATTTTAATGTTCTGTCTACTATTGATGTCTAAGAATGTAATCTGTTTCCTTTCCAAGAGAACTTTTCTAAAGATAGTCTGAGGCACAGATTTACTTGTGTTGTTTTCCAAGAACTTTAAGTTGACAAGAAGTCGTTACTTTATTTTCGAGAAGGACTTTACTTATTTGTTTTGAACTGCTAACAGGCCGCAGAATTTATGTTTCTGAACATAAACCGATTGTGTCAATATATTAATTTTTGAGTGTAATAAACTTACTGTGAAAGTGCCCCAAGCCGGGACACTTCAGTTTCCATACACTCATTGGTGTCGTAGCAGCATGTCCTGCAAGAGCTGCAATGTCATGATAAGACAAATCCGTTTCCTGGGGACCAGTCATTCTGCCCTATTCGAATTCAGGCAGATGCTGATATTGCTCCCTGGTACACAAACGAGGCAGACCGACACTTTGAGGCGTAGCGCCTCTACATCACCCCTATTGAGGGGGAGGTCTGTGAACAGGCGTGCAACATGAGTAACGCGAAAGAGAGGTAGCGTCAGATACCTCGAGTATATGTAGGTTCTACACGATATGATAGCCACTAGCAAACGAACACTGTTTATGGTGCAGTCAAAATACTGTCAATTTATTTCCAGTTTTGTTTCTTTAATTTTCTAACTGTTTATTAATTACTACTATTACTGTGTTTAGGTATGAGAGTAGAAGAAGGTGTGAATGTGAAATGCTGTTTTATGTGAAGTTTTTACTATGCAGTGAAGTAACTGGTCACGTGACGAATGTTCGAGAATGACATGTATGTTAATTATCTGTATTGGGAAATTAGTTATAAACTATTTAATCAGTTTATGGTACTGGGGATTTGAGATTATGCTTCACCTGCTGCGACATAGTTTTAGTTATACGTGACGATCTTTGCTGAGTGTATTTATATCTTTTGACGATGCCATTACGGCTTTATCATTTTAGGACATGGTGTAGAACAGGTACACTTTACCTTATTTTATGTGTACATTTCCCAGTTTGTATGAGAGTGTATCGTGATATGAAATGCTGCATTGTTTTGAAAGATAGACTGTCCACTAGGTGTGCATTATTTTTTTATACTGTAGATCTGAAGATGGTCATTAGTGACTGAAACCGGTCGTTGTCGAAGGACTTTATATTGTGATCAAAGACTGGAATAAAAAACATTTATGAGATTATGATTTGGGTAAAGCAGTTTTTTAAGAGGGAATTAATTTTATATTTGTGGGTTTTCTAAACTTATTTAGGGCAGTTTACTCTTCAGATTCAGTGACAAATTTTGATTTGTTCTTTATATTTGCGCGGAATTGAGAAGATTGGATGCTGCTTTCCGACTGGCTGTAATGTTTCTTTGCCAATCAGAAATTAGTATATTCACGCGTTTCCGTTTGGCTAGAGACAGTAGTAGTTGAAAATTATTAATATTGTGATATTTCGGTACCAAAATGTTTGAGAAGTGCCGTAAAGTGTGAAAGGGAGAAAGCACACTGAGAAACTCGCAATATTTGGTGACATTTTAATAACTAAATTCCGCGTGGCATGTTGCTTACTCACGAACTTGAACCTTGTGTTACGCGAGACTGGTCATACCAACATTAAAGCGAACTATTCTAAAAGAAACAATCCATTTGTAAACCTTCGGTGAAGAACTATTCATAATTACCATAAACTGGCGTGTGGACTCTGATGTGCGTGTGGACTCTTCAGATTTTGTATAGCTTAGAGTAAGGCTTGATGGTTAGTTCCTATGGGACCAAACTGGTGAGGTCATCGGTCCCTAGGCCCAACACTACGTAATCTAACTTAAACTAACTTACGCTAAGGACAACACACGCCCCCATGCCCACGGGAGGACTCGAACCTCCGACGGGGGAAGCCGCGCGAACCGTGTCATGGTGCCCACTACCTCGCGGCTCTAAGGCTTAGTAGGGACTGGTGTATGCAAGCTTATCGTAATAGTGAAATATTACGCACATAAAAACTTTCATGTAACTATTCCTTGCACCGACAAAACAATTTTAGTGCGAATTGAGGTTATGATGTATACAGTGAGCCGTGCTGCGGCTCGCGTTGGTTCTGTTTGTAGGTTTCCGCCTTCTGTTGGAGGCCAGACGGTATCATTTAGTTGGCATGGTTGCGGTTGTTTGTCTTCTTCTCGTGTTGAATGGCGCCACTCGGTTCTGTAAGGGTTCCCTGTCCGCTAGTGGCAGCAGTTGCGATTATCGATATGTAGTAACTGCTGCCCTATCTTTGGGGCGACGTCGTCGTTATTTCCGGGTCGTGTGAGTGGGCCAGTTCGGTTGGGGACTCAGGAGCAGCCAGGTCCGCGCAGTGCCAGAACACGCCGGAACCGCTGGCGGGCCGCATGGACTGCGTGATGGAAGAGCTGTGATCACGAGGGTACACGACCTCGGCGTAAACAGGATCCAGCAGGCTTTAAGATGAGTGCATTTCAATCCAAGTAGAGAAACCTCCACCATTGTGACATCTCGCGATTCTCCAGTGACTTGGGTTCGTGTTGCTGCTCGTAGTGTCGCCGAGGCGAAGAGCAACGAGTGGAGTGCTTGGGGAAGGCGGATCTGATTAGCTTTCCTGGGCTTCTTAATACTATTTAATGCGTTCAACTTGTTACTATTTGTTAAGTTCAACCAGCGGTGATTTTTCTTGCCTGGTGGCCGCTAACGCCCCAGTTACCTGCCCTCGGGGTTAGTGTATGTAACGGCAGTGTACGATTCCTCGCCTTGCCGCTGCTGTCCAGTAAGGCGTGTAGTTTTGGCAACTTTCTTGATTTTAGGCCGGTGGGTGATCTCCTACTATGGTGGTAGTGGTTCCCTTCTCGTTCCAGACGCTTTAAAAACAGTATTCTGGGGACGTAGTGCAGACTGCCGGTTCCTGCTTTGGCGTATTGTTCCATCGTTACATTTGGTTTATCGGACATCAGGTAGCTTCAGCAAGATTATCATTAGTCATTCGCTAGACGGCCGGTAGTCTGAGTTACCATCTTGTGGCGTAAATGCAAATCTTGGCTGCCTATCTCATCGCTCACGAAAGTGTTTGTTGCCGGACCTTCTCAGAGGTCGATTCCTGGAGCACCGTCTCTGGGCCCTTGGTTCTTGTAAGACATGTGTGTTCTAAAAGGAGGTCCGATGGCCAGTAGTTCAGTGTAACGCTCCTTCAGCCCACGCCTTCTGCAGGGATAATCTGCCTCAGTACCCTTTAAGGAAGTTGTGTACTGGTCCTTGTGTTTTATTATTGCATTATTTATTACATTACCTTGTAATGCCTACATTAAAGGTTACATTTGTCTAGTTAATAGTTCTGGTCACCTTATGGAATAAATCTAACAGTGCAGTGTTCAGTGGATGTTAAGGATTATGTTACAAAGTTTACCATCATCCTGTTTCACCCGTTTAGTGATCAGTTGCTTGTTTTTTAATTAACCTTTGCTGCTGTATTTGCTGTTTTACAGCAGGTTTCTAAATTTTTCATATTATTGCCGTTCCTGGTTTGTAAGGCCTTCAGCCGTGATTGTGGTCATTTGCCTTAAAATTCTAATTTGCTATCTATTTGTATTTTAGCAGTAAACCTTAAATCCTTTTTAGTGCCATTCCTGGCGTCTGGTGCCTTCTGCTGTGTTTGTGGCGACTTGCCTTTAATATTTCAATACCTGTAATTTGCAAGTTGCAGCAAGTTTTAAACAATTCTTAATTTATTGCCATTCCTGGAGTGTAAGGCCTTCCGCCCAGATCACAGTGGCTTGCTTTTAAAACATTAACTGCTGTATCTGTATTTAATGAGGACTTGCTAAATTGTAACTCACTGAAAACACTATTATTTACACAGTTGTTTATTCCTTCATTAATAACGTGTGGTATTTTTTTATTGTTGAGTCTGGAACTACTGGTCTAAAATAAATTGTGTGTAACTGTAAAAGGTAACCAATAGTAACTGATTACGGCCTCGTCCACAATCGTAACCGAATCCTGCCTTCCCTTGACTACCAGGTTTCATACAGCTCTTTTGCTATAGCTTTTTCTGGCTGGGAACTACACGTCAGAAACTTCAAGGCGGCGTCCGTGTAAGAGGAAATTCACTATCAGGTGAGTGGAACTTTGCAACGCACTGCGCCGCCCCAACTTGCTTGCACGTTCCCACTTCGTTTGACGGTTGCGCAGCGACTGAGCGTGGCGCGACATTGACGCCGTCCAGGCACACAAGCGGACGCCGCTGATCCAACGCGTACGCCATGTCTTTGCAAATCTTCATCCCCTATATGGTTCCACTGTTCTATACGCCCTCCAACTTTGGCATGATTTATACCATTCCTTCCAAGTGTTCAGTTTTCACATACAATACTGTGTTTCACCAGTTACCCGCCAAGGTAGCCGAGAGCGCTAATGCGCTGCTTCCTGTACTCAGGTAGCCGCGCCGGCTCCGGATCAAATCCGCCCGTCGGATTAACGACGAGGTCCGGTATGTCGGCCATCCTGAGTGTGTTTCTTAGGCGGTTTTCCTCTTCCCGCTGGGTGAATACCGGGCTGGTCCCCACGTTCTGCCTCAGTTACACGACTCGCTGGCATTTGGAAACGTTCACACTGTTCCATGGCTTACACTAGACGCAGACAGCTAGGGTACACTAATTCTGTCCCGGGGGATTCGGGGTGACGACAGGAAGGGCATCCGACCACTCTCTGACACTAACACCACCAAATCTACACTCCTGGAAATTGAAATAAGAACACCGTGAATTCATTGTCCCAGGAAGGGGAAACTTTATTGACACATTCCTGGGGTCAGATACATCACATGATCACACTGACAGAACCACAGGCACATAGACACAGGCAACAAAGCATGCACAATGTCGGCACTAGTGCAGTGTATATCCACCTTTCGCAGCAATGCAGGCTGCTATTCTCCCATGGAGACGATCGTAGAGATGCTGGATGTAGTCCTGTGGAACGGCTTGCCATGCCATTTCCACATGGCGCCTCAGTTGGACCAGCGTTCGTGCTGGACGTGCAGACCGCGTGAGACGACGCTTCATCCAGTCCCAAACATGCTCAATGGGGGACAGATCCGGAGATCTTGCTGGCCAGGGTAGTTGACTTACACCTTCTAGAGCACGTTGGGTGGCACGGGATACATGCGGACGTGCATTGTCCTGTTGGAACAGCAAGTTCCCTTGCCGGTCTAGGAATGGTAGAACGATGGGTTCGATGCCGTTTGGATGTACCATGCACTATTCAGTGTCCCCTCAACGATCACCAGACGTGTACGGCCAGTGTAGGAGATCGCTCCCCACACCATGATGCCTGGTGCTGGCCCTGTGTGCCTCGGTCGTATGCAGTCCTGATTGTGGCGCTCACCTGCACGGCGCCAAACACGCATACGACCATCATTGGCACCAAGGCAGAAGCGACTCTCATCGCTGAAGACGACACGTCTCCATTCGTCCCTCCATTCACGCCTGTCGCGACACCAATGGAGGCGGGCTGCACGATGTTGGGGCGTGAGCGGAAGACGGCCTAACGGTGTGTGGGACCGTAGCCCAGCTTCATGGAGACGGTTGCGAATGGTCCTCGCCGATACCCCAGGAGCAACAGTGTCCCTAATTTGCTGGGAAGTGGCGGTGCGGTCCCCTACGGCACTGCGTAGGATCCTACGGTCTTGGCGTACATCTGTGCGTCGTTGCGGTCCGGTCCCAGGTCGACGGGCACGTGCACCTTCCGCCGACCACTGGCGACAACATCGATGTACTGTGGAGACCTCACGCCCCACGTGTTGAGCAATTCGGCGGTACGTCCACCCGGCCTCCCGCATGCCCACTATACGCCCTCGCTCAAAGTCCGTCAACTGCACATACGGTTCACGTCCACGCTGTCGCGGCATGCTACCAGTGTTAAAGACTGCGATGGAGCTCCGTATGCCACGGCAAACAGTCTGACACTGACGGCGGCGGTGCACAAATGCTGCGCAGCTAGCGCCATCGACGTCCAACACCGCGGTTCCTGGTGTGTCCGCTGTGCAGGGCGTGTGATCATTGCTTGTACAGCCCTCTCGCAGTGTCCGGAGCAAGTATGGTGGGTCTGACACACCGGTGTCAATGTGTTCTTTTTTTCATTTCCAGGAGTGTATACTAACAATGCCGACGTCGTGTTGAAGTGGGACAAAGACCCAAAGAAAATGATGATGATGACTGTGTTAAACGAGTTCTATGGAGGGCCATCATATTTGATACAAAATGCTAAATTAGAAGATGTTAACTGGGTAATCTCTCATGCCGAACAAAAGTATACTTACTGGACCAGATGTCTCCTAATGCGACTCATGTTAATACGCATGGTAAGTATGGACACACACACTTGGAATACTTTATAGGCGACCTTTCTATATTTGTAACCAGATTCTTACTGGAATAGCATGGCCAAACTGTCGCTCCTCTGGAATAAAGGCTTTTTTGATTTGTCAGTTCCATCAGTCTGAATAAGAATGGCATAGTTTAGTGTGTTCTATTGTTTTAAGATTAATAAACTAAGTCAGTGGAGATTTTATTGCAGAGGATCGTTATCACAGGTTTTGTGTGGTAGTTGATTACATTTACATCGCTGGCAATACACATAAGGGTTCATCCTGTGATGGGCGTGATATATACACTCCTGGAAATGGAAAAAAGAACACATTGACACCGGTGTGTCAGACCCACCATACTTGCTCCGGACACTGCGAGAGGGCTGTACAAGCAATGATCACACGCACGGCACAGCGGACACACCAGGAACCGCGGTGGTGGCCGTAGAATGGCGCTAGCTGCGCAGCATTTGTGCACCGCCGCCGTCAGTGTCAGCCAGTTTGCCGTGGCATACGGAGCTCCATCGCAGTCTTTAACACTGGTAGCATGCCGCGACAGCGTGGACGTGAGCCGTATGTGCAGTTGACGGACTTTGAGCGAGGGCGTATAGTGGGCATGCGGGAGGCCGGGTGGACGTACCGCCGAATTGCTCAACAAGTGGGGCGTGAGGTCTCCACAGTACATCGATGTTGTCGCCAGTGGTCGGCGGAACGTGCACGTGCCCGTCGACCTAGGACCGGACCGCAGCGACGCACGGATGCACGCCAAGACCGTAGGATCCTACGCAGTGCCGTAGGGGACCGCATCGCCACTTCCCAGCAAATTAGGGACACTGTTGCTCCTGGGGTATCGGCGAGGACCATTCGGAACCGTATCCATGAAGCTGGGCTACGGTCCCGCACACCGTTAGGCCGTCTTCCGCTCATGCCCCAACATCGTGCAGCCCGCCTCCAGTGGTGTCGCGACAGGCGTGAATGGAGAGACGAATGGAGACGTGTCGTCTTCAGCGATGAGAGTCGCTTCTGCCTTGGTGCCAATGATGGTCGTATGCGTGTTTGGCGCCGTGCAGGTGGGCGCCACAATCAGGACTGCATACGACTGAGGCACACAGTGCCAACACCTGGCATCATGGTGTGGGGAGCAATCTCCTACACTGGCCGTACACCTCTGGTGATCGTCGAGGGGACACTGAATAGTGCACGGTACATCCAAACCGTCATCGAACCCATCGTTCTACCATTCCTAGACCGGCAAGGGAACTTGCTGTTCCAACAGGACAATGCACGTCCGCATGTATCCCGTGCCACCCAACGTGCTCTAGAAGGTGTAAGTCAACTACCCTGGCCAGCAAGATCTCCGGATCTGTCCCCCATTGAGCATGTTTGGGACTGGATGAAGCGTCGTCTCACGTGGTCTGCACGTCCAGCACGAACGCTGGTCCAACTGAGGCGCCAGGTGGAAATGGCATGGCAAGCGGTTCCACAGGACTACATCCAGCATCTCTACGATCGTCTCCATGGGAGAATAGCAGCCTGCATTGCTGCGAAAGGTGGATATACACTGTACTAGTGCCGACATTGTTCATGCTCTGTTGCCTGTGTCTATGTGCCTGTGGTTCTGTCAGTGTGATCATGTGATGTATCTGACCCCAGGAATGTGTCAATAAAGTTTCCCCTTCCTGGGACAATGAATTCACGGTGTTCTTATTTCAATTTCCAGGAGTGTATATATATATATATATATATATATATATATATATATATATATATATATATATATATATATATTTTGTTAGGGCTAACGTATAGTTCAGACCCATTGCTAGTCACGATGGTGTTCCTCTACTGCTCATAGGTTGGCAACGCGTCACTTTCCCGTTGCCAATGGCGTGACACGTAACCAATGAGAGACGAGGAAAGTGCCAATGGAAATTCAAGGCATTCTTTTCTTCCCTGTTTTCACAAACCTTTGACTGCTTTTTTCTGAATATGTCACGAATTTTGAGGTCTCAGTTAGGCCGGGACCCAATAGCACGGCTCAAATACTTGAAGCTGAAAATAGGAAAAATTAAATTTCTAGTCTGGTTGTCACTAATATCTGACTGTTTCTTCCTAAAGTATCGAGATTTCCATATTTTTTGTAAAGTACATATTCTCTTTATGTAATGTGGTATGGTATACTTAGCAGAACTGTAGAAGCTGGCAGAAATAATTTTCAATATATTTATTGATGTGTTTTCTTGTGTATATTATAACTTATTGTATGTAATGCCATGAAGATCAAGGATGTTTTGCGGAGCCACAGAAGTTGACGGAAATGATTTTTCAGTATATTTAGTGATGTATTTTTTCTTTATGCATAATAGCTCATTTTAGGTAAAGTCATGGAGCTTAAATGATGATTATAAAGGAAAATAATTTTTGCTAAGGGAAAATTCGTAGAGAAAAATTTTTGTGGGTTTTTATGGCAGAAATATTTGTAACAGTAACTTGCTTAATAATTAAAATGAATCTGAAAAAAGAATTTAGTTGTAGTGCCGATTTTGGGCACTGCTGATTTTTTTGAGAAATAGTTAATTCACCTTTTACTGAGAGAATTAATATGAAAATGTAACTACAGTAAAGTTTGAAAAAAAAATTCTTTGGAAGAGTTTTGATTTTGTATTTGAGAGTCAAGATTTCAGAAATTTGTAACTATGATATGTCTATGTGTGTTAGGTTAGGATGTAGACATTAAGAATGGACTCTTAGACGTACTGTATATTGCAAGTACGAAAATACGACAGAACCCAAAGGAAGACTGTGAGTAACCCGACTGGAGACAGTGCTGTATCCCAGTGACAAGTCCATGATGTGAACCACACGTAAGTGTTGAGTAGATGTGATCCGCACCCATTTGCTTAATCAGAGAAAGTGGTCAGAGCCCCAATGTAACGTCAGAAAAGTGTTAGATTCAGATACGACGCCCATAGTGAACTAAAGATTTTGTAAAAATTCAGAGACAATCCCATATTGAAGTGATTATATTCTGTTAAGGTTCAGGGAAGGACAAAGCGACGTAATAAAATTACTATTTTTGCTTAAAGTCAATGTGAAAGATAGAGCTTTTCGTTCCAAGAAAACTGGAATTTCATGAAAAGTTCAATGTAAATACTTTGCTAGTTCAGTTCTGAGAAAAATATTCAAGAACATAATTTTGTGAGAAAACTGTGATTTTGCAAAAAGATGGAAGTTTTTTGTAAATTAATTTGAATGTATGCCATCAAGTCCTAGCCCTTGACATTTTATGTAATTATGTATAATGTTGTAATGTAATTTTAGATATTTTGTTTATTTGAGAAACAATTCAGTTAAAAAATAGATTTTAGTAGGAACAATTTAGAATTGTCAGTGTTGGTGTAGTTAACGAAATCATTACTAAAAAAACTCGACTGCAATAAGAACCATAAAATATTCTCAGGAGAAATTTTAGGTTCTTAGGGGGTGTGTGACGTGGCGCGTTAACACGCTATAACAGTTATTGCAGTAAGCTACATTGCACTACAGCCCGCAGTAACTGATCCGGACGCTGTGAAGGAGATAGCAAGTTGAGTCCCAGCAAGAAGTCATGTGCACCTGTTGCTACTGCTACTGCAGCGTGTGAACGCGCCAGCGGGTCACTTAACAGGAGCTTATATTCATGCCACCTATGAATCTAAATAAACTATAAAATATTATTCAATCATTTTCAAAATCGGTACACTAGTTTTTATTATTCAGAATAAGATTGTATAAAAATTTCAACGTTGTAACCATCATAGTTTCAGAGATACAGAAAATTACTTAAAAAGTCAAAAACCGACACTTAAAAAGTGAATTAAATTCAGTTAGTAACTATGACAGTTTATCTTTTGGTATCATTTGAAAACATAACCAGAACTCTCAATGGGCAGAATTATTTAACTGAGACTTTAATTTAATAAACTTCAACTACTTTACATTTTCCTAATATAAAAACAAAATTATTATTTGTGTCTAATATTGTTGTGGGAGTAAATGAGAGTGAGGGAGAGTGTGTATTTTGGGCCATACGTTAAATTTCAAGATTAAATTTATGTAATACATTACGTAATCATAGAGTGGGAAAGATGTCTGTGCCCACTTTGCTGACGACGTATGTCTAAGTGTACTTGCTTTTGTAAGGAGGTAGCCAAATAACAGTTGAAAGTAAAATCATATTCTAAATTTATTCCAAGATTAATTTTCTTTTCGTTTGGTTTTATTAAATCTTATATTAGTATTTGCATGTTGGAATGACGTAAATGAGTCTGTGAATAATGATTGGTGCAGGCCAGTTTTGGCGCAAGAATGATCTAGAACAATTTTCCTGATCAAAAAGTCAGTTATAAATTTGAAAACTTAATAAACCACGTAATAATGTAGATAGAGAGGCAAAAATTGACACCCATGCTTGGAATGACATGGGGTTTTATTAGAACAAAAAAAACTACAAAGTATTGCTAGATGCGTGAAAGATCTCTTGCGCTCGTCGTTTGGTGATGATCGTGTGCTCAGCCGCCACTTCGTCATGCTTGGCCTCGCAGGTCCCCAGACCTCAGTCCGTGCGATTATTGGCTTTGGGGGTTACCTGAAGTCGTAAGTGTATCGTGATCGACCGACATCTCTAGGGATACTGAAAGACAACATCCGACGCCAATGTCTCACCATAACTCCGGACATGCTTTACAGTGCTCTTCACAACATTATTCCTCGACTACAGCTATTGTTGAGGAATGATGGTGGACATATTGAGCATTTCCTGTAAAGAACATCATCTTTGCTTTGTCTTACTTTGTTTTGCTATTCTGATCTGTCGGACATTTTTTGAACTTTTGTATTTCTTTGGTTCTAATAAAACACCATGTTTTTCCAAGCATGTGTATCAATTTGTACCTCTCTATCTACATTATTCCGTGATTTATTCAGTTTTCAAATTTATACTGATTTTTTGATCACCTGATATATACGAAATATTTTTGGCGAGCAGTTTCTTTACTAGACATCCACTGAAAAGAATCGAGTGTGAAATTCATATACAGTAGCGGAGTATTGACTGTGAGATCGCGTAATTATTCGGGCCGGACTTATGTACATTTCAGGCTGCTTTGCGTGCGATCTGGATTGCATGAACTGTGAACTGAGAGCAGTAGTTTTGTTAGTTAATTACATGCGGGCTTGATGGCAGGATTTTTCATTTGAGCCAAAGGAAATGAAAAGACTTGAATTAGAATTTTTACATTTTACTGAAGGAAAGAAGCAACCACCTTCCGCCCGAAAATTATTATAAGGAATTCACACTATTGCGGGCTACTAGAGTTTACGCGGACTTTGCTACGTAAGTATCGGCGACGTTTTCATCAACGCTGGTTTTACGCCGTCTGAACAATACATACTAGAGATGGGCAAACTGAAACACGTAACTGTTTCGAAACAAACGAAACAGTAAAATTTAATGTTTCGATACGATGTTTCGAAACAGTGAAACAGTTTGTGTTTTGTAAGCTGATAAACATACACATTTTATCATCTTGAATGTCTACTGTATAAGTATGTCCATATAAACACAAATGAGGTGCGAGAGCGCTAATCATATCGCTGAAAGTATGAAACTATCACTTTTTACCTGCAGCAAATGCGCTGCTTTCGTGTCGTGTGACTTTCATACTTTTCAGTTGGCTGAGGACAGCCATACCTGAAGACAGAAGAACCACCACGAACGGATCTGGAGGTGGTAGCAAACTGCAGAAACAACGGATATGCTACTAGGATTCCCACATTCCGTTAGTATGTGTAATATACCCATCCTGCTAATTTCTATGCACACAAAGGGAATCATTGTGGATAATAAGCACATTGACTATAGACTCACAAATAACGCCAAATAATTCGAATGAATAACAAAATGTAACAGAAAAAATTTTTGTCTTTCAAGGTGTTTCGAACCGTTACTATAAATTCACCACGCTTTCCAGCCCTTCCCGTTCACCATTACACTATAAGTGATATGTCAAACAGATTGCTTGCAATTATACCTACATCAAATTTATGTATATGTCTAATAACTGAAACTGTACGCCTTTTTTTTTATTCAAAATGTTGTAGGCTTACTTGAGTTTCTTAATAGGATTACTGTAAATCAACAGAGAAGCGTATGTTACAAAAAAGTGTAATTTAACTGAATGATTTTCACATATTTATTATTTTGAATTTGAGTAGTATACGTTGTTTTATTGTTTGGTTAGTGTTTATAAAGCAGATGTTACGCCATTTCGGAATAGGACAGTCAGCTAGAAACGAAGCTTTATTTTCGGATATCTTAAGCTTCATGCTATCGCTTGTCAAAAAGATTTAGACACTCTGGAAAGTGTTTCATGAAGTGTTATGTTGTGTTTCAGTACCTGTGCCGAGCCCGAATCTCGTCTGACACAGAGCGGAATGAAACATCACTGTTTCGATACAATTAGTCCGTTCCACGCACAGGTGGACTGAAACAGCCTTATTTTGAAACAACGATACAGTTTCTGTGTCTGGCTCGAGGTCGAATCTGGTCCGGTTATCCGAGACAGGGGCGGAATGAAACACCACTGTTTCGAAACAGTGAACCACAGACGTTCCGAAACACTGAAACAGTTCCACGTATCGATACACTGTATCGAAACATAGAAACAGTGGCCAAGCCTAGTACATACGTTTGCAGAGGAACGGAATGGTGAACTGACGCCGTGCTGAGGTAGGTGGAACTTTTGCAGGGAACAGTACGACGAACGAATAAAACTTTTTAATAAACCGCTCCCCGTCGCAGCATCTGTTTGTTTAGCAGAGAACACCGAGCTCAAGATTACGGTATGCTGCCTTTAGCAACTGCTTTGCTTGTATTACGAAATATAAATAAAGAGGAAATATGACGCGTCGAGTACAGTGACTTAAGAAACGAGATTATAGTTTGTTCATAAAATAAACTTCCTGTATAACACTATGTGTTTATGGTTCATCTAAATTTTTGTAATATTTTGCTTTAAAATTTTCCCATATTGATACTATATTCTCTGTGTATGTAAAGTAAAGGGTGCTATACTGGAGTTCGAAGTTCTTTGCATTGTATGTGAGCAATGTATGTAAAATACTACGAAAATTGTTTATTACGTTAAATAATTTGTGATGACTTTTGTATTTAAAATATTTGTCTGTGTAAAGTGTTCATATTGATGTACATTTTACAGTTGTAAGAAATGGTCACGCTTAGGAACAGTGTAAGAAATAGGTGTTATGTAAAAGTCAGTGTGCTTTTGTTTGACACGGAAGTGGCCCTGGAAAGTGGGGAAAGGTGGCAAGGACGAATTGGCGTGCTACCCAGAGCAAGCGCGAGAAGTAAGTCACACAATCTGTACGCAGCGGTGATTGATGCAACACCCTTGTGGAGCAGGAGAAGCTTTGCCTGTAAATTTTCACAAAGTTGCAGACTACAAACGGCTTACGGCACAGCCGCGAGTTGTTGGGCTATTATATGTAAAATTGAACGACCCCAGGAAGAGAAATT
The DNA here is from genome assembly GCF_023897955.1 of Schistocerca gregaria. Classification (NCBI taxonomy): domain Eukaryota; kingdom Metazoa; phylum Arthropoda; class Insecta; order Orthoptera; family Acrididae; genus Schistocerca; species Schistocerca gregaria. The sequence continues at coordinate 839,070,340 of NC_064922.1, read as the reverse complement.
GAGTGCATACAGCAAGTTACTTGCAGGCCGTACTGTGGGTTGTGTAGCCGTTATAATTGAGCACCACACCCAAGCCTACCGCCACCAGATAGCTTTTGTACAGAGTGAACCATTTATTTAAACTATGTTTTAATAATCATTCTTGAACTTTAAAGAAACTGGTTCACCCTGTTATATCATCCTAACCATACACTTATATAGGGTTCCTTCCCGGTGTTTGGTTAATCCGAGTATCCGGTTTTACAGACGTATGAAGAGGCGCCATTTAAATTGTTTTTGTGTAATAAATGGAAAGTGTTATAGTAAAATTTTGCTTGCATAAAATAAGTTACTAAAATCTATTAAATGAATATACAGAGTTAGTTCAAAGGGTAATAGCTTTTGAATGTAAATTCCAGTAAGAATGAGGTTTCCTTGAAGTGAAATGTTCAGTATAAAAAGTGTGAGCTTTAGTATGTACGTATTTTTGTTTGTTGATTATGGAAAGTCCCTTTCTGAAGGTGTCCACACCCCCCCCCCCCCCCGTCCAAATATTTTTAGCTGCCTTGAGGTTATCTACTGGGCTTTTTCTCTTTTAAAAACGTAATGTACAAGGGTGTAGTCCAACATTGTTTAAGTGGAGTAATATTTTTTTGAAGAAGCAACTTAAACAATAACCTGAATGTAGGAAAAATTCATACTTCTACTTTTCCAGTACATCACCGGTTCATTGCCTGGATAGGCTGGCGATCGTTAGTACATACTTTAAACCATTAAATGAACTTGGAACTGAGTTGTCCTAGCTTCAATATAACACTGTTCATACTGGGTTTGTTTTTAACCACTGGGTAAGATCTTAGGAAAAGAAGTGAATAGTCTGATTTACTTATCCATTAGACACAACACACGGTCAAATCTTGTAAAAAGGGTAACACTATAGATTAGCTTTGCCTATTAACAGGACTATCCTATGATAGTGTACTTTATTTGGAAACTAAACTAAATTTAGTAAGAGGGTCATATGTGGCAACATAGAGACAAGGTTTTCTGTTATGTGCGTCTGTCTATCCGCCTGTGAAAAGCCCTCTTTCTAAGGAACGAGTAGATGTATAATGCTCAAATTTATAACATATATTAATATCTACGGTCCCTTGGCGATGTACGAAAATTGAAGCTTTTAAGCCAATGCAATCAAAAGATACGACCATTTATGTCACATATTTTGATACCACCAAACTCATTCATCAAAAGTTATAGAGTACATCTGGCTGACGTAGACTCATGAAATTTAGCAATAAGCGACGTTTCTCTGTACAACCAAAGGAAAAAAACCGAAAATCGTTAATTTGTAATTATATCACGCTGATCCCCCATGAACCATGGACTTTGCCGTTGGGAGGGGAGGCTTGCGTGCCTCAGCGATACAGATAGCCGTACCGAAGGTACAACCACAACGGAGGGGTATCTGTTGCGAGGCCAGACAAACGTGTGGTTCCTGAAGAGGGGCAGCAGCCTTTTCAGTAGTTGCAAGGGCAACAGTCTGGATGATTGCCTGATCTGGCCTTGTAACAATAACCAAAACGGCCTTGCTGTGCTGGTACTGCGAACGGCTGAAAGCAAGGGGAAACTACGGCCGTAATTCTTCCCGAGGGCATGCAGCTTTACTGTATGATTAATGATGATGGCGTCCTCTTGGGTAAAATATTCCGGAGGTATTCGGATCTCCGGGCGGGGACTACTCAAGAGGATACCGTTATCAGGAGAAAGAAAACTGGCGTTCTACGGATCGGAGCGTGGAATGTCAGATCCCTTAATCGGGCAGATAGGTTAGAAAATTTAAAAAGGGAAATGGATAGGTTAAAGTTAGATATAGTGGGAATTAGTGAAGTTCGGTGGCAGGAGGAACAAGACTTCTGGTCAGGTGACTACAGGGCTATAAACACAAAATCAAATAGGGGTAATGCAGGAGTAGGTTTAATAATGAATAGGAAAATAGGAATGCGGGTAGGCTACTACAAACAGCATAGTGAACGCATTGTTGTGGCCAAGATAGATACGAAGCCCACACCTACTACAGTAGTACAAGTTTATATGCCAACTAGCTCTGCAGATAACGAAGAAATTGAAGAAATGTATGATGAAATAAAAGAAATTATTCAGATAGTGAAAATTAATAGTCTTGGGTGACTGGAATTCGAGTGTAGAAAACGGGAGAGAAGGAAACGTAGTAGGTGAATATGGATTGGGGCTAAGAAATGAAAGAGGAAGCCGCCTAGTAGAATTTTGCACAGAGCACAACTTAATCATAGCTAACACTTGGTTTCAGAATCATGAAAGGAGGTTGTATACATGCAAGAACCATGGAGATATTAAAAGGTATCAGATAGATTATATAATGGTAAGACAGAGATGTACGAACCAGGTTTTAAATTGTAAGACATTTCCAGGGGCAGATGTGGACTCTGACCACAATGTATTGGTTATGACCTGTAGATTAATACTGAAGAAACTGCAAAAAGGTGGGAATTTAAGGAGATGGGACCTGGATAAACTAGAACCAGAGGTTGTACAGAGTTTCAGGGAGAGCATAAGGGAACAATTGACAGAAATGGGGGAAAGAAATACAGTAGAAGAAAAATGGGTAGCTTTGAGGGATGAAGTAGAGAAGGCAGCAGAGGATCAAGTAGGTAAAAAGACGAGGGCTGCTAGAAATCCTTGGGTAACAGAAGAAATATTGAATTTAATTGATGAAAGGAGAAAATATAAAAATGCAGTAAATGAAGCAGGCAAAAAGGAATACAATCGTCTCAAAAATGAGATCGACAGGAAGTGCAAAATGGCTAAGCAGGGATAGCTAGAGGACAAATGTAAAGATGTAGAGGCTTATCTCACTAGGGGTAAGATAGATAAGGCCTACAGGAAAATTAAAGAGACCTTTGGAGATAAGAGAACCACTTGTATGAATATCAAGAGCTCAGATGGAAACCCAGTTCTAAGCAAAGAAGGGAAAGCAGAAAGGTGGAAGGAGTATATAGAGGGTCTATACAAGGGCGATGTAATTGAGGACAAGATTATAGAAATGGAAGAGAATGTAATGAAGATGAAATAGGAGATATGATACTGCGTGAAGAGTTCGACAAAGCACTGAAAGACCTAAGTCGAAACAAAACTCTACCATCTAGTGAGCAAGATGTATGACACAGGTGAAATACCCCTCACACTTCAAGAAGAATATAATAATTCCAATCCCAAAGAAAGCAGGTGTTGGCAGATGTAAAAATTACCAAACTATCAGTTTAATAAGCCACAGCTGCAAAATACTAACACGAATTCTTTACAGACCAATGGAAAAACTGGTAGAAGCCGACCTCGGGGAAGATCAGTTGGATTCCGTAGAAATGTTGCAATACGTGATGCTATAGTGACCCTACGACTTATCTTAGAAAATAGATTAAGGAAAGGCAAAACTAAGTTTCTAGCATTTGTAGACTTAGAGAAAACTTTTTGACAATGTTGACTGGAATACTCTCTTTCAAATTCTGAAGGTGGCAGGGGTAAAATACAGGGAGCGAAAGGCTATTTACAATTTGTACAGAAAGCAGATGGCAGTTATAAGAGTCAAGGGGTATGAAAGGGAAGCAGTGGTTGGGAAGGGAGTGAGACAGGGTTGTAGCTTATCCCCGATGTTATTCAATCTGTATAATGAGCAAGCAGTAAAGGAAACAAAAGAAAAGTTCTGAGTAGGAATTAAAATCCATGGAGAAAAAATACAAACTTTGAGGTTCGCCGATGACATTTTAATTCTATCAGAGACAGCAAAGGACCTGGAAGAGCAGTTGAACGGGATGGACAGTGTCATGAAAGGAGGATATAAGATGGACATCAAGAAAAGCAAAATGAGGATAATGGAATGTTGTCGAATTTAGTCGGGTGATACTGAGGGAATTAGATTAGGAAATGAGAGGCTTAAAGTAGTAAATGAGTTTTGCTATCTGGGGAGCAAAATAAGTGATGATGGTCGAAGTAGAGAGGATATAAAATGTAGACTGGCAATGGCAAGGAAAGCGTTTCTGAAGAAGAGAAATTTGTTAACATCGAGTATAGATTTAAGTGTCAGGAAGTCGTTTCTGAAAGTATTTGTATGGAGTGTAGCCATGTATGGAAGTGAATCGTGGACGTTAAATAGTTTAGACAAGAAAAGAATAGAAGCTTTCGAAATGTGGTGTTACAGAAAAATGCTGAAGATTATATGGGTAGATCACATAACTAATGAGGAGGATAGAGTAGCATGGAGAGCTGCATCAAACCAGTGTCAGGTCTGAAGACCACAACAACAACACGTAATCAAATTTGAATGGAATCCACAGCGTACGAACTCCACTCGCATCTGGCCAGTTTTATTACAAATGTACAGTATGTGCGACTTTAGTTGTATGGCACACATGTAATCCCAAATCCAACTATTCCTACACTTTGATTAACAAGTGCGGATAATGGAACCAATAGCCTCTTCAATTCTGTGTCTCAGCTCTGGAAAATCATTATTCAGTGGTGGAACTTTGACAAGAGCTTTTATAAAGTCTCAAAGGAAGAATATCGCATGGCGTGAGGCCAAGTGAAAGTGATCGCCACCGGAAAAATGCTCTGCCGTGTCGACCCTTTCGACCAATCCAACAGTCAGACAAGTCGACGTTCAACCATTTTCGTATAAAGTGATGCCAATGGGGAAAGACTCCATCTTGCTGCCAAATAAAATTCTCCGTTTCACCTTCCAACCGGGGTCAGTCATTCTTGCAACATATCGAGATAAGCCACCCCCGTTACGGAAGCTTCAGCGAAAAACAATGACCCATACGCTTGACGTGTGCTTACAGTGAAGAAAACGTTTAATTGTCGGAAATCTCTCTGATATTGTACAGGTTCATGAACTTGTTCTGACCTCAGATACGAACATTGTGGGTATTAATCACCTCACCTAGATGAAAAGTTGCCACATCACTGAACACCACACATCAAGGAAGTCGTTATATTATATATATTATTATATTATATTCCAACTCAGAATATCCTCAAGAATTCTGCAGCAAACCGCCATAGCAAGCAGCTACTAAAGTGGGACATTTGTGTATGGCCACCCAGTAGTATTGGTATCTTTACTATACTGACTTCGCGAGTGCGCTGCAGGCCCGGGATAATATGAACCTTCGGATTGACGACTTTGTGGTGGTAAGAGCCTTGTAAGCTGACATATATTATGGTTTCTAAGGACGCAGATCTGACGTTATATATTTGTTGGTGCATACTTACAGTATTTTTTAGCCGTAATTGTTCTGTCTACACATTCAAATGTAAGAGAAGAGAAGGGAAGAGTTGTGCGCTGTCCAGTTGCACGAATAAATTCCAGGAAGGATCTATTACTACGTTTCATAAGTGCGCTGATGTGTCCAGAAATCTTATATTAGCGACTTCCAGTCACAAGCACTTACATTTTCAGAAGAGATGTGTCAGTGACTTTACATTGCTTTTTAATTTAATTGTATTTTTTTTATATTTTACATTCGCTGTTACTTTTAACAGTAGCTATTAGTTTTGACATTACTGGTGGATATGAGACTCAATACTTTTTATTTCGTGGTGCAGCAAAATTCCTTATGTTTTCGTGGAACACAACATACTCAGGTATCAGGATGTACCCGCTTACAACATAGGGCACGAAATGGTAATAATGTAGTGTACCAGATACCGGAAAAAAATCATGTGACGCTAAATACATTTCGCAACTCAAAATTGGATGATTTCAAAACGAAATGTTACTACGGGGTGCGTCAAAAAAATGTATACACACTTTGAACTGTCATAGACAATTTATTTCCCGTTCTACAAGGTTAAATATCTGTGAGAAAGTAATGTTATGTTTCTTCAACAGGAGGCAGCAGTGGCAAGGAAGTAACTGCAACATGTCGGATGTGCGTTTGAGCTTTGAAGCGCGGAAGCAGATAATTAAGTGGTACTGGAAGTTTGAGAATGTAGCAGCGGTTCGAAGACAGTGGAGAAGTGAGTATGGTACATACAGAACCACCTTCAAGGTTAACAATTACACATCTACAGGACAAATTCGAAATTCATGGAACAGTGTGTGATGTGCATAAAGGTCGATCAGGGCGACCTCGTACAGCTACAAGTGATGATTCCACAACTGCGGTCTTTGAACTGTTTCAGCGCTTGCCTCAAAAATCTTGAAGGCAAGGGCACGTGAGGGTAATGTAAGTGCTAGTAGTGTGCTACGCATTCTGGAGAAAGGCAAGTTTCGTGTGTACATTACAAGGCTGGTGCAGCAGCTAAGTGACGACGATCCAGATCGAAGGTTAGAATTTTGTGAATGGGTTCAGGAGATGGTGAGACGCGAACCGGGTTTTATGGGTAGCATAATTTGGCCAGATGAAGCCAATTCAAACTCAATGGCACAGTTGTGCGTACTGGGCTGAAGATAATCCTCACATTACAGTTGAAAAGGCTGTGAATTTGCCTGGTGTAAATGTGTGGCGTGGTTTGTCTGCAAGGGGACTCATTGGGCCTTTCCGCTTTGAAGGTACTGTTACTGGAGAAACGTACCTAACTATGCTTGCTGACTCCATATTCCGTGCCATTCGTGCATTATACGGTAATGATGAGTTTTATTTCCAACAAGATGGCGCCCCGCCGCACTATCATAGGGACGTAAGAGCATACCTGGATCACAGTGTGCCAGGCCAGTGGATAGGACACAGGGGACCAATCGAGTTTCCTGCACGCTCTCCAGACCGCACGCCGCTAGATTTCTTCTTATGGGGCACAGTAAAAGATTAGGTGTACTAACGTAAACCACGTAACCTGGGCACAGTTTAGAGTGAGATTCAGGCAGTGTGCACAGAAATCTCATTGGACACTTTGGTACGATGTACGGAATCAGTGGTGACTCGTACTCAGAAATGTATTGATGGTGAAGGCCACCAGTTTGAACATTAATCACATTTGCAAAGTATATTTACTTTTCCAATTGGACTTTAAGCTTTCCATTTCCAGAAATTTAACACTGTAGAACGCGAAATAAATTTTCTATGACGCTTCAAAGTGTGTATACCTTTTTTTGACGCACCCTGTATTTGCTCTCATACCAGTCATAATCTGCATTTGGTTGTGAACAAACAGCACCGTAAATTTTGTTGCAGTAAGTAAAAAAAAAAGTCTGTAAACAGTGAATGGTTATGTTTGTTCATAAATTAATTTGCTATCTTGTAGTTACGAACTGAAATGAGGCATTATGTTTGTTATATAACTGAAATGAAAATATAACCAAAACTGCGTAAGTTTCCCACCACAGTTGCCACCGAGACATTTTTCAAATTGTCCGCTGTTCAGAGGAGACCACTTACGGGATTGTGGGGAGTTGTTCCTTCCCATCATACCGCATGGCGAGAGCGCTGACAACACTCCTGCCCGAAACACGTAAGAACGCTACTCGTCCTAGTATAGGTTTTTCCCGTTTGTAAGTCGTCTACCTTTGAAAGATCCGATTGCCTTTTAAATTCAATGGAGTGTGGCATTCCGAAATAGGAGAGGCAGCTTACAGCGGAATGTTAACTTAGAGAGGGCACAGCCACGGCCTTTGCCCGACCTCCCCTAATCAGAGCTTGTGTTCCGTCACTAATCTCGTCGTCGACAAGATGTTGAACCCTGACCTTCCTTCCTTCCTATCTCTTTTTTTTAATCGAGTTTACTGTATATCAAACAAAGACACGTATTGTCATTTTGTCAGGTGGAGATAGAGAGTGGAGCTGTGGACGGTAGAAAATGTGTTCCAAGTGGAGAAATCGGAACATTTCCGGCATGTTCTTCTGTTTAAGTTCAACAGAGGGATGACAGCAGCGGAGGCAGCCAGAAATAATTCCGTCGTGTTTGAGGACATGTCATTGGACAGAGCAGAACATGGTTTTCTCTCTTTCAGGACTCTCCATGTTCAGGCAGACCTTCGGCGTTGATAATGCACAATGATCCACATCCGTGTACTCGAGAACTGGTAAATGTGATTAACTGTAGCGATTCTACCATCGTGCCACGTTTCAGTGCAGTGAGGAAGGTTCAGAAATCGAGTGCACGGGTACCGCGCGCTCCAAGCCAAGATCAAAAAAATCACTGGCCATATCTGCATCTCTTCTTGCTAGTCATAAACTGGCTCATGTACAACACCGAGCATTCCTCTCCTATATCGTCAGTGGCGACGAGAAATGGCGTCTTTGTGCTAGCGTAAGGAAACAAAAGGGGTGGTTGCGCCCGAACAAAGCAGCAACTCCCCGTACAACAATCTGCACGCAACCACAAATCCGTTATACATCTGCTGGAACAGCGATAGGTGGTTTACTACGAATTGCTTCCTCTAGAAATAACAGTCATTGCTGACGTTTATTGTCAACAACCATGACGTCTTCGAACAAGATTCAAGGAATTTTCCTTCCGGATGAAAATGCGCGCCGAACATGGCTCGACCAGTTCTTCACCACAAAACTACGTGATTTCAACTGTCGCATTGACAGACTGTTGTAAACAGTTACGGAAAACACATTCCTTATGACTAAAATCCTACACTTCTGGCCATTAACACGAAGATGACGTGCTACAGATGCGAAATTTAACCGACAGGAAGAAGACGCTGTGATATGCAAATGATTAGCTTTTCAGAGCTTTCACACAAGGTTGGCGCTGGTGGCGACACCTACAACGTGCTGACATGAGGAAAGTTTCCAACCGATTTCTCATACACAAACAGCAGTTGACCGGCGTTGCCTGGTGAAACGTTGTTGTGATGCCTCGTGTAAGGAGGAGAAATGCGTACCATCACGTTTCCGACTTTGATAAAGGTCGGATTGTAGCCTATCGCGATTGCGGTTTATCGTATCGCGACATTGCTGCTCGCGTTGGTCGAGATCCAATGACTGTTAGCAGAATATGGAATCGGTGGGTTCAGGAGGGTAAAACGGAACGTCGTGCTGGATTCCAACGGCCTCGTATCACTAGCAGTCGAGATGACAGACATCTTATCAGCATGGCTGTAACGGATCGTGCAACCACGTCTCGATCCCTGAGTCAACAGATGGGGACGTTTGCAAGACAACAACCATCTGCACGAATAGTTCGACGACGTTTGCAGCAGCAAGGACTATCAGCTCGGAGACCATGGCTGCAGCTACCCTTGACGCTCCATCACACACAGGAGAGCCTGCAATGGTGTACTCAACGACTAACCTGGATGCACGAATGGCAAAAAGGCCTTTTTTCGGATGAATCCAGGTTCTGTTTACAGCATCATGATGGTCGCATCCGTGTTTGGTGACATGGCGGTGAACGCACATTGGAAGCGTGTATTCGTCATCGCCATATTGGCGTATCACCTGGCATGATGTTATGGGGTGCCATTGGTTACACGTCTCGGTCAACTCTTGTTCGCATTGACGGCACTTTGAACGGTGGACGTTACATTTCAGATGTGTTACGACCTGTGGCTCTACCCTTCATTCGATCCCTGCGAAACCCTACATTTCAGCAGGATGATGCACGACCGCATGTTGCAGGTCCTGCACAGGCCTTTCTGGATACAGAAAATGTTCACTGTTGCCCTGGCCAGCACATTCTCCAGATCTCTCACCAACTGAAAACGTCCGCTCAATGGTGGCCGAACAACTGCCTCGTCACAATATGCCAGTCACTACTCTTGATGAACTGTGGTATCGTGTTGAAGCTGCATGGGCAGCTGTACATGCACACGCCATCCAGGCTCTGTTTGACTCAATGCCCAGGCGTATCAGGGGCGTTATTATGGCCAGAGGTGGTTGTTCTGGGTACTGACTTCTCGGGATCTATGCACCCATATTGCGTGAAAATGTAATCACATGTCCGTTCTAGTATAATATACACTCCTGGAAATGGAAAAAAGAACACATTGACACCGGTGTCAGACCCACCATACTTGCTCCGGACACTGCGAGAGGGCTGTACAAGCAATGATCACACGCACGGCACAGCGGACACACCAGGAACCGCGGTGTTGGCTGTCGAATGGCGCTAGCTGCGCAGCATTTGTGCACCGCCGCCGTCAGTGTCAGCCAGTTTGCCGTGGCATACGGAGCTCCATCGCAGTCATTAACACTGGTAGCATGCCTCGACAGCGCGGACGTCAACCGTATGTGTAGTTGACGGACTTTGAGCGAGGGCGTATAGCGGGCATGCGGGAGGCCGGGTGGACGTACCGCCGAATTGCTCAACACGTGGGGCGTGAGGTCTCCACAGTACATCGATGTTGTCGCCAGTGGTCGGCGGAAGGTGCACGTGCCCGTCGTCCTGGGACCGGACCGCAGCGACGCACGGATGCACGCCAAGACCATAGGATCCTACGCAGTGCCGTAGGGGACCGCACCTCCACTTCCCAGCAAATTAGGGACACCGTTGCTCCTGGGGTATCGGCGAGGACCATTCGCAACCGTCTCCATGAAGCTGGGCTACGGTCCCGCATACCGTTAGTCCGTCTTCCGCTCACGCCCCAACATCGTGCAGCCCGCCTCCAGTGGTGTCGCGACAGGCGTGAATGGAGGGACGAATGGAGACGTGTCGTCTTCAGCGATGAGAGTCGCTTCTGCCTTGGTGCCAATGATGGTCATATGCGTGTTTGGCGCCGTGCAGGTGAGCGCCACAATCAGGACTGCATACGACCAAGGCACACAGGGCCAACACCCGGCATCATGGTGTGGGGAGCGATCTCCTACACTAGCCGTACACCTCTGGTGATCGTCGAGGGGACACTGAACAGTGAACGGTACATCCAAACCGTCATCGAACCCATCGTTCTACCATTCCTAGACCGGCAAGGGAACTTGCTGTTCCAACAGGACAATGCTCGTCCGCATGTATCACGTGCCACCCAACGTGCTCTAGAAGGTGTAAGTCAACTACCCTGGCCGGCAAGATCTCCGGATCTGTCCCCCATTGAGCATGTTTGGGACTGGATGAAGCGTCGTCTCACGCGGTCTGCACGTCCAGCACGAACGCCGGTCCAACTGAGGCGCCAGGTGGAAATGGCATGGCAAGCCGTTCCACAGGACTACATCCAGCATGTCTACGATCGTCTCCATGGGAGAATAGCAGCCTGCATTGCTGCGAAAGGTGGATATACACTGTACTAGTGCCGACATTGTGCATGCTCTGTTGCCTGTGTCTATGTGCCTGTGGTTCTGTCAGTGTGATCATGTGATGTATCTGACCCCAGGAATGTGTCAATAAAGTTTCCCCTTCCTGGGACAATGAATTCACGGTGTTTTTATTTCAATTTCCAGGAGTGTATTTGTCCAATGAATACCCGTTTGTCATCTGCATTTTTTCTTGGTGTAGTAATTTTAATGGCCAGTAGTGTATTATGTGTGTCGGTTGTTGTGTTTATTACACTTATGCAAAAACGCTACGAACTTATGCACCGCCGGCCGTAGTGGCCTCGCGGTTCTAGGCGCTACAGTCGGAACCGCGCGACCGCTACGTTCGCAGGTTCGAAACCTGCCTCGGGCATGGATGTGTGTGATGTCCTTAGGTTAGTTAGGTTTAAGTAGTTCTAAGTTCTAGGGGACTGATGACCTGAGAAATTAAGTCCCATAGTGCTCAGAGCCAATTGAACCATTTTTTGAACTTAAGCAGCAACCTAATACTTCCGTTTTTCCCTCCGATAGTTAGCAGACGTTATTGATTTCTGTTGGCATTCTGACAGTCTGAAATAAGTTTGATGTTCGTTTACCGTTTCTGGAGCGGCTACCACGGGTATTGCTGCAAGACAGACTGGTGGCCTTGCGAAGCGATCACACTCCCTCTGATTTATTAGTCCGTTCTCGACATGTGCTTCGCTCTCTGTCTCCTGCACTGCGCCAGCATCTGACAAAAGTATTGCGGCGGCAATCGCTCACCGCACGTCGCTAGCGCATCGTAATTTCTGCATGTAATTGCGAGCCCGCTTTTTATTGACGGTGTCGTAAACATGGCAGAGAGTGAGAGGAGGGGGGCCATCTTTGCCTGGTGATGTACGAATATTGCCCGTGAGCCGACAGGCTGCTTCGCGATCTTCTTTCTTTGTTTTGGCAAGGACGAATGATGAACACCGTGGCGTGGAACAACATCGAATCCCTACGTCGATGAATGTGTACGTCCTGCCGGTGAACGCGAGCGAAATCAGAAATGATACATTCCTTTTAATCAGACAACTGTAGTGTGAAACTTCCCCTTCACTGTTTTGTTGAGGCAGTTGTATCAATCGGGCATTTTTCTGTCGCAGTTTTAACCGTATCGTCTCATGTCTGTGAGTCTATGGGTCTGTGTGTTTAAGTTCGTGCCGTTTTTACAGTGTTAACAAGACAGAGCTCCCAGGTGTTTCGTTTCAACGATAGACCGATAACCTAGCAGTTTGGTCCCTTCCCCCCTATTTTAAACCAACGAATCGTTGCAACGAGCCGTCTTACATGTTCAGTTTACGCGGCAGCTTTTATTGTTTCATTGATTTGTAACAGTTCATAAAATGAACAGTGCCAGTTTGGTTCCAACAAACGCACAACATGTACTTTTTTTGGGGGACGGGGGGGCGGGGGGGGGGGGGGGGGGGGGGGGAAGTGGGCATCATCCTTCGTACTGTGTGTTGCTCTTTCGACGGGGTGACCTATTCTTTCCTCTTTTTTTATTTCACAGTTAGGCACCAATCCTCGTTATCTGTAACAGTATTCACAAGGAGTGGTTTGTGACTACGACATGCCAAACGCTAACAGGCCAGCGAAGGTGCAATTTTTGCACCTTACCCGATAAATTCAAATGATTGGCTCAAAATCGTTGTATGAACGCATTCCACAATTTGTGCCAACCCCCACGTTGTTTGGCGAGAATTATTGTGAACTAACTTATTTAGGCTGTTTTCGACAAAAAAATGGTTCAAATGGCTCTGAGCACTATGGGACTTAGCTTCTGAGGTCATCAGTCACCTAGAACGTTTGCCTCAGGCGATCCGCAGGTGGAACAGGGAGGGGGGGTATGACTTTGGTGTGACTAGTGCCCTCCACCACACATCGCTTGGTGGCCAGCGGAGTATATATTTAGATATAGATGTAGGTCCGAGGTACGGTGGATTCAGACACAACAGTGATATCACAGGGTCGTGACCGGCCGTCACACCACAGTGATTCCTGGTCAAAGTGGTCAGTGTTTCTTCTGGCATGGCTGGGATGGCGAAGTTCTCGGATCATGGGTCTCCTGCTGATTGCTGCGTTTTTGGATGAAGAAGAGGAAAAATTACTGAATATACTAGTGAAAAAATGGAAGTGGGCCCAAGAGACTGTATAGTGAACTGATGGCCAGTGGAACCTAGTTTTATGAATATTTCAGAATGTCAGAAAATTTTTTCAGCTTACTACTGAAGAAGTTGCAAGTTCATCTGAAAAAGCGAAACACATTCTGTCCAAGCGCCAGCACACTAGGATATCGTGAATTTGATTTGTTATACACGTCTTGGTTAGCAGTGGTGGATGAATGTTGATTGCAAATATTACAGATAACTATCAGAGTTTACTGGGAGTCGTTTGTGTATAATTATATTGTTTACTAATGTCAAGCAAATGGCGAGACCTTCTCTTGATGTGCTGGCGTTTGGGCAGAGTGTGGTTTTTTTTTTTTTCAGATGAACTTGCAACTTCTTCAGTAGTAAGCTGAAAAAATTTTCTGACATTCTGAAATATTCATAAAACTAGGTTCCACTGGCCATCAGTTCACTATACAGTCTCGTGGGCCCACTTCCATTTTTTCACTAGTATATTCAGTAATTTTTCCTCTTCTTCATCCAAAAACGCAGCAATCAGCAGGAGACCCATGATCCGAGAACTTCGCCATCCCAGCCATGCCAGAAGAAACACTGACCACTTTGGCCAGGCATCACTGTGGTGTGACGGCCGGTCACGACCCTGTGATATCACTGTTGTGTCTGAATCCACCGTACCTCGGACCTACATCTATATCTACATATATACTACGCTGGCCACCAAGCGATGTGTGGTGGAGGGCAGTAGTCACACCAAAGTCATACCCTCCCCTGTTCCACCTGCGGATCGCCTGAGGCAAAAACGACTGTCTGAATGCCTCAGTACAAGCTCTAATTTTCCTTATCCTTACTGGTCCAGCAACTGAAGTGTTCTCTGTCATACCCCATACATCAATGACCCCCACTATATACCTATTCATTTTAACTGAGTCCAATTGCCACTCAAGATCAGAGTCAGAGAGAGATGATGAGATTGACAAAGGGGGATGTGGAGAGGAAGTGGACAGAGAAACCGTAAGGTGGCTTGCGGAGTATGGATGTAGATGTAGATGATTTTGGAATTTAGTGAGCGGCCCCTCCCATTTAGTGCATTGTCTTATCTGCAAGTGTGTCCATCTTCAAACTTTCTATGAGATTTGTAGCACTCTCGCGCTGACTATATGTACCAGTCACGAATCTTACCGCTCTTCTTTGGACCTTCTCAATCTCTTGAATCAGATCAAACTGGTAAGGGGCCAAACACACGAACAATACTCTAAGACTGGACGAACTACTGTATTGTAAGCAATTTCCTTTGTTGAAGTATTCTACCAATAAACTGCAATCTAGAGTTCACCTTACCCGTTACTTGTGTAATCTGATCGTTCCATTTGAGATCATTTCGAATAGTCACACCCAGATACTTGACGGATGTTACTGCTTCCAATGACGGGGCATTTATTTTGTACTCAAACATAAATAGGGACTTTCACTTTGTTATACGCAGTAGGTTACACTTACTAATATTGAGAGATAACTGCCAGTCATTGCGCGACACATTTATTTTCTGCAAATCCTCAATAATTTGTTCACAACTTTCGTTTGATACTACTTTCCCGTAGACTACAGCACCGTCGGCTGTATACCATCCTACAGTCTTCCGAAGTAAGAGCGATTTCAGGTGTGCCGCAGGGGAGTGTCATAGGACCGTTGCTATTCACAATATACATAAATGACCTGGTGGATGACATCGGAAGTTCACTGAGGCTTTTTGCAGATGATGCTGTGGTGTATCGAGAGGTTGCAACAATGAAAAATTGTACTGAAATGCAGGAGGATCTGCAGCGAATTGACGCATGGTGCACGGAATGGCAATTGAATCTCAATGTAGACAAGTGTAATGTGATGCGAGTACATAGAAAGATAGGTCCCTTATCATTTAGCTACAA
Source organism: Schistocerca gregaria (assembly GCF_023897955.1). Lineage (NCBI taxonomy): Eukaryota > Metazoa > Arthropoda > Insecta > Orthoptera > Acrididae > Schistocerca > Schistocerca gregaria. The sequence goes on along the minus strand of NC_064922.1, from coordinate 839,055,070 downwards.
AATAGCAGGTCTGCAACTGGAAGCAGTTAATTCCATAAATTATCTGGGAGTACGCATTAGGAGTGATTTAAAATGGAATGATCATATAAAGTTGATCGTCGGTAAAGCAGATGCCAGACTGAGATTCATTGGAAGAATCCTAAGGAAATGCAATCCGACAACAAAGGAAGTAGGTTACAGTACGCTTGTTCGCCCACTGCTTGAATACTGCTCAGCAGTGTGGGATCCGCACCAGATAGGGTTGATAGAAGAGATAGAGAAGATCCAACGGAGAGCAGCGCGCTTCGTTACAGGATCATTTAGTAATCGCGAAAGCGTTACGGAGATGATAGATAAAGTCCAGTGGAAGACTCTGCAGGAGAGACGCTCTGTAGCTCGGTACGGGCTTTTCTTAAAGTTTCGAGAACATACCTTCACCGAAGAGTCAAGCAGTATATTGCTCCCTCCTACGTATATCTCGCGAAGAGACCATGAGGATAAAATCAGTGAGATTAGAGCCCACACAGAAGCATACCGACAATCCTTCTTTCCACGTACAATACGAGACTGGAATAGAAGGTAGAACCGATAGAGGTACTCAGGGTACCCTCCGCCACACACCGTCAGGTGGCTTGCGGAGTATGGATGTAGATGTAGATTGCTAGAGGCATTCTCCGTTACTAACGATCATTTATTATAGTACTGATGCGGGCACAGTATAATTTCTGAAATGTGATCGGATGTGAACAGTGGATGCTATACATCTCTGGAAAGCTACACTGTGCACATATTACACAGAATCGATATTTTAAGGAAGTACTGGTAGTTTTTTTTAATTTTGCAGTTTGTTACCATAGTTTATCGTAGAGAAACCTGCAGGAAGGATGTACGTCATGCGCTGGAAATATATTTCTTGCATTGGAATGTTAACAGCGCTTCATTCTACATGACTGAGAGGTCGGAAACTGAAGCGAACAAACATTATAGCCTGTTTTAGGTGCAGATCCGTGTAACCTTAAGAGTACGTGTGTTTATGTTCCCTCTTACCAATATCCCCCTGGTACTGATTCCAGACACTAGAACAACATTTTAAAATTGATAACGTTGTTTATTTACATAAAATGCTTCTAACTTCATCAGTCTGGAGATCCAACATGCATAAAAAATCACCCGTTTCTTGTTATTTTTAACCGTCTGCTATTAAATCTGAGCACTTTCAAATCCACTGCTACACACCGATAAGGAGTGCTAACCTCCTCAAAATGGGCATGCCTGGAGAAGTTTTGTGCACTTGGATGGGCGAGGACTCGGCAAGCTCCATTCATTCACGAGACGCGGAATGTAGCAGTCTACTTCTGGTCAGCTGAAGATTAAATTGGTAACGGTGCTGCAGAGCGGGTTGGTCAAAGACAGTGTGAAGGGTCCTTCAGTCTCTACTTTTATCCTAAGACTGCGAGAATGCTCTGTGACACCCATCTGCACAAAGACAGATCGAGGTGCTAGAAATATGTAGAGCACCATTGGTATACTTTGATGATGGAGGGTGGAGGGGCAACGCCTTCTGGGGATGGCTATCACCGAAACAGTCATCGAGTACATGACTACAATATGAGGAATCAGTCGAAATGGAATGCAGAGATATCAGTTGTTCCGTCACTGTGGCAGATGAGTTTAAATGTAGAGGTCATCAATCACCTTTGGACAGCAGTTTGGAAACGCTCCACAACGCAGTCAAACTTTTCCAGTTTCCTTATTGTATTGAATGGTAACTGGGGGCCTAGAAAGGATGGAGAAGCTTCGTCCCGCTGCAGCCGAATCCGCAGCCGCAGTGGTCCACAACCCCACGACGACTACCACAGTCCACTTCATCCCTCCACCGTTCTACACTGAAAAACTCTTTCAGGGTTATTCTGCAGTTTGGGTCCTGGTGGAACCGCCCTCCCTTCTCCAGGGAATGTCTCACACCAGACGAGTGTAGCCCCTATGTTTGCATGGTAGCGTAATGGCGGTGTACACGTACGTGGAGAACTTGTTTGCGCAGCAATCGCCGACATAGTGTAGCTGAGATGGAATAAAACAAACCAGCCCGCATTCATTGAGACAGATAGAAAGCCGCCTCAAAACCATCCACAGACTGCCCAGACTCACCGGACCTCAACACAAATCCACCGGGCGGATTCGTGCTAGGGAACAGGCGGTTCTTCCCCATCCAGAAAGCCATGCATTAGACCACACGGCTAACTGGGAGGGCTCTCCAGTTTCCTAATGTCATTACTGTCTTTATTTAAAATCATCCGGTGTGTGTGGTGTATTGTGGTAGCAGCAGTAACATGACTGACACCATGTGACATCTAGTTTCTGTGGGAAGCAATGAATCAGAATGTGTTAATGTCAGTTTAGAACCTGATACAGCACTCAAAGTCGTAGTGGAATAACAAAATGTATGGAAATGTACAAAGCATGTTATAGCAGAAAAAGCAATGTTTCAAACAACGACACAGGGTCATTGGGAACATCTCTTGTGATTTATTGTATAGTTTGTGAGATACAGTCATCCCCCTACAGTACAGACGATACAACTTTACACTGGTCTGTGCAATGGATCAATACCTGTGTATTTAATAGGACTGTCACATGTCCTTGATGGTGGCATGCAGATGGTATTTGTTTTCGATATAGGGGAGGAGAGAGTTGCAGTAAAAATCTTGTGGAATTCTTTGTCGAATGGAGTTCAGTGTCGCTTTTATAGTTCATAATTTTTCTCTGTAGGATGGTACAGAATAATGATGATAGCATGTTGGGGGTGATTCACTTGAGTGGGACCTGAGGTACGTGGATCTGCTTCAGACTGCAGTATCTGTATGAAGTTTGAGGACGTACCACAATGCACTAGCAAAATCCTTGTCCTTCTCCCAGTTCCTGTACTGTCTTTTAAACTACCTCGCGTTCCAGGAGCAAGCTTCATTTGGTGCTGACCTTACACATTGTACACTATTGGCGGAGCTATGACAGCTTGTTCCCATTTCCACTGAATGGTCAAAACATGGTCCTGTCGCACTAACTCGGGTCATTCTGTTTCTACACGGGTTTCAGAAGGTGGTGGGTATAGCTCTCTCCAACTTCTGCTCAGTTCTGATTTAAATTGGAATGATCACTTGAGCAAAGCTGCAGAAATGACAGCAGTTGCAAGAGGCATATGAACTATCTAAAATTTTACTGTAGCAGATAGGTTCGAGAAAGGTGACTCGCTTTGAGATATCAGAGTGCCAGAAATATGATTCACTAATGGCTGTAATCATTAAAGGACTTCTCCATCGGATACAACACTGGTATGTGGTTGAATGGAAAGACTTGATTCCAAATCCCATATTTCATTCCCAGCGGAAACCGTAGCACTAGAGATCTGGAAAGGTAGTGTACATTTCTTATGACCTCAATCAGCACACCATCTACTGTGTGTGATCCTTCTCAATCAACCATCGCCTAATACCCAGTCGATATACCACCGAACCTCTGACGTAGCATCGAGACAGAATGCATTACAGATACTGGAGAAATATCTAGCGGCAGCATGAGGGAGTTGCAAATACCAGTTTCATACCATGTTCCTTAGCTAAATCACTTTCTAAATTCGGTAATTTTATTATGAGGTTGCACCGTCGGTGACGTGTAACTGCATTTTTGGTCTAATAATATACACTCTGCCGATCACTGTCTATATTCAGTGTTGCAGTATTGTCTGGAAAAACCACTTTGTTTGTAGGTAATGCCATACATTGACTTATAAAGCCGGCATAGCTTTTAACTTGGATACTTCTCTGCACATGTAGAACCAAGACTGCTTTTGACGGTAATATGGTTGTGTTTTTTTAACATCTGGCGGTTTGTAACGTGATTACTTCTCTTTATCTAAGCCAAAGTGGTACCACTCGCAAGAAAAACCTGTAAGACCTGTTCACCTATCGCTGATTTTCGGTCAGTATTATTTCGCATCGCCGGCAATCAGTTATTGGTGGAGTATTATACTTAGTAGTAGGGGATGAGTGATAGGTTCACCTTGAGCATCAGGTCCATAAACTACGTGTTTGCGTTCCAACATGTGCAAAGGAAATGACTATCTGTATTATCTGTATTTTTCTTACTTGTAACTTCTTCTTCTGCGTGTTTTTGCTTTTAGGAAGCTTTAATAGTAGAGTGCTATTAAGTGTTCCATAGATCTCGTGTTTGTTTTGAATACAGTCAGAGAGTCCCTTTAGTCAGCTATAGTGCTAGTAGTGCTAGTGTTTGTTTTCAATACCGTCCAGAGACAGGTAGTGCTATTTTCCTTGTTTCTACAAGAAGTGGTTAGCAATCACAGTTTAGTCAATAATCAACCGCCTTTAGTGAATTAGCAGTCTAGTTAAAAGTTGATTAACACTCTATAGTAAATTGATTTCTTAGGATGGATAGGATGTGTGGCTGCTGTGTACGGACGCAGGAGGAGCTGGCCACTCTTCGCGAACAGCTGAGCGTGTTGATGGCCGCGGTCAGCCGTCTTCAGGCTGCTGCCTCGGAGTGTAGCGGCAGTGGGGAGTCTGGTGCGTCGCATGGTGCACCCCAGGTGTTAGATGCTTCACCCACTGTCCCTGCTGTCGAGACATCTTCGCGGGTATCGGGCGCGGTTGGGCCACCCTCTCCCCAAGGGGAGTGGCGGGTTCAGCGGCGTTCGCGGCGCACGAGGCGGAGGGTCAATGTGGAGGCTGGCTGTGTGGCGTCGCCCGCTCTGCCTGTGAGTGGACATGTGGCCGCTCCTTCAGCAAGGTCCGAGCAGGCACACGGGGGGAGGGGTTTATTAGTTATTGGGAGCTCCAACGTTAGGCGGGTGATGGAGCCCCTTAGGGAAATAGCGGAAAGGTCGGGGAAGAAGGCCAATGTTCACTCTGTCTGCTTGCCGGGGGTCTCATCCGAGTGTGGAGGAGGCCCTACCGGCGGCGATAGAGAGCACTGGGTGCACCCGACTGCAAATTGTTGCTCATGTCGGCACCAATGACTCTTGCCGTCTGGGTTCAGAGGTCATCCTCAGTTCGTACAGGCGGTTGGCGGAGTTGGTGAAGGTGGAAAGCCTCGCTCGCGGGGTGGAATCAGATCTAACTATTTGTAGTATCGTTCCGAGAACCGATCGCGGTCCTCTGGTTTGGAGCCGAGTGGAAGGCTTAAACCAGAGGCTCAGACGATTCTGCGGAGAGCTGGGGTGCAAATTTCTCGACCTCCGCTATCGGGTGGAGAAATGTAGGGTCCCCCTGAATAGGTCAGGCGTGCACTACATGCCGGAAGCGGCTACGAGGGTAGCGGAGAATGTGTGGAGTGCACATGGGGTTTTTTTAGGTTAGAGAATTCCCTCCCTAGGCTCGACAAGACGCCTCCTGAGACACAGCAAGGTAGGAGTAGGCAAAATGCAACAAGGAATAACAGTATTAATGTGCTAATAGTAAACTGCAGGAGCGTCTATAGAAAGGTCCCAGAACTGCTATCATTAATAAACGGTCACAACGCCCATATAGTACTAGGAACAGAAAGTTGGCTGAAACCAGACGTAAACAGTAATGAAATCCTAAACTCTGATTGGAATGTATACCGCAAAGATAGGCTGGACAGCGAAGGGGGAGGCGTGTTTATAGCGATAAGAAGTGCAATAGTATCGAAGGAAATTGACGGAGATTCGAATTGTGAAATGATTTGGGTGAAGGTCACGGTTAAAGCAGGCTCAGACATGGTAATTGGATGTCTCTATAGGCCCCCGGGCTCAGCAGCTGTTGTGGCTCAACACCTGAAGAATAATTTCGAAAATATTTCGAGTAGATTTCCCCACCATGTTATAGTTCTGGGTGGAGATTTTAATTTGCCGGATATAGACTGGGAGACTCAAACGTTCATAACGGGTGGCAGGGACAAAGAATCCAGTGAAATATTTTTAAGTGCTTTATCTGAAAACTACCTTGAGCAGTTAAACAGAAAACCGACTCGTGGCGATAATATATTAGACCTTCTGGTGACAAACAGACCCGAACTACTTGAATCAGTTAATGCAGAACAGGGAATCAGTGATCATAAAGCGGTTACTGCATCGATGATTTCAGCCGTAAATAGAAATATTAAAAAAGGTAGGAAGATTTTTCTGTTTAGCAAAAGTGACAAAAAGCAGATTACAGAGTACCTGACGGCTCAACACAAAAGTTTTGTCTCAAGTGCAGATAGTGTTGAGGATCAGTGGACAAAGTTCAAAATCATCGTACAATATGCGGTAGATGAGTATGTGCCAAGCAAGATCGTAAGAGATGGAAAAGAGCCAACGTGGTACAACAACCGAGTTAGAAAACTGCTGCGGAAGCAAAGGGAACTTCACAGCAAACATAAACATAGCCAAAGCCTTGCAGACAAACAAAAATTACGCGAAGCGAAATGTAGTGTGAGGAGGGCTATGCGAGAGGCTTTCAATGAATTCGAAAGTAAAGTTCTATGTACTGACTTGGCAGAAAATCCTAAGAAATTTTGGTCCTATGTCAAAGCGGTAGGTGGATCAAAACAAAATGTCCAGACACTCTGTGACCAAAATGGTACTGAAACAGAGGATGACAGACTAAAGGCCGAAATACTAAATGTCTTCTTCCAAAGCTGTTTCACAGAGGAAGACTGCACTGTGCTTCCTTCTCTAGATTGTCGCACAGTTGACAAAATGGTAGATATCGAAGTAGACGACAGAGGGATAGAGAAACAATTAAAATCGCTCAAAAGAGGAAAGGCCGCTGGTCCTGATGGGATACCAGTTCGATTTTACACAGAGTACGCGAAGGAACTTGCCCCCCTTCTTGCAGCGGTGTACCGTAGGTCTCTAGAAGAGCGAAGCGTTCCAAAGGATTGGAAAAGGGCACAGGTCATCCCCGTTCTCAAGAAGGGACGTCGAACAGATGTGTAGAACTATAGACCTATATCTCTAACGTCGATCAGTTTTAGAATTTTGGAACACGTATTATGTTCGAATATAATGTCTTTTCTGGAGACTAGAAATCTACTCTGTAGGAATCAGCATGGGTTTCGAAAAAGACGATCGTGTGAAACCCAGCTCGCTCTATTCGTCCACGAGACTCAGAGGGCCTTAGACACGGGTTCACAGGTAGATGCCGTGTTTCTTGACTTCCGCAAGGCGTTTGACACAGTCCCCCCCCCAGGTGTTTAATGAACAAAGTAAGAGCATACGGACTATCAGATCAATTGTGTGATTGGATTGAGGAGTTCCTAGATAACAGAACGCAGCATGTCATTCTCAATGGAGAGAAGTCTTCCGAAGTAAGAGTGATTTCAGGTGTGCCGCAGGGGAGTGTCATAGGACCGTTGCTATTCACAATATACATAAATGACCTGGTGGATGACATCGGAAGTTCACTGAGGCTTTTTGCAGATGATGCTGTGGTGTATCGAGAGGTTGCAACAATGAAAAATTGTACTGAAATGCAGGAGGATCTGCAGCGAATTGACGCATGGTGCACGGAATGGCAATTGAATCTCAATGTAGACAAGTGTAATGTGATGCGAATACATAGAAAGATAGGTCCCTTATCATTTAGCTACAAAATAGCAGGTCAGCAACTGGAAGCAGTTAATTCCATAAATTATCTGGGAGTACGCATTAGGAGTGATTTAAAATGGAATGATCATATAAAGTTGATCGTCGGTAAAGCAGATGCCAGACTGAGATTCATTGGAAGAATCCTAAGGAAATGCAATCCGACAACAAAGGAAGTAGGTTACAGTACGCTTGTTCGCCCAATGCTTGAATACTGCTCAGCAGTGTGGGATCCGCACCAGGTAGGGTTGATAGAACAGATAGAGAAGATCCAACGGAGAGCAGCGCGCTTCGTTACAGGATCATTTAGTAATTGCAACAGCGTTACGGAGATGATAGATAAACTCCAGTGGAAGACTCTGCAGGAGAGACGCTCAGTAGCTCGGTACGGGCTTTTGTTAAAGTTTCGAGAACATACCTTCACCGAAGAGTCAAGCAGTATATTGCTCCCTCCTGCGTATATCTCGCGAAGAGACCATGAGGATAAAATCAGAGAGATTAGAGCCCACACAGAAGCATACCGACAATCCTTCTTTCCACGTACAATACGAGACTGGAATAGAAGGGAGAACCGATAGAGGTACTCAGGGTACCCTCCGCCACACACCGTCAGGTGGCTTGCGGAGTACGGATGTAGATGTAGATGTAGATGTAGATGTAGATGTCCAATCATAAGGAAGGTCGGGATTTGACTTGGAATACTGTGACAGCAAAGGTAAGAATATGTCAAGTCATAAGAATGTTACAGATATTTCTATTTCCACAGCCATCAGCAGGGTGCATTTCCGATACTTCACTCGTTGTTGAATGTCGTGCAACTGAGACCGCTGTCACAATATTTAATTGTAAGTACAGTGGTAAAGTATATATGTAGCCAGTTTTATAGGATGATTCTGCCTATGCCTGCTTGGCGTACAGTGCTGGTGACCTGTGGCGGGAATGATTCACGTTTCCAGCTAACGTTAGGAGCTGTACAAATGGAGATGCCTGTTGGGGTGCAGGAATGTAGCTGACTTAACTGTGTCGACTTCTAGACGACCGAATAGCGAACTAATACTTAGTATACATTGGATAGCTTTCTTTGAAGTTTGAGAAGATTCAATATGGGCATGTGTTTGCGCTGGACCATTATTCCCTCTCACGTAAATTGTCTGGTTGACTGCTTCTACACATTTTGTACCTTTGTTTAGTTGAGAGAACATTGATTGTGGTGTGTACATCTAGCAGGCGGAAGACACTATTGCAGGTTCTCTAGACATGAGAAACACCTTAATTGACTTTATAAATTATAAGAATGATTTCGAATCTGTTACATCGGAGGCATCAGTATTCGCGAATGGATTTCCTCTATTTTTTCCTCCTTTTTTCGAGTTTTCAGGTAAAGGTCTTCACAGACAGGATAAGTTTCTAGTGACTCAGTGGTTTACAGCCTGCTCCACCTTGCTAATTTTTGGGTTTCTAGAAAAATAATTTCCAGTCTATATCTTCGGAATTATGTTGCACGAGTGATTGGTAGCATGCTACTGTGTGCTTGATATCGGTATGCTTGATGGTATAATATTCTGGCAAAACACATGAAAATACATATGTGCTTATACTCCCAGAGTCTGGAGATTTGTGTAGAAAGCAAGCAAGCAAATAGATCGGGGCCAGAAACAGTGACACCTTTGTGCCGAGGGGAAAAACCCAGCCTTTGTACAGCAATCTTCGTGATATATGTGCAAGTGTCTGGTGGTCGTTACTACATGACCTATCGTGATGGAGGTATAGATTCAGCACATCGGTAGATGTAAGGGGAATGAAAACAATTTTTTTCGTGAAAAATTGTGCACGCTATAGAACCTGAGATTCGTTCCAGAACCATGGTCATAAAGAGAAGATATATCCAGTACATTCCTCAGTGTCAGACTGGCACCAATCCTAGTATTTAATTCTAGTTAAACTGATAAATATGTATCTGGTTCCCAATATTCTTGTGCGTTTGGAGATGGCCATAGAAAGCGTAGCAGCAAGTAAGCATGCCCTCCTTTGTACACCGATTCAGAGAGTCCGAGGAAGCTTTCGACTTATGACGATTTGGCTCACAGCTCCCCCTGGATGGGTAAATAGTGAACTAATACCCAGTTTGTGCTGAGTTTCCTTCGGGACCGCATGTGTCGCATGTATACTCTGAGGAAATTTGAGAAGATTCAATACGACGAGTGTTTGCGCTGGGAATATTGACAGAATTTGAACTCCTACTACCCAGATCCTCCTGGGGTAATGGATCGTCCAGGGGTGGATGACTGCCTGACTTCATGGGAAATATCTAGAGCAGTGAGGAGTATACCTCTGGTGCATCTGCTTATGCCATCTATCTTCATGGTATATGTATGGGTGTCTGACAGTCGATAGCTATATACTTGATGCAAAAGGGCGATTTTGTACGGCGCATGATACGAACTGCATGTTTGCTACATCGACACGGTACACAGTGATATATTGCCAGGGTGGAGATCGGTTTCACACTCTAATACTCAATCTTCCATTCACAGTGGCAGAGCAGCATAATTGAGCAGGTGTCTTCTCATATTCAACGATCTGTAGGTCACTTTTTCAGGGTTTAGCTGTCAGTGCAATATGGCGATCTGTACAAAACATTTTTGCCACTGTAAGTCTCATCTGCAGAAAAAAAGGTGCTCCCACACTGGCAGCAGCAGCAGCAGTTTGATGGGTAAATTCAGTAAGAGACGGGCTGTCCCATTAGGATCATCAGAAAAAATACATTCAGTGCTATTCGGGCTATTTTCGTCAACAGATCCTGTTAGGACAAGAATTTCCATGCAGGCAATCTGAGACATCACGAAAGCTCCTACAAAAGAGATGGTTAACTAATTCTGCAGCACTTTACAAATTCCAGGAAGGGACTGATAAGTAATGGACAGGCTGTCCCGGTTACATCTCTCTCATTGCTGGACCCGCAGCTTTGCATCATTGCACCAGCAACGGTGCCTAGGTGGACACATACACTCCTGGAAATTGAAATAAGAACACCGTGAATTAATTGTCCCAGGAAGGGGAAACTTTATTGACACATTCCTGGGGTCAGATATATCACAAGATCACACTGACAGAACCACAGGCACATAGACACAGGCAACAGAGCATGCACAATGTCGGTACTAGTACAATGTATATCCACCTTTCGCAGCAATGCAGGCTGCTTTCTCCCATGGAGATGATCGTAGAGATGCTGGACGTAGTCCTGTGGAACGGCTTGCCATGCCATTTCCACCTGGTGCCTCAGTTGGACCAGCGTTCGTGCTGGACGTGCAGACCGCGTGAGACGACGCTTCATCCAGTCCCAAACATGCTCAATGGGGGACAGATCCGGAAATCTTGCTGGCCAGGGTAGTTGACTTACACCTTCTAGAGCACGTTGGGTGGCACGGGATACATGCGGACGTGCATTGTCCTGTTGGGACAGGAAGTTCCCTTGCCGGTCTAGGAATGGTAGAACGATGGGTTCGATGACGGTTTGGATGTACCGTGCACTATTCAGTGTCCCCTCGACGATCACCAGAGGTGTACGGCCAGTGTAGAAGATCGCTCCCCACACCATGATGCCGGGTGTTGGCCCTGTGTGCCTCGGTCGTATGCAGTCCTGATTGTGGCGCTCACCTGCACGGCGCCAAACACGCATACGACCATCATTGGCACCAAGGCATAATCGACTCTCATCGCTGAAGACGACACGTCTCCATTCGTCCCTCCATTCACGCCTGTCGCGACACCACTGGAGGCGGGCTGCACGATGTTGGGGCGTGAGCGGTAGACGGCCTAACGGTGTGCGGGACCGTAGCCCAGCTTCATGGAGACGGTTGCGAATGGTCCTCGCCGATACCCCAGGAACAACAGTGTCCCTAATTTGCTGGGAAGTGGCAGTGCGGTCCCCTACGGCACTGCGTAGGATCCTACGGTCTTGGCGTGCATCCGTGCGTCGCTGAGCTCCGGTCCCAGGTCGACGGGCACGTGCACCTTCCGCCAACCACTGGCGACAACATCGATGTACTGTGGAGACCTCACGCCCCACGTGTTGAGCAATTCGGCGGTACGTCCACCCGGCCTCCCGCATGCCCACAATACGCCCTCGCTCAAAGTCCGTCAACTGCACATACGGTTCACGTCCACGCTGTCGCGGCATGCTACCAGTGTTAAAGACTGAGATGGAGCTCCGTATGCCAAACTGGCTGACACTGACGGCGGCGGTGCACAAATGCTAGCGCCATTCAACAGCCAACACCGCAGTTCCTGGTGTGTCCGCTGTGCCGTGCGTGTGATCATTGCTTGTACAGCCCTCTTGCAGTGTCCGGAGCAAGTATGGTGGGTCTGGCACACCGGTGTCAATGTGTTCTTTTTTCCATATCCAGGAGCGTATTTCGAAAGGTATTTCTCAGGTGTCATGAATGAAAGGGATGCCACCGCCTCATCCATGTGGGACCTGAACTGACAACCGTGCGTGCTTTGGCAGCTGCCAGCCTCGTCATCACTTCACAAGGCCGCCGGTGCACCCTGACTCCTGGCAGCGTGTGTGGTCCAGTGGACAGGGAACGGTGGGCAGTGCGTTCTTTGTGATCAATTTTTAACTGTGTAACTATATGTGATGCGCAGTGCATGATGGTATTCCTTGTGCAATCGGAATGAAAAGAAGGGTGATTGATTTAATTACTTCTTATAAGACCTGAATCTTTCCAAACAGCATAGAATGATGAACAAGAGAAATCCAACCTCTGCAAACTGATTTTTTAATATAAATAAATAATATGCCCTTGAATTTCCCTTCATGAGATCCTTCCTCTCCACCACAGAGCCGCCAGTTTCCAGGTAGGAGAGGGGGTGGGGATCGGGTGGTGATCAATTTCCTGAAAAATTCTTTAAATAAATAAACTACAAGGTATGTCCACAAAGTAAGTTCCATTTGGTTATATAAAACAAACTTGTACAGATACAGAAAATTATTTATTGTACAAAAATCTACAACTGTTAAACTACTTTTCTAGATAGCTTCTGAAATTTTGTAGGCACTTGTCATAGCATGGCACAAGTTTTTGTATGACTTCTTTATAGAAGGTTGCCGCCTGTGAATTCACCCATGTTGTAACACGTTCTTTCAGCCCGTCATCATCATTGAAGTGCTGACCACTTTTTGGTGTAAGAAGAGATGAAAGTCGCTAGGAGCGAGGTCTGGGTTCTACGGAGATAATCAAATGTGTCCCAGTGAAATTCCATAAGAGTTGTTCGGTCACATTCGCTGTGTGAGGCCAGGCATTATCATGGAAAAAAACAACGCCTTTTGACAGTAATCCTTGGCACTTGTTCTGTATTGCAAGGTGCAATTTCTTAACGGTCTCGCTGTAACCATTTGCATTGATTGTTTGGCCTCGTGTTAAGAAATCAATCAGCAAAATTTCTTTTCTGTCCCAAAAAACGGTGCACATAACTTAATGAGATGTCAAGATTTGCTTAGGATTAACCTTTGTTGGGGATGAAGTGTGCCTCCATTCCATTGACTTTTGGGTGTTGTACGATACCAAACTTTCATATCCCGTGACTATCTGAGAAAGAAAAATATCGCCTTCTCCATTGTAGAGTGTCAAAACCTGAGTGTAGAGTGTCAAAAACTGAAGTGCACTGCACAAAAGATTTTTCTCCTGCTGTATTCATTTTAGAACACAATTTTGAATTGAAATGTCAGTCATCTGATACAAATTAGCTGCATGAAATTGTCCATTTAAGCAACATTTTTACTTAGATGACTGAACTCAGCTGTAAACAGTGGTAAGGGACCATCAATGAGAAGCCAAGTTATCACATGTAAATCATGGTATGTTATGTGCTTTCTTTACATTACCTAATAGTTCCACCATAAACCCAGAAATTTAAGCTCTGTCTCTAATTTCATATTTTTCGCTAATGGCAACTTTGCCAGGTATGTATATGTAAGCTGTGGTAAGTGCCAAAAACATGGCTGTTAGTTGTACTGTAGTGACGAGTGCAGTGTTTGGGAAAACGGTTTTCAGGGAGGATTTATATGAATTTGAGGATGTTGTGAATAACCACCATTCAAGTAAAGATCCTGAACAAAAACAGGCTTGAAAAGCTGTTGCTAATCAAGTCACCATGAATATCTATTTAAGCAAGTAAACAATGTTGTCTCTCTTACCATGGCTTACGTGAAGGGTCATAGAAATGATTATGGCCATCCTTAAACTTGTTTACGTGCTGTAGGAAAATTCTTGCTGAAATTAATAATTTTATATTGTGCTGAATCATAGATTAATTATTGACGTTGTTATACTTTGCTATTGCAAAAAAATTTTAATACAATTCTTATGTTAATCCACATAAAGTGCACTCAGCTTGCATCTGAACAATGTTAACTATCCTCTGATGAATTTTTAAGAATAAAGTTTTGGGTGGGGTTTACTATTATAAAAAATTGTTGTTGCAGATATATTCTGGAAAAAAGGACTATCTGACCATGTACATGAAATATATTGTCTGTAAACTTCACAGTGCAATTTCTCAAAACAAGCATCTTGTTGCATACCATTGTTATAGCTGAGGTCTTCAACTTAACCATTCAAAACAAACAAATGTATTTATGGTGCAAGGAAAGATCCTTGTTTTTTTAGTAAAAGATAGCATTTTAGACAATTTGTATGTGCTTCAGTCAGTTTGATTGCTTTCTGGCAATAAGAGGCTTTTTAGAATAGGAAAGAGCTGAAATAGGATACAAATTTACTGAATATTATTCAGCACCTGAAAGGTTTGAATGAAGCTTATAATCAGTGTTTTCCAAATGAACAACAGATTAAATATCAAAATTAATTATGGATTAAAAACCCATTTATTGTCAACGCACAATTTCGCAGAAGAATACACAGGTTTTATTGGACTAATATGTGACTCATTATGAAGGGAAAAAATTAAATTGAGTGGAATCCAGGTGCACTTTAAAAGATGAATATCCTCAATTGTTGCAAATGGACATGTTGGCTATTTTACCAATCACAGCTACATATATTTGCAAAATACAGTTCTGAGATTGTGTGTATCAAGAAAAATTTAAAAAAATAGTACAGTGGACTTGATCAAAAATCTGTCATGAGAATTCAGCTTTCATCCATAAAGTATATTTGTAAAAATCAGAAGCAGTACTTCTTATATCACTAAAACTTAAAAGCTGGTAGACCTGATGAATATGTTATCTTCGATTTATGTTACTTTGAGAACTTTTGGGTTAATTGTGAAATTACATTTTGAAGTAAATACATACTATTTGAAATAGCTGTCATTTTTGTTGCAAATAATCCATTAACAGTATACTGCATTACAAATGTACATTGAGCGAGGTTGCGCAGTGGTTAGCACACTGGACTCACACTCAGGAGAATGACAGTTCAAACTTGTGTCCAGCCATCCTGAATTAGGTTTCCCACAATTTCCCTAAATCGCTTCAGGGAAACTCTAGGATGGTTCTTTTGAAAGGGCATGAGCAACTTCCTTCCCCATCCTTCCCTCACCCGAAGGGACCAATGACTTTGCAGTTTAGTCCCCTGCCCCAAATCAACCGACCAGTCTTCAAATGTACTTTGCTATAGAGACAAACGGTGGGAGGGAAGGGGGGGCAAGGGGACATTGAAGCACAAAAGAACATGAAGATGGGTTCCACTTACCAAAAACATAAAGAAACACTGGGCTGTACTCCATGTACTGTGTAATTTTTTATAATTTTTATTTTCTATCGTGATCACTAGAAAGACACATAGCACAAGGACTGAAGGAAATAATGTCAATAAGTCACAAGATAGTGCATGACTCTTGCCAAATATTAACTGGTTTCTAGTCACTACCATAGTCATACAGTGCTGTGTACACTGGTATTGTTGCTGGCATTTTATGCTGTCTTTGCAGTCCTAAATTTTGTTTTGTGCGTTGTGAACTCTGAAAATGTCTGTTTTGACATGCAAAATCATACAACATGTTAAATGAGTACTGTTTGCCAAACAGTCAGTTTACGTTGACAGCAAAGGAAAGCAATAAGTGTGAGCTGAGTATCTTCAAATTTTATTGACTCATATATACACAAGATCCAAAGAGGGGCACCGGCATGCACAGTTCCAGGATTGTTTAGTCAGCATGAGAGAATGAAGGAAATCCTCAACAAACTCTAGTCGAAGGTGCTGCAAGAAACACATTGCACATCACAGAAAGATTAAAATGTCAAGAGAGAATGTTCTGGGAAGAGTTGATCAACATATTACTTGCCCCCATCTCCATACACTTCTCACATAGTGACTACAATAAGAAAAAAAATTAGGTTAATGGGCAATAATTCTTTCCACACTCCACTTGCAACCCAAGCAGAACTTTTAATTATTCTATTCTTTACAACTTTTCAACAAAACACAATTACAAATTTTAAACATATTCCAACAAGTCTGACGCTCCATACATTTCTTGACACACAGTGTCACAGAGATGCTGAAAGAACTGAACTGGCAACTCTTGAAGGTAGGTATAAATGGTCCAAGAAAGCTTGCTTACAAAGTTTCAAGAACCAGCTTTAAATGACAACTCAAGGAATATACAATCCCCTACATATCAACCACAGAGGAAGTGTGAGGATGAGATTAAATGAACTGCATGGAGGCATTTAAGCAATCATTCTTCCTATGCTCCATTAAGTTAATGGAATGGGGAAAAAAGGTAATAATTGGTCCAGTGGGACTACCCTCTGCTGTGTGTTTCACAATGGTTTTCAGAGTACAGATGTAGATGTAGATGTAGATGAGGAGATCAGATAGTGGTACCACAAGTACCGTCTGCCACACACTATAAGGTGGCTTGTAGGGTAGATCAGCCACTGCCATAAATATCTCCATAGAGCATACAATTTTTTATATATACACACAAACGGCATTCAATAAGTAATGCAACACAGTTTTTTTCTTGACCAGTTTTGGTTTAACAAAAGCAGAACTTTTTGTGGGACGTCATGGAATATTTCCACTTCAACCTCTATAGTTCACATAGCAAAGTGGTGCAGTGGTTAGCATACTGGACTCGCATTCAGTAGGAAGACATTTCAGACCCACATCCAGCCATTGTGATTTACATTTTCCTTGACTTCCCTAAATCGCTTCAGGTAAATGCCGGGGCGGTTCCTTTGAAAGGGAAAGGCCAATTTCCTTCCCCATCCTTCTCTAATCCAATGGGATTGATGACTTCACAGTTTGATCCCCTCCCCAAATAAATAAATAAATCAACCAACCAACCTCTATAGTTTCAAGAAGTTCTGGTATGTGGCGGTGGTATACATGGCCTTCAAAATGATGTCCATAATGTAGGTGTGTTTCAAGAAGAGAGCTGTCACTTTTTTTGTGGAAAACTGGAGCATCACAGATATTCATAGTTGCCTTGCATAATGTCTACAGAAAACTAACAGTGGAAAAAAGCACAGAGAGTCACTGAGTGAGGCATCTCACCATCACAACAACGTAGTGCAAACGTGTCCAACCTCTCATGTGCTGACTGGCTGCACACAACTGAGACACATGCAGTGCTGGACATCAGCATGTTTGCTGCAACAAAAATGCAAATGAACTTCTCCTTCTCCACTATAACACAAAGCCTCGCACAAGTCTGCACACCTAAAGGGAGCTCACAAAATTTCATTGAACTGTTCTTTCTCTTCCGCCCTACAGTTCAGATCTGGCACCTTCAGATATCCATCTGTTTGGCCCAATGAAGGACATACTCCACAGGCAGCAGTATGTGGAGACAAAGAGGTTATTGATGCAGCAAGAGATTTGCTCCAATGTCAACCAGTAGGGTGCTATCTTGTGGGCATACAGGCCCTCCCATTAAGGTTGTGTAAAGCCATTGCTGTTGTTGTTGTTGTGGTCTTCAGTCCTGAGACTGGTTTGATGCAGCTCTCCATGCTACTCTATCCTGTGAAACCTTCTTCTTCTCCCAGAACTCACTGCAACCCACATCCTTCAGAATCTGTTTAGTGTATTCATCTCTTGGTTTCCCTCTATGATTTTTTACCCTCCACGCCTCCCCCCCCCCCCCCCCCCAATACTAAATTGGTGATCCCTTGATGCCTCAGAACATGTCCTACCAACCGATCCCTTCTTCTGGTCAAATTGTGCCACAAACTTCTCTTCTCCCCAATCCTATTCAATACTTCCTCATTAGTTATGTAATCTACCCATCTAATCTTCAGCATTCTTCTGTAACACCATATTTCGAAAGCTTCTATTCTCTTCTTGTCCAAACTATTTTAGGTCCATGTTTCACTTCCATACATGGCTACACTCCATACAAATACTTTCAGAAAAGACTTCCTGACACTCAAATCTATACTCGATGATTTCTCTTCGTCAGAAATGCTTTCCTGGCCATTGAAAGTCTACATTTTATATCCTCTCTACTTCGACCATCATCAGTTATTTTGCTCCCCAAAGAGCAAAATTCCTTTACTATATTAAGTGTCTCATTTCCTAATCTAATTCCCTCAGCATCACCCGACTTAATTCGACTACAGTCCATTATCCTCGTTTTGATTTTGTTGATGTTCATCTTATATCCTCCTTTCAAGACGCTATCCATTCCATTCAACTGCTCTTCCAAGTCCTTTGCTGTCTCTGACAGAATTACAATGTCATCGGCGAACCTCAAAGTTTTTATTTCTTCTCCATGAATTTTAATACCTACTCCGAATTTTTCTTTTGTTTCCTTTACTGCTTGCTCAATATACAGATTGAATAACATCGGGGAGAGACTACAATCCTGTGTCACTCCCTTCCCAACCACTGCTTCCCTTTCATGTCCCTCGACTCTTGTAACTGCCATCTGGTTTCTGTACAAACTGTAAATAGCCTTTCACTCCCTATATTTTACCCCTGCCACCTTCAGAATTTGAAAGAGAGTATTCCAGTCAACATTGTCAAAAGCTTTCTCTAAGTCTACAACTGCTAGAAATGTAGGTTTGCCCTTCCTTTATCTAGCTTCTAAGATAAGTGGTAAGGTCAGTATTGCCTCACGTGTTTCAACATTTCTACGGAATCCAAACTGATCTTCCCCGAGGTCAGCTTCTACTAGTTTTTCCATTCATCTGTAAAGAATTCGCATTAGTATTTTGCAGCTGTGACTTATTAAACTGATAGTTCAGTTATTTTCACATCTGTCAACACCTGCTTTCTTTAGGATTGGAATTATTATATTCTTCTTGAAGTCTGAGGGCATTTCGCCTGTCTCATACATCTTGCTCACCAGATGGTAGAGTTTTGTCAGGACTGGCTCTCCCAAGGCCGTCAGTAGTTCCAATGGAATGTTGTCTACTCCGGGGGCCTTGTTTCTACTCGGGTCTTTCAGTGCTCTGTCAAACTCTTCACGCAGTATCTTATCTCCCATTTTG
The DNA here is from genome assembly GCF_023897955.1 of Schistocerca gregaria. NCBI lineage: Eukaryota > Metazoa > Arthropoda > Insecta > Orthoptera > Acrididae > Schistocerca > Schistocerca gregaria. Next base: position 839,036,024 of record NC_064922.1, on the reverse strand, counting down.
TCTTCATCTACATCCTCTTCCATTTCCATAATATTGTCCTCAAGTACATCGCCCTTGTATAGACCCTCTATACACTTCTTCCTTGTCTTTTTACCTACTTGATCCTCTGCTGCCTTCACTACTTCATCCCTCAAAGCTACCCATTCTTCTTCTACTGTATTTCTTTCCCTCATTTCTGTTAATTGCTCCCTTATGCTCTCCCTGAAACTCTGTACAACCTCTGGTTCTTTTAGTTTATCCATGTCCCATCTCCTTAAATTCCCACCTTTTTGCAGTTTCTTCAGTTTTAATCTACCAATAGATTGTGGTTCGAGTCCACATCTGCCCCTGGAAATGTCTTACAATTTAAAACCTGGTTCCTAAATCTCTGTCTTACCATTATATAATCTATCTGATACCTTTTAGTATCTCCAGGCTTCTTCCATGTATACAGCCTTCTTTTATGATTCTTGAACCAAGTGTTAGCTATGATTAAGTTGTGCTCTGTGCAAAATTCTACCAGGCGGCTTCCTCTTTCATTCCTTTGCCCCAGTCCATATTCACCTGCTACGTTTCCTTCTCTCCCTTTTCCTACTACCGAATTCCAGTCACCCATGACTATTAAATTTTCATCCCCCTTCACTATCTGAATAATTTCTTTTATTTCATCATACATTTCTTCGATTTCTTCATTATCTGCAGAGCTATTTGGCATATAAACTTGTACTACTGTAGTAGGCGTGGGCTTCGTATCTATCTTGGCCACAATAAGGCATTCACTATGCTGTTTGTAGTAGCTTACCCGCATTTCTATTTTCCTATTCATTATTAAACCTTCTCCTGCATTACCTCTATTTGATTTTGTGTTTATAACCTTGTAGTCACCTGACCAGAAGTCTTGTTCCTCCTGCCACCGAACTTCACTAATTCCCACTATATCTAACTTAAATCTATCCATTTCCCTTTTTAAATTTTCTAACCTTCCTGCCCGATTAAGGGATCTGACATTCCACGCTCCGATCTGTAGAACGCCAGTTTTCTTCCTCCTGATAACAACATCCTCTTGAGTAGTCCCCGCCCGGAGATCCGAATGGGGGACTATTTTACCTCCATTGAATGGAAATTATATTGAAAAATAGGGTTTTCTTCACACATATAGTGAGGAATAATAAGGTGCATTGAAATTCTGAATGGAACTAACCTGGTTTCATGAAAAAAATGGTTGATTTACTTATTGAACAACCCTTTGTATTAGGATTTATGGATAAACAGTATATAAATGATTATTTCTATGCCAACATTAAATTATGTTATCAGAAGCATTGAGCTGGCACCCGGTGTGTACCAGATATGTTCCATCAGGTTCAGATCAAGCCAATTTGGTAGCCAAGATATCAACTGCACTATCACGCTCCTGAAACCACGGTAGAACAATTCTGGCCTTGTACCAAGGACAGTTATCCTACTGAAAGATCTCAAGCTTGAAGGATAAAAATAGTCGGCAATAAAGTTCACATCCACACCTGTCATGGTATCTTCAATGACTTTCCCTCATGGCATAATACTGACACTGCTGACCAGCATCCATGACACAGTGCACGTTTCAAGCACTTTTTCAATTTGATGATGTTATATCTGGATGCAACCATCATCCTATGTAAAATCTCTGAATTGACCAGTCTGGTTTGGGAGTAGAAGATAGCAAAAGAAAGCCTGAAATTTAAAAATCCAAATTTATGAAATCATTCACACACGAGAATCATATAAACATACTGTCATCTGACCATTGCACAGTCATGTATGGGTGACATAATAATAAGTGTCTCTGACATAGAGAAACAACTGAAAGAGTTAACAACAAATAAGTTGGCACATCCAGATAGAATCCCATTCGGTTTTACAAAGAGTACTATATATAACTGGCCCCTTAGTTAGTTTGTATTAATTGTAAATCTCTCAACCAGTGCAAAGTGTGCTGCAAAACAGCATAGGTGACTCCTGTATATAAGGAGGGTAAAAGAATGGATCCGCAAAATTACAGACCAATATTCTTAAAATCTATTTACTGCAGAATTCTTGAGCATATTCTAAGTTCAAATATAATAAATTTCCTAGAAACTGAACAGATCATGCCCGCAAATCAACAGAGCTTTAGAAAGCATTGCTCGTGCAAAATCCATACTGCCCTTTTCTTACATGATATACTGCTAACTATAGATGAAGGGGGCAGATTCCATATTTCTAGATTTCTGAAAAGCGTTAGGCTTGGGACCCCATTGCTTACAGCTACCAAAGGTACATGCATCAGAATAGACTCCCAGATATGTAACTGGCTTAAAGACATCTTAAGTAATAGAACCCAGTATGTTGTCCTCAATGACAAGTGGCAAGTGTTCATCGGAGATGGGGAGGGGGGGGGGGGGGAGGGGGGGGTAACATCAGGAGTGCCCCAGGGAAATGTGATGAGACTATATGTCGATGGCCAGTAGTTTGTGTATGTTGTTATTTGTGCCTGGCAGAATAGTGATGTGTACAATGAGCACAGATATGAGGAACGAATGACATTTGTGTTGGAACAAATATGCAAAAGTTATCCATTTGCTATTACTTATTAGCACAATATAATCCTATTGTAGCAGTGGTGTAAGGTGAATACATATAGGTGCAGTATGCAAGGTGCTGCTGCCTTGCAGACAAGCTCACAACATCAGATGAAACAAATTTGTGAATGTGGCTATGGAAACACTTCACTGTCGTTTGTGTTATGTTAAAGGCTATTGTTTTGATTTTTTAGTTGATAGCACTTCACAGTTGAAAGCTGTTCAAAGCATTCCAACTGTGAAGGCTTTCCTTATTATGTATTGACTATTGTGCTGGCTTGTCACCACTTTATGTCTACTGACTGTCACTTAATACATGGATCACATGTCTGTTCATCTCCTCCTCTACGATTTCTGTCTATGTTCTCCTGCCCACTTTTCTGTGTCCACCTCTCCTATCCCTGTCCATCTCATCCTCCCCCTCCCTATGACCATCTCGTCCTAACTCATCTGTCTTTCCCCTCCCACCCCCTCCTCTCACTCTGTCTATCTCATCCTCCCCCTCCCTCATTATCCATCTTATCCCCCTCTCTGATCAGCCAAGCTCCATGTGCAGCCCCTGGAGGCATGGGGATAGTGCCTGCAGAACACACCTCTCATGAAGGGCAGCCTACTTCTCAGGGGGTTGGAAAAGAAACAAACAAAAAATTGCCTATATATCCACTTCTGTGGGAGACAGGAAGTTCTAACCCCCTAATTGCTAATTTTCATGTAGCAAGCAGTATGTATTATCTATACTAAAGATGTAGCATAATTGAAGCATCTGAGTACATCCTAACAAAAGACCTGAAGATAACGGACGAATATTTCCGTAAGTGGAGACTTCAACCAAATGCTTCTAAAACAGAGGTTAGTTGCTTCCATCTCAACAACAAACTCGGTGGAAATGAACTCAACATTTGATTTGAAAACACCATCCTCAGGCACAATAAAACTCCGAACTACTTGGGTATGACGCTGGACAGAACACTGTCTTTTAAAGAGCACCTAACAAAGACTGCCAAAAAATTAAAGACAAGAAACAACATTATTCAGAAGCTCTGTGGTACCACCTGGGGAGCAATGGCCTCCACTCTCCACACCTCTGCTTTAGCAATTGTATTCTCGGCTGCCGAATATCATGATCTGATTTGGCTAAACAGCCCACATACAGAACAGATGGATGTCCAGTTGCATAACACTCTAAGGATGATTTCTGGAGTAATTAAATCCACTCCAATGCGATGGCTCCCAATATTAAGCCACATCCCACCACCACACCTGCGACGTACTGACGCTCTTGTATATGAATACAAAAACATCATGGGAAATCGAAGAGTGCCAACCCACCAAGACATTGTGGCTGCAAACACTAATAGGCTTGGATCTAGGGACCCGCCAACAGCAAGGGCCTGTGTACAAGAAGGTTTCAGTATCACAAACGTGTTGTCTGAAAAGGGGAATGCATGGCAAAATCATAACATGCCTTGCATCACACAAAAGCCACATGGTTTCAACCTACCACCCAAAAAGTAATCGACTCTAAATAGGATTCGAACTCGTCATGGCAGATGTGCTTACTCCCTGTATAAATGGAGCAAAATACCACCCCTCAGTGTGACTACAGAGAAAATCAGACTATCAGCCAGATTATTGAAGAGTGTTCCAGAAGAGCCTATAATGGATACCCCAACGACTTCCTGCTCGCAACTCCAGAGACGATAGATTATATTAATAGACTTGATGTTTGTTTGTAATCCTCAAACTTTGTTATATTAGTGATGTTTGTTTGCAATTATTAACGTTTGTTATATTAGTGATTTGTCTGTTTATTTCTTATGTGTCTGTATTGCCATGGTCATGAGTTTCTCTGGAAAAAATATATATTAGACCTCTATACGATAAGTGTTTAGAAATAAAGTATTTTTGTTTTATCTTAATTTTTGTAAATGATACAGCCCTTTGAAAAATGTGTATTTTTTAAATAACTCTCAAAACAGTAGAAACAAAAAATATATAACAAATATATCAAAAGTACTAGAGACCTGACCGGTGTTTCACATTACAGCTCACTCTTAGTGTATTGAAATTTAATTGACTTCGCACACTTAAGGACTTCCTTTAACTTACAAGTTTAAGACAAAAATACAAAATTTAATTTTTCCAATTAATTTATTTTATTTGTTTTCCAAATTTGGAAAGTCACAGAACACTATCTTTTCTGTCGTATTAGCAGATACTACTGATGTAATTATAAACAGTATCTTCTCAGCTCCAGCTATCTGTATTATGTACATATTTATTACTAAATACGTAAAAAAAAATGCATTTTTATGAGTTTTTCTGAAATATTTACTCAATAACCCCCATTTGAAAACTTTTAAGAACTGCACAAAATGTTGTTTGGGTAATATGTTAGTAGTCAGTGCAAACACAGGGGCAATATTTTTCTTTGTAAGGTGTTAAAAATTTTTCAACTTTCTGCATATTTCGCATCCCTGAATTTCTAGTGTAAAACATGAATGTTGGCATCACTGTTTCCAGTGCTCTTTTGTTTATAACAAATGAGTGAGAACTTGCACATATGCCATTCTGCAACGAGTTTTGTGTTTATTTTGATCACTCTTTTAGATACAGTGTCAGTGAGGAAATGCAGTAGTTAAAGAGTGAGGTGTGTGGACTATGAAAAAGAGACTCAATAACGTGGTGCTTAAGAAAATGGAAAAACATTTCATAGTTGTTGGAAATCTCTCAGAGGTATTGCAGAAATATCTTGGTCCTGAAGTAACTGTATTAGCATCACATCAGAAAATCAAAACATTGTAATTTTGAAGAGGTACCATGTGGAACTTCAACATATATTTCTTTACCAAACTTTGAAATAGTGATGTGACATGCACTCAACCTGTATGATCTGACATGAAATCACCATGTAGGAGATGTGGAGTGTTTATTTCTTCCAGTCTGTAATTTTAAATGAAATGTCTATGCAGTGCCACACTGAGGAAATAGTGCTATAACAACAGCTATTGTTTTGCTTTTGTAGCCAACAGCACTTCACAGTTGAAAGCTGTAGAAATAATCTCAAGTATGAGGAATTTTCTCACATTGCATCGTTTTGATTTTGTAGTCAATAGTGCTTTGTAGTTGACGGTTCAAAGTATTTTCCAGCTGTGAGGACTTTTCTTATGCTGTATTGCCTATTGGAGTTATGATGAAGCAAGCTGGGATATCTTTACTTCCTTTCTTGTTTTGCTATCTGCCTCCTCAAATTCATTTTATTTTCATTTTTTCCTAATTACCATTAACATGTGTCAGTATAATCTGCATTTCCATAAAGAGAAAGGTTGGCCCCCAGTCTTAAGGAAAAAAGCACCAGGTCTAATTTTGTGCTTAGTTTTGTGTATATAATTAGTTTCCTAATTTATTTTGACCCTTCCTAGTTAATATCTTTTGTTATATACACTCCTGGAAATTGAAATAAGAACACCGTGAATTCATTGTCCCAGGAAGGGGAAACTTTATTGGCACATTCCTGGGGTCAGATACATCACATGATCACACTGACAGAACCACAGGCACATAGACACAGGCAACAGAGCATGCACAATGTCGGCACTAGTACAGTGTATATCCACCTTTCGCAGCAATGCAGGCTGCTATTCTCCCATGGAGACGATTGTAGAGATGCTGGATGTAGTCCTGTGGAACGGCTTGCCATGCCATTTCCACCTGGCGCCTCAGTTGGACCAGCGTTCGTGCTGGACGTGCAGACCGCGTGAGACGACGCTTCATCCAGTCCCAAACATGCTCAATGGGGGACAGATCCGGAGATCTTGCTGGCCAGGGTAGTTGACTTACACCTTCTAGAGCACGTTGGGTGGCACGGGATACATGCGGACGTGCATTGTCCTGTTGGAACAGCAAGTTCCCTTGCCGGTCTAGGAATGGTAGAACGATGGGTTCGATGACGGTTTGGATGTACCGTGCACTATTCAGTGTCCCCTCGACGATCACCAGAGGTGTACGGCCAGTGTAGGAGATGGCTCCCCACACCGTGATGCCGGGTGTTGGCCCTGTGTGCCTCGGTCGTATGCAGTCCTGATTGTGGCACTCACCTGCACGGTGCCAAACACGCATACGACCATCATTGGCACCAAGGCAGAAGCGACTCTCATCGCTGAAGACAACACGTCTCCATTTGTCCCTCCATTCACGTCTGTCGCGACATCACTGGAGGCGGGCTGCACGATGCTGGGGCGTGAGCGGAAGACGGCCTAACGGTGTGCGGGACCGTAGCCCAGTTTCATGGTGACGGTTGCGAATGGTCCTCGCCGATACCCCAGGAGCAACAGTGTCCCTAATTTGCTGGGAAGTGGCGGTGCGGTCCCCTACGGCACTGCGTAGGATCCTACGGTCTTGGCGTGCATCCGTGCGTCGCTACGGTCCGGTCCCAGGTCGACGGGCACGTGCACCTTCCGCTGACCACTGGCGACAACATCGATGTACTGTGGACACCTCAGGCCCCACGTGTTGAGCAATTCAGCGGTAAGTCCACCTGGCTTCCCTCATGCCCACTATACGCCCTCGCTCAAAGTCCGTCAACTGCACATACGGTTCACGTCCACGCTGTCGCGGCATGCTACCAGTGTTAAAGACTGCGATGGAGCTCCGTATGCCACGGCAAACTGGCTGACACTGACGGCGGCGGTGCACAAATGCTGCGCAGCTAGCGCCATTCGACGGCCAACACCGCGGTTCGTGGTGTGTCCGCTGTGCCGTGCGTGTGATCATTGCTTGTACAGCCCTCTCGCAGTGTCCGGAGCATGTATGGTGGGTCTGACACACTGGTGTCAATGTGTTCTTTTTTCCATTTCCAGGAGTGTATTATAGGGTGAAATCAGTAATTGTTTCATGACTTAGATACTACTGTTGACTGACAAACAAATATAAATTCTGTACTAATTACAGACATTTGGAAGAGGAACTATTAGGATTCTTAAAGTATTTATTTGGCTCTATTTGAAAGCATATTAGCAAAGCCAGCCCTTAATTAATGCCAAAATAATTGCCCGGTTTGTCAAAAGCATTGTTTGTATAACTATCTCTGTTAATTTCATTACTTAAATAAATTCAGCCTAACCTTTGTGGTAGGCGGAATTGTTAAAAAGAAAGAATTTTTCAGTTTATTCAGTTTGTTGAATGAGTTATGCTTTAATTGTAATTTCTGTAACTTAAACATCGAACGATGTATAGTTTCAGTGCCTATTCTCATGAGGATATATAAAGGACAATTTTTCAGATGCAAAACATATATTTGTTTGATTAACAATGCAGCAAGTTAATAAGTGTAACACATATAGGCCGTGTGCTAGAACAGTTAATGACAATGTCTGTTTAATTTATTTGAAAAATAGTGTCACGCGTACCATATTATTCTGAAAGAACTGTGAACTGTGTGGTTACGTATTTACTGCTCATAGATGTTCAACAGCAATCTATTGTAACAGTATGCTGATGTTGCCTCCAACCTATTAATGAGGCTTATCAACATTTACCAATAGCGAACTGGCCACATAATTTTGTAATACTGGGGGGGGTTGTGAATTTACAGTAGACAGTATTTAACTTCTACCCCCCACTATCAATGAAGAAATGAAGCAGCCGAATGTCACATAGTGTCTTGTTGCCACAGTATGTGTCTCCGTGGTCCATTTAACCCTGCTACTTTGTTAAACCTACATGACTCAAAATGGTTCTAAATTTCATTTCTCATTATTTAAATACCAAGGTAACTTTATGAAATTGGTGACTGAAAAACTGAATAAGCAATACAAGTATAAAATATTTTAAGTAGTTTGCTCACGAACATCTGTAGTTGCATGTCTAATGCTCATATCGTGTCGACCTGGCAGAATTATTATTACTATGTCAATTTTTTTTTTTTCAGTTTTCTGTTACACTCAGTAGTGGTAATAATGTTCATCATCTCAACTTATTTTGAAGAATTAACAAAGGCTCTCCATTTACAACAATTTCCCTGCTTTGCCAGGAAATTTTTTAGCACTTCTCAGTTATCTGAATCTTTTTTTTCTGTTCAGTTTAAATTACAACAATGGCAATTGGATCGTTGACTGATGTTGACCTGAAAGAATTGGTACATCTCTCAACAGATGAAGCAATTCTTACAAAGTTTGAAGATCATGGAAGTAGTGCAGCTGAAAGCAAGTGTTTTGGTGACAGTGACAATAGTCCCCAGCCTGTACAAAGTTGCATACAATCTTTTCTTTCTGAAAATGAGAATACACAATGGCACTTACAGCCAACAGCACGACATGCCTGCATATTAGCCTCGAGTGTCATCCAAGGTACACCAGGAGTTACCAGGTATGCAGCCAGCAGAATAAGAGATGTAAAAAGTTCATTTTAAGTAGTATTTTGTATAGGGCTTCAAAACTAAACAACAGATGTCTAATACTGAGAGACAAAATATTTTTGGAGAGAGTTGGAAAGTCACTGGTAGAAGAACACATTGCATCAAGGAAATGCTTCCCAAGAACAGAAATTCTCTGAGAATGATTAGGTGCATCCAAAAACCTGAAGGTGTTCTTTCGAGGCATGTTGTGATGGGATGGTATGTTCGCAACTGTTCAGCAGTGATGATTGGATAATTTATTTTTTATTTTGACCATCTCAGTTGCACTGATCAGCTGTAGTGGTTACCGATTTTGGGCTGACACGCCCATTTTCAGACCACACATCTTGCTATTAGCCATAATTATTGATACAATACGGTGCCAAAAAGCACAGCAACGTATACAGTGGGCAACAAGTACTGTCACTGATCATAGCCTATGTGTTGCTACTGTCTCATACTGTAGCAAACACACACATAGGCTAACATCATTGAAGGGTACTTTTTGTCCATACTTTTTGTCCACTGTATACTCTGCTGTGCTTTTTGGCACCATATTGTATCAATAATTATGGCTAACAGCAAAGTGTGTGGTTTGAAAATGGATGTGTCAGCCAAAATTTACCCAATACAAGTTAAGTTTATGTCAATGCAACCGAGATGCACAAAATAAAAAAATTAATTACCCAAGTCCCTCACCTCAAGGTGTGACAGATATTAGAATAAGTGACAGCAAGAAAACCTACTAAACATACACCCTGTAAGCTGTGTCCAGAAAATGACGACAACAAAACGATCATGCTTGCAAAATTACATGTCAGGTACTTGTAATCAAATTGCAATAAATAAGAATAAAAATTAGAAAATAAATGTTAATGCTTTCACAAATAATTGCCCACAGTGAAAACTCATTTCGTATTTATACTTTTTTTTATATTTTTGTGATTACTTGTGTCCAAACTGCAATCAGTAAAGTAACAAAAGAAGAATGGAAATATGAGAAAGAAACAACAGAACGCTTTCTAGGAAGGCTGCCTTATTGTGAATTGTGTGTTTCAAATTTACCCTATGTGAATATTAAAATAAGACATTTTCTTAAATAAAGTTTTGTATATTATCAACATTTTCAATAACATCTTGGTATACAACATTAGCAGCTGCATTAAAAATGTGTTGGTAGAAGTTCATTTTTTTCAGTATTTTAATATTAGATAATACTGACCTAAACAGTACATTTGTACAGTAGAGATTGACAAAACAACAGGGTTAATACGTATACCATGTCTCTCTCTCTCCTCCTCCTCCTCCTCCATCTCTGTACATCTCCTCCCTCCAGTCTCTAAAGTCAGCTCTTCGTCTTACCTGTTCCTGTCCATCTACTCCTACACGTCCTCTATCTATCCACCTTATCCCCCCCCCCCCCCCTTTTCTGCTCAGCCATTCTCATCCGCAAGTGTAGCCCTAAGAGGCATCCTGGTACCACCTGCACAACACATCTGTCATGCAGGACAGCCCGAAAATTGTTTTTGCTCACATCTCTGCTCCTGTAGGAACTAGTAGACTAATTCTCACAGTGCTGATTCTCATATAGCAAGCACTATATTAACCAAATTTTTGTTGAAATCAAAGCAGTTTGCATTAATTGAGGCCATGGAAACTTTGTGGAAGCAACATAACTGGTTCACAAGGGACGACAGTGATACAACTTCAATATGATTTTCTGCCATCTCACCTGGAGCAACATGGAGTGTGACTGCTCCATGCATCTGTATCACATGATACATGACGGAAATTTCAAATCATCTGATGTGCCTCAAAAAATTGTTTTGTGTAGATGAAGCAATGCTACATCCATCTCTGTAGTTCGTTTCTCAGTAAAATTCTTAATTTTCACATAAACTAATACTCACTGTTTTGGGACTCATGTTTGCCCTCCACTACGCAATCTCATTTAATTTTGAAGGAACTTTCCTGTAAAAAGCTTTTTGCTTATAAATTCTGATGTGACAGCTTGATAATTAACTGGTATTCTTTTCAATCTTGCCCACAGCTACTGTGATACTTCTAAATTAAGTAAAACACATTGCATGCTTTGAAAGTTTTCAGAGGAAAAAAAAAATGTTGTTGCTGGTCAGTTTATTTTCGGTGCATTTTAGGTCGTACAATGCTGCATTTCAAATGTAGCTAACATATCGAAATTGTCTTTAACAATGGAAGGACAACCATACCTCATTCCAGCCTCAGGCAAATATGTGACATATTTGGAAGTAGTCTGCAAGGAAGCTGGCAGCAATGCATCACACACAAGGTTATCATCACCTGCTGCATTGCTCCTGAGGGAACATAGGTGTGTCATACAGGTAACGGTCATATTGCACGACCTTTATTGCAATGTTTTGTACTGCATATCATATCACTTCAGCAAGAACCATGCCTTAACATAATGTAGCAAAGCTGGACAAGATCTGAACACATGGAGAACATGTGCCAAAATTCTCTCTCGGTAAAATAAAGATGACGAACTAAAGATCCTATAGAATAGTCCCTACAGAAAATTATTGATTTGAATACAATGAGGTGACAAGTCATGGGTACCTCCTAATATTGTGTCAGACCTTTTTTCCCAGCATAGTGCAGCAACTCTATGTGGCACAGGCACAACAAGTCTGTGTAAGTCACCTGCAAAAATATTGAGCCACACTACTGCTATAGCTGTCCATAATTGTGAAAGTTTTGCCTGTGCAGTATTTTGTACATAAACCGGTCTCAATTTTGTCCCATAAATGTTCAATGGGATTCACGTTGGGCAATCTGGATGGTCAAATCATTCACTCAAATTGTCCAGAAAGTTCTTAAAACCAATCATGAACAATTGTGGCCTGGTGACATGGCACATTGTCATCCATATACATTCCATAATTGTTTTTAAACATGAAGTCATTGAATTGCTGCAAATGGGCTCCAAGTAGCCAAACATAACCATTTCCAGTCAGTTATAGTTCAGTTGCACCAAAGGAACAGTCCATTCCGTGTAAACACAGCCCACGCCATTATGGAGCCACCACCAGCTTGCACATGCCTTGTTGATAACTTGGGTCCATGGCTTCAGAGAGTCTGTGCCACACACTAACCCTACCATGAACATTTACCAACTGAAATCAGGACTAATCTGACCAGGCTAGTTTTTCAGTCATTTAAGGTCCAACTGATATGGTCATGAGCCCAAGAGAGGTACTCCAGGCAGTGTCACACAGTTAGCTAAGGCACCTGTGTCACCCATCTGCAGATATACCCCATTAACACCAAATATTGCCACAATGTCCTAGCGGATAAGTTCACCATACATTCTACACTTATTTCTGCAGTTATTTCATGCAGTATTCCTTGTCTGTTAGCACTGACAATTCTACGCAAATGCCACAGTCTTGGTCAGTAATTGAAGGTCGTAGCATTATCCGTGGTGAGAGGTAACGCCCAAATTTTTGTATTCTCAGCACACTATTTACACTGTAGATCTCTGAACATCAAATTCCCCAATGATTTCCAAAATGGAATGTCCCGTATGCAACACTACTGGACCCAGGTTACACTCCTGGTACTGCCAGGTATTTTTCCTTAATGAGAGGGGACTGGAACAGAGTCCACTCGGCCTCACGATGCCAACTGAGAAGCTACTTCACAAATAAGCAACTGTTCAAAGGTCAGGGATGCTGATAACAACCAGGAGAACCATGTGCTGACCCCATAATGCATCTAAATGTCGCCATATGGCAGAGGATGACATGGCAGTCAGTCATCATCATGTGGTCTCTAGGCCCGACCAGGAATAGCTTTTTTTTCTGTTTTTAGCTTAGATGGTGTATGACAAGAAACAATGAAATCTTGAAATTTCAATTACAGCATTGTTTCAAATATCATGAAATATCCAAACTTCATAACAGTAAGTAATGACCCTCAGTAAAGAAGGAAAACTAAAATTCCTCCCAAAATGAACTGTGCTGGAATCAATCTCAAATTTTAAGTTGGTGCATTGTAGTAAAGGGTTATACTGTCGCCTAATAATGTAGTACCAAACTGCATCATAAGATGACAAAACTGCCACGGGCTGAAAACTACTACTCTCTGCCAGTTCTTACTCTTGGATAAAAAGTATTTATAAAATCCAAGTAACACAAAAGCAAGAACCTGGTATTAAAGTACCTGTTGTAGATGCAGTGGGTGGTCAGCACTGGCATGGTTGTTTAATAAGAATGGAGAATATACTGACAACCAAATTTTTCACAAAGATATGAAAGAAAAACTACCAAGGTGAAAAACCAACATTACCAAAGAACACTGCAGAAAGTAATAAATGACAAGGCAGGGATTTTCAGTAGTTGTGGACAACTGCTACAAAACTGGAAAAGGCCAGTCGCCCTGACAAAGATATTGGATGCGAAAGAAATTGTCAACCTACACACAGCAATCGCAATGAATACCATACTAGCTACATAAATCAGCTCCAGAAACCACTTTTTAATAAATCCTGTAACTTCAAGGTGTTGCCATCAAACATGGAAATTTGAAGACTGCTTCCTAATTTTGTGAGAAAGTGCAACTCAACTTTTTTTTTATTCATTGTCTTCTTCTCAATTATATGAAGGAAATAAAAAGGGTTAGGATTAGACAAATATTTTATTATTGTAAGTACATTAACAAATTTTTCAATTTTCAGATTAGTGTACAAAAATAGGAACTTTACAAAAATATCTAGTTTTCTGTCCTCTGGATATCACATGTACTGAGCATACAGAATAGCACCACAATGAAGTATGACTCATGTGTATGCATAATGTAGCACAAGTCTTACAGAATGGAATCTCGTGGGGATTTTTTCAACACAAACTTAACATCCTACTATCAACTTCATAACTTTTATAACATTTCTCTCATTACAAGTAATTCATCACAGAATGTGCACATACTGTCTGGAGAGATGTAGTGTGGCTATAAACAATTGAACATGCAATAAAGATTCAGTTTCCATTAATACATAACAAAATATTTTTACACTAATATGATAAAACAATAGTATCAGTTTCTTTAACAGTACAGGTAAATATAACTGGTAAAAAAGGTATCCATAACTGGATACTTTGCACCTTTCTACATCTTACAACTAATCACATAAAATTTGAATTGATAACTTTGCAGTTACGTGTAACTGCATTTCTGAGTCTCTGTATTGAGGTACGTACTTAACTTTCTGAAACAGTAGTGTTATGTTGGTGACCTCTTATTGTCGTAAACTACCTTAAATCATATACAGACATTTCATTTACTAATTTGACAATCTAGTGGGCCATCAAATAAAACACAATGCAGTACAGAATAAAGTACTTAATTACACAAAAGATAACAAAATATTGGTATTCACTGCTAAAACGAAAACTAAGAAAATTCAATGAATTATTTTGGTAAGCACAATAAAAAGCTACAAAGGAAAAATTACAGAAAAACTAGACCACAAGTCATTTTACATCTTAGGTGAAAGCCACCCATTTTACAGGATGAACAGGAACAAAGAGCAATGGGTGGTGAACAACAAATATTGAAATGCTACGATGATTATAAAATACTGTCAGAAAAAAGGTAACCGATATGTCACAGAGCTGCAATGATAAAGGGTGATAAGATGGCTTTTAGGAAAATATTATGAAGCTAGCTGGCAACAGGTAGCCACAAAAAGGATGGAAAAAATTCTCAAAACGAAAGAAAGCTATCAAAACAGGTAAGCTGAAGTAACACAATCCAAAAATTATATAACACATGGAAAGATTAACAAATGATACAAAATAATAAAACAACTGCAGGATGCTGGTAGAAAGAAACAGCCTCAGCCAGCTGAAGGACTCCTTCAGAAGTCACCTAATGTCTTTTTTTTTTTTAAAAAAAAAAAAAAGAACGCCTACAGCAGGGCCACATGCCACATTATTCCCACAGGAGTACTACAGTGTCTTAAATACATCATCTATTATTCAGCAAAGATTTCATTTATTTCATCCTTGTTAGGGTTCTCAAACTGGTGTCATAAGTACAAATCCTGGAAACAACACAGCAGAACACCTCAAGGTGACCACCAATTCCAAACTGCTTTTCCACTGAAGTATTTGTGTGGAAATGAAACTGAAATGTGGTGCCACAGAAGAATGCTCAAGATTAGATGTGCTGATCACCTTAAGTACTGAGGAGTTACTGAATACAACTGGAGAGAAAAGAAATTTGACACAACATGACAAAAAGAGATTGGTTGACAGGACACATTCTGAGACATCAATGGATCAACAATTTAGTCTTTGAGGGAAGTGTGATGGATGGATGGATGGATATGGTGGATATGGGCACTCAACAGTAGGGAAGTGTGAGGGGTACAAATTGTAGAGGGTGACCAAGAGATGAATAAAGCAAGCAGATTCAGAAGGATGAAGGTTGCAGTAGCTACTTGGAGTTTATGTTTGAACAGGACAGAGTATAATGGAGAGCTGCATCAAAACTAGCCTTTGGACTGAACAACAATAACTATCAGTTCTATACTTAACAGCTGGATCACAGGTAGAGTAAGAGTTTTGTGCCAGGGGATACACAAAATGTGAGCAACAAAAAAATCCACATCTGAATTCTCCACATCCTGTAAAAAATATTCCAAAATATTAAAAATGTAATGAGATATGCAAAACGAATGCATAATGATGAATACTTACATAGCCCAACAAAAGCCATGTTCAACATTATTAAAATAAAACAGAAGAAGAAGAAGAAAAGGCAAAAACAGAACATAAAAATATAACACCAATACAAGAAAACAATGTGACAACCCTCCCCCCCCCCCCCTCCACTCCCACCCTCTCAGAAATAGTAAACACTTCTAACAACTTCAGGGAGATGCTTCAGATGAGACTAACATTTCCGTCTTAGATCGATGCAAATTTGTTCAAAAGCTTAGTATGTATCAAGACTGATGTTTTAAAACTTTTGCCTACAACATACAGCAAAAAATGCAAAATCCTCACTTGACCTAAGAAGAAATATGTCATTAGAAAAACTATTGGAAAGCAAAATTAAAATGTTATAATTGTTTTTCAAGACCCCCTACAACTGCTTAATAAAATTAAATGTGACTGTAATAACATATTTCTGTAAAGCATTAAAATTTTGTATCAACATGGACCACAAAAGGAATTCATTTCTGGCAGAAGAAGAGCAATGTATAGAGACAAGTAACTGGGCTGCTTCTCAGTAGTGCATGGTTATGGAACTAATGCTACAAAACAATTCACTGTCTGTCACTAGTGATTTTACAGTGAGGTACAGAGCTGGTGTTAGAGTGTCAACACCACAGGACACCAGCAATGCTGCACTAGCAGATGGAGCTACCATCACTAGCAAGGCTCTAGCTAAAATTATGACTGTTTAACACTTGTCTCATGAGGGAATTATTATCAGTAAGTTGACAGCCTTGAGGGGAGTGATGGCTGTTGTTTTTCCTACCAGCAGAGGTGGAGGACCTCACGACCACAATGAAAAATGCCCCAGACTATTAGCAGGTGATTTAGCAGCTCTAGCTGTGTAACTATGATTCACAGCTACATTTTTGTCAACAGATTTTTCATTACTACAGTTAACTCTGCACATCAAAATGTGAAACTGCAAAAGCCAATATAAATGATCCTACTGTCTTCCCAACTATCATTCAAAAGTAATTAGCTGATAAGCAGTTAGCTGGTAGGGTATCTCCTGGAATCAACTCACTGAGCACAGCACTGGGAATAGATCAGAAAGAAAAACTTTTGATGTCATCACTGAGCCGTAACCAGCAAAGTGTGCAAGACCCAAAATATTTTGTTGCTTTAGACTGCATTTTGTGATCACAAAATACATTCGTGCCAAACGTGAACTTACAGCTGCCACACAAGTGAGTAATAGTAATGCTTGTCACATAACAGAAAATGTTTTCTTATATTTTTATTAATTTTAATTGGGTTCAATTGTTGTTTCTGTTCTGATGATTACAAGCTGTACTGAACTGCAAGTGGTACATTACAGTGTATCTTTTTAATACTTAACAGTGCTGGTAGGGTGATAGTGAAAACACTGTGCATTCCATCAAAGATACGGTGAATGATCTGTAGTGAAGTTGCATGGGGCAGCCATTGCGACAGGCGCACCACTGCACAGTCAGTGTTTTCAGAACTTTTCCCATAGTGAGCCTAACCTCAGAAGAGGAGAACTTCTTAAGCAGAGGTTTCTTTGTTATTTAGCATTTTAATGCCAAGTAAAGCATGAATAGTTACAGTATACATCGTGATGACAGTAAAATTTTGTCCAAGAGAATCCAGACATTAAACGATACCACAAAAATGCTACAAGATGATGAAATCAAACACAAAGAAGAACACTCAATATGATGAACACAAAATAAGCACCTGTTATAGATCAATGTTTCAAATAATGAGGAAGTACAAGCAATAGAGAAATTTCAAAAAATCTGTAAGTATTGGTGATATTACTACAGTAATATTACAGAAGATTGATTAAAACTGATAGAATTACTGACAGAGCTTATATGACTGTTCACTTGATGACATTTTTTCTTGGTGCAGTGGAAACTTAAATGGGTACTTCAAATTTTCATAAAACATGACCGACAACATAAATAACTGCAGCCCATTATAATTTCCTGTTCCTTTCCCAAACATGTAAAGGAAATTATCTACACCAAACTTACAGAATTTATACATAAAAGTTACGAAATGAAGAACACAAATTCAGCTAATCTTGTTTTCTGACCATTCAACCCTACGACAAACAGAGCTGCAGCCATACGATTCCTTAATGCAGAGTGAGAGTGAGTGAGTGAGTGAGAGAGAGAGTGAGTGAGTGAGTGAGTGAGAATTTTCTCAATTTGGTATTTTAATGTAAGTATGAACACACAGAAATGTACATGTGTGTGTGAGTGATGGGTTCTGTAGACTATCTCATCTTAAGTCTATGTGCATCCACCAAGTACATAAACAGACTTTTCCCGTATCACATGGCCAAGCAGCCTGTGTAGATAAGAGGACGAATGAAAAAAATACAAAATCATTGAAACCAGGAATGACAGTTTAAATTTGCCAGCTGTCTTGGCCATACTTCCTCTGCTTAGTTGTAGACCAAATATCACTGAAGATAAAGTCACTAGAGCTTAATTTTACACTGGCACTCTATTATGAAAGCAGAATCAAATTATCTTTGTTGAATAAATTTCCAACACCGATATCTGGTTAGTGATGGATGAGAAGTAACACGAAATTAATTTCCACATCAGATTTTGCTCCCATGTCATGTTCTGTATTCTAATATTCACGACAGTATCTCAGAGGAATGGCATTGATGGTTATCTGTTGAAGAAATAGGGACTTTCAAGCTCTTCAGCCTTACAAGCACTCTTCATGAATAGTGCATTATGAGCAGATAACTGGTTTCGCACTCTTCCACATCTATCATCAGCATCAAAAACACAAAACATAAAGCTAATCTCTACAAATAATCTCATGGCTGCCTGCAGTAACAGTTATACCTCATACATCTAAAACATAAGCCATCAATATGACTTTAACAAGATGGACTTGCACCATGCTGTAAGCCACAGAAAGTCTGTGGTAAGTAGGGATACAAATTTTAAATGGTAACTTCCATGTTCACCATCATGTCCTCCACCAAGAAGACCATAGTGTGATAGCACAATTATCTCATTCTTGTTCACATCATCCTAATGTAGTGAGACAAGTTTCTAGTCAAAAAGGGGTTACTAAAATCTAGAATCATCCCTTTTAACTTTAATAGGAAGAAAAGAAAAAAAGGAAGCAAGAAAGAAAAGTTGGCATCATTCTGGGAAACTACTGCCATGGCACATACACAAAACAGACATACAAGAAAGGTTAACAATGCACCTGAGAGTCAATAAAAAACTACTCTCCACACCAATAGTATCAGTCTATTAACAGAAACTAATTACTGTAGTGGGTCACCATCCATAAAAAAAGAAAAAAATCCCTGGCTAGTAAAACACCATGCCATCAAAGGTGTAAAAGGTGTATGTGTCAGTCTTAAAACCCAGAAAAATCAGCCTATTATTGTACAAACTTTTCATAAAGTTTTTAGACTTCCACTTATGCAACATTTTTGCAGCTGAAATATGCTCCCTCAGGTTGTGTACTTGATAAAAATAAAAATTAGTGTTCACATTAACAGTGTCCCCCAAAAGCACAAATTATGAAAGTTTATCAAGGACTCTTCTTTCAGTTTACTTTAAATTTCATATGATGGAAAGAGAGTAGTGTGAAGTAATCCCCATAGTTCTCATTTATAACAAACTGGTTTAGAAACTAATCTGCAAAGTTACTAATTAAAGAGTAGTTATCGTTGTCATCATCATCATCATCATCATCATCATCATCGTCGTCGTCGTCGTCGTCGTCGTCGTCGTCATGCACAGTTATCTGCCACAGGCACAGCCTGCCTGGACCAATCCTTGCCACCACCTCCGGTCTTCCCGTCACCTCTCTGTCACTAGTCCAGCCCACTCCTCTCTCTTCAGGATGACTTCTGCCATTCCTTTTAGCCATTTGTCGTTTAGGCTCCCTACTGGTCTCCTGCCCTTTGTCTTTCTCGCACTCATCTTCTCAGGCATCTTTGCTACCTCCATTCTCTTCAAATGCCCATGATCACACCATTTTAAGCTTTCCTCCTCAATCTTCTCTTATGCCTTGTGGTATCTCCCCAACCCTTTCATATATCATCTTTGAAGACTACTAAAACAGTTCTGTCAGCCATACAGCATAACTATTTCTCTCTGAATATTACTACCAGTCTCATTAATTTAAATATAATATTTACATTTTAAGTAATAAATAAAATTGTCCTTATCAAGCTTTCTATGTGAAAAAGATAATTTGTAGAACAGCGTGAAATTTAAAAAGTGGAAATCTACATAGCAAACTCAAAATACAATTTAAAATAGCATGACTGAAATCATGATTCATCATTTATCCTCCATGCGCTTCTGATATCATCAAATGCATGCATTGTAATCCCCTAGGTGGCTACTCCACTCTAAAGTTTCCCTGAGCATCACGACCAGTCTAAATTTACTGAAGCTATATGTGCACATTCTGTAAATTTGTCAAATTAATTAACTTAGTATTTTAAAATAACAACAAAATCTGGAAGCAATATATATGAATCACATTTTATGATCAAGCAGTCAAAAGTTTTCAGAGATCATTAATGAAACTTTTAATAAGCACAATGTTGTCTTAACCAGATAAATAGGAATGTATAAATAAATAACAGATGTTCCCTGCACCAGTGCTCGAGGGCACACACATGCACTGGCTACACACACAGTCTGATAGGTGATTGGTCTTTTTCGGAGAATCTTTCAATTGCCTGCACTAGAACTACTCCAAATACAAATGTCCCAGTCAGTATATACAACACAGACAAAAATATATAAAATCTGTCTTTATTTAGAAGAATAAGTGGATCTTTGTGTAATGTTGACTGCATCCAGCATATACCTGCCAAAAAAGAAAAAGTGAGAGAAATAAGTATGGCATTAGGTCTTATAAGTCAAAGACAGTTGTACTATCAGTATTTGTTATTACCTGGGAAAACAAATATGAAAATAGCTGCAAGACTTCCCAGACAATCTATCACAATTCCCATATCAGGGATGAGCACTGCTAAGAGCAATGTTAATATAAACCACGTTGTTGCTATTACAGCTCGTCTCATTGGTTCTTTAACTGCAATATCGGCCTGACTGTTGTAGAAAAATGTACACCATATTTTGTTTACTGCCTCCCTGCAAAAAAGAAAGAAAAACGTAACTCCTTTTCATTTACCAGTTTTATGCTCATATTACGTATTAACCAGGAGTACTTTCCACAGCTAAAACAGTAACAGTACCTTCCACAGAATAGTAGTATTGGATAGGTTGTGTATGTCTTTATAGCAATAGCTGTAATACCAATCAGGACAGATGGATGGTATCCCGAATAAGACTCCAGAATATCACTTGTGACATCGGCACCAAATGTCAGGTATCCAAATGTTCCAGCAAGAGTGTATGACAGCATACAAATAAAGACAGCTGCTCCACAGCATATTGAAAAATTAAATATGGTGCGTTCATGGAGGCAGGAATAAATTGGTATTACACTGACATGACACTGAAAAAGATATGTAAAAAAAATAAATTACATCACCAGCAGTTGCATATTAACTTAGTTCTGCCACCCAACCTACAAATGTAAATTTTGGTATTTAATAGTAATTACAAAGATAAGAAGATACCCTGCAATAAATACAATAAGCTTTAGAATTAGGTGGGGGAAAAAACCACTTCTACAGTACAATAAGTGAAACAGAATTATTTTGAGCATCACAGAATGAGACAGAAATACTAAAAAATTAAAAAATTCTTCCTGCAAATTCACTAGAAAATATTTAATAAGGAACAGAGGAAAACATGGATTCACAAAAAGTCATCATCTGCAGTTTCCTTTTAAATTTAAAACACCAGATACAGCTGATACTGAAGCGTCCCCCCACCTCACACACACACACACACACACACACACACACACACACACACACACACACACACACACAAATAGCAATGATAAAGAACATAAAAAATATGATGAAAATCAGACTTGTGCTTAGCTATTAAAACATGGAGGACCCTCAACTATTATGAGAGCTACAGACTTCAAAAAGAACACTGCAAGATACAGACACCAGTCTATAAGGAGTGTTCAAATGAAAAGGTACAAAAACATTTTAACAGCCAAACCAGATGAAATTTGCATATGCCGCTTGGAGATAACATAGGGAGCCATCTAGGGATGCAAATGTAGTGACGAGCTTGGTTGTGCGCACGTGTCTCCCCCCCTAAAAAATTCAAAGCTGTGCCCTCATGAGGCAAGGTGAGTCTCACCATCTTTTTCGATGTCCGAGGTCTGAGTCTCATCCAATTCCTCAACGGTGACATGGACTGTGAGACCATCTGCAGCCTACACCATGTCCATCAGGAGCTAATGGCCTGGGCCGCTCATGGAGGGAGTGATTCTGTTCCACGATAACATGCATCCACACACCTCTGAGGCCACAGAAAGTGTAATGGTGAAAGTTCAAGCGGCCGCAGCCTGGATATGTCACCTTGTGACTTCCATATGTTTGGTCCATTAAAGTAATATCTCAAAGGGAATTGCTTGACTTGGAGGATGAAGTGAAGGACATAGTTGAGAACTAGCTTACATCACAACTACAGGAATTCTAAAAACAGGGAGTCCTTCCCTCGTGAAACAGTGGAATAATTGTTCTCAGGCTGCTGGTGATTACTTTTGAATAAAGATTTCAACTGTATCCACAGTGCTGTTTTGTACCTCTTCTTTCCAACACCTCTCATAAAACTGTGACTCTTTCCCTCACCTTTATAATAAGAAGTGTCCCCTCGCATGTGATAACTGAAGGAATTTGATTTCTTTGTGTCACAAAATCCTACCAGTTTACCTTTTAAAGATAGAAGGACTTCACCTGTCAATCTGACTGGTGAGCATTTTTAACACTTAATAAATAGTATATGTTCTAATTTACAGGGTTTATATTACATGACTTAATGTATTTTGTCATTCACAAAAACTTTAAACCACCAAACATCTATTACAAAAAACGGAATAAATTCTAAACATTTTTACCTTAAAGGAGCACAGTCAGTTATTTTGATCGGTGAAGTATTTTTTTACGTTTCATGTATCTAAAGGATTTTTAAATCCACTTAGCTTATTTCATTGTGGTGATCTCATTCCATCTTTTTCCTTCCATTTCCCTCCATTCAGAGGAAACATAGTAGCCTCTCTATAGAAGTTTAATGCTCATTATTATGGCGCATCAGTCTTACTATTTGACGAAGAATTACTGAATTACCTGAACAGTTTACCAGAAGAAGATTCCGAAGGAGAAGATTTTTTGAATGTGATGAAGTGGATCAAAGAAACAAAGATGACATGCAATATTAGACTCACAAAACAGAACAAAGCAAATCATGAGAGTTGGAAGATGAATATTCAGAACCTATAGAACAACATACAAAAAATAATGATGATGACTTATGAGTGACAGTGCTACACAGCAAGGTCATCAGTGCCCAACATACAAATAATTCAGTGCTTACAGGTTCAATTCCAGTTGTGCCAGAAATTCTTACTCCCAGCTGACGAAAAAAGGGAAAGAACTGCATCCAACTCAGCATCTGGAAGTTGAAAGTGAAGAGCCTGTAGCCAATAAAAGTGTGGACTAATTGCAATGGACCATGCCCCTGGAAGATTAGGGCAAGTTGGCGGAAACTCCAGGGCCAATGTGTAATGCTAAGAAGCCAATTTCTGTTAAATAATTATAATCTTCCAAGCCTTATATGTAAGAGCTTTGCACAACTGCTCGAAAGTAATGTGCTCCTAAAATAGCGTGAACAGCTCTGATTTATTTTATGAGCATAACATAATGTCCTAAGAGCAACAATGTACGTGACATAATCTACTACTAAAAAATCATCCATAAAGTAAGTTATAATATGCTTAGTACATCTACAGATATGACTTATTCACGCATCAAAATCACAAGTGTCACTAATGTATCCACTGTATGATACTTCAATTTTAGATACTTGAAAATGGCCGAAATTGTACAATTGTACATGAAATAAAGAAAATGGCAGCTGAAGGCATCAAGAAATTTTTCAAAAAATTCATTGCATTGAAACATCTTGTCACAGGGTGTTACATGTATGCTGGCAAGTGATGAGAGAGTATAATATTCTACAAAACATAAAAACATTTACAGAAATTAGAGCCTGAGTAGTTCGCCAGAATGACACATGCTACTTGATGTTGTCCACTTAGAAGCTGCCGCAGCCACTGCATATGTACGTGGAGCATTTGGAGGAAAGAAATTCCTTCTCAAACTTCTATAGTCTCAAGTGTGAGAATTGCATTTTTCCTCACATTATGGAACGAAAGAACTCATGGAAATCGTGCAGTTTTTAAGATCTGACGATGATCATACTTTTGCTGAAAGTCTCAAGACCAATGGCTTTGCAACAGCTATCCCACCCAGGAGTCCATTAGAGGACAGCTGTATCCAGAACCGTAAATGAGGTGCATTTATAATATTAGATGAGCAGTTCTATCTTGCTGAGTAAATGAACCAAGGGAACACAACCATAGTGGGTACACTGAATACAACCCTAAAAGAAGTTCCTCCAGCAGCAATGCCTAATGCTAGATCTATGTATCATACACTCTTATAAATCTGGTGACAACAACTACATCCTATCAGTGTAAGACCACAAAAATTGTTGTCCTACTAAGCACAATGCGCCTCTCAGTTGCAGTGGACCAAGAAACACAGAAGACATTCCCTGGAGCTGTGAGCTGCTACAATATCACTAAACTTGAAACTGATATTCTGGACCTGATATCTCATCTGTACACTGTCAAGTCTGGCTGCTGCAGATGGCCTATGGGCCTATGCACATTCCTCCCCCCCCCCCCACCATGCTATACCTTGGTGGGTGGAATCAATGCCCTTACCCTTTACAGAGATACAATAGGAGAGAAAGTTACCCTGCAAGACTCTTATGCATATGTACAGTCAAGGAAAAGGTCTGGTCATACATTCATTGAGACCACTGAAATACACAAGGTACCAGTACAAGAGACCTGCCAGATATCAGGGTGCAAAAGTTCAAAAAAACTAAAACTCTGTGTGTGCAGTATAAGCAATCTGTATGAGGTCCATATGCTGGTAGTGTTCAGTATGTGTGTGCAAAGCATTTTGACAAAGATTGTGGCTTTAATTGAAAATTTGTCATACAATTTATGTCCATTTTTCTTTCTATTTCCTAATAAATAAATGCTCGTGGCCAATGTGGGCTCTGACTGACAATTTAAAAAATATTTTATAATTACATGTTAATTTCCATTTGTAAGTTAGTTTCAATGAATATTTAGTCAAATATAGTTTCCATAGAAAAGTCTAAACACAGCACATTGGTAGGGTAAGCAGAATACACTATTGACATTTAAAGACATTGTACTGAATTAATATAACTGAAAAAAGAAAAGGAAAACAGCACCGGTAGTACTCCTATGCCAGTTATCCTAGTGTGAAGCTCCATGATTCCCACAGCTGAAGTACTATGAGTGGTAGACAAAGCTTCACTCACCACCTTTAAAAAAACTCATGTAGTTAATTTTATGTTCATTTGTGTATATATGCCTGCAGCTCAGGTATACATTGAAATCTTCATGGCACAGTACTCTAGCTTGCCACTGGAACGAACAAAATAAAATGACACAGTCCACCGGCAAAGCGGAGAACTTCCTCTCAATCCATTGCATGGAGAAGTGGAAATGTCACATTTGGATGAGATCTTTAGCCATCAGCACTGGCCTGACACAGCTGAAATGAGCGGATCCATCAAATGACTGAAGCGAGACTTCATATGTTACTTTGATAACAAGATACTGGGAATATTTTTATTTCTCTCTTTATCTTGTACTTTTTATATTTAATAGTAACACTGAATTATGTCTTTCTGTATTTTCAGTTCTGGTGAAGAGTCAAAACTGATGAACCGGTTTAAGTCCAAACAATATGATCAAGAGATTGTGAATAAAAAAGTATATACCCGAGTCCTAAAGGAAAGCATATTCAACAGCAATTTCACAATTAGCTCACAGCACTGTACTATAATACAGGTATTATTGTATGAATGTGAAGTCTTCACAATTAGTAAGAATGACAATGACAAATAATATTCCAAAGGAAAAAATTGTTAAAAAGAATTGGATTTGTGAGTAAGATACAAGGAAATGGACACTGGAAAATGAACATTTACTGGAGTTGTGTGAGCACTTTAAAGTCTTCACAAGCTAAAACAGACAATAGTCAGATAATGATCAAATAGCAAGAATGTCCAAAGATAGACTACCTAATATAGCATTCTCTAGAAAACTGTAATAGACATGTGGAAGAAGAACTAGGAGTAGATGGTGGGACAACATCTGTGATGAAGCAGCAAAGATGGAAAGGGGAGGCTTATAGGCCAGGTTTGTTCGTTCTCTCTTTCTCTCTCTCTCTCTCTCTCTCTCTCTCTCTCTCTCTCTCTCTAGAACAACACAGTTGACACAGTATGTGTCTAATGCAATGCCCAAAAACCTGTCAAAAATTATATATAAATGATTAATGGAAAATCTCATAAAAGATATGAAACAAATACTAACAAAGAAATAGAGGGGCTGGCCAGTATTTACCTCATCTCAGTACAGCCAATAGATATACAAAACAGAACAGAAAATTTACATATCCTAGCTTTCAGAACTTTGTTCCTTCGTCTGGGTGGAAAGAGGGGAAGAAGGGAAAGTGGATTAACTTACTACCAACCCAGGTTCTGAAGCAACAAGGGAAAGGTAAACAGGGAAGGTAGCAAAGATCCAGGCATGGGTATCAGAGGGAAGCCAAAGATATTCTAGTGTAATTACTGTGCCAGATTCAAACTAAAGAGGATGCATACAGAAGTAAAGAGGTATATAGTAGTATAAAGATAAACACAACTGTGTAGGCTCAAAAGATGTGTGAATGGCTAAAGAGGAAATGGAAAGAGGAGAAGACTGAAGAGTAAATGGGAGTGAAGTTGGTTAACATAGGTTCAGTCCAGGGGAATGGCGGGATGAGAGGATGTGTTGGAGTGCAAGTTACCATCTCCACAGTTCCGAGGGACTGGTGTTGGGTGGGAAAAGCCAAATGGCACATACAGTGTAGCAGGTTCCTAGGTCCCTAGAATTATGCTGGAGGGCATGCTCTGCTACTGGGCATTGGACATCTCCTAGGTGGACAGTTTGTGTGTGCCTGTTCATGCGATCAGCCAGTTTAGTTGTTGTCATACCAATGTAAAAGTCTGTGCAGTGCAGGCATGTCAGCTGATAAATGACATGTGTTGTTTCACATGTAACCCAGCCTTGAATTGTGTATGTTTTACCAGTAGTGGGGCTAGAGTAGGTGGTTGTGGGGGGGATGCATGGAGCATGTTTTGCAGTTGGGTCGGTTACAGGGGTAGGAACTGCTGGTTAGAGAAGGTGGTCTGGGAATATTGTAGGGTTTGGCAAGGATGTTACAGAGTTTAGAGAGGCAACGAAAGGCAACTCTGGGTGGTGTGGGGAGAATATTGTCAAGGGATGATCTCATTTCAGGGCTTGACCTGAGAAAGTCATATCCCTGGCGGATTAATTTGTTGATGTATTCGAGGCCAGGATAATCTTGGGTGACAAGGGGGATGCTTCTGTGTGGTCTGGGGGTAGGAAAATTGTTGTTGGATGGGGAGGAATGTGTGGCTTGGGAGATGTGTTTGTGGACAAGGTCTGCAGGATAGTTTTGGCAGAGGAAAGCACTGGTCAGGTTATTGGTTTTCAGCTATCAAAGTGAAGGTACTGTTGTTTGTTCTTGGGTTTAATATGGAAAGAGGTGTGGATGTGAGCTTTAACAAGATGAAGGTCAACACCCAATTAGGTGGCTTGGGTTTTGGAGAAGGACCAGGTGAAATTCAGATTCGAAAAGGAGTTGAGGTTATGGAGGAAATTAAGGGGTGTTTCTTCACCATGAGTCCAGACCGCAAAGATGCCATCTATAAACCTATACCAGGCCAGGGGAAGCAGCTGTTGAATCTTCAGGAAAGCCTCTTCCATGCGGCACATGAAGAGGTTGATATGATGGAGCCATCCTGGTTCCCATGACCGTTCCCCTGATTTGTTTGTAGGTCTGGCTTTCGAAAGTGAATTAATTATGAGTGAGGTTGAAGTTGGGAGGTCTGATAAGGAACGAGGTTTTTGGAAGATCTTCGGGTGGGCGTTGGGAGAGGTAGTGTTCATGGGCAGAGAGACCGTAGATTTGTGCGATGTTTGTGTAAAGGGATGTAGCACCTATGGTGACAAGAAAGGTTTCAGGTGGGAGGGGAGCGGAAATAAATTTGAGGCGTTCTAGGAAGTGGTTTGTGTCTTTGATGTAGGATGGGGGTCTGCGGGTGATAGGTTGGAGGTGTTGGTCTACCAGAGCTGAGATACGTTCTGTTGGGGTTCTAAAGCCTGCCACGATGGGATGGCCAGGATGGTTCTCTTTGTGGATTCTGGGTAATAGGTAGGGGTACGTGGCTCAGGTGGAGTGAACAGGTCTACCTTGTGAGGGACCTTGGATTTTTAGAATTTTCTGCAGCTCAGTCTGGATGGAGGGTATGGAATCCTGGGTAACAGCTTTGTAGGTTGAGGTGTCGGAGAGTTGACACAGTCATTCTGCCACATACTCCACACAGTCAAGTGCCACAGTTGTAGAGCCTTTATCCGCCGGGAGGATGGCAGTAGAACGGTCTGTTTTCAGCTCCTTAATGGCACAGGTATCAGCTGGGGTGATGTTGGGGGTTGTCAGGATGTTCTTCAAGAAGGACTGGGATGTGAGGAATTCCTGAAATGCCTGCAAGGGATGGTTCTGGGGGAGGGGAGGAGGATC
Source organism: Schistocerca gregaria (assembly GCF_023897955.1). NCBI lineage: Eukaryota > Metazoa > Arthropoda > Insecta > Orthoptera > Acrididae > Schistocerca > Schistocerca gregaria. The sequence continues at coordinate 839,007,410 of NC_064922.1, read as the reverse complement.
GCTTTGAGAAGGCAGTCGGATCTGTTCTAGACAGGGTTCAATACTGTGTCTAGTATTTGTGAGCCGTGTTCGGGTGGTGAAGTGACATTTCCAGTTCAGGTTCCGGGTGAATGAGAGGAGATATTTCTTCTTATTATTACTATTTTAACTTTATTTCCTCCCCCCATGAACCATGGACCTTGCCGTTGGTGGGGAGGCTTGCGTGCCTCAGCGATACAACGGAGGGGTATCTGTTGAGAGGCCAGACAAACGTGTGGTTCCTGAAGAGGGGCAGCAGCCTTTTCAGTAGTTGCAGGGGCAACAGTCTGGATGATTGACTGATCTGGCCTTGCAACATTAACCAAAACGGCCTTGCTGTGCTGGTACTGCGAACGGCTGAAAGCAAGGGGAAACTACAGCCGTAATTTTTCCCGAGGACATGCAGCTTTACTGTATGATTAAATGATGATGGCATCCTCTTGGGTAAAATATTCCGGAGGTAAAATAGTCCCCCATTCGGATCTCCGGGCGGGGACTACTCAGGAGGATGTCGTTATCAGGAGAAAGAAAACTGGCGTTCTACGGATCGGAGCGTGGAATGTCAGATCCCTTAATCGGGCAGGTAGGTTAGAAAATTTAAAAAGGGAAATGGATAGGTTAAAGTTAGATATAGTGGGAATTAGTGAAGTTCGGTGGCAGGAGGAACAAGACTTCTGGTCAGGTGACTACAGAGTTATAAACACAAAATCAAATAGGGGTAATGCAGGAGTAGGTTTAATAATGAATAGGAAAATAGGAATGCGGGTAAGCTACTACAAACAGCATAGTGAACGCATTATTGTGGCCAAGATAGATACGAAGCCCACACCTACTACAGTAGTACAAGTTTATATGCCAACTAGCTCTGCAGATGATGAAGAAATTGAAAAAATGTACGATGAAATAAAAGAAATTATACAGACAGTGAAGGGAGACGAAAATTTAATAGTAATGGGTGACTGGAATTCGAGTGTAGGAAAAGGGAGAGAAGGAAACATAGTAGGTGAATATGGATTGGGGCTAAGAAATGAAAGAGGAAGCCGCCTAGTAGAATTTTGCACAGAGCACAACTTAATCATAGCTAACACTTGGTTTAAGAATCATGAAAGAAGGTTGTATACGTGGAAGAACCCTGGAGATACTAAAAGGTATCAAATAGATTATATAATGGTAAGACAGAGATTTAGGAACCAGGTTTTAAGTTGTAAGACATTTCCAGGAGCAGATGTGGACTCTGACCACAATCTATTGGTTATGACCTGTAGATTAAAACTGAAGAAACTGCAAAAATGTGGGAAATTAAGGAGATGGGACCTGGATAAACTGAAAGAACCAGGGGTTGTACAGAGTTTCAGGGAGAGCATAAGGGAACAATTGACAGGAATAGGGGAAAGAAATACAGTAGAAGAAGAATGGGTAGCTCTGAGGGATGTAGTAGTGAAGGCAGCAGAGGATAAAGTAGGTACAAAGACGAGGGCTGCTAGAAATCCTTGGGTAACAGAAGAAATATTGAATTTAATTGATGAACGGAGAAAATATAAAAATGCAGTAAATGAAGCAGGCAAAAAGGAATACAAACGTCTCAAAAATGAGATCGACAGGAAGTGCAAAATGGATAAACAGGGATGGCTCGAGGACAAATGTAAGGATGTAGAAGCTTATCTCACTAGGGGTAAAGTAGATACTGCCTACAGGAAAATTAAAGAGACCTTCGGAGAGAAGAGAACCACGTGTATGAATATCAAGAGCTCAGATGGCAGCCCAGTTCTAAGCAAAGAAGGGAAGGCAGAAAGGTGGAAGGAGTATATAGAAGGTTTATACAAGGGCGATGTACTTGAGGACAATATTATGGAAATAGAAGAGGATGTAGATGAAGACGAAATGGGAGATACGATACTGCGTGAAGAGTTTGACAGAGCACTGAAAGACCTGAGTCGAAACAAGGCCCCCGGAGTAGACAACATTCCATTAGAACTACTGACGGCCTTGGGAGAGCCAGTCATGACAAAACTCTACCAGCTGGTGAGCAAGATGTATGAGACAGGTGAAATACCCTCAGACTTCAAGAAGAATATAATAATTCCAATCCCAAAGAAAGCAGGTGTTGACAGATGTGAAAATTACCGAACTATCAGTTTAATAAGCCACGGCTGCAAAATACTAACGCGAATTCTTTACAGACGAATGGAAAAACTGGTAGATGCAGACCTCGGGGAAGATCAGTTTGGATTCCGTCGAAATGTTGGAACACGTGAGGCAATACTGACCTTACGACTTATCTTAGAAGAAAGATTAAGAAAAGGCAAACCTACGTTTCTAGCATTTGTAGACTTAGAGAAAGCTTTTGACAATGTTGACTGGAATACTCTTTTTCAAATTCTAAAGGTGGCAGGGGTAAAATACAGGGAGCGAAAGGCTATTTATAATTTGTACAGAAACCAGATGGCAGTAATAAGAGTCGAGGGGCATGAAAGGGAAGCAGTGATTGGGAAAGGAGTGAGACAGGGTTGTAGCCTCTCCCCGATGTTATTCAATCTGTATATTGAGCAAGCAGTAAAGGAAACAAAAGAAAAATTTGGAGTAGGTATTAAAATTCATGGAGACGAAGTAAAAACTTTGAGGTTCGCCGATGACATTGTAATTCTGTCAGAGACGGCAAAGGACTTGGAAGAGCAGTTGAACGGAATGGACAGTGTCTTGAAAGGAGGATATAAGATGAACATTAACAAAAGCAAAACGAGGATAATGGAATGTAGTCAAATTAAATCGGGTGATGCTGAGGGAATTAGATTAGGAAATGAGACACTTAAAGTAGTAAAGGAGTTTTGCTATTTAGGAAGTAAAATAACTGATGATGGTCGAAGTAGAGAGGATATAAAATGTAGACTGGCAATGGCAAGGAAGGCGTTTCTGAAGAAGAGAAATTTGTTAACATCGAATATAGATTTATGTATCAGGAAGTCGTTTCTGAAAGTATTTGTTTGGAGTGTAGCCATGTATGGAAGTGAAACATGGACGATAACTAGTTTGGACAAGAAGAGAATAGAAGCTTTCGAAATGTGGTGCTACAGAAGAATACTGAAGATAAGGTGGATAGATCACGTAACTAATCAGGAGGTATTGAATAGGATTGGGGAGAAGAGAAGTTTGTGGCACAACTTGACTAGAAGAAGGGATCGGTTGGTAGGACATGTTTTGAGGCATCAAGGGATCACAAATTTAGCATTGGAGGGCAGCGTGGAGGGTAAAAATCGTAGAGGGAGACCGAGAGATGAGTACACTAAGCAGATTCAGAAGGATGTAGGTTGCAGTAGGTACTGGGAGATGAAGCAGCTTGCACAGGATAGAGTAGCATGGAGAGCTGCATCAAACCAGTCTCAGGACTGAAGACAACAACAACAACAACTTTATTTATTTAATTTCCCTACCCACTATGTACCCTCATCCTATACCACATTATTTACATTCATTCTACAAACATGCATTCACCATAGCCAAACTGCACTCCCACATACTTTTCCTCCGGTCCTGCTTAACCTTTGGAATTACCCCCAAAGGACTTACCTTAAAAGTTCCCATCTCTGGGTGCAATCCCTCCTTCCATCAGTCTCTCTTGGACTTCTTGAACCTTCAATCCTTAGCCCTCACCAAACTTGTCCTGAATCTCTACACTACTTTGTGTAACCACCACTCCCAACAGCTCCCATCTCTCTTCAAAGACCTCCAACTCTCAAACCCCTGCTTGGAGAACACACTCAGGAACATAATCCTAGAAGCCAGCTGTAAACTTGAGTTCCATGCCACACACCATCTGAAAAAACTATCCATAGTGCTAGTGCAATATCTAAGAAGTGGGGCCCCTCTCCCTATCCCTCACAAACACCAACCACAACAGCACCTTTAACAAACCCCCCTCATAGCCAACAAACCTAGCCTAGCCACCCTACTCAAACTCCCACTCCCAGCACATACCCCACACAGACCAAATCTCAACTATAACCACAGTCAAATGCCACATTTAACCAGTCCAATTCAGTTCTAAACCTCTCATCCAGATTCCTCTCTTCTCCAGAGACATATGTTCTATCACCTTTAGCCCCTCGCCTAAATTCAACCACACTGCCCTGGTTAAAGAGCTCCTCTCATTCACCCAGAACCTCAATTGGAAATATCACTTCACCACCCAAACACAGCCCCCAACTACTAGACCCAGTGTTGAGCCCTGTCTAGAACAGTTCCGATTGCCTTCTCAGTGGGATCCTCTTCCTTTCCTCCAGAACCATCCCTTGCAGACATTTCAGGAATTCCTCACATCCAGTGTTGCCTCCCAGTCCTTCTGGAAGAACATCCCGACAACCCCCAACATCACCCCAGCTGAATCCTGTGCCATTAAGGAGCTGAAAACAGACCGTTCTACTGCCATCCTCCCAGCGGATAAAGGCTCTACAACTGTGGAACTTGACTGTGTGGAGTATGTGGCCGAAGGACTGAGTCAACTCTCCAACACCTCAGCCTACAAAGCTGTTACCCAGGAACCCGTTCCCTCCATCCAGACTCAGCTGCAGAAAATCCTAAAAATCCAAGGTCCCTCATAAGGCCTCACAACGGCTTCCATAGACCTACTCACTCCACCTGAGCCACTTACCCCTACCTTCTACCTATTACCCAAAGTCCACATAGAGAACCATCCTGGCCATCCCATTGTGGCAGGATTTAAGCCCCAAAAGAATGTATCTCAGCTCTGGTAAACCAACACCTCCAACCTATCACCCAGACTCCCATCCTACATCAAAGACGCAAACCACTTCCTAGAACGCGTCAAATCCATTTCCACTCCCCTCCCACCTGAAACCTTTCTTGTCACCTTTACACAAACATCCCACATACCCATGGCCTTTCTGCCCATGAACACTACCTCTCACAATGCCCACCCGAAGATCTTCCAAAAACCTCGTTCCTTATCACACTTACCAACTTCATCCTCACCCATAATTACTTCACTTTTGAAGGCCAGACCTACAAACAAATCAGGGGAACTACCATGGGAACCAGGATGGCTACGTCCTATGCCAACCTCTTCAGGGGCAGCATGAAGACTCAACAGTTGCTTCCCCTGACCTGGTATAGGTTTATAGATGGCATCTTTGCAGTCTGGACTCATGGTGAAGAAACACCCCTTAATTTCCTTCTTAACCTCAACTCCATTTCGAATCTGAGTTTCACCTGGTCCTTCCCCAAAACCAAAGCCACCTTCCTGGATGTTGACCTTCATCTTGTTGAAGCTCACATCCACACCTCTGTCCACATCAAACCCACAAACAAACAACAGTACCTTCACTTTGATAGCTGAAATCCATTCCACATCAAACACTCCCTTCCCTACAGCCTAGGTATTCATGGCAAACGTATCTGCTCCAGTGGCCAATCCCTCAACAATTACACCAATAATCTGACCAGTGCTTTCCTCTGCCGAAACTATCCTGCAGGCCTTATCCACAAACACATCTCCTGACCAACACATTCCTCCCCATCCAACAACAATGTTCCTACCCCCAGACCACACAGAAGCATCCCCCTTGTCACCCAAGATTAGCCTGGCCTCGAATACATCAACAAATTACTCCGCCAGAGATATGACTTTCTCATGTCAAGCCCTGAAATGAGATCATCCCTTGACAATATTCTCCCCACACCACCCAGAGTTGCCTTTCATCGCCTCCCTAACCTCTGTAACATCCTTGCCAAACCCTACAATATTCCCAGCCCACCTTCTCTACCCAGTAGTTCCTACCCCTGTAACTGATCCCACTGCAAAACCTGCCCCATGCATCCCCCCACAAGCACCTACTCCAGCCCCACTACTGGTAAAACATACACAATTCAAGGCAGGGCCACATGTGAAACAACACATGTCATTTATCAGCTGACATTCCTGCATTGCACAACCTTTTACATTGGTATTGTTGTTGTTGTTGTGGTCTTCCGTCATGAGACTGGTTTGATGCAGCTCTCCATGCTACTCTATCCTGTGCAAGCTTCTTCATCTCCCAGTACTTGCTGCAAACTACATCCTTCTGAATCTGCTTAGTGTATTCATCTCTTGGTCTCCCTCTACGATTTTTACCCTCCACGCTGCCCTCCAATGCTAAATTTGTGATCCCTTGATGCCTCAGAACATGTCCTACCAACCGATCCCTTCTTCTAGTCAAGTTGTGCCACAAACTCCTCTTCTCCCCAATTCTATTCAATACCCCCTCATTAGTTATGTGATCTACCCATCTAATCTTCAGCATTCTTCTGTAGCACCACATTTCCAAAGCTTCTATTCTCTTCTTGCCCAAACTAGTTATTGTCCATGTTTCACTTCCATACATGGCTACACTCCATACAAATACTTTCAGAAACGAATTCCTGACCGTTAAATCTATACTCGATGTTAACAAATTTTTCTTCTTCAGAAACGCTTTCCTTGCCATTGCCAGTCTACATTTTATATCCTCTCTACTTCGACCATCATCAGTTATTTTACTCCCTAAATAGCAAAACTCCTTTACTACATTAAGTGTCTTATTTCCTAATCTAATTCCCTCAGCATCACCTGACTTAATTTGACTACATTCCATTATCCTCGTTTTGCTTTTGTTGATGCTGATCTTACATTGTCATTTCAAGACACTGTCCATTCCGTTCAACTGCTCTTCCAAGTCCTTTGCTGTCTCTGACAGAATTACAATGTCATCGGCAAACCAAAAAGTTTTTATTTCTTCTCCATGAATTTTAATACCTACTCCAAATTTATCTTTTGAATCCTTCACTGCTTGCACAACATACAGATTGAATTACATCGAGGAGAGGCTACAACCCTGTCTCACTCTCTTCCCAACCACAGCTTCCCTTTCATGTCCCTCGACTCTAATAACTGCCATCTGGTTTCTGTACAAATTGTAAATAGCCTTTCGCTCCCTGTATTTTACCCCTGCCACCTTTAAAATTTGAAAGAGAGTATTCCAGTCAACATTGTTAAAAGCTTTCTCTAAGTCTACAAATGCTAGAAACGTAGGTTTGCCTTTTCTTAATCTTTCTTCTAAGATAAGTCGTAAGGTTAGTATTGCCTCACGTGTTCCAACATTTCTGCGGAATCCAAACTGATCTTCCACAAGGTCCGCTTCTACCAGTTTTTCCATTCGTCTGTAAAGAATTCGTGTTAGTATTTTGCAGCTGTGACTTATTAAACTGATAGTTCGGTAATTTTCACATCTGTCAACACCTGCTTTCTTTGGGATTGGAATTATTATATTCTTCTTGAAGTCTGAGGGTATTTTGCCTGTCTCATAAATCTTGCTCACCAGATGGTTGAGTTTTGTCATGACTGGCTCTCCCAAGGCCGTCAGTAGTTCTAATGGAATGTTGTCTACTCCCGGGGCCTTGTTTCGACTCACATCTTTCAGTGCTCTGTCAAACTCTTCCCGCAGTATTGTATCTCCCATTTCATCTTCATCTGCATCCTCTTCCATTTCCAGTACATCGCCCTTGTATAAACCTTCTATATACTCCTTCCACCGTTCCGCCTTCCCTTCTTTGCTTAGAACTGGGTTTCCATCTGAGCTGTTGATATTCATGCAAGTAGCTCTCTTTTCTCCAAAGGTCTCTTTAATTTTCCTGTAGGCAGTATCTATCTTACCCCTAGTGAGATAAGCCTCTATATCCTTACATTTGTCCTCTAACCATCCCTGCTTAGCCATTTTGCACTTCCTGTCAATCTCATTTTTGAGACGTTTGTATTCCTTTTTGCCTGCTTCATTTACTGCATTTTTCTATTTTCCCCTTTCATCAATTAAATTCAATATTTCTTCTGTTACCCAAGGATTTCTAGCAGCCCTCGTCATTTTACCTACTTTATCCTCTGCTGCCTTCACTACTTCATCCCTCAGAGCTACCCATTCTTCTTCTACTGTATTTCTTTCCTCCATTCCTGTCAATTGTTCCCTTATGCTCTCCCTGAAACTCTACAACCTCTGGTTCTTTCAGTTTATCCAGGTCCCATCTCCTTAAATTAGCACCTTTTTGTAGTTTCTTCAGTTTTAATCTACACAACCTTCTTTTATGATTCTTGAACCAAGTATTAGCTATGATTAAGTTATGCTCTGTGCAAAATTCTACCAGACGGCTTCCTCTTTCATTTCTTCCCCCCAATCCATATTCACCTACTATGTTTCCTTCTCTCCCTTTTCCTACTCTCGAATTCCAGTCACCCACGACTATTAAATTTTCGTCTCCCTTCACTACCTGAATAATTTCTTTTATCTCATCATAGATTTCCTCAATTTCTTCATCATCTGCAGATCTAGTTGGCATATAAACTTGTACTACTGTAGTAGGCATGGGCTTTGTGTCTATCTTGGCCACAATAATGCATTCACTATGCTGTTTGTAGTAGCTTACCCGCACTCCTATTTTTTTATTTATTATTAAACCTACTCCTGCATTACCCCTATTTGATTTTGTTTTTATAACACTGTATTCTCCTGACCAAAAGTCTTATTCCTCCTGCCACCGAACTTACTAATTCCCACTATATCTAACTTTAACCTATCCATTTCCCTTTTTAAATTTTCTAACCTACCTGCCCGATTAAGGGATCTGACATTCCACGCTCCGATCTGTAGAACGCCAGTTTTCTTTTTCCTGATAACGACGTCCTCTTGGGTAGTCCCCGCCCGGAGATCAGAATGGGGGACTATTTTACCTCCGGAATATTTTACCCAAGAGGACGACATCATTTAATCATACAGTAAACCTGCATGCCCTCGGGAAAGATTACGGCTGTAGTTTCCCCTTGCTTTCAGCCGTTCGCAGTACCAGCACAGCAAGGCCGTTTTGGTTAATGTTACAAGGCCAGATCAGTCAATCATCCAGACTGTTGCCCCTGCAACTACTGAAAATGCTGCTGCCCCTCTTCAGGAACCACATGTTTGTCTGGCCTCTCAACAGATACCCCTCTGTTGTGGTTGCACCTACGGTACGGCCATCTGTATCGCTGAGGCAAGCAAGCCTCCCCACCAACGGCAAGGTCCATGGTTCGTTGGTATGACAACAACTAAACTGGCTGAGTACATGAACAGGCACAGACGAACTGTCCGCCTAGGAGATGTCCAATACCCAGTAGCAGAGCATACCCTCCAGCATAATTCTAGGGACCTAGGAACCTGCTACACCGTATGTGCCATTTGGCTTCTCCCACCCAACACCAGCCCTCGGAACTGCGCAGATAGGAACTTGCACTCCAACACATCCTTTCATCCTGCCATCCCCCTGGACTGAACCTATGTTAACCAACTTCACCCCCATTTACTCTTCAGTCTTCTGCTCTTTCCCTTTCCTCTTTAGCCATTCACACATCTTTTCAGCCTACATAGTTGTGTTTATCTTTATACTATGTATCTCTTTACTTCTGTATGCATCCTCTTTGGTTTGAAGCTGGCACAGTCTTACAGTAGAATATCTTTGGCTTCCCTCAGACACCCATGCCTCCATCTTGGATTTACACACACACACACACACACACACACTAGTTCAAGGAGCTGTGGTAGGACCAAGTGATAATCCTTGTTAATGGAATGGTGGGAGGATTTATATTCCCTTGTATTGCAGTGTTTTATGTTCATCCAACTACAATTGTTGTTGTTGTTGTTGTTGTGGTCTTCAGTCCCGAGACTGGTTTGATGCAGCTCTCCATGCTACTCTATCCTGTGCAAGCTCCTTCATCTCCCAGTACCTACTGCAACCTACATCCTTCTGAATCTGCTTAGTGTATTCATCTCTTTGTCTCCCTCTACGATTTTTACCCTCCACGCTGCCCTCCAATACTAAATTGGTGATCCCTCGATGCCTCAGAACATGTCCTACCAACCGATCCCTTCTTCTAGTTGTGCCACAAGCTCCTCTTCTCCCCAATTCTATTCAATACCTCCTCATTAGTTATGTGATCTACCTATCTAATCTTCAGCATTCTTCTGTAGCACCACATTTCGAAAGCTTCTATTCTCTTCTTGTCTAAACTATTTATCGTCCACGTTTCACTTCCATACATGGCTACATTCCATACAAATACTTTCAGAAACGACTTCCTGACATCTAAATCTATACTCGATGTTAACAAATTTTTCTTCTTCAGAAACGCTTTCCTTACCATTGCCAGTCTACATTTTATATCCACTCTACTTCAACGATCATCAGTTATTTTTTTCCCCAAATGGCAAAACTCCTTTACTACTTTAAGTGTCTCATTTCCTAATCTAATTCCCTCAGCGGAAAAAACAAATACATCTAGTTGGCATCAAAAATATTAATAAATGGGAATGAGTAGTTTTCATTCTCCATATAAAAAAATATAGCAACTGACTTCCCCATCTCTTCCACAACTATGGAACAATAAAAGTAATATGAGAAGATGCATGGAAAGATTGAAGTGGATATTCCATATTTACTGTCCAAGACAGCTTTTCCTTTACACACTACCACGGCTCATAAAAATATCTTTCCTGCAACATCTTTGACCATCACAAAACTATTTCGTAACACCTCAGATTATCTGCTATTATTCCTCAGAATAATACTATTTCAATCATTAGTGACTTAGTAGCTCAACAGGCAAGAAGTCAATCATTGTTCAAAGATGTGGGTAAGACATTTCCACACACACTGTAGCAGTGCAAGTTGCGACCATCCACTCGGTCTGACATTAATTACAATATTTTTTTCTTTCTTTGGTCTTGTTTTATGAATGATCTGCATACAGCTATTCCACTGACTGAGAATCTTTAAGATTTATTATTCAAAACAGAATTTCCAGACTGCTGATGACAACAGGCCAATTAATTTGCTTTAAAATGATTTCAATAAAAATATATCCATAATTTAAGATGTTCCACAAGCATGAGGCTACAGAATTTGGAATGACCTAATAAGTATTTACAACTGAAGTGTTATAGCTCTGATTAAAGCCCTCATGTCTCTCTTCTTAGCAAACATTTTGCTTTTTACAAAAATGTCACATTTCAAAAGTTATTCGTAATTGAAGTTTTCTTCTTCCAGAGTGTTTCATTTTTAAATAGCCATTATTTCCATTTCCAAAATTCAGTTACCTAGTTTTGAAGCTCTAATTTTTCTGACTGGAAAACTGTGCACTTCCATTAAGAAAACATGTTAGTATATTAAGTATTCAATCTAGAAAATTTCATATTTTAACCGATTTTGGCAGGAGTATTGAATCCTGCAAGAGTACATTCCCTCTGAACTGCGGAGATGGGAACTCGCACTCCAGCACATCCTTTCATCCCGCCATCCCCCTGGACTGAACCTACGTTAAACAACCTCACTACCATTTACTTTTCAGTCTTCTCCTCTTTTCCTTTCCTCTTTAGCCATTCATGCATCTTTTCATCCTACATCTTTATACTATACACCTCTTTACTTCTGTATGCATCCTCTTTGGTTTGAAGCTGGCACAGTACCTACAGTAGAATATCTTTGGCTTCCCTCTGACAACCATGCCTCCATCCTTGCTACCCTCCCTGTTTTCCTTTCCCTGTTGCTTCATAACCTGGGTTGTGAGTAACTAAATCCACTTTCCCTTCTTCCCTTTCTTTCCCCTCTCTCTTTCCTCATGAAGGAAGATTTATTCCGAAAGCTAGGAACTTAAATTTTCGGTTGTTTTTTGTGTTTCTATCGGCTGTACTGAGCTGAGGTAAGTACTGGCCAGCCCCTCTATCTCTTTGAATGTACTGTATAAATTATCATATACCGGCTGATCAATATAATAATGATTGTGTTAACAAATATGTGAAAGTATCAAGATAATTGCTGTAGCACTGCATTCATCATTTCAAATTTGTCATTGATCCTCATTTCGCCGAGACACCAAAAACTAGAAGACCAGCTAACAAGGTCTAGCGTAGCAAACAGGTTAGTCAGACAGCATGGCATGGAAAATTTCAAGACATTGCAGGGACATTATTGACCTCATACTTTATAGCCAATGGTTATTAACCTCAATTTGTATGGATATTAAGCAGTAAGAAATATAGCAATGTGGCCAGACACAATTCTCTACTTTCATATTTTATACCTAAACAGCCTCACACATCCAGAGTGATCAATTTCAGCATACCTAGAAGGTCTGAAGTGAGTGAGTGCTGTATATATTTGTCTCATGAAAGTAACAGTAAACTGAAACCACCACCACCACCACCACCACCACCACCACCACCACCACCACCACAACCACCACCACTGATGATGATGGGTCAAGAGGTAGGATTGTGTTTAGTATAAAGCAAGTTATATTGTAAATACAAACCTGGTATCCAAAACAAATAACGGGGACCACCAGAAACACATCAGTCCATTCTGTTGGACTAGTTTTAACTGGACCAGGAGTAAATTCTCCTGCGAATTTTTGGTACACTATGAGCACCACAACATAAAAGACAGCACCCACACCCAAATAGCTGCAAAAAATCAAGCAAGCATGAAGGATGGTCTCATTTCTAAAATTGCACATTTGAAATAATGCATCAAAAGCATACATTAAAACCTACAATAGGTCTGAAAATAAGTTATACATGATTCATCAGTTTCTCTGTCATAAATAAAAGCTCTGGAACATATGTAACCTCATCCATGACTGATACTTAGAACGTCCACAACTGGATAATAATGTCGTGTGTCTACTCCCCCCCCCCCCCCCCTCCCCTCACCTCCCCCTGAACATTTATATTTATCCCCAAAGAATTAGAATTTTAATTTTGGATGACAGCATCCATTTAATTTACAAATTTCATTGAGTCTTTGGCAGAATTATGATTAAATATGCTTTACATCTTCCATTAATATTTATATCTCTATACTACCTCTGTAGTTCTAAACAAAAAGAATCAGCCATGTAAGATGCTATCTTATCATACCGTGAACAGGGGTAACTACACAATTCAGAAGGAAATTGTGTGATGGAAGCACACACTATTTACATGGTAAACAAAACTTGCTGTATAAAATAATTTTAAATGACAAACATTAGTCAGACTCATTTATAAAAGCATGAAGCGTGTTTGGCTGCAGCTCAGCTCAGTGAAAGAGTGCAATACACGCCCATACAGGTAACAGTTTTGAGATATGTTTACTGATTTACTTGATCTACAAAACTACATTCATTATAGAGGATAATATTGTTGCAATTGTTGAAAGGAGCTTATACCTTCTTGTTATGACAATTATTAAAAACAGACATGCACTGTGAAGACAGCGTATATACAGAGTGTTACAGAATGATGACATTCACAAAATTTTGGAAAAGGAACCTGTTGACAGAAATGTGAAACAGTTTCTACAGCACTATGCACTTTCGATGCATTTGGTAAGTGAAATGAAACACCACAATACTGTAGTTTGGAAAACTTTTATTGCTAAAACAGTAGAGCACAATCAAATATTGTAAACTGGCATAAATGTTCGATGTAATGACCACCAACTTCATTATATAATGTGCAATGACAAACCATGTTTTGTCTGATGGTAAAATTTCACACTCCCTTCTGAAGGTATCAAATGCTGCAAAGATGCACACAATACACTGTACTCAGAACTGTTTCTACTGGTGTTGGGTACACAAGTGACTTTACATAACCACAGAGGAAAGAGTCAAGAGGAGTGAGGTCAGAGGAGCACACATGCCAAGGGACAGGTGCTCCCTTTCGATTACTCTGAAGTTGTTCGTGAGATATAACCCTCACTCAACAATCAAGGTGTGCTGGAGCACCATCATGCTGAAACCACAAACTAGTGCACACTGCAATGAAATGTCCACCAGAAGTTCAGACAATGCACCTCAAGGTTCAAAACCATGCACCATTCAAATGATCTGGTACGATGTGTGGTTCAATAAGGTAATCTCTAAGAATTTCAGCCCAAATATTTAAGCTGTGAATCTCACATGGTAACTTCTTGTTCAGGTGGTGTGTGGATTTTTAACAGTCCATTGGTGGATATTTCAGGAGTTACAAACACACTCCCTCACGCAAGTTGACTTATCAGTAAACAGCATATGGTCTGGTCTGGGAAATTGGGGACAGCAGCACACTGATTAAGGAACTACTGCATAAACTGTACCATGGTTCAAAATCAGGCTGTCCTAGAGTCTGAATTGGTTTATCACGGAATGGCTGCACGTAAACACTATGCAAAGCTGCCCAGACAGACAGTGATCTAACAACATTGCCTTCAAATTCAAGGGTTTGTGTCCTCCTCCTTGCACCTGTCTGATGTGTATCAGATGACATGATTTCTCTCCACCATACTATGATCAACTTTGGTGAATAAATTGATGCTTGAAAGTCAGCTGTTTGAATATGGTCCTGTTCACAACCAACGAGCAGCACAGACATTCTCATGGGCTTCACCATAACACAAATGCGTATCAGCAAGCTCTGCAAATGTGTAAAATAACACAATAGAACATAGCTATAATATGTACACTGACTCATGTTAACTAGCTGTGTGATTACAGCATATTGCTGGTGGATGGAAGGGGGAGAACTGGTGGATGACAAGCATTAAATAACCAACTTCCTGTACACACCATAATTGTGTGTTTAGTCTTCTGTCTCCTGGAGTTAGAAAACATGAATGGATGGAAGCGTAGCTACCCAAATAACAGTGTAATGTAATTAGATAGATAAAACAAAATTTACTCACCAAGCAATGGCAGGAGAACACACATGTAAAGGTATTGCTATCTGGAAGTTTTCAGAGCCACTAGCTCTTTCAGGCAGAAGGGTTGAAGGGGAAGGAAGAGGTGTGAAGGAAAAGGACTGGTGAGGTTTAGTAGAGTGTTCAGGAAATGCACCTAGAACTCTAGGTCAGGGGAGACTTACTAGACGTGATGAGAAGGTACAAAAGACTGTAGCTTAAAGGTGAAAGATAGAGTAATATGCACAAGAGAGGATATTGACAAAACACCACACACAAATTAATAAGAGCAGAAAGCCGCGTGAATTGTGAATTGTATGTGGTGGATGCATGATGTCGTGAAAAATAAGACAGGTCGGGAAATGAAAGATTATAGAAAACGGAAAGGTAATGTACATAAGAATAGTTACTGAGAACAAATGCTGAGACCGGAAGATTTAGCATAAATTAAGGCGTGCTGGGTGGTGAGAACTGAGAGCATGTTGTAACACTAGTCCCCCCCAACTGTGGAATTATGAGGAACTGGTGTCTGGGGGGAAGAATCCAGATAGCACAGATGGTGAAACTGGCACTGAGATCATGACTATCACGTTGCAGAGCATGCTCTGCAACAAGATATTGTGTGTTGCCAGTAATTGTGTGTTGCCAGTACACACCCTCTGCCTATGCCCATTCATCATAACTGATAACTTGGTGGTCATCATGCCAATGTACACAGCAGAACAATGTTTACATAACAGATGGTATATGTAGTGTGTCATTTCACAGATAGCTCTGCCTTCGAAAGTACGTATTTTGTCACTTTTCTGCTCTAACTCATGCACTGTATTTGGTCAGCAATCTCTGCTCCACATTGCATATTACCCTATCTCCCATCTTTAAGCTTTAAGCTTTTAGGTTTTCAAATTCGTATGTTGCAGTCCCCAACAATCAGTCTTCTCTTTGCACCCTGGCTGGAAAGCCTCCCCTGACAAGGGGTTCTAGACAATTTTTTGAACTCTCCTAAACCTTGTCAGTCCTTTTCCCCTGTTCCTTCCCCTTCAACCATTATGCCAGGAGAAACAGCCACTGATTCCAAAAGCTTGCAAACTTCAGTACCTTTATGTGTGTGTTCTCCTGCTGCCACTTAGTGAGTAGATCTTTTAGCTATCCACTTACATTATATTTTCAAAAAATGATTATTTGCATTGACATACCCAAAAAATACATCAAACAAATCTTAATGCTGTAGAAATTTTACTACATTTCTGGCTATAATTTTACTACATTTCTGGCTATAGGTTCCTTACTGCAAAGTGTTCCACATGTCGTCCTTCAAAAATCCCAAATTTTTAAAATGTCATTCCATAACATCTTGTGTATCAACTTAAGAATTAATTGTGAGATAGCAGCCATAACATTCAAAATTATTGCATGCTACCCACAAATAATTGAATTTACATTTGACATAAACTAGTCTAATGAAAATAATGCTGGAGCATGTTGTTGGGAAGCAATAAGTGTAATGATAAGACAAACCACATTTACATTGATAAGAACAGGTGCTACACATTGCTAAAGAGGAAAGAAAAGCACAGACACACAGATATGGCAAAGACAATCAGTTACGATCAGTGTTTCATTTTTGGCAGATAAAATGAATGAAAGATACTGCAAACAGTTGGAAAATCAACTTGAGTACTGTAACCATTAGAGAAGCAGCTAGTTGAAAGAAGAAAACATTAGACTAGAATAAAATACAATAGGATCTTTATTGTCACATGACACATTATATCCAATCATTTGATTGAAACATTGGAGACTCGTCATGCAAAAAAAAAAATGATACATTAAAAGAAAGTACATGCATGCACCCAGAAGCACATTACAACATGAAAAGATAAATACCCATTACATTTCTCCTTGTTTTTTAAAAATTTCCACAATGGTTTAACTTTTTTCTTTTTAAGGATTTTACATGCTAGCTTTTGTTGTTTATAGATATGGACATACATAAAAATAATACATACCTCCATAAATAAGGAACATGTTGATATACCTAGATACTTAGATACATAGTTTATATACATACATAATTCATAAATATGGACACACATAAAAAGAACATATACCTTCATAAAAAGAGAACCTATGCATACACACAATGTAGAAAAAGCACACAAACAAACCAAATTTAATATCTCCTACTGATCCTCCTTGTTTATAAAATTATCCACACTGTAGTAACATTTACTTTTTGTCATGCAATATGGAATATTTCAAATAATGCTAGTCTGTGGCAAGGTAACATGATCTTGTTTATGCCTTGTTTCATAAGCATGTGAAAACAAATTTCCTTCAAAAAGGTGTGGGGTTTTTAGCTCAAAGAGAAGTGTTTCATGTAGTAACATATAAGAAATTGTCAATTGAAATTATAATTCACAAGACAATATAGTGCTGAAAAGCAAAAACAACCTGAAACTTCCCTTAAACACAAAAAGAAAAACTACATCATAGTGAGATGGAAAGGGTAGGTGGGGTGGGGCAGGGGGGGGGGGGGGGGGGGGGGAAGATTATGTGATTATGTAAAGCAATGGGAAGATGAAGAACACAGAGATATAATCAGAATACCAAGTATATTGTGAGAATTATGACAGGACATGTGAACTTTTTCATTCAATAACAAAAGAACACTTATCAAGAAACAAATTACCATTGTATTGTCAGCATTTTATGGCACTACTGTATGCATCACACTTGCATAAATGTTTCACTGTTGTTAAATATTCATCCTGATTAGCTACTATTTCATCACACTAAAGTGGCACCTGATAGACAACAGACTGATGGAATTTGAAAATAAAGATGTTAAAGATGTATACTACTACTACTAAGATAGTGGCTGACATGAAGTGTCTTCAAAGATATGATCACGTAACTCCCAAAAGTATAACACAACCATGTTGACATACAATATCTATTTATCTGTATTCAGCATTAAGGCATAACACCAGTTTCACACACTTTCAATTATGATATACAAAGTGGAACTCATATTCAGTGAGGTAGAGCATTCCGACTGAAATTATGTGTCCACATTTCATTCAGAAACCCATGTGATGCAAGCATGACCCCACATACCAAGTAACACAGTAGCATAAATAATTAAAAAATATTACTAAAGTCAATTCTCTGGTGCTGACTTTGGTATAAGCATGCATTTTAATATAGTAGGTGCCACACCACAATGGGTAATTCAAATGATATAGCTCACCTCCAGGAAGAGCTCTCTCTTTCTTTGTCAGGGGATAAATTTATTATTTGGAACTGCCAGTGCACAAGTTCTCTGATAAAAATTCAGTTCATGACTAGCACTAACTAATTAATCTCTTACTACAACAACATCTCTTATTAAACTTGTCCCTCTTTTGTTTTGCTTTGACTTGATGAAAGAAATGCTAGTAGGTAAGTATTTTCAGTAGTGAAGAACTTCATTCATGCAGCAATAAGACTGGTAAAAATGTTAAAAGTCACAGTTACAAAATCTACCCGATTTCAGAGATATCCAACTCCATAAAAAGCTACAAAAATTAAATCACAAGCACATGACTGTAACATTTGTAGTTATATTACAGATCAGAGAGGCGTTATGTTCACCTTACCTGACATATTTGAGAAAATCAATCCTCCTGGAATAACAAAATGGAAGAATACACACTGTGGAGCTTGCCACTATTGTAAAGATGCGATTCATATACCAGTAATGGCAGAAGTCAGATCCGTGAAGTGACGAAAATACTTCAAATAAATAAGAAAAATATTAATTTCAATGAAACAAAACAAAACAGAAATATAAAACAAAATACTACTAAACATAACAGATCCTTGCCTAAAGAATCATGCAACTAGCTAATGAGCAAGAGAGAGTTTGTTGGGTACCTCTGTCAAACTGATCACCTATGATGACGAGGAAGGTGAGGCAGGTGCCAAAGCAGTACAAAGCGACACAGAGGCAACACGCGATAAGACCCGGAGTTCCACACAGACCCTCCAGTATATCCTGCAGTGTGCGCGCCCCTGTCTCGTCTGAACAGTGTGCCAGCGTCACCAGTGCTCCCAGTATCCATACTAACAGTACCTATACAGACATACAGCACACATCATTGCAGTGCTGCATCATCATACGCAAGCAAATACCTGACACTTTAGCATGGAAAACAGTAGCATATTAAAATTATGGTAAATTATAAATGGACGTGCTCTACTGAAGGGGCACATAAAATTCCACTATAAAAATCATTCTGTTTCTAATATGAAAAAACCAACTCTTTCCATTGATACTGAAAGATGTGATAAGCAGTGCTTGTTTGACCTGACTACAACCACACGACAAAAAAAATTGCAAGTATCTACCAAAACATCAGAGGCTTTCAGCCTGACAACCCTTACGAGAGTGACACTGTATATGAACTTGTCACCTGCAACAACTACATGCTGATCCAAAAGACAGACATGAGTAATATAAGACTATAATTATGTTCATCTGTCTGATGATCCTCCTTATATGACCATCTTTTTTAACTGGTTGAAAACTTCATTGATCCAGCAACCTATGGTAAGCTGAAGCCAGAATGGTGAGCTAGCTCTTCCACATACTCAGTATAGAATTATACAGGTATTTCACCAGGTCCTGCCCGTTTCCCTTCGCTGAATGATATTAGTTGATTTTCATTATGCAGTGCTTATCTCAATAACTACCACTCATGTGATGACAACTCTTTCCTTTTGTACATGGTAAGCACAAGTGGTAATGTGAGAAATTACCACCACCACGACCACGACCACCTCCACCTCCACCTCCACCTCCACTCCCAACCCCTCTCCTTCATAGGCACAAGATGGCTGCCTCTTATGAAACAGGATATAACCACCTCTTAATTACTTGGCAATTTTAACATACTACAGCTTTGTTTAATGTTATTCTATTTATGTTCCAAATGACTTACCACCTGCACAACCACAGCAGTTGCTATTCCACCAGCCTGGTCAAAAGCTTGAGGGAAATTCAAAAGACCAGCTCCCAGAGCAGCATTCACTATCAGGAATATAGCTGATACTCGATTGGAGCCACCTGAAATTTATCATCATTACAGTGCACTTCTCAAACTTACAAATTTCTTTATACAAGGTAATTCAGAAAGGAAAAAACAACTTCAATTGTTCACTACAAAAAACTATAAAAGACAGAAAAACACTGCACAAGTCACTGGATAAAGGAAGGTTCAGAGTTTTGATACTGCCAAACTGCGGCCTATTTGTAGCAACATGGCGACTACACTACAAGAGAAATCATTTTGCGTGTTGGAATTTGCATGGAGTCAATCTATTGTTCAAGTGCAATGTGCATTCTGCCCTCAATTCAGCAAGAATCCACTTCTATGCATGCAGATTTATGATTAGCATCTAAATTCATGGAAATTGGCTGCATATGGAAAGGGAGAGCACTGGTCGACCACACGTCTCATTAAAATGTCAAGCTTATACAAGACAAACTCACACTGAGCACTCTGAAGACTACAAGACAGGCAGGTCAGGAACTTCAACTTCATCAAAAAATGGTAGGGAATGTCCTGGAACAATGTCTGCATATGAAGCCCTAAAAGCTGCAATTATGCAGCAACTGCATCCCAGCAACCATAACAGAAGGTATGAACTTTGCATCTCAGTACTCCAGGTTGTAGCAGAGGAAACTTTTCTAAACGACTCATCTTTTTGGGTGAATCAATGTTTCATCTATTGGATAAGTGGTGGTGTCTCTTTCAGAGACATGACTTGGCAGCCCTCAAGATCAATATGCTAGAGACAGTGCAGCATTAGAACGTGCCCATAGCAAGATGGTGCTATGACAATTTCAAACATGCACAACAAATGCCTCTGCCAAGAGGGATATTCAACAGAACCACACCCAAGAGTATCATTCCTTGGCGTCATCCACAGAATGAGGTATCATGCAAAAATTGCTACCTCAAGACAGCACCAAAAGTAAAGATAATCACTGCAAGACACAGCAACAAAGCTGAGATATCTGCATAGACATGCCGCCAGTGTTTTCTTATACCACCTCAGCAAGAAAGTTATTTATGTCTGGAAACAGCACAATTCAGCCCATTCTCTGTGTAATCAGTAATCAATTTTGATAATTGCAACGACAATATCATCGCAGTACTGATCTGGCTGTGTACAAGTAGAACAGTTATCATGAACTTATTATCAGTTGAAGACTATTGTACTCTGATGCGAACTTTCATTCTGTAATAAAGAACTGAATGATAAGTAGCAGCAGCAACATCAAATTCATGTCATCTATGCAAGCACTAGTCGTTTCCAAAATTATGTATTTACCACAGCCAAGTTTTAATAAATTACTAGGTAATAATTTGTGTGTATTGCAGCATCTGCTAGATCTCCTCCTGAACTTGCTACAATATGCCACATTGTAAACGAAGATGATCCTTTTGAGTTCTTTGTCAGCCAGCTAATGGCGACACTGAAAGATGCAAGTTTTAGTGAATAGTCTTCCCATTCTTCCTTGTGGTTCAATGTGAACCAAGACACCATTCCTTTGCACCTTTGTCTCTTTCTGTATAACAGAGTATTTAACCATGTCTTTATCCCCATGAGACTGAACTACTGCAGCTTAGTGTGCAACAGATGACCCCATCATTGTCTCAACAAACAGCAACCAGTGACTGCTCCAAGTTTCACTGTACAGAGGAAAATTAGCCCAAACATCTTGTGCATCTGGATGCCCACTTCATAACTTACAACATAAGGTGTAAACCGAACAATGAAAGTCCAGAATGGAATTTAACAATATTATGAAAAGGGAAGTGTAATTCTGGATACAACTTAAGACAGTCTACACACACTGCCTCTGACAATGGACAGCGCGCCATACCTTTAATGTTTTAAGCTGTGAAGTGGGCTTCCATGTGTACAGTGGTGTCAGGTGTCACTGGCACAAAGTGAGTAAAGTGTCAGTTGAGCTCAAGTTTGGGAGCCCATTGTGTCCATACAGAGCCATGAGCTACGTGATGTGTTGTACCATATGAGTGAGTCCCCACTGCTGTGGGTTGACCCTCAGCAAAACATTAGCAATTCAAGAAATATGATATTCCCGACAAGAGTTTTACAAAGGTTTGCGGCGTGATGCATTTTCATGTTCAGGTCAACTGTGTCAGCAATATCTTGGATTGCAGTGAGGACTGTGTGTGTGACCATTGTTACAACATGTGACATCATAATCAGAATTTTGACCTGTCATGAGATTAACCATAATTAAAGTGTGAGATGAAAGTAGTGTCTGCCTCATACTGTGTCTAAACAGAATATAGAAGTCAAACAGTGTGAAACATCTTTGCACTGGAATCTGCAAACACTTCATCACAGTGTGAACATTGTCAAGCAGCCAAACCCTGATTAGAAACAACTTTCAAAGCAGCTAAATCTGATTTACCATTTATCTACTAGGTCATAGCCATATCAAATTTAAAGTTAGGCTGCCTTTTTAATAAATAACAATTAACGTCATATTAACCAGGCATGTTTCAGCTGGAAAGGTATTTCCTTTGTGTGGTCCCTTGAATGCCAGGATGCATTCCAGCAGTTAAAGGAGACATTGGTAAGGTGCCACCATCTCATTCATTTTGATCCAGCTAAGCCTGTTGTCTTGGCTGTGAATGCATCTTCTTAGGAGCTGGAACTGTGCTCTCCCATAAAATTGGTCCTTATGACAGCCCTATTGCTTTAGTCTTGAAAACTTAACAAGGCACAGTACAAACACAGTCAACTTATATATGCTGTTACCAAGTTCCACCAATTTTTCTATGGTTATAAATTCCATTTGATTACAGGTTGATTAATTTTTAAGAGAGCCACTTCAGTTGTACTTACAAT
This sequence comes from Schistocerca gregaria, assembly GCF_023897955.1. Classification (NCBI taxonomy): domain Eukaryota; kingdom Metazoa; phylum Arthropoda; class Insecta; order Orthoptera; family Acrididae; genus Schistocerca; species Schistocerca gregaria. Next base: position 838,984,712 of record NC_064922.1, on the reverse strand, counting down.
TTATTCAAACCACGACCAGTTTTGGAATGTTAAAATCCCATTCATAATAGGCGGCCAAGTGAGTTAATGCAAGGGCCCCAAATCATTGCATCTTGCACAGAAACTGTTTGCTGTAAGGCTGCCACACGGTATCAATGCCAGCCACGTGGTTGGCATTCATACTGTGCAGCCGCCTGATAGTGGGCAGTTTCCACCTGAGAAGGAATGATTTGGGGCCTTTGCACTTACAGGCCAAACCACACATTTTGCATTACCAAATACAATACTTTTATACTCCTGAAGATGGGATTTTAACATCCTGAAACTGACTGTGGTTTGAATAGATCATTAGGTCAACTAAAATGGATGTCTTTAAATTAATTAATCATGCCCCTCAGCTATGGATATTCTACAGACCAAATCTTGTGATTACAGATCACCAGCCTTTAACAGCTTTGTTCAATCCTTCCCGCAGTCAGTGCAAAAATTGCAACTATGGGCTCTGTTGTCGTAAAATTATCACCAGGAATTTTTGTACAAGCCCACTCCACAACATTCAAGTGTTGACTCCTCTCAATTACTATTAATGTTGACAGAGTTTTTATTCATTTGAGGAATAATATTATCAAATAGATACTCGGGATTTTAAAATGCTTCAAAATTTTCCTCTTGGTTTTCGGTGTATTGCTGGAGCAACTACTTCAGACATACCTTTTCAGGTCGTTTTGCAATACATGCACTACAGGTGGCCATGTATTTGAAAAAATTCCCCACTCAGTGGCGCGTAACTACTTTTCGCATTGCCACATGCTATTCGTATTATCATGTGTTTTGCTGTTGTGTACAATGATGATGCATGGGTTGTGATTCCTCACCAGGAAGATGTGCCTTTATTGCACCAATGTTACTGGCACATAGGTAGCACACAGAAACTCAAATCATTGTACTTGGCAGGGCATGGACACCCAGATTGAGCAAACCACCAGTCTAATGTGTGTGGATAGCATTAATCCACTCTGCCACAATGCTTCGAGCGGTCACATCCATCTGAACCATGGCAACACATACACATTGATTTTGTGGGTATATTCTGGAATATGCGAGTGTGACTAGTGGGAGACGACCACAGAAAATTTCCTTTTGAAGTCCCTACAACATCAGCCACTACTGCTAGTAAGGTATAAGCTTAATCTTCTATTTTTTGTCTCCAAGGTCTTCCTGAGGTCCTTTTTCTGACTGTGGGCCACAAGTTACATCAGCCAAATTTCAACAGTCTTGTACCAACAATGGCATATACCGTGTAACTACTGCACCTTATCTTCACGTTAACAGTGAAGCTGAACGTTTCATTCAAATGTCCAATAGTTATGTACAGAAACTGTTCCTCCCACACATGGGACCAAGCATTGGGAGCATGATGCCATCATGTGTGTTACGTCATTTACCTTACACCGTGCAAGGTTCTTCTAGGCTGCATCGGCATCACAACGACCAGCTGTAGCACTCTTCTGTCTGATTCTGCTGCAGAATTTTTGCACACACGCCCAGTACACCACTGGCATCCACAGCAGCACTCATCTCTGTCTCTCTGCTAGGCATGGATGGCACTAGGCAGCATGGTGCTGATGGATATCAATGTCGCGCGACCTCCGGTCCACCTGCCAGAGACAATGTCCCTGGATCTGCCACTCCCAAACAGCAGCACAACACCCCTGGAGTCCCACTTGCAATCCAACTGCAGTGTCTGCATCAGGGAATGGTCATCGGTCATCGTTGCACTCCCTGTCTCCTTATGTATGTCCTATGCCCCCCCTCCCCCCGCCCTCTTTTCACCTAGAGTAGCCATTTGGCAACACTACATGATGGCAGAGTGGAGCATGGAGTTTGGGGGGGGGGGGGGGGGGGGCGCACATGGCGTCATCCATAGAATCAGGTCTCGTGCAAAATTTGCTACCTCAAGATGACACCACAAGTAAAGATAGTCATTGTAAGATGCATCAATGAATCCAAGATGTTGCTGTAGACCCCCCCACCCACCCAGTGTTTTCTTATTTTGCCGCAGCCAGTAATTTTTGTGTTCAAGAGCAGTGCCGTAGAGCCCATTCTATACATAATCAGCAATCATTTGTAATCATCACAGGAAATATCAGGCTGCATGTGAACAGAAGAGTTATTCTGAACTTATTGTCAGTTAAAGACTTCTGTATTCTGATGTGAACATTCATTCCGTGATGAAGTGCTAAATATTGTAAGTGTTAGCGCCACTATCAGTCTCATGTCATCTGTGTGGACACAGTTTCCAAACTGGAGTATTTACGATGTTCAAGTTTTAATAAATTACTAGATAATAAGTTGTATGTGTCTTGTAGCATCTGCTCAACCTCCTCCTGAACTAGTCTTGCCACGAAATGCCACATCATAATAACATATACTGCCATGGAGTAGATCCACTGATCACTTCATACTGCGATTTTGCCTTAATCATAGAAAAATTTGCAAGTTGTCTTGAACTGACACACAGCTCATCTATCACTACCCTCAGCTTTTGCTTCTTCCACAAAAACTTCACTTTGGGTTACCATTACACATGTACATTTACATATAACACAGCCAGCATGTACAAATAGGATCTGATGAGTTAGGTTTTAGATGAAATTACACCAGATGAAGCAAGTAGGCAGAAAAAGCATATAGTAGTCCTGCTGATCTTTGGGCAAGAGGTTGTTTTTTTCTTTCTTCCTTCCTTTTTCCTCCTCCTCCTCTAAAAAACTTCACTCTTACAAGTGGCCTATCCTGATGGCCAGTTATAGCCAGCTGCTCAGTGTCACTTTATTCATTTCTGCTTCTGTGTAGTTATTAGTTTTCTATTTCTTATTCATGAGTGGGATAACCAATGAATGTTACATCTGGCTGCCTGTTTCAGAATGTTACCATTACAGTTAAGTCTGAAGGTCATATGGGCTGCAAGGCTATGCATCTAGTCTATATTCCCACAACAATCAAATCAATCACCCTCACACTCAATACGGACACATCAATAAAGAATACTGTGGGCTGGCTGAAATGTGAAGTGGAAGCCTCTGAGATATTTAGCAAGCCATGGAATGCATATCGGAAACTCAGATTAGAGGCCACATGAGGGAAAGTGTTCCCTGCAGTTGACAAAGATTTTCTCTCTACTGAGGTCGAAGCTAAGTGTGACAGTGAAGTTATCTGGTCGGGTATGTCAGGTCCAAGTGAAACCACACTAATTGTTGGATGTTTTTACCGGCCACCCAATTCTGCTCCAACAGTTATAGATTCATTCAAAAAAATGTCTATGGTCAGTAGCGCAAAAAATGCATTACTAGTTGGAGGCAACTTTAACCTACTGAGTGTAGTCTGGGATGTCTATGGACTCATTGCAAGGGGAACAGACAGGCAGTCATGCAAAATAATTTTGAACACATTTTCTGGAAACTGTCTTAAGCAACTAGTTCAGCAGTTCACATCAATGGAAATATCTTTTATGTTGTAGCTGCAAATGGGCTGAACCTTACCAGTAAGGTCAGTATAGAAATGGGGATTAGCAATCATAATGTCATTATAGCAAACTATGGCTACAGAAGTTTTAAATCAGTTAAGAAGGCTAGGGGTGAGTTTCTGCTAGAAAGAGCACATAAGCAGTTGTTAGCATCTCACTTAGACAGTGAATTGACATCATTTGGTTCCAGTAAGATGGATGTAGAGGAGTTAAGGGCAAAGTTTAAGCAGACTGCAAATACTGCTCTGGGGTATTACATGCCTAGTAACTTGATTAAGGATGGAAAAAGACCCACCATGGTTTAATGATGAGATCTGGAAACTGCTAAGGAAGCAGCAGCAGCTGTTGTACTCTCAGTTCAAAAGAGAACACACAAAGGATGACAAGCAAAGGTTAGCAAAGATTTGTGTGTCCATGGACACAAAGCATACAACAACTACCACCATCATACCTTAGCAAAAGTTCTGGCAGAGATCCCAAAATAACTCTTGTCCTACGTAAAGTTGCTACATGGGTCTAATACTTCCATCCAGTCACTTGTTGGCCAGTCTGGTGAGGCAGCTGAAGATAGCAAAATGAAAGCCAAAATTTTACATTTCATAATTCAAGAAATTGTTCACACAGGAGAATTGAACAAACATACCATTGTTTGACAATTAGACTCCCGTATCGAAGACATAGTAATAAGTATCACTAACAGATAAACAACTGTAGTAGTTGAGAACAAATAAGTCACCAGGCCCAGATTGAATCCCAATTCGGTTTTACAAAGTAGTCCACAGCATTGGTCCTTTACCTATCTTACATTTATTATGAAACTCTTACACAGCACAAAGTCCCAATAATTGCAAAAAAGTGAAGGTGACTCCTGTGTATAAGAAGGCCTAAAGAACGAACACACAAAATTACACACCAACATCACTAACATCAACTTGCTGCAAAATCCTTGAAGATATTCTCAGTTCAAATATAACAAGTTTTCTTGACACTGAGAAGCTTATGTCCATGAACCAGCACAATTTTAGGAAGCATCACTTGTGCAAAACTCGGCTTGCCTTTTTCTCACATGATATATTGCGAACTACGGATAAAGGGCAACAGGCAAATTCCTTATTTCTAGATTTCCAGAAAGCATTTGACATGGTGCCCCATTTCAGGCTGTTGAAGAAGCACATAGAACAGGTTCCCAGATATGTTAGTGGCTCGAAGACTTCTTGTGCAATAGAACTCTGTATGTTGTCCTCCAAGGCGAGTGTTTATCAGAGACAAGGGGTATCGTCAGGCGTGCCTGAGGGAAGTGTGATGTACATAAATTATTTGGTGGATAGGTGGGCAGCAATCTGTAATTGATTGCTGATGATGCTGTGGTGTATGGAGAGTTGTCGAAGCTGAGTGACTGTAGGAGGATACAAGGTGACTTAGACAAAATTTCGAGTTGGTGTGATGACAGTTTGCTCTAAATGTAGAAAAATGCACGTTAATGCAGATGGGCACGAAAAACAAACCTGTACTGTTCAGATACAGCATTAGCTTGACACTGTCATGTAGTTTAAATGTCTGGCAGTAATGTTGCAAAGCGATATGAAATGGAATGAACATGTGAGGGTAGGGGTAGGAAAGGTGAATAGTCAACTTCAGTTTACTGGGAGAATTTTAGGAAAGAGTGGTTCACCTGTAAGGAGACTGCGTATAGGATGCTGGTGCAACCTATTCTTGAATACTGTTTGAGTGTTTGGGAACAGTACCAGGTCGGATCAAAGGAAGACACTGAAGCAATTTGGAGCAAGCTGCTAGATTTGTTACCAGTAGGTTTGAACAACACATAAGTGTTACAAAGATGCTTCGCAAACGCAAATGGGAATCCTTGGAGGGAAGGGGACATTCTTTTTCGAAGAACACGATTGAAAAAATTTAGAGAACCTTCATTTGAAGCTGACTGCAGAACAATTATGTCCAACAAACACTGCAAGTAAGAACCACAAAGATAAGGGCTTGTATGGAGGCATAGAGATAGTAGTTTTCCCATTGTCCTATTTGTGAGTGGAACAGGAAAGGAAATGTCTGGTACTGGTATGGGTTATCCTCTGACATGCAGCGTATGGTGGACTGCAGACTGCAGACAAAAGTCACCATTGACTGAAAGAAGCATGTGACATTAAACACAGATATTACAAGCCTCAGAATGACCATTATCAGCCACATTACTGCTTCATGAATTGTTTGGTCAACTTATTTTCAAGCATTTAGCTAAACAGTTCATTTACCACTAAGGTACTTCTTTATTCCTCTATAGGAGAAACGCTAGCTTCCTACGTTTAATCACAGACGTGACATAACACAACACCTTACACTCTCATCTCCTTTGTGTTTCTCTTTTTAACCAGTGGTGAGGTGTTTGAAGAATGTAAACATGCTATATGCTCACCTCTAAACAACACTGTTCTGCTAAGCAGATCCTCTACTGGGCTGTTCAAATGAGCCAGGTCAGTTGCTGTGTTGTGCCCAGTGGCACAGACTGCTGTGTACCACTACACTTCTCACCGCTGCTACATTACCTCACTGCAGACTAGAAATCTACCACGTCCTTCACTAAAGATCTATGTACTATGTATCTCTCCAGTTCCACGTTAATCAACGAGCATGTCGCCCACACAGTTTGGGAGGACTGCTTTCCTAACGTTAACCTAGTGGTGGCTGCTTTGCACAATTGTCTTATTATAATCCTTATTGGTTGATTGGTTGGTTTAAAAGAGGAAAACGGGAGAGGGGGTGGGGGGTGGGAAGGACCAAACTGCGAGGTCATTGGTCCCTTGTTCCCGGTAAAATAATTACACAACGGAAAGACTAAAATAAAGGATATGCACAGCGCAATAACAGGAGAAAGGAAGAACCAGATGAATGACAGAAGGACAGCCAACACAACTACCGACAAAACAGGAAAAGAAAACCACAGAGAAAAGCAAGAAACAGGTATAAGAGGTAAAAACAAGAGAGCCGATGACTGTGGCTGGCTGATCATGAGAATAAAAAGCCAGCCACTCTGCAGCACACTAAAACATCCACCCTAAAAGCATTAGAGTGAAGAACACAAAGGACATGCACTAAAACTTATATAGAATGATACAACCCACCACCACATATAAAATGTAAAAGTAAACTAGCCGATGAGGTATTGTCAGGTAAAATTAATGGCAATGAGTCCAGTAACTGAAGAGTCTGTTGCAGGGCACGCAAGAAGGACAGCTCACCAAAATATGGGCCACTGTCAGCAGCCAAGCACTCCACCGACACTGAGGTGGGTCATCAGCTGATTACACATGACTTTGCGGCCGTGGGCTACAGCCCATGACCGCGCCTTGTGGATGGCTCCCTCTAGGCGCCGCTAAGCAACATCAGTACTGGTGGAGCAGTACGAAATGCACAAGTCGTCTGCATACAGAGAAGGTGAGATGGATGGCCCTACAGCTGCTGCTAGAACATTAATGGCTACTAAAAATAGAGATATACTCAATATGGAGCCCTGCAGGACCCCATTCTCCTGGATATGGGGGGAACTATGGGAGGCACCAACTTGGACACGGAAAGTACGAAGCGACAGGAAATTCTGGATAACAATCCAGAGCGGCCCTCTGAGACCCCACTCGTATAATGTGACAAGGATATGATGTCGCCAGATCGTGTCATAGGGCTTTCGTAAATCAAAAAAGGCGGCAACCAGGTGTTGGCATCTAGAAAAGGCTGTTCGGATGGCAGACTCGAGTGACACAAGATTATCAGTGGTAGAGCGAACCTGCACATATGCACACATGACCACCATGTCTAGGTGCTGAGGCCAAAATGCAGGGGCACGTTGAATGAAAGCAGTAATCTGGGGTGGAGCAGGGAGAAGGGACAGGGGGAAGAATAGCAGGGTATTGTGTGGGGGGGGGGGGGGGGGGAGAGAAGACCACTGTCCCACAGAGCATGCAGGAACTAGACAGCAACAGGACAGGGCTGTCAGATGAGGGAAGGTGCAGGGGGGGGGGGGGGGGGCAGCAGCATGCAGAATCAGAATGGAAAGAGGCGGAGAAGTGAGGGGGGGGGGGGGGGGAAGATTAGTGCCTTTATTGGTGGAGAGCAGCGTACAATTAGGGTAACGGGACGTGAACTAGGAGTAGGTGACCGGACGGGAAGGGGGGGTGGGTTGGGGGGTGGGGGGGGGTGGGTTGGAAACAGTTAGGTGGAGGGCACAGGGAAAGTAGGCTATGGTAGGTAAACAAAAAACCCCTGGTCTGGTCCAGACTCATTTATGGAATCTTCATGATATGGACTCAGGGCCAAGACACCCTATCCTCATTCCTTCACAAGCTCTATGACTTCCTGGACACTGACCACCTCCTCTTTGATGACTCCAACCGCACCTCAGTCCACATTAAATGCACCAACAGTACCTGCATTTTGACAGTTGCCATCCCTTCCATACCAAAAAAAATCCCTCCGATACAGCCTGGCCACTTGCTGACGGCTTATCTGCAGTGACGACAAGTCACTTGTCCAGTGTACCGAGAGTATCACAAAGGCCTTCACAGACAGGCACTATCCTACCAGACCTAGACCATATACAGACTTTCTGTATCATTTCCTCACTAACCACCAATTCTCCAACTAATCCCAAGAACCAGCTACAAAGAATGTACCCTCTGTCGTGCAGTACAACCCTGGACTGGAACAACTGAATCACATCCTTCATCAGGGCTTTGACTATCTATGATCATGCCCTGATTATGGGAGACATTCTACCTAAGATCTTCCCCACCTGTCCTGAAGTTGTCCTCCATTGGCCGTCCAACCACCACAACACAATAGTCCATCACCATGACACTCGCAACCCCTCGCCACAATGATACAATCACTGTGGAAGACCCAGGTGCAAAACTTGACCAATCCATGCACTAAGTACTTCCAGTCTTGTCACAGACTTATCTTACTCCGTCAGAGGCCCAGTCACCTGTGAAAGCAGCCATGTCATATACTAGCTCTGCTGCACTCCTCGCACAGCTTTTTATATTGTTTCTGATTACCAACCACCAGGCCCCAGGATGAATGGCGACTGCAAAACTTTGGCCAACAGCTAAGTGGACCATATACACAACGTGCAGATGAACATAACATGATTGATATCAACAGCTGCTTCTCAACCCAAGGTATCTGGATCCTCCCCTCCACCACAAGCTTTTCTGAATTGTGCAGATTGGCATTATCCTTGTAACACATTCTCCACTTCCCAAAATTATCCTGTCACCATCATAAAGTAATGCACTGCCCCACACACTCCACCCAACAGTTTCCACCCTCTGTTTATTATCACCTATTCTCAATTCACACACCGCTCACCCTTATCGTGCAGTGCTCTCAGCCAACGCATTCTCTGGTCTTTTCCCCTTCTCTGCCCCTCCCTGCCCACCTCCCTTCCGCGCTACCTCTTACACTCTATGTGGCAGCCTTGTCCTGCATGCTCTGCCAGACAGTCCTCTTCTCACTCCCACCCATACGCCTGCCCCTCCCCTCCTCCCCCACTTTAGATTGTTGCTTTCATCCAACGCAACATGAGGTGTGTGGGTGGTTGGGTGTGTGTTTTTCTGAAAAATGCTTCGATCAAAAGCTCAATGTGTAACAGCCTTTCCATGTACCAGTTTGCAACCCAATGTGTTATCTTTACAGTAAATAGCAATATATCTTTTTATTGAAACCATCTTGTCTCTATCTTCTCTCTTCTATCTGCTTGATATCATATGCCAAACCTTTAGATGCAGCTTAATGGCTACAGGTGGATCCGTCACAAACACACAAATTAGAAAATTTGAATTAATGAACAAAAAAATATTCACCAACAAAAAGAAATAATGTAGTTTCCCAGTACAATAATATGAACTGATGCAGCAGCAGCAACAATTTTCCATTTTTAAAGTAATTCCTATTTGAGTACAGAGGACAGAACTCTTCCAATTTCGATTATGAATATTGGAACATATGCATGTATGTGCGTTTTGTTGGTCTGTTTGTTCCAAAGGAGGACACACTCCTAAACTTAGCAGTATTTGAATCTTGTACTTGACAGCTGTTCAAAGTTTCAACTCTACTGAGAGTGGTTGCTTTTAGTCCTTCCATTATTTGTGGTTGTAGCAATTTATGAGGATGGTTTGAAAAGTTCTCAGAACAGAATAGAAAAAAAAAGTACTTACATCGCTGAAACTTTTTTTTATTTTTCAATGTAGTCTCCTTGTAGATTAAAGCACTTGGTCCAACGATGTTCCAGTGCCTTGAACCAATCTTGAAAATACGTTTCCTCCAGGCCTGCAATATAGTTGTCAATTCCAGCTATCAATTATCCATTTTTTCAATTTTTGGAAGAGATGGATATCTGACAGAGCTGTACTAGGTGAATAAGGCAGGTTGGCAACAATTCATACCTTAGTTTGTGTTATTTTGCCATGGCGACAGGACGCATGCAGGCATGCATCAAGAGTCACAGCACCCTTCTTGCAGATAATTTTTTCATTTCTAATTCTTCAGTTAAAATGTCATATACCCTTTCAGATGACATCTGACAAGCATGGGCAATTTTATGCCCTTTCAATTGGTTATCCTCCATGACCATTTTGTGAACTTTGGCAATGATTTCTGGAGTAGTGACACATCTTGGCTTACCACTTAAAGGATAATCATCTAAGCTCTCCTGACCAAATTTAAATTCATTTGTTCAACTGGCAACAGTTGAATATGAAGGAGCAGAGTCCCCCAGTGTATTCTGGAAATCGGCATGAATGTCCTTTGCTTTCACACCTTTCTTTATGAAGTACTCAATCACTGCTCGAATCTATACTTTTTCCATCTTCACAAATCACTACGCAGGAACAACAACAGAGCCACATCAACACATAGCTCTCTTCCAAGGGCACTGACGTGGCATATGTTTTCGGGCAACAGTCAAATTAATATCAGGTGAACAACCTGTTGCGCTAGCACTGACCTCTCCTGATGATTCTGAGAACTTTTCAAATCACCCTCGTATGTTGTTGATGGCCTTATTGTAGGCAGTGACAAGAAAGAAACTACAGCTTTTCTGAATAATTTAGAACATGAATTTGACATCACAGTAGTTTGTTTCATAAGTGACTTTGTTCTTCCTTTTGTGGTTTCATTGGGAAAACAAGGTAATAATGTGTGTTGGTTTGGTCAAGGAACACCTGGTATCAAAATCAGACAATGCAATGAATGGTACAGTGCTAGAATGCACAATGTTTTGTGTGTGTCTGATGCAAGTACTCCTTTTTTCTCAGGCAGAGCAGCAGCATGTAATAGTTAACTATAAAAATGTCCAGATTTGGGAGAAAACAACAGCTACAGTATCATGACAAACTATGTGGAAATGGGCTTTATATGTTGAATATGTGTGCTGTCAGACCACAAAAGAGCAATCAAGTGAATTTAGTGACCTCCTCAGAGACTCTGCAAGTGTACAACAAAAGGTTCCACCATAAAAATAAACAACACATCAACAATACCTTGAAAGAAGGTTTAGATCAAAGCTAAATGTTGCAAGGATGAATTTTGTTGTGGTTGTGTGTTAGGAAAGATGTACAGCATGTGACTCAAACAACAAGCAAACTGTTCCACAATTACTGGTCAATTAACTCATGCAGATGTCAATGGACATCCATTTGCAAGTGCTCATTATTTTGCAATTTTGAAAGACTGTCACAGTAAATTTTGTCAAATTTCCTTTCTGAAACACAAATATAAAAAAAAACTCAAATCAATTATCATACTGTTAAACAATTTAAATGAGATGGAGGCAAAGAATTTAATTAGAAAGTTAAGAAATTGCTAATGAGCGGAAAGATCGTAAAGTAACGCACAATAATTTTACTAACAGAAAATTTAATAGATAACAAAACAAAGAACAAAATATCAGAAATGGACTTATATCTTTTATCTACTTCTCTACACAGTCATTTGTCTTCTCAATGCATTCCTCCCATCACACTGCCAGTTTAAATATGCCCTGTTCATAGAAGTCTGTTTGGTTGGATTATAGCCACCTGTGGACTGCTGATCTCACTTCCGCATCTGTCAGAAAGGTGGAAGGAGTATATAGAGGGTCTATACAAGGGCGATGTACTTGAGGACAATACTATGGAAATGGAAGAGAATGTAGATGAAAATGAAATGGGAGATACGATACTGCGTGAAGAGTTTGACAGAGCACTAAAAGACCAAAGTTGAAACAAGGCCCCGTGAGTAGACAACATTCCATTAGAACTACAGACAGCCTTGGGAGAGCCAGTCCTAACACTCTACCATTTGGTGAGCAAGATGTATGAGACAGGCGAAATACCCTCAGACTTCAAGAAGAATGTAATAATTCCTATCCCAAAGAAAGCAGGTGTTGACAGATGTGAAAATTACCAAACTATCAGTTTAATAAGTCACAGCTGCAAAATACTAACGCGAATTCTTTACAGACAAATGGAAAAACTGGTAGATGCGGACCTCGGGGAGGATCAGTTTGGATTCCGTCAAAATGTTGGAACACGTGAGGCAATACTGACCTTACGACTTATCTTAGAAGAAAGATTAAGAAAAGGCAAACCTACATTTCTAGCATTTGTAGACTTAGAGAAAGCTTTTGACAATGTTGACTGGAATACTCTCTTTCAAATTCTAAAGGTGGCAAGGGTAAAATATAGGGAGTGAAAGGCTATTTAGAATTTGTACAGAAACCATCTACATCTACATGACTACTCTGCAATTCGCATTTAAGTGCTTGGCAGAGAATTCATCGAACCACAATCATACTATCTCTCTACTATTCCACTCCCTAACAGCGCGCGGGAAAAACAAACACCTAAACCTTTCTGTTCAAGCTCTGATTTCTCTTATTTAATTTTGATGATCATTCCTACCTATGTAGGTTGGGCTCAACAAAATATTTTCGCATTCGGAAGAGAAAGTTGGAGACTGAATTTTCGTAAAAAGATCTCGCCGCGACGTAAAACGTCTTTGCTGTAATGACTTCCATCCCAATTCGCGTATCATATCTGCCACACTCTCTCCCCTATTATGTGATAATACAAAACGAGCTGCCCTTTTTTGCACCCTTTCGATGTCCTCCGTCACTCCCACCTGGTAAGGATCCCACACCACGCAGCAATTCTAACAGATGACGAACGAGTGTAGTGTAAGCTGTCTCTTTAGTGGACTTGTTGCATCTTCTAAGTGTCCTGCCAATGAAACGCAACCTTTGGCTCGCCTTCCCCACAATATTATCTATGTGGTCTTTCCAACTGAAGTTGTTCGTAATTTAGCACTCAGGCACTTAGTTGAATTGACAGTCTTGATAATTGTACTATTTATCGAGTAATCGAATTCCAACGGATTTCTTTTGGAACTCATGTGGATCACCTCACACTTTTCGTTATTTAGCGTCAACTGCCACCTGCTACACCATACAGCAATCTTTTCTAAATTGCTTTGCAACTGATACTGGTCTTCGGATGACCTTACTAGACGGTAAATTACAGCATCATCTGCGAACAACCTAAGAGAACTACTCAGATTGTCACCCAGGTCATTTATATAGATCAGGAACAGTAGAGGTCCCAGGACGCTTCCCTGGGGAACACCTGATATCACTTCAGTTTTACTCGATGATTTGCCATCTATTACTACGAACTGCGACATTCCTGACAGGAAATCATAAATCCAGTTGCACAACTGAGACGATAACCCATAGGCCCGCAGCTTGATTAGGAGTTGCTTGTGAGGAACGGTGTCAAAAGCTTTCCGGAAATCTAGAAATACGGAATCAACTTGAGATCCCCTGTCGATAGCGGCGATTACTTCGTGCGAATAAAGAGCTAGCTGCGTTGCACAAGAGCAATGTTTTCTGAATCCACGCTGATTACGTATCAGTAGATCGTTCCCTTCGAGGTGATTCATAATGTTTGAATACAGTATATGCTCCAAAACCCTACTGCAAACCGACGTCAATGATATAGGTCTGTAGTTAGATGGATTACTCCTACTACCCTTCATAAACACTGGTGCGACCTGCACAATTTTCCAATCTGTAGGTACAGATCTATCGGTGAGCGAGCGGTTGTATATGAGTGCTAAGTAGGGAGCTATTGTATCAGCGTAATCTGAAAGGAACCTAATCGGTATACAGTCTGGACCTGAAGACTTGCCCGTATCAAGCGATTTAAGTTGCTTCGCAACCCCTAAGGTATCTACTAAGAAACTCATGCTAGCAGATGTTCGTGTTTCAAATTCTGGAATATTCCATTCATCTTCCCTGGTGAAGGAATATCAGAAAACTGTGTTCAATAACTCCATTTTAGCGGCACAGTTGTCGGTCACAGTACATCGGCACTGTGCAGCGAAGGTATTGACTGCGTCTTGCCACTTGTGTACTTTACATACGACCAGAATTTCTTCGGATTTTCTACCAAATCTCGAGACAATGTTTCATTGTGGAACCTATTAAAGGTATCTCGCATCGAAGTCCGTGCCAAATTTCGCGTGTCTGAAAATTTTAGCCAATCTTCGGGATTTCACGTTCTTCTGAACTTCGCATGCTTTTTTCGTTGCCTCTGCAACAGCGTTCGGACCTGTTTTGTGTACCATGGGGGATCCGTTCCATCTCTTGCCAATTTATGAGGTATGAATCTCTCAATTGCTGTTGCTACTAGATCTTTGAATTTGAGCCACATCTCGTCTACATTTGCATAGTCAGTTCGGAAGGAATGGAGATTGTCTTTTAGGAAGGCTCCTAGTGACACTTTATCCGCTTTTTTAAATACAATTATTTTGCGTTTGTTTCTGATGGATTTGGAAGAAACGGTATTGAACCTAGCTACAACGACCTTGTGATCACTAATCCCTGTATCAGTCATAATGCTCTCTATCAGCTCTGGATTGTTTGTGGCTAAGACGTCAAGTGTGTTTTCGAAACCATTTACAATTCGCGTGGGTTCGTGGACTAACTGCTCGAAATAATTTTCGGAGAAAGCATTTAGGACAATCTCTGAAGATGTTTTCTGCGTACCACCGGTTTTTAACAAGTATTATTGCCAACATATCGAGAGAAGATTGAAGTACCCAACAACTATAACCGTATGAGTGGGGTATTTATTTGCTACGAGACTCAAACTTTCTCTGAACTGTTCCGCAACTGTATCATCGGAGTCTGGGGGTCGGTAGAAGGAGCCAATTATTAACTTAATTCGGCTGTTAAGTATAACCTCCACCCATACCAATTCGCACGGAGTATCTACTTCGCCTTCACTACAAGATAAACCACTACTGACAGACACAAACACTCCACCACCAATTCTGCCTAATCTGTCTTTCCTGAACACCGTCTGAGACTTCGTAAAAATTTCTGCAGCACTTATTTCAGGCTTTAGCCAGCTTTCGTACCTATAACAATATCAGCTTCTGTGCTTGCTATTAGCGCTTGAAGCTCAGGGACTTTTCCAGCACAACTACAACAATTTACAACTATAATTCCGACTGTTCCTTGATCCAAGCACGGTCCTGTATTTGGCATGCACCCTTTGACATTGAAGACCACCCCGTACTTTCCCGAGTCCTTCTAACCTAAAAAACCGCCCAGTCCACGCCACACAGCCTCCGCTACCTGTGTAGCCGCCAGCTGAGTGTAGTGAACTACTGACCTATTCAGCGGAACCCGAAACACCACCACCCTATGGCGCAAGTCAAGAAATCTGCAGCCAACATGGTCGCAAAACCATATGAGCCTCTGATTCAGACCCTCCACCCAGCTCTGCACCAAAGGTCCGCAGTCTGTTCTGTCGATGATGCTGCAGATGGTGAGCTCTGCCTTCATCTCGTAAGCGAGACCGGCAGCCTTCACCAAATCAGATAGCCGCTGGAATCCGGAGAGAATTTCCTCAGATCCAAAGCGACACACGTCATTAGTGCCGACATGTGCCACCACCTGCAGCAGGCTGCACCCTGCGCTCTTCATGGCATCCGGAAGGACCCTTTCCACATCAGGAATGACTCCTCCCGGAATACACACGGAGTGCACACTGGATTTCTTCCCCTCCTTAGCCACCATATCCCTAAGGGGCCCCATTACGCACCTAACATTGGAGCTCCCAACTATCAATAAGCCCACCCTCTGCGATTGCCCAGACCTTGAAGGCTGAGCATGATCCTCTAAGACAGGGCAGGCAGCTGCATCTGGCTCAGCTAGAGACAGTGCCTGAAACCTGTTTGTCAGATGCACTGGGGAGGCTTTCTGATCAGCCTCCGTGGATGTCTTTCGCTGCCTGCCACGCCTTGGAACTACCTCCCAATCAACTACAGGCGAGGGCTCAGCTTCACTGCGGGCAGCAACCGGGGCAACCACAGCGGCAGACCGATCTGGGGACAGACGGGACAAGGTTGACATCCCTGTGATACCCAAGTCCAGCCCCCCACAGTGGTGCCCATTGGCAACAGCCTCAAGCTGCGCAACCGAATTCAGCGCCGCTTGCAGCTGTGATGCGAACTCAGCCCTTATCCGAACACAGCAATCGCAGTCCCTGTCCATTCTAATCGATGTTGAATAACAGTTACTGAAACACGAGTCCATGCCTAGATAACGCAAGTGAAACACGCGAAGAATGTATCAACTAACCTGTACAAATGCCTAACAACTGCGCTACAATCTGCCTGAATTTACGATTACAGTAACTAAAACTCGAAATTACACCTCCTATACGAAACTCTCACGCAATTAAAGTAAGAATATACCAAGTAAACACTAAAACGCGATGCTACAACTCTCAAATACTATAATACGCCCGAAATATAAGAATTAAACAATGCAAGTACCCAAAACCAGATGGCAGTTATAAGAGTTGAGAGACATGAAAGGGAAGCAGTGGTTGGGAAGGGAGTGAGACAGGGTTGTAGCCTTCCCCCAATGTTATTCAATCTGTATATTGAGCAAGCAGTAAAGGAAACAAAAGAAAAATTCGTAGTAGGTATTAAAATCCATGGAGAAGAAATAAAAACTTTGAGGTTCGCTGACGACATTGTAATTCTGTCAGAGACAGCAAAGGGCTTGGAGGAGCAGTTGAACGGAATGGACAGTGTCTTGAAAAGAGGATATAAGACGAACATCAACAAAAGCAAAATGAGGATCATGGAATGTAGTCGAATTAAGTCGAGTGATGCTGAGGTAATTAGATTAGGAAATGAGACACTTAAAGTACTAAAAGAGTTTTGCTATTTGGGGAGCAAAATAACTGATGATGGTCGAAGTAGAGAGGATATAAAATGTAGACTGGAAATGGGAAGGAAAGCGGTTCTGAAGAAGAGAAATTTGTTAACATCGAGTATAGATTTAAGTGTCAGGAAGTCGTTTCTGAAAGTATTTGTATGGAGTGTAGCCATGTATGGAAGTGAAATATGGACGATAAACAGTTTAGACAAGATGAGAATGGAAGCTTTCGAAATGTGGTGCTATAGAAGAATGCTGAAGATTAGATGGGTAGATCACATAACTAATGAGGACGTATTGAATAGGATTGGGGAGAAGAGAAGTTTGTGGCACAGCTTGACCAGAAGAAGGGATCGGTAGGTAGGACATGTTCTGAGGCATCAAGGCATCACCAATTTAGTATTGGAGGGCAGCGTGGAGGGTAAAAATTGTAGAGGGAGACCAAGAGATGAATACACTAAGCAGATTCAGAAGGATGTAGGTTGCAGTAGGTACTGGGAGATGAAGGAACCTGCACAGGATAGGGTAGCACGGAGAGCTGCATCAAACCAGTCTCAGGACTGAAGGCCACAACAACAACAACAACAACAACAACAACATCTGTCACAAAATATTGGTCAGCCAGGACTTCCTTGACAGGGGCAAACAGACGAAAGACCGTCAGTGCAAAGTTCGGTCAGTACGGTGGACGCTGGAAAACCTTTGACACAAATTTGGCATTTTTTCATGAACAGGAGTAGCAACATGGGAGTGAGCATTGTCCTGAGGTTTGGCACCATCAGCAATTATGCTGTGATATTTGTCACAAAGGGCATGACACAACTTAACCAAAGTTTTAATGTAGGCTGCAGCATTCACAGTGGTCACATGTTCAGCAAAGTCTACCAACAACACACCATGCATATCCCAGAACACTGTCACAAGCACTTTCCTAGCAGACTAAGTCACTTTTTTTTGTACTAGCAAACCAGCATGTTTCCACTCTATAGAGGCCTGCTTGGTTTTGGATGTGTACACCCGTGAATCATCCCCAGTGACGTGATTGCCACTAGCATTCCTTGTAGACATGACCTTATCCCCACTTCGTGTGTACAGGCTGAAATTAGGGAAGCCAACTCACTATTTCAGGAAATATGCAAAATGTATCCAAATACAAACTTTCTTTGTACAGATTTTCTTAAGAGAGACTGCTTTATGAAACATGGGATGCATCTGAACAAAAAGGGCAAGAAACTTTTGTGTGGGAAAATCAGTGAAATGTTAGAGAGACTGAACAAACATAGTGACAGCATGTCATTACCATTAGCTCCAACAGTTTTAAAGCAAGCACCAGCACAAGTACGTCCACAAAAAATGCTAAAAGCATCAGAAACAATCACAGCGACAATAACAACAACAGCAGCTACACCAACAGCAGAGCCACCTCTGCTACCAGCAACGGCAACAGAATCAATGGTAGCTGGACCAACTCCGCCAAAAGTAGTAAAAGCATCAAGAACGGTTACACTAACAACAGCAAATGCAGTAACAACTCCATCAACTGCAGAGCCAGCCCTTATACCAGCAGGAAAATCAACAGCAAAAGCAACAGAACCATCATTAGCAACAGCAGAACCATCCACAATAGCAGCAGAATCAACTCCAACATTAGCAGAGCCAGTACTGTCAACTAAAAAAACTTCAGACAGCAGACGGAAGCCAGTGCTTCCATCCCATCTAAATGAGTTTTTAATGGAAACCAGAAAGAGGAGGAAGCCCACAAGAGAAACAGAGATTTGATCTTATTTAAGTCGGTAAAGCAGAGAAATCTACAACAAGGTATTTACAACTTTAAAATAATCCACCAGAATGTACAGGGTTTGAGCAAGAAATATGAACAATTAGACTTGTTTGTAAATTAAACTATGCCTGATGTGCTTGGTATTAGTGAACACTGGCTATCTGATGCCAAATTAGAACTTTTTAAACCCCTAAACATGGTACTAGCTAATAAGTTTTGCAGATCTACTATCGAGGTGGGGGTGTATCAAAGTATGCAAAGAGCACATTTGATTTTAATTCTGTAAATGCAAGTAAATATTCATTAGAAGGAACAATTGAATTATATGTAGCACGTATAAGGATACCAAATGATGAATTTTGTTATATGTTTATATAGACCGCCAGGTGGAAACATCGAAGTTTTCTTAACAAAGTTTTGTGACATGATAGAGAATGTTTTTATATCACACCTGCACAAGTTAGTAATTATAGGAGATTTCAACTATAAATATACTAGCAGATAAGTTACACACTAGACTATTCAAGAATACTCTGCTTGAATATAATGTAAGATACCTGATAAACACTGCAACTAGGGAGACTGAAACATGCCAGTCTGCAATAGATAACGTAATCACAGGTATTCGTCTTTACGATCTTACATCTTCTGTTATTATAAGTGCTTTGACAGACCACCATGCAGTAGAACTAAGTGTGCACATAAAAAAGGTTCCTACACACATTTGCTATAGATATTGTTGTTGTTGTCTTCAGTCCTGAGACTGGTTTGATGCAGCTCTCCATGCTACCCTATCCTGTGCAAGCTTCTTCATCTCCCAGTACCTACTGCAACCTACATCCTTCTGAATCTGCTTAGTGTATTCATCTCTTGGTCTCCCTCTACGATTTTTACCCTCCATGCTGCCCTCCAATGCTAAATTTGTGATCCCTTGATGCCTCAAAACATGTCCTACCAACCGATCCCTTCTTCTAGTCAAGTTGTGCCACAAACTTCTCTTCTCCCCAATCCTATTCAATACCTCCTCATTAGTTACGTGATCTATCCACCTTATCTTCAGCATTCTTCTATAGCACCACATTTTGAAAGCTTCTAATCTCTTCTTGTCCAAACTAGTTATCGTCCATGTTTCACTTCCATACATGGCTACACTCCAAACAAATACTTTCAGAAACGACTTCCTGATACATAAATCTATATTCGATGTTAACAAATTTCTCTTCTTCAGAAACGCTTTCCTTGCCATTGCCAGTCTACATTTTATATCTTCTCTACTTCGACCATCATCAGTTATTTTGCTCCCCAAATAGCAAAACCCCTTTACTACTATAAGTGTCTCATTTCCTAATCTAATTCCCTCAGCATCGCCCGACTTAATTCGACTACATTCCATTATCTTCGTTTAGCTTTTGTTGATGTTCATCTTATATCCTCCTTTCAAGACACTGTCCATTCCGTTCAACTGCTCTTCCAAGTCCTTTGCCGTCTCTGACAGCATTACAATGTCATCGGCGAACCTCAAACTTTTTACTTCTTCTCCATGAATTTTAATACCTACTCCAAATTTTTCTTTTGTTTCCCTTACTGCTTGCTCAATATACAGATTGAATAACATCGGGGAGAGGCTACAACCCTGTCTCACTCCTTTCCCAACCACTGCTTCCCTTTCATGCCCCTCGACTCTTATAACTGCCATCTGGTTTCTGTACAAATTGTAAATAGCCTTTCGCTCCCTGTATTTTACAGCTGCCACCTTCAGAATTTGAAAGAGAGTATTCCAGTCAACATTGTCAAAAGCTTTCTCTAAGTCTACAAATGCTAGAAACGTAGGTTTGCCTTTTCTTAATCTTTCTTCTAAGATAAGTCGTAAGGTCAGTATTGCCTCACGTGTTCCAACATTTTGACGGAATCCAAACTGATCCTCCCCGAGGTCCGCATCTACCAGTTTTTCCATTCGTCTGTAAAGAATTCGCATTAGTATTTTGCAGCTGTGACTTATTAAACTGATAGTTCGGTAATTTTCACATCTGTCAGCACCTGCTTTCTTTGGGATTGGAATTATTATATTCTTCTTGAAGTCTGAGGGTATTTCGCCTGTCTCATACATCTTGCTCACCAGCTGGTAGAGTTTTGTCATGACTGGCTCTCCCAAGGCCGTCAGTAGTTCCAATGGAATGTTGTCTACTCCGGGGGCCTTGTTTCTACTCGGGTCTTTCAGTGCTCTGTCAAACTCTTCACGCAGTATCGTATCTCCCATTTCGTCTTCATCTACATCCTCTTCCATTTCCATAATATTGTCCTCAAGTACATCGCCCTTGTATAAACCTTCTATATACTCCTTCCACCTTTCTGCCTTCCCTTCTTTGCTTAGAACTGGGTTGCCATCTGAGCTCTTGATATTCATACACGTGGTTCTCTTCTCTCCAAAGGTCTCTTTAATTTTCCTGTAGGCAGTATCTATCTTGCCCCTAGTGAGATAAGCTTCTACATCCTTACATTTGTCCTCTAGCCATCCCTGTTTAGCCATTTTGCTCTTCCTGTCGATCTCATTTTTGAGACGTTTGTATTCCTTTTTGCCTGCTTCATTTACTGCATTTTTATATTTTCTCCTTTCATCAATTAAATTCAATATTTCTTCTGTTACCCAAGGATTTATAGCAGCCCTCGTCTTTTTACCTACTTTATCCTCTGCTGCCTTCACTACTTCATCCCTCAGAGCTACCCATTCTTCTTCTACTGTGTTTCTTTCCCCCACTCCTATCAATTGTTCCCTTATGCTCTCCTTGAAACTCTGTACAACCTCTGGTTCTTTCAGCTTATCCAGATCCCATGTCCTTAAATTCCCACCTTTTTGCAGTTTCTTCAGTTTTAACCTACAGGTCATAACCAATAGATTGTGGTCAGAGTCCACATCTGCCCCTGGAAATGTCTTACAATTCAAAACCTGGTTCGTACATCTCTGTCTTACCATTATATAATCTATCTGATACCTTTTAGTATCTCCAGGATTCTTCCATGTGTACAACCTTCTTTTATGATTCTTGAAGCAAGTGTTGGCTATGATTAAGTTATGCTCTGTGCAAAATTCTACCAGACGCCTTCCTCTTTCATTTCTTAGCCCCAATCCATAATCACCTACTATATTTCCTTCTCTCCCTTTTCCTACTGACAAATTCCAGTCACCCATTACTATTAAATTTTCGTCTCTCTTCACTACCTGAATAATTTCTTTTATCTCATCATACATTTCATCAATTTCTTCATCATCTGCAGAGCTAGTTGGCATATAAACTTGTACTACTGTAGTAGGCGTGGGCTTTGTGTCTTTCTTGGCCACAATAATGCGTTCACAATGCTGTTTGTAGTATCTTACCCGCACTCCTAGTTTTTTATTCATTATTAAACCTACTCCTGCATTACCCCTATTTGATTTTGTATTTATAACCCTGTATTCACCTGACCAGAAGTCTTGTTCCTCCTGCCACCGAACTTCACTAATTCCCACTATATCTAACTTTAACCTATCCATTTCCCTTTTTAAATTTTCTAACCTACCTGCCCTATTAAGGGATCTGACATTCCACGCTCCGATCCGTAGAATGCCAGTTTTCTTTCTCCTGATAACGACATCCTCTTGAGTAGTCCCCGCCCGGAGATCTGAATGGGCGACTGTTTTACCTCCAGAATATTATACCCAAGAGGACGCCATCATCATTTAATCATACAGTAAACCTGCATGCCCTCGGGAAAGATTACGGCTGTAGTTTCCCCTTGCTTTCAGCCGTTCGCAGTACCAGCACAGCAAGGCCGTTTTGGTTAATGTTGCAAGGTCAGATCAGTCAATCATCCAGATTGTTGCCCCTGCAACTACTGAAAAGGCTGCTGCCCGTCTTCAGGAACCTCATGTTTGTCTGGCCTCTCAACAGATACCTCTTCGTTGTGGTTGCACCTACGGTACGGCCATCTGTATCGCTGAGGCACACAAGCCTCCCCACCAACGACAAGGTCCATGGTTCATGGGGGGGCTATAGATATATTAGGATAAATACAGACCGAAATGTAACTCAGTTGAATAATACGCTAAGGAATGTGCATTGTAACAGTGTTCTAACGACACTTCATAGTTATGGCAAATTCTCAAGTGAACTATTCTACATTCTTAACCAAGCCTGCCCATTAATAAAAAAAAAAATAATTCAGTCACATGCTGTAACCCGGAACTGGATATCAAGTTCAGTCACTGAGGCTAGAGAAAAACTAAGATGGTATGAGTATGCTATGTTAAATGATTTGAGCAATAAAAAATTAAAAGAAGAGTTCAAAAAGTATCTGAAATATTATGTAGACCTAATTTCAGAAAAAGAGAAACATTTTGAAAGTGTCATTCAGAACTAAAATAATATCTCCAAAACATCATGGTCACTAGTAAATAGAGAAATAGGTAAATCTGGGAACCATACAACTGAAAATCACTTGCTGATGAACGGCACAATAGAAACTGGTCAGAATAAGATAGCAGATCTATTTATCAATTACTTTGCTTCTGTTGGTTCCAGCATAAACAATCAGCTTAAAAATCATAAATACAAATTCAGAGGAACACCAGTGTCAGGAAGTATATTCTTGATGCCAACAAGTAAAGAAGAAATAATGAAAATAGTGAGTAGCTTAAAAAATTCCCATGCAGCAGGATATGATGGTCTTAGTCTGGACACACTTAAGAAATGTATACATAAAATTGCATCACCTTTATCAACAGTTATCAATTCTCATATGGAAGATGGTCTATTTCCAGGTGAGTTGAAAATTGCCGAAGTTGTGCCTATTTTTAAGAAAGGAAACAGGAATTTAGTAGAAAACTTTTGACCTATTTCTGTTCTTCCAATAATATCCAAAATCTTTGAGAAAGTAATATACATAAGAATCTGGAACTTCCTGGTATGCAAAAAAGTAGTTTCTAAGGGGCAGTATGGGTTTGTCAAGGGGTCATCCACCATTACAGCGGCATCCAACTTAATCGAAGGTGTCACTCAAGCAATAGATAATAAAGAACATGTATGTGGCATCTTTCTAGACTTACAAAAAGCATTTGACTGTGTTGATACAACCATACTGCTGGGCAAACTGTGGAACTATGGCATTCGAGGCACAGCCCATAATCTGATGAGGTCCTACTTGACAAATAGGAAGCAGTTTGTGTCTATTAGCACTACAGAGGGAGCATACAAATCAAACACCACTGACATAAATTTTGGTATTCCACAGGGGTCAATATTAGGACCACTTCTTTTTATTATCTATGAAAATGATATTGAGTCCATAACAAACCATGCAACAGCTATCTTAAATGCAGATGATACCACGTTAATATGCAGCAATCCAAGCTATTCACAGCTTGAAGTGGAATCCAATACTGCAGCAGGCTTAATTCTGCAGTATTTTAAAGAAAACAAACTAAAATTAAACACAAATAAATCTGTCTGTATTGAATTTGATCTTGGGAGGCAAAAAACTCATGAAAACCAAATCTTAATGGGTGACGCATACATTAAAAAACAATACTCGACCAAATTTCTTGGCCTGACACTGGATGCAGAATAAAACTGGTCTGATCATGTGAATGATATTTGCAGAAAGCTATGTACTACCATATATGTCCTACGAAAACTGACATCTTTTTGTAACATCACCACTCTGAGGCAAATATATTTTGCACTATTTGAATCCCATCTAAGTTATGGGATAGAGGTATGGAGATCCAGCAGTAAAGGTAATATGAAAAGTGTACTTACTTTACAAAAGAAGGCACTTAGAATTATGGGAAAGAAACGTGCCAGGGAGTCCTGCAGAAATTTGTTTACAGAATTTAAAATACTAACTGTTCATAACCTGTATGTGCTGAAGATAATCATTATGGCAGTAAACTGTAACCAAACACTTAATAAAGAAATACACAATCACAACACTAGAGGTAGAGAGAGACCCCACATCATCTCTCACAGAACAATACTTTATGATAAAAGCCCTCACTATGCAGGCATAAAACTACTGAATTGCTTCCATCCTAATATCTCCAAATTGACCTTTACAAAACTTAAAAATTAAATTAAAATTATGGCTCCTAAACAATCCTGTATATTCAATAGATGAGTTTCTAGATTTAGTACACTCGTATGATGGAAGACCATCTATCTAAAAATATATGTAATCGCAGATCTTAGACTGTGTCATAAACTGTAACTATTTGAATGTCAGATATGAATACTGTGTTAATAACTGTAGATTCGTTAATCTAAGTATGGCAATAATTTTTTTTTATGTAGAGTCCGTGTATGTAACTCTGTTCTCTCAACTAAATTTAGAAAAAGTTGTGTAGATAAAGGTGCCAGCCAATATGTAACCATGGTAAGTAAGGCTCTGACTTATCCAGAAGATTGGAATAAAAAAAACCTTTTTTGTAACCAGTTGATGTTGGATCTAAATAAATAAATAAATAAATTCTTTCAGCAACTCATGCCCTTCTGTGCCATAACGCGTTAAGTGATCGAAGCTTGTCATTATTCGCTGGCTGTTGTGTTTGTCTGTCAGGTTCTTAGGCACTCAGCAAGCACTAACATTACAAAAGTTCAACGCATCATACACCACACAATAGGAAATGACGAACTGCTGTGGTAAGGTTTGTAGTCGCATATGCCAGTTGTTCAAAATTGCTATCTCCTCAATGGCTCCAGCATTCTGCATGGTTGCCACTGTTACCGGTTGCCTGGAGCATGGTGAATCACTAAGGTCCACATGGACCTCCTGAAAGAATGAACACCACCTGAAGAACATTGCTACAGTCCATACTGTCAACCCTATAAGTTTCACTCAGTTCATGCTGTTTGGTCAACAAATATAAAATTACACTTTGCTGCTCTTCACAAGTTTACAACAGTAATACCTAAGCCTTGTTCATTTCATAGCTCAGGCCTCTCTAACTACACCTGCACATGAAAATGACATAACCTCTACAGTACAGACTTCAAACTATGCTGCCATGAAATTTCAACATTCCAGTTGAAATATCAGGAGAGAAAAAAGTTATTGTGCATTACTTTCTGATCCTCCCTCAAAGATTACGGAACAGAATTACTGATTATTCCACACTAAATATCTGAACAAAATGGTGTTGCCAAATTACGGAAGCTGCATGTTCGATAGTGAATCCCAAGTAAAATACCAAAAGGACTGAACACAAACTTAGAACATGACAGTCTACACTTCCTGACCAAAAAATGAAGCACCCAGAAGGGGAGAAAAAAGCAAAAGAATCTTCATGAATTGAGAGAGAATGTAATTTCATTGCATTGATAACACTGAGTCACATTTATAAAGCATTTGGTAGCCTGAACCTATGTACCAGTATGATGTTACATCCCCTTTGATGCACTCAGTAAAGGTGTCATATAAAGCCATTGTATCCTCTCCTGAAGCAAGTTGGCACACAAATGTTTATATCCTGGATACTGCCACAGACAGAATTGACATCCAATCTGATCCCACAAATGCTCTATCGGGGACAGGTCTGGGGATCCTGCTAACCATGAGAGCACCTCAACATCATGCAGACAATTCATAGATAATTGTGCCATGTGGACCAGCACTGTCCTGTCGAAAAATGGCACTATGACACTGTCACATGAAAGGTAACACATAAGGATGCAGGATATTCAAGACATACCAATGTGTTATCAGATTTTTCACAAACACTACCATTCGTAACCTGATGGCTCCCCAATCCATAACATAAGTAAAACTGCTGTGCCCTCCGGAACATTAGAAGACTGGGACTTCGACCAAAATCACCACCATACTAGCCAATAAGTCATGCAAGGTGTTTGAGAACCATGATTCATCACTGAATACAATGCAACACCACTGACAAGCAGTCCATGCTGCTTGTTCACAGCACCACAGCAAACATAGCTGTTTGTGTTGCAACGTTAACAGCAGCATGGGATCGTAAATCCCCAGTTGGGCTGCCGCTAGTCTGATCATTGGTGCAGGATGACACAATGTTGCAGGGAATCCATTACTTATTTTTTTGGGGACAGCTGCAGATTTCGAGGATCATACAGTGCACTTCGTGCCTAATACTCTGAACCTCTGTTCTGGTAGTCAGAGGTGTTCGACCAGATCATTGACAACAAATATGACCACTCTCTTATTTTCATGCAGTCCAACAATGGGCCACTGTCACATCCGAATGCCCCACAAATCTGGCTATTGCAAGATTTGACATGCAGGGCAAATGGAGACACACAATAAGGTCTATTTCTAACTCTGGCATGTCTCCATGTCACTCAGTATCTGATACCATTTACACCCCTCACCTGTTATACAACCTGCCAGGCCCGGTAACAATACTAAACCCTAACCACACTAACGCACTCTGGTGGCCATTCTACCTGTCACAGAGAATTGCATCTTTAAGCATTCACATACCCGCCAGTGATTGGCATGTGTACAAAACTTTTTACACATCCAACCATTTTATCTGGGTACTTCACTACTTCTGTCAGGCAATGTATATCATAAATTTTACTCCATGTTCCTCAGTTCCAGACAAATCCCCTTGCCAACTACAATACAATCAACCAGTAGAAATGTGGTGTACTCAGAAAAATGCTTTATCAGTCAAGATTGCAAGTCTAATTTTTTTTATTGTCAACTGTTTTTGAATATAATAATTATCCATCTACAGATCACAAGTTTTTCTTCGTACATCACCAATTGGCAAGACACATCATCCTATTTTTGTTTATGCTGCACTGATTATTATGCAACCCAAGTTTATGACATCACTGAGTGCCATGTATAACAAAAATAAAAGTCAAACAATCTCCACATGTGCATAATGAGAACATATCACATGGATATTTTACTCTGAAGATGCACCACCAGGATAAATGTATAACATTGACTCCATTATCTGAGACTTTCACATTTATTGTGCAAGCCTGTTAAGTACGCTACACATGTAAACATACACAACAATGGTTGCTCATGATACAGTTATTTGCGAACAAGAAGTTCCCACAGCATGGAAACTAACAGTCTTCTGCCTGCTTGGCACTTTCTTGTTTACAAATAACTGTATCACGAGCAACCAATGCTGCTTACATCCGCTTGAGAAATGTACTTAGTAACAAACTTACACAGTGAATACAAAAGTCTCTAATAATGGATTCCACATTATACTTTTCTTCTGATGCTGTGTCTTCAGAATAGCATGCCTGTCAGTTATGTTCTCACTATGTATGTGTTGAGAATTTTTTTTCTTTGTTATGCATGGCACTCAATAATCTCCTAAACTTTGGTTATATAATAAGCAATGCAGCTTAAACAAAATTATGACATGTCTTGCCAATAGGTGGTGTACACTAAACAAAACAAAAGTGTGATCTGAAGACGGCTAATTAATGCAGCTGAGACTAGTTATCACTTAAAAAATTATACTTGTGATCTTGAATAATAAACGGCTTTTTTTAAAAAAAAAAATCCACAACTTTTAACAAACAGATCACTTTATTCCCAATTTGACTATATCAAATAACAGCAGTAG
This sequence comes from Schistocerca gregaria, assembly GCF_023897955.1. Lineage (NCBI taxonomy): Eukaryota > Metazoa > Arthropoda > Insecta > Orthoptera > Acrididae > Schistocerca > Schistocerca gregaria. Next base: position 838,956,547 of record NC_064922.1, on the reverse strand, counting down.
GAAAACTATCACCTCTGAATATTTGGCACACGTTGCTATATTCATATAATCTAACATCCCCATTCCAACTATGATGACAAGATGTTTTGACAACCTACTGGGTATTTTAATCACAAAGATGGATTTACAGTCTGGATTCCTTCTAAAAAGGATGTATTCATAAGTTACGACATAAACTTTAGGTCAGAATTAGTTCACAGTTTTCACAGTGATCACACTGAATTTTAAATTTCTCAGCAACAATTCCCAGATCTAAAATGGACAGACGTGGTACCTGAAGTAGAACAGGGCAAAAGTCAAAGGCAGTCTGGTTTTGGCGGAAGCAAAGGAAGTCAAGTATTAAGTCAGTAAAAAGGAATCAACTGAATTCTTTAAAGCAGAAGATTGTCAATTTTCTAAAGATGATATAGTGAATAAAAGAAGATAATGAAGAAAACCACCATGGAAGAAAAATGGTGAATTGTTTATCATAACAAAAGTTGATGCTGATAAAGATCAACACTGTTTTTCTGAAGTATTACGGTTGAATTGGATGGAAAAAGAGATTTAAGCTATTAATGAAGAGATCTGATCACTTACGAGAAACAAGGGGTGTTAGTTGAGCATTCTGCAAATGCGTTGCAGAATTGCTGGGGTTTACATTGAAAAATTGCGGCTCATTGAAGTAATTGCTCCAAATCCTGGCTGGTGGTAAAGGGTATACTCAGGATGCTAGAATTGATTGTGAAAATGCATTTATTTCTGTTTCACATTATGACACCATCTGAATGTTACTAGCAAAGCCTGCTTCACAGAAGACGCTGTAAAATATTTTGATGTCAAGACAGGTTTTTTAAACCGAATACTTGAACATCAAGTATATATAGAACAACCAGAGCTTTCAAAGATAACACAGACTGAGTGTCTCTCTTGAACAACAGATTTTGTGGACTCAAGCAAACATCACACAGCAGGAACAACAGTTTTATAGTTGTCAAGGAGAACATGTGTTTTCGGAACAATGCAGAAAATCCTTATTTGTTTAATCAGGAACAAAATGAAAATATACTTCCTATAGCAATTTATGTCAATGGCCTAATTGTTGCCAGTGATGAGGAAGACACTAAAGCTTCGTTGAATACATTACACAGTGAATTTGATATAACAGGTAACCTTGGTAGTTTCCTTGGAATAAAAATAAAGCAATCTGAAGACGGAGTGAGTATGTAAGTGAAGAAAAAAATCTGAATATCATCAACTATCAAAACACACAGAGGTCCAACACTTCCATGCCCATAAAAGATTTCTGAATGGGGAAATTATGTTTGAAGATACAGATGGAAAGAACCAGTTGGCTGATCTGACAAAGTCACTTGTATGAGTTCAGTTTAATTCGTTACAGGCAGAGACTGACAAGCAGGAAGTCAAACAGTAGGCCTAATTCTTCATTTTATATTTTTATTTTTTTTATCACTGACTTTTCCTTTTGGAGGAAGTATTGTAATAAAGTGAAAATGTTTATCCCACGGTATTTTGAAATTTCTTGACTTCTATACAAACTCTTTGTAATATGTTTTGCTAGCCTACTAAATACTCTTTATCCTGCAAATAAGTCATTCTTAAATGAAATTCTGCTGATCAGACTTAATATGTTTGCACAACATTCCACTCAAGACTTTCCAGTAATACAGGACTCTTCTTCCACAATATATATATTACACTTTTCTTCCTAATTTTACTGTACTGATGCACACACTCATTACTTGCCCGTATCACTAGGCTACAGTTTATCACATTAAGCACTACTTGTAACACTAATGTTAATTTCCTCTGAATGTGTATTTTCTGTTTTGATGTAGGTCACGTTTCTACAGATTTTCATGTTGTTTAAATTCTGTTTATGTAGCCCAATAAATATGACTGATATGAAGCATGAACCAAGCAGTCATTTATAACATCCAACATCAAAGCTTTCATTTTGTACTTAATAAATATTTAAATCTGTATCGTAAGCTACTCTGTAGACATGAATTTAAAGCAATTAGTAATACATTTCTATAGATTATATGTACAACTGCACATGCTTTCTGTTCAGTTCACTCACAATAAGTGAAGGGGAATAAAAGCAAATGGCAGGTTTTAATTCACTGGTAGGATGGTGAAAATGTGTAATTTTTCTTGCAATAAGACTCCTCCAGGAATACTGGACAAATAAATGGAATATTTACCGTCTGACATCCCAAGAGTATAAAAAGAACGGAGATGGGAATTACCACAGGCTTCTTTGACTGGTACGAGGTTGAACACAAATTTTGTAGTGTTCCCTACCCCGCCCTTCCTCCCACTTTTATGTTTCATGTTTTATGGATGTACATATTATGCACAAGAAAATCTCCATGGAAATTCATCTATTGCTTGTGACAATTTTTATGAATTTACCTCAATGTTTTAGGTTTTATAGTAAAAACATGAACCTGTTCAGGAAATTAGTTTTACAGAGTTAGTGAAGGCAAAATCATACAAATAATTCTCGCACAGGCATATAAACAATCATCTGCTCACACTCAATCCCAAAATGTAACCAACAAACCTTATAGGCTGTACGGTACAGTAAGAATTACAGTCACACACTTTGTAGTGATTCATATACAATCAATGTACATGAACTGCACATGACTACACCAGCTCACTATATGCTGGTGACCGATTCAGTCAGCACAAGTTAGTAGGCCTGCTGCTTACCCTTATTTATTGAACTATCTGTAATGTAAATTCCCACAGGCGTTTGCATTTTCTCAGCAGGTTTTAGTCTGGGAAACTATTTCATGTGATCATAGTCCATTGTATTCTCCATGTTCCATTACCGTGACCTTGTGTAAAGCTGTAAGACCCATGTGTGGCCATTGTGCTGCTTTCAACCAAACCTAAACTTCGGGCTATGCTACAGATCTGTATGTCACCCCATCTAAGTTTTTGTATTCACATTCACTGGTTTTGTACCTAACTACCAAACTGTCACTACACACTACATTCCAAAAACTAATTACAGATGTGCTAAAGTCAGAGTTGTTTATCTAAGTTATTACTTACTGGAACGGTGTTAAAGAGTTGACGGAAACCCTACAATATGTGAAGAAACCGAACACCTACAGGGATTTCCAGTCAAGCAATGCATTGAAAGTGTCCTTGAGCCAGATCTAAATAACATATAAGCCATGTTGGCAGCAGATGATACCGGCAGTCACTCTCACCACTATGTTATTGTAACTTGGTGAACACTGTTTCATCTCCCGTGAAAATCTATTTTGAAGACATCTTTTCAAAGAGGATAAGGGAGATCTTAATATACAGCACTGTACCAATTTGTGTCAATTGTTGCTCTTTTACAGCGAGAACTGACTCCAACATTCAAAGCTGTATTTGGAGCAAGAATATACCTAGGACCTGCAATTGGATTAAGGCACTTTTGATGTTAGTTTCATAGACAATGAGTCAACAGTTTGGATTTCACAACAAATGGCTCTGGCTCCACTTGCTACTAGTTAATATCCAATAGACACTACACGTTCTGGATTTCTTCACTGTGAAGTAATAGACCTGTCAGCCTTGTGGGGCTGGATGCGATTTTAGTTTGTGAAGTTGTTTTTTTTTCCCCTAGTGTGGGGTGGTGGCAATTGCACTCCACTCCCCTCCCCTATTTTGGATACATCCTTTATCTGAAGTCTTACTCATTGCATATAGTCCTACTGTTCATATACCTTGATAGATCTCTTCAAATTCATGCGTTCAGATATGTCTACAAATGGAGCAGTGAATAATCCATTACAGTTCAAAAAAAGGAGTAATAATGCCCGTAACTGCAGTACTAAATCTAAAAAAATAATTGTATCTCTTCGGTAAATTTAACGTGGGCCAATGACGTAAAACGACTGAAATATAACAAAGCTACGTACCGATTAATCATATCAAACAATACACAAGAAATATTACTCATTCACCCACTTATTAGTGGTTGGAAGCATATGCGTGTAGTTGACATTATACCATAACTACGCGTAAAGAGTATACATATCGTCCATCTAAGAGGCATTCTTGCAACGCAGACTTACAACATTTTAATTAAACTCATCATTAAATTTACAGACGAAGTACGTAATGATTATCTTCTTCAAAATTTATACGCATACGATTTGTAGCTGAGCAGAACTGAGAAAGCATCACCATACATATGAATGACTTGCAAATGTTCACGAAACTATCAGATTAATTTAAAAGTGATATCACTGGACAACATCTACGGCTTTAAAAATAAGAGGAAATACAAGATGGTAAAAAATGTGCCTTATGGATATGTTGGTTCGTAACTTCGGCTATCCGGAGGAAGATTTTTTTTTCCTCTCAATTACCTTCCACTTTCGATCACAGTGTAAATGCCAGAAACTAATACAGTCTATATGGCTTTATCGATCAGACGACAATGCTTACCTCCCACACGGTGGACTCAAAGGCATAAGTGATTTTTCATCCTGTCTGAAATACCACTAATTTTAATCAAGCACAACTTACCGTTACTGACATCTGTAGCAGGAACATTTGCTGAAAACGTAGAAAGAACGAGTTCATTTGCGCTGTTAACGTCAGAATCGTCCATATTATCAACATCACCGCTGTACATCACAAACACTTTCCCAACATGAGTTTCACCTGTCAAAATATGTCAACACACTCAGCCAAAGAGATAGAACACCATAGAGAGGCAACTCCGCGTACAGGTTGAAGTATATTGAATCATGGAAGTACGTTTGGTCAAAGACTCAACACAAAATAAAGACAAACACTTAGATCAAGTGATAAAAGCCCCCTGCACAAATAAAACGCAAAACTAACCCTGCCATGGCAGTGTCATCCGTTAAAAGTGCAGGGAGCGTATCACGCAGCGCAAACGTCTGCCTGAGCGCAGTTAAAAGGGAACAGGCCAAGAAAATGTGGACCACTGTCAAGGCCGACCCGCAGCGACATAGAGGAAGTTCCTCATGGAGCAGTAAATGGCTGTGTGTCAAGTGGGTGTGGTCAATGCGGAGCCGACAAACGACAACTGAGTCCCTGCGAATGGCTCACATGGATGACTGCCATACATTCGTCATCTCCTTGATAGGACAGAGTTTGTTTGGTGTGGTCATGTTGCACCATTCAGTGTCCCAAAGTTCAAAATTTTGTGGCGTAAGACTGCTCGCAAATCAGTCTCCAGGAGGCCAATGTCCAGAGACTGCATGCTGGTGGCCTGTTTGGCCAGGCGGTCAACATGTTCATTGCCAGGTATCTCAACATGGCCTGGGTCCACAAAAGACCACAGAGCGGCCGCAACGGGCAAGAGTATGCAGGGACTCCTAGATAGCCATTACCAGACGAGAGCAAGGGAAAGACTGGTCGACAGCTCGTAAACCGCTCAGGGAGTCACTACAGATAACCTGTGCAGTGAAAACGGTGGAGCCAGCTGGCAATGAGTGTTGTTCTTAATGGTCCCCTAGAGTGAGAGCATAACCGACACGACCATCAACCATCGAACTGTCAGTGTAAACAACACAAGAGCCCTGAGAAGTGGCAATGACGAAAAGAAAGCAGCAGCGGAAGGCCTCCGGAGGGACTGAGTCCTTCGGGCCCTGTGCCAATTCGAGCCAAAGGCAAGGGCGGGGCACACACCACGGGGGTGTACGCAGAGGGGCCTAGAAAGGAGGTGGAAGAGGGAAAACTCCAAGCCTGGAGAGAAGCTCTCTGACGCAGACCGCGATCGTACAACCGGACCGGGGCCAACATTCTGGGAGATGGTCAACTGACTGAGGGAACAGGAGATGATAATTAGGATGCCTGGGCAAGCTAGAAACGTGTGTAGCATAAACGGACAGTAAATGTTGGCACTGTAACTGCAGTGGAGGAACACCTGCTTCCATGCTTCCACAAGTATGCCGTTCACAGGGCTGGTTCGGAAAGCTCCAGTGGCAAGTTGGATCCCATTGTGAAGGATGGGGTCCAGCACATGCAACGCAGAAGGGGATGCTGAACCATAAGCCAGGCTCCCATAATCCGGACAGGACTGTATTAACTCCTGGTGGAGCCGTAAGAGGGTAGATCTGTCGGCGCCCCAGCTGGTGTGGCTCAAGCATCACAGAGCATTAAGATGCCGCCAACACATCTGTTTAAGCTACCGAATATGAGGGAGCCAAGTCAATTGGGCATCAAAAACCACACCCAAAAACCGATGTGTCTCCACCACAGCAAGAAGTTCGCTGGCAAGATAATGCCTTGGCTCAGGCTGAACTGTGCGTCGCCGGCAGAAATGCATAACGCAGGTCTTGGTAGCCGAAAACTGGAAGCCATGCGCCTGAGCCCAAGACTACACCTTGCGGATAGCGCCCTACAGCTGACGTTCATCAGCTGCAATGCCAATGGAGCTATAGTAGAGGCAGAAGTCGTCAGCACACAAAAAAGCTGAGACAGACGTTCCCACCGCCGCGGCGAGCCCATTAATTGCAATTAAAAACAGGCAGACACTTAGGACAGATCCCTGCGGTACCCCGTTCTCCTGAACTTGAGGGGAACTATGGGAGGCCGCAACTTGCACGTGGAAGGTACGACGCGACAGAAAATTTCGTATGAAAATTGGCAGTGGACCCCGAAGACCCCAATCATGAAACGTAGAGAGGATGTGATGTCACCAGCGACGAGGTGCTGTCGGTGGGCAAAGGCCTTATGGACGGCTGCTTCCAGGCTCAGCAGATTGTCGGCGGCAGAGCGGCCTTTACGGAACCCACCCTGAGACGGAGCCAGAAGGCCACGAGACTCGAGGACCCAACTCAACATCCGGCTCACCATGCATTCGAGCAACTTGCAAAGAACGTTGGTGAGGCTAATGGGGAGGTAGCTGTCCACCTCCAAAGGGTTATTGCCAGGTTTCAAAATGGGGATAACGATGCTTTCCCGCCATTGCGACGGAAACTCACCCTCGACCCAGATATGGTTGTAAAGGTCAAGGAGGCGTCGCTGGCAGTCCACTGAGAGGTGTTTGAGCATCTGACAGTGGATGTGATCGAGCCCGGGAGCTGTATCAGGGAAAGTGGGTAGGGCACTTCGGAATTCCCACTCACTGAATGGAACATTGTAGGATTCAGGATGGCGCGGGTGAAATGAAAGGCTCCAACATTCCAACCGCGTTTTCAGGGAGCAGAATGCCATTGGCTAATTTGCAGAAGCGGAACTCAGTGAAAAATGCTCTGCTAAGCGGTTTGCAATTATGTCAGAGTCAGTACAAACTGCTCTATTCACTGAGAATGCAGGGACACTGACAGGGGTCTGATAGCCATAGAGGCCCCTAATCTTGGCCCAAACCTGCGACGGAGAGATATGGAGGCCAATGGTGAAGACATACCGTTACCAGCACTCCTGCTTGTGTTGGCGAATGATGTGGCAGGCCTGCGCACACAGCCGTTTGAAGGCAATGAGGTGTTCTATTGAGGGATGTCGCTTGTGACGCTGGAGCGCCCGCCAGCAATCTTTAATCGCCTCAGTGATCTCAGGCGACCACCAAGGCACAGTCCTACACCGAGGGGAACGAGAAGAACAGAGAGTGGCAGATTCTGCGGCAGTAATGATGCTGGTGGTGGAGTGAACCACCGCATCAATGGAGTCATTGGAAAGAGGCTCAATAGTGGCAATGGAGGAGAACAAGTCCCAGTCAGCCTTATTCATAGCCCATCTGCAAGTGAGCCCAGAAGAGGGACACTGTGGCTTTGACAGAAAGATCAGAAAGTAATAACTACTGCACAAGTCGTCGTGCACACGCCATTGGACAGATGGTAGGAGGCTAGGACTGCAGATCGAAAGGTTGATGGCTGAGTACGTGCCATGGGCCACACTGAAATGTGTGAAGGCACCATCATTCAAAAATGAAAGGTCGATCTGTGCCAATACATGTTCAATGGTGGCACCTCGGCCTGTTGCCACTGATCCACCCCACAGAGGGTTATGGGCGCTGAAGTCGCCCAGTAACAGAAAAGGGGGTGGCAATTGGGCTATCAGCGCAGCCAGGACAGGCTGTGGGACATCACCATATGGTGGAAGATACAAACTGCAGACAGTAACAGCCTGAGGTGTCCACCCCGAACAGCAACAGCCTCTAAAGGCGTTTGTAGAGGGACAGACTTGCTGTGAAGGGAGTGAAGGACGCAGGTGCAGATGCCACCAGATACACTTCCATAAGCTGCCCGGTTCCTATAATAACCCCAATAGCCACGGAAGGCGGAGGTTTGAATTGCTGGAAACCACGTTTCTTGAAGAGCAATGCAGAGGAAAGGGTGAAGGCTGAGAAGTTGTCGGAGCTCAGCAAGATGGTGGAAGAAACCGCTGCAGTTCCACTGGAATATGACATTGTCCATGGCTGAGAAATGCGTGAAGGGACTGGGGGGCAGATTATGCCACTGGGTCACCTGCTCCCACTGATTGTGTACCCGCGCGAGTGATATCCATTGCGTCCGAGGGTCCGGCGAGATCGAGGTCCTCAGCGGACGCCAGAATCTCTACTTCATCCTCAGAGGCTGAGCTTGTAGGGAGCCTATTCTTGTAGCAGATTCTGTATCTTTGTACAACCTAGTCCCCAATCTACATCAGTGACTGACTGATTCTACCACTAACCTGGATAGCCAAGAAAATGTATGTTGTGTCACCCCAATGACGGTGCACACGATTTTGGGGATACTGCTTATATCTACCAGTTATGTAAGATCTCCAAGGTCACAAAACAATCGCACATCCTGGCACCAGAGTAGCTCACGACATTACATAATATCTGTACCACACCAGGACCACCGGTCTTTGTATTTCCTAGACATCTCTAATTATGGAAAAATTAAAAGTCCTGAATCATGAATTCTGTGGCCTGCTGACACAAAGTATCAGGTGAGCCTCCAGTAGCAGTAGGGCAGACCCATTACACGTGGTGCTGAAAAAGAATAATGGATGGCACCCATGTGGCAACTGCCACCAACTCAATGCAAGGACCATTTGTGACCAGTATCTAGTGTGACACACAGAAGACTTTGCTTTCAGCATACACAGTAAGAAAATATTCTATACTTCTGGCCTAGTGAGAGGATACTATCAGTTTGCTGTCGCACCAGAAGATATAACAAGATGGCCGTAACAACATCCTCGGTCTTAACTGAGCTTGTGAGAGTGCCTTTCAGGCTGTGTAATGTGGCGAGGGTCTTTCATAGCTGTATGGAAGAAACCACAAGGAATATGGATTTTTGTTATGTCTACACAGGCGGCATTTTAGTTGTGTCTGCGCAAAGGCGAAACATTTACAACATTTAGCCAAGACATTTGATATTTTGCATATGCGAGGCCGTGTTATTAATCCTGAAAAGTGTATCTTTGGGGAACCAGAGGTCCAGTTTTCTGGATATGCAATTAATGCCCATGGCATCCAACTTCCTAAAGATAAGGTGGAAGCCACAGTCAAGTATTCCCATCATGGTACAATTAGAGAGATACGTCATTTGCTAGGCATCAGTAATTTCTATCATCGATTTGTATGCAATCATGCACTAATAACAGCCTCTGTGAATGAAACTTCTGAGGGTGCACCGAAGCCAAATAATAAAGTCCATTGACTAAACAAAACAGATACAGCTTCGCAAGCTGTAAAAACAGCAACAGCAAAGGCAACACAATTATCTCATCTAGTATCACAAGCCCCACTTGTGCTCACATTAGATGAATCAGCTACCGCTATTGGCAGCCACTTGCTTTCTTCAGTTGCAAGCTGTCACTGTCACAGCAACCCTCGACAGCTTAAGACTGAGAAGTGTATGCTGCAGTTAAGAAGTTCCAACACTTGTTAGACAGCTGATACTTCACCATATACAAGAACTATGAGCCACTGACTCGTAAGCAGGGGTGCTCACAACTGGGCAGCATATAATGAATTAATGTTGAACATAAAGAAGATGAACATGTGGTTATTTATTGAGAATTAATCATTTATGTGTTTCCACATGTATTAGACTAATACTCACACATGAGAGTACTTGCTTTCTCCAATAAGAGTGCTAAAGTTTTATCAGTGACTACATATGATGTTGACGACTACATATGATGTTGCTGTCATAAGCAAAGAGAAGTTTTTCTCCATGTCTTACATAGGCTGAAAACTCACTGATAGATATTAAGAACAGAACTGGACCCAATACACTACCCTGAAGGACACCTGTGTTTAAATATTTCACATTTTATGTTTGTTTTCACTATAAATTTATCATCAGCAGATGTACAAACAATCTCTATATTTTGCACTTTGTTTTCGCACTAGAACTGAAACCACTCACTTTCTCTTCCTATTATACCTAGCACTTCTAGCTTTCTCAATAGTATTATATGGTCAACGGCGCCAAGAGCCTTGTACTAGTCTAAAAATGCCTGTAACACAATCATTCCCATCAAGAGCTTCAAGTATCAATTTTGCGAACTCTGCAATGGCTGTTATTACTTTTCTTCCACTTCTGAAATCAAACTGCGCTTCGTTAGATAGGTTGTAATTACTCATGTAATCTATTAGTCTCTCTTTCATGATTGCTTCAGTTTTTTGAGAATGAATGCGGCGCCGAAACTGGTATGTAGTTTTCAATATTTTCCACATTGTCTGTCTTTAGTAAGGGCACCACTGCTGCATGCTTTAAGTGCTCTAGAAAAACTCTTAAACTAAAGGATTCGTTTATTACGTTTGCTGATGGGGTTTGTATGCTATTTATGTACAAATTCAGAACAGAGATGTGAACCTCATCTACACCTGCTGACTTCCTATTTTTTAACTGTTGTGCTGTCTTTCTAACTTCAGGCTCTGTTGTGGCAAGCAGAATTGATGTGTCATGTTTCAGAAGGTTCTTCTGTGGTAATTTTGAAAATGAGAGAGTCTGAGTATAGTTTCGTAAGCAACACAGTAAATGAGCGTCTTTTCAGGATTGAACATGCCGTGTGCTCAGAATATAAATGCACTCATATATCTGGAAAACAGACTGAACATTGGTGTAAGTATTTTTACACATATTCTGTAACTGTGGTCTATTCTGTGTAAGGTGGCATACTTGTTAACCTCTGTGTAATAAAGCTCACTTCATCCAAGTTGCCGGCTATGGTGGAGCTTCAGTCCGGAACCGCATGACTGCTACAGTCGCAGGTTTGAATCCTGCCTCGGGCATGGATGTGTGTGATGTCCTTAGGTTAGTTAGGTTAAAGTAGTTCTAAGTTCTACGGGGACTGATGACCTCAGATGTTAAGTCCCATAGTGCTCAGAATCATTTGAAACTTTTTTTTCCATCCAAGTTTTCCACACCAAATACATTAAGCTCTATGATATTCCGAGAATTTTGTAGAGGTGTAGAAGCTTAACAAAGGCTTGCAACACACTTTGTAACGTTTCCGAAACGTCAGGAGCAGAATATTGTAAGCTTTGTTTTGCGACTGAAAATTTAGTTACTTAATGGAAAGTCGTGTGGATTATGTCTATTTGTATTATTCAGTTTTTGACAGTTGCGATAGGTATTGCTCCAATAATTGTAATTGTTGCTTTCTGGAAACATTAAATGAAGTATTCTTTCGCCATAGACAGTATGGATTTGAGACATATGGTGTTTTCCTGTGAACAGATATGTAGCTACTTGTTTTATATTATAACCCCAAACTATAACAGGAATCCTTTACCTGTAAAGCATAAAGTCAAATTACTCTGTGAAGTAACTCTGGTATGCTTTTATGGAAGGATAGTAATGTTCCAAAGTTTGTGTCAATATCAGGTAGTTATATATTTTAAACTATAACTACAGATAATTACGAAAATGTGCACGGTGTAAATTAATCTGTGTGCACATTCATCCTAGAGCGCCATAACATCCTTGGCACAAGCACTATGGAAGCTCTCTGCGACAGCACAACACGACTTCAATGTGGGCTGGAAAATGGGGCTGACTAGATGCTCTGTACTAGTGCTCTGTTTAATAAAGTGAATTCTCTATATCTGGGTGTGTCATCTCCATTGGGTTCTTACTTCTGCAGTTGCATTTCACTTCCTACATTGTTCACTCCATGCCAACCATGAACACGCATAAAAACCGTATCGTGCTTACTATGTAGTGACAATGTGGCACCATACCCACATCAACAGACACATCTCACAGGAATGCACTGCAGGATCAGTGTGACCAGCGTGTCAAATCGACTGTCAAAACTGGGTGTGCAAATAATCCATTTTCGTTACTGGTACCTCGTCAACTGTGGTAGCATGGAATGAATCCCTTAACTGACTTAGATCCAGTGAATTCCACAGACTATTTCAACTGCCTTGTCAATTGTAATCACGTTTGTGTCTTCCACACCACGTAATGTATTTCAACATTCGCAGTTCACCATGCAACAATCAGTTACACATGAACAGTCAGCAGCCATTTGCCTCACACACTTCGCTAACATAGTGCAACCAGCAGTATTTTGACATGTTCAGGTGGTGCTCAACTCAAACCATCACTTTTCGATGCCAAGAATTCGAACTTGTGGTTCATGATCATCGAATGCATTTTTCAGACAACTGACATTTTTGATGACCAGTCGAAGTATATACATCTGATCAACCAACTGTCTGGCCACTCACAACTAATTTATGATATCCTCAAGTGACCTATGGTGGAGAACAGATACGAGGCAGCCAAGATGGCGCTGTTACAGACATAATCCCACATGCTAGAACAGCAATTTCAAGAAATCCTGTACAAGCTCAAGCTGGATGATAGTAATCTGTCACATCACTGGTGTCACCTCCACACCTCAACCGATCCAGTTCTTAACACTTTCAACACTGCCCTCTTTACACCCGGCACTTGGCTGTGAACTGGCATATTTAATGAATGTTTGAAGTTAGATTGCAAAGAACAAGAAAATGATAGGAATGTGGTTCTTGCATCATTTAAAAGGAAAATGTAAGAGCTTTACATGATAGTGAGTTTATTTTACAATGTAAAATACAAATGGGTGTTATAATTAAAAAAAGAAAACACAAAAATATCGTGGATAAAAAAGTTTTACATGATCTCTCTCTTGAGTAATGCCATTTTTACTGTATCTAAATTTAAAACAAAATATCACTTGACTGTCTAACTGCCAGTACCTGTAAACTAGAGTATTTTAATAGTTCAGATGTAGTTAGCCTTCGTGTGAAAATCCTGGAAACACTGTGGGACGCAAAGGCCAACGCCACACTCCTTGCACCACCATCTACTTCCTTCCTGATGCGCTTACCTGTCATTTTCTTCCCCCTGTCTGAACATACTTTGCAATACCTAGTAATATTCACCTTGTTTGCAGTGGGTGGGACCTTCTCTGGAAAGTGCCTTGCAAATGTCCTCTCAATTTTTGAGGATGAAGCGGCTTGTTGCTGAAAAATGTTTCCGCCCTTCTCAACCAATTTCTTCCCCACTCTGTGAATAAAGTCTACTAGAAATACATTCTACCTAGTGTTATCTTTATATAAAATAAAACTGTTGACAGTTGACACTATAAACAAGTGGAAAAACAGCTTTTACCACCACTCAAAATTTTTCGGGCAAACGGGCTCTTCACTTTATAAACAATTGAGACATATACATACCTGAATCGTCACTTGTACTTTCGTCTGGAGAGTACGAATACTCTTTGTCAGAATCATCAACTTCACATCCTTCATCTCCATAAAGAATATCTAAGATCTCTACCTCCGTCAACTCGCTGCGCGATATTTTCACGATCGTAAACACCTGTGAATGTACTGCAGGTAACTTCGACTTTGCAGTGCTCACAGCCGCTCCCAGGATGAGATAGCCGATAAGTGCTTGCCTCTTGCGGAAGAACGAAATACGTCCACATTAGTTGAAACGAAACAGCTTCGGAGACGCGCTAAACGCGCTTACGGAGCCAAATAAAGGCTCGCCCGTAGGGTACACTGGCGCCGTCGCCAACGTCAGGGCGGCCGCGCCCGTATGGCGTACGGGCACCGTGCTGTAAGTGTTAAATGGAATTTCACACCATGAGCCCTGTGGTTGATCAAGTTGTTGACAGACCCAGAATCAAGAATGAGACAGTGCCAACTGGAGGACACTTGGCTATGGCTGACTGAATGTTCACTGTTATTCGATATAGGCAAAAAGTAACATCATTCCAAGATATAACTCAGTGACACACACAGCAGACCCCATCCCCTGCACCACACTAAGACAGCTGACTGGACACGAAAGATGACTATCACGGCAGACTGTATCAGTTCTCGCCACCTGCAGAACAATGCACACCAGTGCTCGAAGCTATACATAGCAAAAGCATCAAGCAACCCACAACAGCTCCTGGTCCTGCTCCCTGCAGGTATCGTATGCAACTGAACAGTGCTGCAAGCAAATATTGGGACCCTTGTGAGTAGACAGACTCCATGAGTGGATCACAATAGGTACTTCAGCCCACAGTGTCTCACCAAGTTGCCACCAACCTACCAGAATATCTAACATGCGCACATGCACATACACACGAACTTCATCTACTTCTCATGGATGTCTCTTTGTCTTGGACAAAGCACCAAACCAATATCTATTAATCGACATTGGCTCTGGTGTTAGCTCCCTTCCACACTCCTCTGCTTCTCCTTGGGCCTATGATGCACTTATCCTCCAGATTAGCAACGACTCCAACATTAGTGTATACAGCACTGTCACATGCACCGAACACCTATTGGATACACTCCAGTGTCTAATAACCTTTATGGTTACAAAGTCTTTGGAATCGACTTTTTGTATCATCAGCTCTCCCCTGATATCTTAAAGTCCACGCTCCTTTAGTACATCTTGGGCGAACGAGTTCAACCAATCTCCACCTCTTCTATGCCCCTAGAATCAGTGCCCGTTGCACTCCCCCTTGAATGCACCATCCACAATATTCTCCATGAAAGCGATAAACTTTCAGAGGTGTGACGTCATAAGCGAGTGACTGCATGTGAGATCGCTCTCTTAAGTTTTTATATATTTTTAGGTTTCAGATACATATTTTAACGGTTTTTGTGATAATGTTTACTATATAAGTGACTTATTAGTGGTTTCTTCACTCACCTCTGCCTTTCTTGTGTTGTGACCAGATATTTTTGAGTGTTTCGTATCGAAAAACTTAACCTCTTACCTGTGTTTACACTCCGCACTGACCAGTTGCAGCTGCAGCGGCGCATCGAAAGCTAAGTACTGATTACAATGTTTACACTCCGCGCTGACCAGTTGCAGCTGCAGCGGCGCATCGAAAGCTAAGTACTGATTAATTGTTTGTGTATAGTGGTTTATTTAGGAACTTTAGTAGTCTTCAACCGGTGTTCTTGATGTTTTCTGGTGAAATAATTTCAGAACAACTTTTTGGGAACTGTTTTCAGTTTCGTTACTGTGTCATTAGACGATTGATTCTCTTTCTGTATTAGTCTTTTGTTATATTCTCATTTGTTGTTGATTAATACTATTAATAATAGTAGTTACTTCCCTTGTAGAGAAAGTTTGTGATTATTGTAGTCAGATTTCTAACATCTTCTTATAGTAGCGGTACTTAGATAAAGTAGTTCTCTTGTTTCAATAACTGTAAAATTTTACCATGAGTGAGAAGTGTGGGCTTTGCCGTAGGTTCGTGAGTAGTGGATTGCGGTGTGAGACTTGTTTGAAGTACACTCCTGGAAATTGAAATAAGAACACCGTGAATTCATTGTCCCAGGAAGGGGAAACTTTATTGACACATTCCTGGGGTCAGATACATCACATGATCACACTGACAGAACCACAGGCACATAGACACAGGCAACAGAGCATGCACAATGTCGGCACAAGTACAGTGTATATTCACCTTTCGCAGCAATGCAGGCTGCTATTCTCCCATGGAGACGATCGTAGAGATGCTGGATGTAGTCCTGTGGAACGGCTTGCCATGCCATTTCCACCTGGCGCCTCAGTTGCTCAGTTGGACCAGCGTTCGTGCTGGACGTGCAGACCGCGTGAGACGACGCTTCATCCAGTCCCAAACATGCTCAATGGGGGACAGATCCGGAGATCTTGCTGGCCAGGGTAGTTGACTTACACCTTCTAGAGCACGTTGGGTCGCACGGGATACATGCGGACGTGCATTGTCCTGTTGGAACAGCAAGTTCCCTTGCCGGTCTAGGAATGGTAGAACGATGGGTTCGATGACGGTTTGGATGTACCAGGCACTATTCAGTGTCCCCTCGACGATCACCAGAGGTGTACGGCCAGTGTAGGAGATCGCTCCCCACACCATGATGCCGGGTGTTGGCCCTGTGTGCCTCGGTCGTATGCAGTCCTGATTGTGGCGCTCACCTGCACGCCGCCAAACACGCATACGACCATCATTGGCACCAAGGCAGAAGCGACTCTCATCGCTGAAGACGACACGTCTCCATTCGTCCCTCCATTCACGCCTGTCGCGACACCACTGGAGGCGGCCTGCACGATGTTGGGGCGTGAGCGGAAGACGGCCTAACGGTGTGCGGGACCGTAGCCCAGCTTCATGGAGACGGTTGCGAATGGTCCTCGCCGATACCCCAGGAGCAACAGTGTCCCTAATTTGCTGGGAAGTGGCGTGCGGTCCCCTACGGCACTGCGTAGGATCCTACGGTCTTGGCGTGCATCCGTGCGTCGCTGCGGTCCGGTCCCAGGTCGACGGGCACGTGCACCTTCCGCCGACCACTGGCGACAACATCGATGTACTGTGGAGACCTCACGCCCCACGTGTTGAGCAATTCGGCGGTACGTCCACCCGGCCTCCCGCATGCCCACTATACGCCCTCGCTCAAAGTCCGTCAACTGCACATAGGTTCATGTCCACGCTGTCGAGGCATGCTACCAGTGTTAAAGACTGCGATGGAGCTCCGTATGCCACGGCAAACTGGCTGACACTGACGGCGGCGGTGCACAAATGCTGCGCAGCTATCGCCATTCGACGGCCAACACCGCGGTTCCTGGTGTGTCCGCTGTGCCGTGCGTGTGATCATTGCTTGTACAGCCCTCTCGCAGTGTCCGGAGCAAGTATGGTGGGTCTGACACACCGGTGTCAATGTGTTCTTTTTTCCATTTCCAGGAGTGTATTTTCACTGGGGGGAATGCAGTGGGGAAGTCAGTGGGAATTCTGGTGAGATCCTCTCCTGGAACTGTAGGTTATGTAGCAAGAGTAAGTTGATGGAGGAGCAGGAGCGTAAGATCTGTGCCCTTCAGGTGCAGTTGAAAAACAAACAGGTGGAGCTAGATAGGGTGAGGAGGAGAAAGGGGTTGGGGAATGGGAGCTGGCTGTTGGCAAGAGATCTGCTAGGAGAAGAAGATTTTCAGATAGTTTTACTATTGGTGTTTTAATAGATATGACCAACTGTCAGAGTCTAGTGGAGAGGAATCTCTAGTAGCTGTAGATGTAGGAAGTATGCAGCAGACCTCAGTAGTTACGGTGGCTAGGACAGTTGCAAAGTCGAAGAGGAAGAAGAAGGTTCTGATGTTAAGTAGTTCTCATGTCAGAGGTGAAGGCCAGCAGTTGCAGGAACTGTTGGGGAGTGAGTACCAGGTCACCATCATTGTGAAGCTTAATGCAGTGTTGACTCAGATGACTGTTAACATAGAGGGGTTATGTAGCGATTTTACTAAAGAGAATCAGGTAGTGATTGTGGGTGGGGCTGGTAATAGTATTGATAGGGATGGGGAGTATGAAATAGATGGTGACCTGGAAAAGATAGCCACTCAGACTGGAAACACGAATATGCATTTCGTGGAACTGTTTCAGCGTCATGATCGGCCTCATCTTAATACAGCCATCAGGCGTAATAACATGAGACTTGGGGGTGCGTTGATGACAGAAAACATGGGTCCCATTTCAGTTTTGTCGGTGGAGTCTATCAGCAGGACAGGTTTCACTAGACATGGCCTGCACCTCAACAGGTATGGGAAGGGGAGGCTGGCAAAGCTTATAGGTGACAGCATAGGTGGGGGTGGTTGGATCACTTACGGGAAAATTCCTGCAGTAGTGGGTGTTAGAGCTGCACCTTCTTTTAGATTGAAGTCAGCTGATAGGTATTCCTGCTTAAGCGAAGTCTCTCTAACAAAGGAACCACTTTTGACAAAGCTTAGGTATCCGAGTAATGAGGGAATTAGTATATTTCATCAAAATATACAAGATATTAGAGATAAAGTTAGGGAACTGCTTATAGATGTTGACTCTGAAATTTTTGGTATATCTGAACACGTCTTAAATAAGGAGATAATTCAGAGGCTTCCTTTACCAGGATACAGGTTGGCTTGCAGCTTTTCTAGAAGCTCTTTGCGATGTGGGGGTGCAGCCATGTATGTGAAAAACGGCATCCCATTTGAGTCAATTGATGTTTCGAAGTAGTGCACTAAACTTCTAACTGTTGTTATTTATGGATCCCCAGACTCCAATTTCACAACATTTTTGCTAAAGCTAGAGGAAGTTCTTGGTTCACTTTATAGGAAATACAAAAAGTTAGTTATATGTGGTAACTTCAATATTAATTGTATAAGTGATTGTGCAAGGAAAAGAATGCTGGTAGACCTCCTTAATTGATATAATCTTATACAAACCGTACTATTTCCAACTAGAGTGCAAGGGAACAGTAGAACAACCATAGACAACATTTTTGTTCATTCCTCAATACTAGAAGGGCATTCTGTTAGCAAAAAGATGAATGGCCTTTCACATCATGATGCACAAATTTTAACTCTAAAAGATTTTTGTGCAACACATGTTAAATATAGTTATCAACTGTTTAGGAAAGCTGATCCAGTTGCTGTAGAGACCTTTGTAAACCTTATCAAGGAACAACAGTGGCAAGATGTTTATAGCACTGATACAGTAGACGATAAATATAATGCTTTTCTCAAGACTTTTCTCGTGTTCTTTGACAGTTGCTTTCGGTTAGAACGTTCAAAACAGGGTACTAGCACTAACAGGCAGCCTGGGTGGTTGACTAGAGGGATAAGAATATCTTGTAGAACAAAGTGGCAATTATATCAAAACGTTAGAAACAGTCAAAATCTAAATGCAGCAGCCCATTACAAATAGTATTATAAGGTGCTTAAAAATGTTATTAGGAAGGCAAAAAGTATGTGGTATGCAGATAGAATAGCTAAGTCTCAGGATAAAATTAAAACCATATGGTCAGTCGTAAAGGAAGTGGCTGGTCTGCGGAAACAGGACGAGGATATAGAATCAGTGCGTAGTGGAAATGTCCATGTTACTGATAAGTCGCATATATGTACAGTATTTAATAATCACTTTCTGAATATAGCATGTGAACTAAATAGAAACCTAGTCCCAACAGGGAATCATATAGCGCTCTTAGAAAAAAGTGTTCCAAGACTGTTACCTGAAATGCTCCTCCATGATACTGACGAGAGAGAGATTGAGTTAATAATTAAATCACTAAAGACCAAGAACTCTCATGTATATGACGGGGTATCTAGCAGAATACTGAAGTATTGTTCTATGTATGTTAGCCCAGTACTTAGCCATATCTGTAACATTTCCTTTAGGAGTGGTCGGTTTCCTGACAGATTAAAGTACTCAGTAGTGAAGCCACTTTATAAAAAGAGAAACAGGGATAATGTTGACAATTTTAAACCTATTACTTTGCCATCGGTGTTTGCTAAAGTTATCGAGAAGGTTGTATATACAAGGTTACTGGCGCATTTAAATTCACATAATTTGCTGTCAAATGTACAGTTTGGTTTTAGAAATGATTTAACAACTGAAAATGCTATATTCTCTTTTCTCTGTGAGGTTTTGGACGGATTAAATAAAAGGTTGCGAACGCTAGGTGTTTTCTTTGATTTAACGAAGGCTTTTGACTGTGTTGAACACAAAATGTTACTGCAGAAGTTGGACCATTATGGAGTAAGGGGAGTAGCTTTCAATTGGTTCGCCTCTTAGTTTAAGAACAGAAAGCAGAAGGTAATTCTCCGTAATATGAGAGTGGTAGTGATGTTCAGTCCCAATGGTGCACTGTTAAGTGGGGCGTTCGCCAAAGGTTGGTGCTGTGGCCACTGCTGTTTCTTATTTATATAAATGATATGCCTTCTAGTATTACAGGTGATTCAAAAATATTTCTGTTTGCTGATGACACCAGCTTGGTAGTGAATGAGCTTGTGTGCAATATTGAAACAGTATCAAGTAATGTAGTTCATGAAATACAGAGTGTTCAGAAAACGACTCCCTGATTTCAAAATTAAATATCTCGAAAACAAAGATCGATAGAGGAATACAGTAAACGGTATGTTTATTGTGAAAACTGAAGGAAGTATATACAGCAGTTTGAAATAATACACTCCTGGAAATGGAAAAAAGAACACATTGACACCGGTGTGTCAGACCC
Organism: Schistocerca gregaria; assembly: GCF_023897955.1. Taxonomy (NCBI): domain Eukaryota; kingdom Metazoa; phylum Arthropoda; class Insecta; order Orthoptera; family Acrididae; genus Schistocerca; species Schistocerca gregaria. The sequence continues at coordinate 838,936,095 of NC_064922.1, read as the reverse complement.
ACCATACTTGCTCCGGACACTGCGAGAGGGCTGTACAAGCAATGATCACACGCACGGCACAGCGGACACACCAGCAACCGCGGTGTTGGCCGTCGAATGGCGATAGCTGCGCAGCATTTGTGCACCGCCGCCGTCAGTGTCAGCCAGTTTGCCGTGGCATACGGAGCTCCATCGCAGTCTTTAACACTGGTAGCATGCCGCGACAGCGTGGACGTGAACCGTATGTGCAGTTGACAGATATTGAGCGAGGGCGTATAGTGGGCATGCGGGAGGCCGGGTGGACGTACCGCTGAATTACTCAACACGTGGGGCGTGAGGTCTCCACAGTACATCGATGTTGGCGCCAGTGGTCGGCGGAAGGTGCACGTGCCCGTCGACCTGGGACCGGACCGCAACGACGCACGGATGCACGCCAAGACCGTAGGATCCTACGCAGTGCCGTATGGGACCGCACCGCCACTTCCCAGCAAATTAGGGACACTGTTGCTCCTGGGGTATCGGCGAGGACCATTCGCAACCGTCTCCATGAAGCTGGGCTACGGTCCCGCACACCGTTAGGCCGTCTTTCGCTCACTCCCCAACATCGTGCATCCCTCCTCCAGTGGTGTCGCGACAGGCGTGAATGGAGGGACGAATGGAGACGTGTCGTCTTCAGCGATGAGAGTCGCTTCTGCCTTGGTGCCAATGATGGTCGTATGCATGTTTGGCGCCATGCAGGTGAGCGCCACAATCAGGACTGCATACGACCAAGGCACACAGGGCCAACACCCGGCATCATGGTGTGGGGAGCGATCTACTACACTGGCTGTACACCTCTGGTGATCGTCGAGGGGACACTGAATAGTGCACGGTACATCCAAACCGTCATCGAACCCATCGTTCTACCATTCCTAGACCGACAAGGGAACTTGCTGTTCCAACAGGACAATGCATGTCCGCATGTATACCGTGCCACCCAACGTGCTCTAGAAGGTATAAGTCAACTATCCTGGCCAGCAAGATCTCCGGATCTATCCCCCATTGAGCATGTTTGGGACAGGATGAAGCGTCGTCTCACGCGGTCTGCACGTCCAGCACGAACGCTGGTCCAACTGAAGCGCCAGGTGGAAATGACATGGCAAGCCGTTCCACAGGACTACATCCAGCATCTCTACGATCGTCTCCATGGGAGAATAGCAGCCTGCATTGCTGCGAAAGGTGGATATACACTGTACTAGTGCCGACATTGTGTATGCTCTGTTGCCTGTGTCTATGTGTCTGTGGTTCTGTCAGTGTGATCATGTGATGTATCTGACCCCAGGAATGTGTCAATAAAGTTTCCCCTTCCTGGGACAATGAATTCACGGTGTTCTTATTTCAATTTCCAGGAGTGTAGTTACAAAGGCTGCTAACAGATGGCGCTGTAAACGCCATACGTAATGCCTAGTATAAATAGTGATGCGAAGCCCAGAGCGATCAGCTCCACTATTGAAACGTGAAAGGAGGTTAGCGTACCAAAGGAAGAGATTAAAACCATGTACTCTATTGAACAACGCGTTTTTCTGGTACTAGAGTACCACAGGCAACAAGGCGAAGTTTTCAAGCACGATTTAATGTTCCAAAAGGACCCAATGCGAAAACCATTCGTACGCTCTTCGCAAAATTTCAACTAACAGGCAGCATAACTGATGATATAGTGGGGCATTTTGACCGCAAGCAAACCGCAGTTACGCCTGAAAATATCGCCACAGTTTCTGGAATTATTCAGCGAAATCCAATGTCATCCGTCCGTAGAATTGCATCTGAGACTTGTTTGAAGCGTTCCAGCACGCAGAAAATGCTGAGAAAGAGCCTACACATGTTTCCATTCAAAATCAAACGCACCAGGCCATACCCGTACGAGCTGCGCAACAAAGGGTTGCCTTTGCTAATCAGATGCTCGTAATGATTGATAGTGAAGGATTTGATGTTGGCTGCATCTGGTTTACAGAATGGGCATATTATAAGCGAGACTGAACAGTTCAAGTTCCTAGGCGTTCGGATAGAAAGTTGGCGAGTTTGATTTTCCACAATTGGAATGATGCATCAAAAATCACATCCACCACACACAGATCCATCTGCTATCGCCACACTCCATGCTGAAAGTATTCATTCATACAGCTCTCGAACACTGTGACCAGGTGAAGTTGCATGATGGCACGATATGTCCTGTATTGCAACCTCCATATAATAAACCCTACAAAGTGCTTAAATGTAGAACTCATACCTTTGACATTTTGAGTAATGAGAAACCTACACCTGTCCCCCTTAACCGCCTCAAGCAGGCATGGATTCTACAAGATGGACCTTCTCCATCGTCGCTGGACGACGACGATGCCTTCATCTACAAACACAATAAAGACACATGCAACGCCACAAGAGTTACATGAAGCTGACACATCTCCACATGAGCTGAGCAACCCGTTAACATCTCCGACATCCAGGTATGGCCACACCAGACGACTATTCCAACATCTCAGTCTCTACCAAGTGTGTAGTATCTATCAAACTAGGTCTTCCTCTGCAAGAAAAGGTCCGATCATGCCTCTCAGAAGCACTGACGACAATGTGAAAGGCCATGTATGCTACCACAGGCTCCTTGAGTAACAATCCACCTGGACGCTCTGCAGACGTCACAGACAGTCCGGCCTGTCACATACACCTGCGCCACTGCATCAGCGACGCTGCCTAGTGCTCTAGCCTATGTCGGTGCAGACTGGTCGTCACATCCAACAGTGGTCCATTCACCTGACGAGGGGTTCTGTTGGAAAATTCGTCCTTGCCATGAGTGGTGTGGAAGCTCTTCGGGACAGTACAACGTAACTTCAGTGTGAGCTGGCCAATGCAGGCTCTGTGCTAGTGCTCTCTTTAATAAAGAGCATTCTTGTGCTCTAGGCGTCTCGTCTCTCTTGGTGGCTTCCTACCGCTGTAGTATTCCACGTCCTACAAATATGATACTGAATCTTTGAATTCGAAATATAGATGAGTAATCATGTGGCTGAAGTGTGAGACTGTATGCTCCCCTCCTCCCTTAAATCTTGGGTGAAGTGAGAGACTAAACTGTAGCATAGCCTATTGTTTATGTTCGCCCCTTATTTAACTGCAGTTTGCTATATTTAACGCACTTTTCCTCATAAAAACTAAAACTGCAAGATAAAGTCAGAGAACACAGATAATGGGCGAATCTCAATGGTTTTGATGCATATTATGAATGCTTTGAGGCACATTATGAACACAATGTAAATTATCTTAACTCCGTCTGAACAGTCCATGAAGGCACAACGGTATAGACCGGCCGCCGTGTCATCCTCAACCCACAGGATGCGGATATGGAGGGGTATGTGGACTGTAAATAAACAACGAAATGTAAGGCGGTTCCACTACGTAACTTTGCAAAATTTGGCACTATACCTAAGCAGAGATCTGATTTATGAGCTAGACAAGATAGTATATTGACCATTACAGTGGTAGAAAAAAATCGCAATACCAAAAAGTAATTAAGTAGAGTCATGAAATTTTGGGAATGCATTTGTCTAGGCAACATATTTAAGTGATTAACATTGCAAAGTCACAGGTTAATGTAGGAGCGAGATAATCCATTGCAAATGTGAAATGCTTGTACATTAATAAATGGTGTAACCGCCAGAATGTTGAATGCAAGCACGCAAACGTGTATGCATTATGTTGTACAGGTGTCAGCTGTCAGCTTATGGGATGCAATTCCATACTTGTTATACTTGGTCAGTCAACAAAGTAACAGTTAATGGTAGTAATGCTAGTTGCAGTTGACAGTGAAGTAGTCATCCGATTATGTCCCATATGTGCTGAATTGGACACAGATCTGGTGATCGAGCAGGCCAAGGCAACATGTTGACATTCCATAGAGCATGTTGCGTTACAACAGTGGTGGGCGAACGTTAACCTGTTGTAAAATACCCCCTAGAATGCTGTTCATGAATGTCAGCACAACAGGTAGAACCACTACATTCACACACAGATTTGAAGTCAGAGTATGTGGGATAACCACGAGAGAGCTGCTGCCGTCAAATGAAATCACAGCCCAGACAATAACTCCAGGTGTAGTCCAGTGCATCTAGCACAAAGTCAGATTGCCTTTAGGCCCTCAGCTGCCCCCCTCTTAATCAACACACTGCCATCGGTGGCACCGAGGCAGAACCAGTTTTCATCAGGGAACACAATAGACCTCCACCATGCCCTGCAGTGAGCTATCAGTTGACACCACTGAAGTCGCAAATGGAGGTGGGTTTGGGGTCAGCGGGATGTAGACTACAGGGCCTCTGGCTCGGATCTGTTCTTGTGTCACTGTGGTGCTAATAATTGCTGAAACTGCTGCAACAGATGCAGTACGATTTGCCGAGCACGATAGTCTTTCCTGTCGGTTGTGCCAGTGGCCGTCCAGAACCCAGTCTTCTTGCTACTGTACATTCTCGTGGCCACCACTGCCAACAATCATGCACAGTGGCTACATTCTTGCCAAGTCTTTCTCCAATATCACAGAAGGAACATCCAGTTTCTCGTAGTCCTATTACATGACTTCGCCTAAACTCTAAGTGAGATGTTGATAATGGCATCTTTGTTGCCTTAAAGACATTCTTGACTAAGACCAACTCATCACTTCCAATCTCAAAGGTAACAAACTTTTACGATTCTTACAGAGTGTATTTAAAACAAATCTGATTTGCATCCTCATAGTGGCGAGCTAGCCCCACTCTTATGGGACTAGAGAAAAATTTGAATAGATGTAATCTTTCAGATGTGGAAACATGCCTACCAGTTTTTCTTTACGTCACACAGCTACTTCGCGGTGTTACAATTTTTTTCGTCAGTGCATTTTAATAAACCTACGATCAACTTCATTGCATGTTCGACTGCCTGAGTGGCTTACATCGAAATATACCTGCTACGTAGGGTGGTATTTCCTTGTTCAGTGCAACACAGTTTTTGTTTTGAACCTGACGTGAACAGAACATATAGTCGTAATTGACATAACATTTCTGTAGAACGCTCGCCTCTGAAACCTTTGTCATTCTCCGAAAGTTTTCTATAGAAATAGGCGTACTAAAAGACGGACCCTAAACTAAATTTTACAGACCCTATCCTTTACTTGTAAATACTTTGCTACTCTGGGTTCACAATTTTTAAATAGAAAGTACTGACACTGGCAAGAGATGAAGTATATAAAGTGTTAATGTTATGTACTCAGAGGTAATATTGTTTCTGACTAACTGCTGAAACGCTGTAGTTGCAGTTTCCCTCTATATGGCCTTCTACCTCTTTGTTCTAAAAGTCCGTCCAAACGCAACGCTCTGTCTCTCCAAATCTCTATACACATCACGTCTGGGCAGACAGATTGGTTCGGACAATAAATTTGCGCACATACAAGATGTAATCAAATCTAGAAATTGGGGTTGGAGAAGCTCAAATAATTGAGCAGCAACCACTTCTGGGTAGACAAATCGCATCGTGTGGACTGGGGGTGGCCGCAGATCTGGTGTGCGAAACGTGCTGTAGTCGGCTTTTTATTCCATTTACTTTTTCTTGTCTGTGTGTGCAACGTGCATTTCAAAATAGTAGATAGACACCGAGATAAGTAGGAACTGCTTTTAATACCTTAATAGAGAAATAACGACCCGTTGGCCGCATAGCAGAGCGGGAAACGATGGTAAAAATATTAATTCGCTGCGGACTGTATACTGCAAAGAGCTAAGAAACACAGCGAAATCCAAACGTCATCTCATCAAAAGTGACACCGGCATGTGGATGAAGTAACCGAAATTCTCGGTTCTGCTTGGTTTGCTCTTATAAATCTCGCTCATTATGTTGACCTGCAAACCAGATTGCTAGTATGCTTTTCCTATGCTCTAATCTTATTTGACAATACAACAAAAACAAGTAGATCTTATGTATTCTAAAGAAGAATACAGTCCGATACCAGTGGATTATCCACAACGCCATTACCAAGGGCGGGGGGAATCGAACAAAATTCGATATTTGTTGTTGACTTACATATTAATAACATCGTTTTTAAAGATGTAACGATGTGCGAGTGAGGTCTACAACCTAAGAATATCTTTTAGCAGACTTTCAGTAACGTTAATTTCGTTAACTGTTATTGACTTTTACTCACAACATACTTTTATAGGGATAGTGACATGTAAGTAACGTCCTGAATACAAAATATTGAATATGACATTCAGTGGGAAGAGACATCTGCTCCCAAGACTTAAATTTTTGGGTTTAGTTTAAATTAAATCTGATAGAAAAACTCATTAAAAACAATAAACATTTTTTTCCAAATTTTAAAATATGAAATAATTGACTAGATTACAATACTTTTAAAAGGCGGGCATAAAGTATCATCTCCTCCTGATACTGTGTGTGTGTTGGGGGGGGGGGGGGGGGGGCGATATTTGAACGTGGCCAGATCTTGCAACAGTGGCGTCAGGAACAGTTTTATTACGCCTGTTTTACTTCTAATACACACTAAGACAAAACAAAAGATGCCCACAAAGGAATTCTGTGAATTTGATGGAAATCGGTATACGTAATGTACAGACAAATAAATCATTAAAAATTCAGAAAAAATTAATGATTTATTAAAGGGAAAAAGCTTCACAAATTGAACAAGTCAGTAACGTGTTGGTCCACCTCTGGCCATTATACAAGAAGTTATTGAGCTTTATAGAAATGTTGGATGTCCTCCTGAGGGGCATCATACCAAATTCTGTCGGACTGCAGAGTTAGATTGTCGAAATCCAGAGCTAGTTGGGAGCCCTGCCAAACATTCTCAATTGGGGAGAGATCCAACGACCTTGTTGGCCAAGGTAGAGTTTAGCAAGCACAAGACAAGCAATAGAAACTTTCGTCATGTGCAAGCGGGCATTATCTTACTGACATGTAAGCCCAGAGGGGCTTAACACGTAGGGTATCAAAATAGAGGGAAGAATATCTTAGGCGTACCGCTGTACCACGGATGACAACCAAAGAGGTCTCGCTATAAAATAAAATGACACCCAAGGCCATCATTCCAGGTTGTCTGGCCATATGGCGGGCGGCAATCAGGTTCGTGTTCCATCGTTGCCCGTGGCGTCTCCAAGCACATCTTCGTTGGTCTCTGGGGCACAGTTCGAAGTAGGACTCATCACTGAAGACAGTTTTACTCCAGTCAATTATTTTCCAGGCTGAAGACGTGTCTGGAGGCGTTCCAGACAGTGGTGGAATACCAACTTGATTGTCTCCTGCCATACGACCTAACAATCAAGAATGATGGTCTGGGGTGCTATTTCATTTCTTAGCAAGACTCCTTTGGTCGTCATCCGTGGCATCTTTACAGCACAGCGTATGGCGACGATATTCTACCCACCATTTTGTTGCCCTTCATGGTAAGCCATCCTGAGGTTACATTTCACACATGGCGAGAGTTTCTGCTGCTTGTCTTCGGGCTTGCCAAACCATATCTTGGCCAGCAATGTCGCCGTATCTCTCCCCTACTGAGAACGTTTGGAGCACTATGGGCAGGGCTCCCCAACCAGCTCGAGAGTTTGACTATCTAACACTCCAATAGGACAGAATTTACACGATATCCCTCAGGACATCCTACATCTCGCATTATTGACTTACTCAATTGACGAAGCTCTTTCTCTTGAATAAATCATCCAGTTTTGCCGAAATTGTGTTCACTTGTTTGTCTGTACATGTACAGAGCGTCTACCGATTTCCGTCCCATTCGTATAATTCTGTCGAGATCATTCCTTTCTTTTTGGTTTCAGCAAGAATGAATCAGAGGTGAACGGTAAAATTCACTACCTCAATACTACATATAATACTTTCCATATAGAATATGAACGAACCTCTATCTAGAATTCAGATTGTAGTTTCATATTTTGTTCCAAAAGTCTACAACATGTTGGTGGTAGAGTTCAGGCAGGAAATTGAAAACCTGGACTCAGAAACAAAGAACAATATAGCTCACAGGCCAAAACTTTAATTTCTAAGAATATACTGTGGTGTTCCGGGTATGTCTAAAACTGTGAAAATATTATCGTGACTTGTCTGAATTAATATACTATAGAATTGAGACGTTATACTTGTCTTCAAGAAATTCTCCTACAGAACAGCGTAAATAGCTTCGCATATGTTTTGTAATATTTCACTTAATGTTTGTTTCCAAACTGCAGCAGAAAATTCTAGGTGCTTGTAATTTCTTCCTGTTGCCGTCAGCCGCTCCTATAGAGAAACTGCTCTCATCATGCAAGTATTTTCCAGTACCGGTAATATAAGAAAAGCTGTGAATTCATTTGATAATTATATGTTTCCAGATGAATCCCGCCTGTTGTCAGGTTCTCCCTCCAATTCGACCGAGCGAGGTGGCGCAGTGGTTAGCACACTGGACTCGCATTCGGGAGGACGACGGTTCAATCCCGTCTCCGGCCATCCTGATTTAGGTTTTCAGTGATTTCCCTAAATCGTTTCAGGCAAATGCCAGGATGGTTCCTTTAAAAGGGCACGGCCGACTTCCTTCCCAATACTTCCCTAACCCGAGCTTGCGCTCCGTCTCTAATGACCTCGTTGTCGACGAGACGTTAAACACTACCCATCACCACCTCCAATTCGCGAAGTAAACTCATGCGGGAAAACTGCCATCGGTTGAGTAGTCACCGTTGATCGGTCTGTTTGGTTTTCTTTACTTTACTTTTGTTTTCTTTCAAAAAAGTTGCTGGCAAGACCCATAACAGAATTTTTTCCATTACGAATATTTCTGAATAAACGATATAGTTAAGCTCATTAGGTTACGAGAACATAGTTGCCTGCCACTGAAATTTGTTTTCTAGACCAGCAGATGGCGGGAGAGCAATGCTCACACCACACTGGCAGCGATAGTTCGTTATGTGTCGAGGGGCTTTATTACAACGAAAATTTTCAAACCAGTGAGAACCAGTTAGGAAAATCTCAGGCTTAGTACTGAGTATTTTGCTTCGCTCTATCAATATAAGCCTATTGTTTCTGCGTCAACGCTTATCATACATAAATCTCCACTGCTGAGGAATATACCACGCTATTGTTCCTCAGTCAATTGTTTCGTTGTTACTGCTTGTCACATGATTCATTATCACAGTGCCTTCTGAAGCAATTTTCTGTTATTTTTTAATCATAATATATAGTGAAATTCAGAGTATTCAGTTGTCCAAAATGTACCTTAAGTATAATATGTGGTGCTGACTCACAATCATCCCACAGGAACCATCCCTGTATGAGGCATTTCTACCACAGTTGCACACAATAAATAGATAAACTCTCTTACAATGATTTGTTGTAAAACAAAAACTCAGCACAAAAAGAAAGTAATTATAATGTCAATGACTATACCGTTGAAAGGCCGTACTGGTATTCTACACTGAAACAAAGTTAGTTTAAAATGCATGAAGCATGTTGCCAATGGTAAGAACATACCTTTGCAATATGTGCAAATGATATACTATCTACAATAAGTTTACAAGTAGTCATCTCGTAAGGAGGCGAAATAGAGGTTTGATTTCAAATAGCACCTGCCTGTTTCCTGTTTGAGATGGTTAGAAAAGAAACTCTCCTGCTATTCAGGAATACGAGTAAAAACATTTTCTGTACTGTTGCACAACGCAATATTGCCTTCTTTTCACAATTAGTTGGTTCAATCTGAAGAGAAGAATGATGAAGCACAAGCTGTTATTGGGACAAGATGGAAAAGTAAATCGACTGTACCCTTTCAAATAGACTACTTCGGGATCCACCTTAAGTGGTTTGAATCGTCCTCATCCAAGAACAGATATATCGATGCTCGGATCAAACTCATCACTTTCTTGTTCGAAAGTCACTGAGATCGCACAACTGCATTATTAGTGTTTGATAAAAAGTAAATTGGCAGTGTCTTACGTATCACATGAGCAGTCTTCGAGTGATGCAGGTTAAACGTATATTGAAAGTTCGGTTCGTTAGTAACGTTGTAAGTTCCATCAGAAAATCTACATAAATTTTACAGGTTTCTCTAATTTTGGAGTTGATGCTTTCTCAGTTACAAAAAATGCACGCATCACAAATACACTATTGGCCATTAAAATTGCTACACCAAGAATAAATGCAGATGATAAACGGTTATTCATTGGACAAATATATTATACTAGAACTGACATGTGATTACATTTTCACGCAATTTGGGTGAATAGATCCTGAGAAATCAGTATACAGAACAAACACCTCTGGCCGTAATAAGGGCCTTGATACGCCTGGACATTGAGTCAAACAGAGCTTGGATGGCGTGTACAGGTATGGCTGCCCATACAGCTTCAACACGATACCACAGTTCATCAAGAGTATTGGCTGGAGTATTGTGACGAGCCAGTTGCTCGCCCACCATTTACCAGACGTTTTCAATTGGTGTGAGATCTGGAGAATGTGCTGGCCAGGGCAGCAGTCGAACATTTTCTGTATCCAGAAAGGCCTGTGCAAGACCTGAAACATGCGGTCGTGCATTATCCTGCTGAAACGTAGGGTTTCGTAGAGATCGAATGAAGGATAGAGCCACGGGTCGTAAAACATCTGAAATGTAACGACCACTGTTCAAAGTGCAGTCAATGCGAACAAAAGGTGACCGTGGCGTGTAACCAGTGGCACCCCATACCATCGCGTCGGGTAATACGCCCGTATGGTGTTGACGAATGCACGCTTCCAATCTGCGTTCACCACGATACCGCCAAACACGGATGCTACCATCATGATGCTGTAAACAGAACCTGCATTCATTCGGAAAAATAACGTTTTGCCATTCGTGCACCCCGGTTCGTCGTTGAGTACACCATCGCAGGTACTCCTGTCTTTGATGCAGCGTCAAGGATAACCGCAGCCATGGTCTCCGTGCTGATAGTTCATGCTGCTGCAAATGTCGTCGAACTGTTCGTGCAGATGGTTCTTGTCTTGCAAACGTTTACATCTGTTGACTCAGGGATCGAGACGTGGCTGCACAATCCGTTACAGCCATTCGGATAACGTGCCTGTCATCTCGACTGCTAATGATACGAGGCCGTTGGGATCCAGCACGGCGTTCCGTATTACCCTCCCGAAACCACCGATTCCATATTCTGCTAACAGTCATTGGGTCTCGACCAACGCGAGCAGCAATGTTGCGATACGATAAACCGCATCCGCGATAGGCTACAATCCGACCTTTATCAAAGTAAGAAACGTGATGGTACGCATTTCTCCTCCTTACTCGAGGCATAACAACAACGTTTCACCAGGCAATGCCGGTCAACTGCTGTTTGTGTATGAGAAATCGGTTGGAAACTTTCCTCATGTCAGCACGTTGTAGGTGTCGCCACCGGCGCTAACCTTGTGTGAATGCTTTGAAACATTAATCATTTGCATATCACAGTATCTTCTTCCCGTCTGTTAAATTTCGCGTCTGTAGCACGTCATTATCGTGGTGTAGCAATTTTAATGGCCAGTAGTGTATGTTGTACATGCAAAGATGAGACTACTAAACTATTAAGCTACCAACTGTAAATACAATAATTTGCGATTCAGTATGGCACAGTTAATGATAACGACATTAGCTTGAATACTGCCTAAAATCCCCCATTCTGATATTTAGGCCAACAACGCAGCAACACCAGGGCGCCTACAGGAGAGGGTTAGCTTACTAATGTGAAAAAGGACACGAGACTTCAGGGCCCAGATTTTGTGACATCCATCATATGCAAAATTACCACTAAAATGACCTGAACATAATGTTAAAAGCGAAATAAAAACATGTAAAGTGAGTTATAAAATGAGTTAAAGTCACGAAAAACATAAATTACAAAAAGGCTAATTACTTCAAAGTCATTATATTGTTCTCCAAGAAAGCTCAGACTTTGAATGTGTACGAAAATTGTTCTGTAACCATCTTAGAGCTGTTACACTGCATGACGGTTAGCATATAAGGGTTCTCAGAAGTGAAGGAACATCTGTTGTTGGATAACATGTGTTTGTAGTTATTTTCCTTCAATTACAAAAACGAGTCTAAAAATCGACACATAATTACTGACATTTGATAAATGGACATTATGTTTGATGCAAAATATCGATACTTTTGTTTCAGTGGCTATACCTCAGCAAGTTAACAACAGGGACGCAACAGTGAAAGAAAGCGTACTGATTTTACCATCGGGACAGGATAAAGGGAACGACTAATAATGGTATGGTTGCAGATAAAATATGCTTAAGTATTCCAGAGGTATAACCAGATAGCCATCTGCTCAGGCATAAGGCTCAGGGCACATGAGTGCGCTACTACTTTGTGCATGGAGTGCGGTGGAGGAAATGTTGACATCAGCAAGTGGGGAAATGGTAATAGGCAATCATGATGTTCTGGGGGACCGTAATGGTCATAAAATCCTCAGTCAGAAAACCGGCCATAAGCACTGCTGAATCACTAGGAAGTTTGTATCTTTGAGTGAAATGTCTGGTGATAGTCATTGTTGATTTTCCATTCCACACACTTCCCTTCAGCCATGGGGAAGTTGTCAACAGGCTTGACTGGGCTGTCATCCCACAGGAACTGCTGTACATCGACTTATACCACGAATTTGCCATCGGTGTTCAGAGTGGGCGATGAGGCATCAGTTTCTGCAATGATGCGCGTGTTTGTGTCGATCTGCACGACCTCCACGTCATTGGTATGAGTGACCACTGCACAAGATCCATTAGCCTTGAAACGGTTTCAGCCACGGTGGTATGCTTCCCATGGAATAATGTATCAAAAGTACTGGAATCCAATTTGATGACTTTTTGTGGGCCAGAGTAAAGCGCTTGCAGTGCAGGTCAGATGGCACTATTCTGTATGTAACATGACGAAGTCACGACCTGACAGTGCTTTATGAACAAAAACTTTTTGGCGGGCTGTGCGCCTGTTGTTGTATTCTGAGCCATGTAATGTGTTTTTAACTCGTTTCACAAGAACAGAGGGCTCCACGGTCTCTAGTGGGTACATGGGTATCGCCTAATTTGTGGTCGGGGTGAGTGGCTCTCATCATAGAAACTCTGCTAGGGAGGCACAGAGCACTTCTTTGCAAGTGCAGCGTACACCAGCAGCACCCAAGGTAATGACCAATGAGCGCAGCCTTATGTGTATGGCTCCAACGCTTCACTAATCCATTGCTTTGTGGGTGATAATCCATTGTGTGATAACACCGTATGTCACTAGGGTTGCGCAGTTCCTTAAACACTACTGATTCGATCTCTCAGATATCAGGAAGCTGATGTGTGACATCCATGCATCAAAAGCTGCTCTTGCCGTCATTTCTACGGTTATGTTCTTCAGCGGTATAGCTTCCAGCCAGCATGTCACATGAGTGATGACGGACAGTATGTAATGAAAGCCGTCAAACTCTGGGAGTGGTCCTACCAGATCGAGAGGGATGTGTTGAAGCTGACCTTTTAGAATCTCGTAGAGGTCGAGTGTTAGCGGCGCATGTCGGCGTCCACGAACTGAACGCCTTTCTATACGTAAGCTAGTTGTGCAGTGAATGAGGTCCGTAATTTGTTCGTCTTGCAACGGTGCCTCTTTGTCATAATGGAAATGGATGGAAAGGGCGTTTATTCATGATAGATAGTCTGCTACAATGTTGTCCACAAATTGAAAGGTCTGATATCTATTGTAAAATGTGCCATGCAGTCCAGATAGAGGAGCCATCAAGGGGCGGACAAGGCCAGTAGTCTTTGTAAGTGATGAGAAGGAGGAAGGAGATTAGTGTTTAACGTCCCGTCGATGACGAGGTCATTAAAGACAGAGCACATGCTCGGATTAGGGAAGGATGGGGGAGGTTATCAGCCATGCCCTTTCAAAGGAACCATCCTGGTATTTGCCTGAAGCGATTTAGGGAAATCACGGAAAACCTAAATCAGGATGGCCGGACGCAGGTTTGAACCGTCGTCCTCCCGATTGCGAGTCCAGTGTGCTAACCACTGCGCCACCTCGCTCGGTGGAAGAGATGACAGGTCAGACCTCAACGTCATCTTTACACTGATGGACCATCTCATATGTCACCAAGAATTCTCTATCAAACACTGACTATATGCATTGAGAACCTGTCAGTTTGCGAGAAAAGAAACACAGGAGTTGTTGTATCCCCGCCATTTCCTGCTGCAGCACTGCTTCGATACCAGAGTCGCTCAGTCGTGATCGTCAGTTGTGCATAGGATAGTGGGTGGGTTAATGTCATAGCATGTGCGAGACAGTCCTTGATTTTGTCGAAAATGTGTTACACTCATGGAGCCCACTCCATCTAATGTTTTCCAGTTATGTTCTTTTTGTTAGTACTTCAGTCTGTGATGCCAGTATGGCAGCTGCATTAGGATTACGTCAACAGAAGAAGTTAAACATATTGAGAAAACGTGGATGCCCTGAGACTGAGGTAGTTGCTAAACAAACTCACAGGTCTGGTCGTTGTGCCGTAGGTTAACGCTGGCAGTATTAACTAAGTGGCTTAAGTACACTACTTCAGCTTGGCGAAGCTGGCACTTGTCTTCATAGTTGATGACACTGGGGTCCTTATGAGTATCAAGAACTTGTTTGAGATGTTCTTCATGCTCTTCGAGTGAAGCAAAGAAAATTACAGTGTTATCCAAACATGCATAGCAGAAGAGAAATTAAAACAGAATACCATCTATGAATCGTTGTCATGTCTGGGCCACGTTTGTGAGGCCATAGGGCATGTACAGAATTTCGTATAGCCCAAACGGTGACCCAATGATTGTCTTTTGAATGTCCTCCAGATTCATTGGGGTCTGCAGGTATGCTCTTTTGAGATACAACACGCTGAACACTGGAACACTTGTTAAATTGCGCGTGAAATCTTACATGTTAGGAATCGATTAACTGTCAAGTGTGGGAGTTCAAGGGGCAGTAGTCATCACATAGCCTAAGTATACCGTCTTTCATGAGTGCCAATTTTTACAGGTGAAGTCCGCGGACTATCAAAAAGTTCTCACAATGACAGCTTGTAATAGTTTGTCAATGTCTGCTTTGGCCATGTGAAATTCACGCAGTACTAGTTTCCACGCCCTGTGTTGCGCGGGTGGCCTGGGTTGGTGGTAGTCGTATGTACAGTACTGTTTCGTATAACACTCTGAACAAATTTCATTTGTGGGTGCATGGTAGGAGGGACAACACACTCTGTTAATGCAGATAGAACATGGACAAGATGCACCATACTAACCTGGGTTGCGTGTGGCACAGGTGTTGCCATGCATACTGTCATCATAGGGGCCCCACAGGATGACACTCTGAATGTATTGCCTCGCTGCAGTCGTGGAATCAAGAAGTTGGCGTTCTTCTGTCATAATGTTATGCACGTTTGTCCACCATCACACGATTTTTTTTTTCATGCAATTCCATTTGCCTCATATAGGTGTAACATCTCTAATCTCATGTCAAGGTTGTGCTGATTGAGTTTTTATTGTTCTGACACTAAGACTTTCAGATATCACTGGCACTGTTCATGTGAGTCGATATGTTAATTGCGTTTTGAGAAGGAGTTTGGTTGATTGGTTTAAAAGAGGGACCAAACAGATAGGTCATTGGTCCCTTGTTCCAAATAAAGGGTGAGAATAAAACAAGCGAGACTGACAACGCAAAACGGAGAGAAGGGGAAAACCACAAGAACAATGGAAGAACAACAAACACATAACTGGAAAAAATGGAGATAAGAAAACCACAGAAACGCAAGAAACAGGTAGAATAGATTAAAACGACAAAACAAATTACCATGGCTGGCTGGCCATAAGAATGAAAGGAGAAGCCAGCCACTCTGCATCACATTAAAACCTCCACCATAAAAGCACTATGGGGAGGACACAGAGGGACAAATGACATGTGCTAAAACTTACACCAAATGATAAAACCCACCCTCACGAATAAAATGTAAAACTAAATCAGGCGATGAGGCATTGTCAGATAAAATTATTGGCAACAAGTTGGGTAACTGAACATTTTGTCGCATGGCAGTCAAAGTGCACCAGAATATGGGTCACTGTCAACCGGGCGCTGCATCGACACTGAGGCAGGTCTTCACGGCGCAGAAGGTAGCCGTGTATCACCCAAGTGTGGCAAATGCAGAGGTGGCACAGAACCACAGAGCCCCTGCGAGATGTCTGCATGAAGGACTGCCACACATTCGTAGTCTCCTTAATGACATGCAGTTTGTTGTGGGTACTGAGACCATGCCATTCCGTCTCCCAAATCAAAAAACCTGGCGGCGTAAATACGAACGCAAGTAAGTTATTGGAATACCGACATCCATAAGCAGTGTCCGTGTAGAATATCTGGCCAGCCTGTCAGCCAGTTCGTTGCCTGGGATTTGGACGCGCCCTGGGGTCCACACAAACACCACTAAACGACCACACCGTTTCAGGGCATACATGGAATCCTGGATAGTCGCTACCAAAGGATGACGAGGGTAGCACTGGTCGATAGCTTGTAGGCTGCTCAAGGAGTCAACACACAGAAGAAACGACTCCCCAGACAATGAACGGATGTGCTCAAGAGCACGAGACATACCCACCAGCTCTGCAGTGAAAACACTGCAGCCATTGGGCAAGGAATGCTGTTCCATATGTTCTCCATGGATATACGCGAAGCCGACGTGACCATCAGCCATCGAGCCGTCGGTGTAAACCACTTCATGGCCTTAGTACATGTGAGCGAGGTGGCGCAGTGGTTAGACACTGGACTCGCATTCGGGAGGACGATGGTTCAATCCAGCGTCTGGCCATCCTGATTTAGGTTTTCCGTGATTTCCCTAAATCGCTCCAGGCAAATGTCGCGATGGTTCCTTTCAAAGGACACGGCCGACTTCCTTTCCTGTCCTTCCCTAATCCGATGAGACCGATGACCTCGCTGTCTGGTCTCCTTCCCCAAACCAACCAACCTTGATACATGTCAAGAAACGAGAGGAAGTGACAGCAGAGAGCCGCAGGATGAACTGAGTACTTTGGGCCATGTGAAAGGTCCAGGCGAAGCCGCTACCTAGGTGTACACCATGGAGGCGTACGCGAATGAACCTCGAGTATAGGTGGAACAGGCAAGAACTCCATTTCAGATAGAAAGGATCGGAACTAACTGCTATTGTAAGCCCTGACCTGGGGCGCCGATGCAGGAGATAAACCGCTGTGGGTGGGAAAAGAAGACAGTAATTCGGATGCGCAGGATGAACTGGTGCAAACTAACTGGCGAGCAGTTGTGCAAGCCTGATATGCAATGGAAGAACTCCAGCCTCCGCCAGGACGCTAGTCACCAGACTCGTCCTAAAAGTTCCCATCGCTAGTCAAACGCCACAGTGATGCACTGAGTCGAGCAAATGCAACGCTGAGGGCGCCGCCGAACCGTAAACCAGACTCCCATAGTCAAGGCGGGATCGAAGAAGGGCTTTGTAGAGCTGCAGCAGCGTAGAGCTATCTGCATCCCAGATGGCGTTGCTCAGCAGCGGAGGGCATTGAGGTGTTGCAGCACTTTCGCTTAAGCTGACGAAGGTGAGGAAGCTAAATCAATCAGGCGTCGAAAACCAGTCCTAAAAATTGATATGTCTCCACTACAGTGAGGGGATCGCCATTAAGGTGAAGTTTTGGTTCCGGATGAACGGTACGATGCCGACAGAAGTGCATAACACACGACTTTGCTGCCGGAAACTGGAAGCCATGGGTTAGAGCCCATGACTGCGCCTTGTGGATGGCTCCCTCTAGTCGCCACTCAGTAAAGTCAGTACTGGTGGAGCAGTACGAAATGCAGAAGTCGTCTGCATACAGAGAGGGTGAGACAGACAGCTCTACAGCTGCTGGCAGACCGTTAATGGCCACTAAAAATTGAGATACACTCAAAACAGAGCCTGCAGGACCCCATTCTCCTGGATATTGGGGGAACTATGGGAACACTCAATACAGAGCCTGCAGGACCCCATTCTCCTGGATATGGGGGGAACTATGGGAGGCACCAACTTGGACATGGAAAGTATGAAGAAACAGGAAATTCTGAATACGGGAGAGGGCCTCGTATAATGTGGCAAGGATATGATGTCGCCACATGGTGTCATACGCTTTTCGCAAATCAAAAAAGACAGCAACAATATGTTGGCGTCTCGAAAAGGCTATTGGGATGGCAGACTCGAGGGACACAAGATTATCAGTGGTAGAGAGACCCAGGTGGAAATCGCCCTGGCATGAAGCCAGTAGGCCACGTGACTCCAGGACCCAACCCAACTGCCAACACACCATACGTACCAGCAGTTTACAAAGAACGTTGGTGAATAGCTATCCACATCAAGCGGGTTTTTGCCAGGTTTGAATACTTGTATGATGGTGCTCTCCCACCAGTGCGACAAAAAGACGTCATCGCACCAGATCCAGTTGAAGGTCACAAGGAGATGCACTTGTAGTCAGATGAGAGATGTTTAATCATCTGACAGTGGATCCAATCTGGCCCAGGAGCTGTGTTGGGGCAATGTTCAAGGGTATTGAGGAGCTCCCACTCTGTAAATGGGGTGTTATAGGGTTCGCTGTGGCATGTAGTGAACGAGAGGACTTCTCTTCCATACTCCATTTGAGAGTGCGAAAGGCTAGGTGGTAATTCTCCGATGCAGAGGCGCCAGCATAGTGCTCAGCAAAGTGCTCGGCAATCGCGTTTGCGTCGGTAGATAACACGCCATTTATGTTAACACCGGGATCATCTGTTGGGGTCTGGTATCCAAAAACTCATTTGATCTTTGCCCAAACTTGGGAAGGTGACGTATGGCACCCAATGGTTGAGACATATCTCTACCAACACTACTGTTTTCGTCGTTTAATAATCTGGCGAATGTGGTTACAGAGCCATTTAAAGGCTATGAGGTGCCGCTTATGTCGCCGTAGAGCTGACCGAAGCTCCTTAATTGCCTCAGTAACTTCCGGCGGCCACCAAGGGACGGTCATTCTCTGGGGACACCCTTAAGAACGAGGGATCGCTTTTCCCGCCGCAGAAACGATCGTTAGAGTTACCTGCTCAACCACTACATCGATATTACCATGTGTGGGAGATTCAACGGTGACAGCAGAGGTGAAGGCTTCCCAGTCTGCCTTGTTTAGAGCCCATCTGGTCAGGCGTATGTGGGCCTGACCCTGTGGCAGTGACAGGAAAGATTTAGGGAATTGATCAATCAGTGCAGCCAATGCATTCGGGGGTACTGCACCATCTGGAGGAAGATGTACATTGCAGACAGTTATTTACTGCGTCGTTCTTATCCTGACAGCCACAGCTTCAACAGAGGTTTGAAGGGGCATAGTTTCACTGCATACTGAGTTCAGGACATAGATACAAACTCCCCCTGACACTCTATATAGTCACTACGGGTTCTTGTAAAATCCACTATAGCTGTGGAGGGCACGGGTCCGCAGTTCCGGGAACCAGGTTTACTGAAGGGCAATGCAGAAAGCAGATGTAAAGCTTAAGAGCTGCTGTAGCTCAACCAGGTGGTGGAAAAAAACGCCGCAGTTCCACTGGAGGATGACGTTATCGTGTTGTTGGGAAGGCATGAAGCGCGCAAGGAGGTTATGCCTCGGGGTCACCTGCTGCAACCGATTGAGTATTTGTAGTCATTTCTATGGTGGATGAGGCATCAGTGAGAGCCAGGTCCGCAAGGGTCGCTAATATCTCCACCGCATCCTCAGATGCAGAACTGGTAGGGTTGGTTCAAATGGCTCCGAGCACTATGGGACTCAACTGCTGTGGTCATTAGTCCCCTAGAACTTAGAACTACTTAAAACTAACGACATCACACACATCAATGCCCAAGGAACTGATGGGGACTGGTGGTGTTGTGGCTACCAGAGTGTCCTGTTTCTAAGCAGACTTCTTCTTAGATTGCTTGCTCTCTCGCTTCTCTTTAGGGGTTTGCTGTTAAGATTTCTCCAAAGCAACTTCGGCCATGGAATAAGACCATCAAGCTCTTCGTCCAACAACTTTTGGCTCCTTGAGCCACTGACGAATGTCTGCAGTGGCATTAGTGGAGATTCTGGGAGAGAGGGCCCCAATGGGACACCTTTCACATGAGAGGAGCCAGAGGAGGCTGTTGCATCTCTGGCAGGGGGGGGGGTCTGATGACCCCTGCATTTGGGGAAGGGCCTTGTTGCCGAAGTGGGTGCTTTGGAGGCAACAGAGGAAGATTTGTCCCCTACCACCAAGGGTGCAGATGGATCCTGGTGGCCCGGAGGACGCACTGTTCGTGGCGCACAGTGAGAAACCACTGGCACTTGGGATGGCAATGATGTCGTAGCTGCAGCATATGTCAACATCAACCGAATGGGGTGGAATCTTTCAAATTTACGTTTAGCCTCTGAGTAAGTCAACTGGTCGAGGGGCTTGTACTCTATGATTTTCTGGCCCTTTTGGAGTACTGGGCAACCTGGCGAGCAGGGGGAGTGGTGCTCTCACAGCCGAGGCAAGTGAGAGGTGGCGCACATGGAGTACCTGGTTGTAGTGGATGTCTGCAGTCTCGACATGTGGCGCTGGAAGTGCAGAGGGAAGACATGTGCCCAAACTTCCAGCACTTATAGCACCACTTTGGGGAGGGACGTCACAGCAGTAAACCATCACCTTGACCTTTTCAGGCAATGAATCACCTTCAAAGGCCAAGATGAAGGCACCGGTAGCAACCCTGTTGTCTTTGGGTCCACTGTAACCGCGTTATCAGACTGCAAGAGGAGGTCGTGATGGAAAATAATCCCCTGGACCATTTTGAGGCTTTTATGTGGAAAATCAATCAGCTTATCACAGGTGATTAACTCTCAGGATTGGGCTGGGGATGCTGTCTGAATCAAGACTGCGCCGTTTGGCATCAAGGACAGTGCTGTCACTTCTCCAAACTTATCCTCAAAGTGTTCAACGAAAAATTGAGGCTTTGTAGTGAGCCGTGTGCGGCTCACGTTCTTTCCATTCATAACCTGACGTTGTGTAATAGCGGTAGTGTCGTCTCGACTCCTTCTTGTATCAATGGTGCCACTAAGTTGCTAGTATTGTTTGTCTGCAAGTGGCAGAAGCAGCGGTTATCGATAGCCAGTACTGTGGTACTACCTTTGGTACCATGGCTAGTATTCCGGGTCGTCATGTGTGTCAGGCAGTTCGGCATTGGATGGAGCAGTGAGGAGTTCACAGCGCAAGGACAGGCTGGGACCACTGGGGGCGTGCAGGCACTGTCGGAGCGAGGAGCTGTAGCCGACGACCGAACCCAGAACGTTTGAAGTTGAGTGAACCGTATCCAGTACTGAAACTTCCACTGTTTGAGATCTCACTGTTGTTTGCGTGTTGCTGCTCCCAGGGCCAGTGAGACCAACTGCAACAAGTGGAGTCTGTCAGGTTGACAGAAGCTTTTAGCCGCCTTCTACTCCTTGATGTTAGTTTGGATTTAGTATTATTCTTATTAGTGAAGTGCAACCAGCGGTATTTCCTGCCTTGTGGCCGCTAACACCCCAGTTAGCTGCCTTCGAGGTTAGCGTACTGTGCCTGCAGTGTACCTTTACTCATCGTGTTGATGCTATCCGACACAGCGTGTAGTTCGACAGCCTGTTGAATTGTACTGTGCACATGTTTTTGGGAGGTCTTCCTTGGTTCTAATGTTTCCTTCGGCCTTGGGTGTGTTTCCGAAGACATGGTGCTGTCCGTCTCTTCGCCCATGCCTGAAAATATTCTGTCGTTGTACTGGTGATTGGAGGTTAGGCGGATAGGTTAGTCGGTCGATCGGCGCTTAAGGTACCCCTAGTGTCCTAGTGTGAGTTGCCATCCTGTTACGCGAGTACAACTCTTGGCTGCGTGTCTCACCACTTACACAGCTGTAGTCGGCTTCCTCAGCTCGATCCAGGGAGCACTGTCTGTGGATCACTCCATCTTATTTGGACAAGTTGTCATAATTGTTTAAAATTCACCCTACTGTTTTAACAAGTTATTGCCTTCCCCACTTATAATTCTGGCCTTCAGTCGTTAATCGTTTGTAACATTGCTTGTGGCCTTTAGCCGACAAATAATTTTCAATCTTGTTTTAGTGAGGCCTTCAGCCATCAATATAGCTTGTTAGAAGTTATTAAGATTATTAGAAAGTGTTTTAGTATTTTAAAAGTGTAATTTTCCACCTTATTTGTAATTTAGGCCTTCAACCGTTGTGTATTCTGAAATTGCAGCTGGCCTTCAGCCGTTAATTGTTTTCAACATTGCTTGTTACAGTTATTAAGACTGTTAAAACGGTTTTAACATGTAATTGTCCACCTTATTGGCAATTCAGGCCTTCAGCCATTGTGTATTTTTGAAATTTCTTCTGGCCTTCTGCCGACGAATAATTTTGAACCTTCTTAATCAGGCTTTCAGCCGTTTATTGTGTGTAACATTGCTTGTGGCCTTCAACCGACAATAACTTGCAATTCTTCTAGTAAGGCTTTCACCCACCAGTGTAGTAAAATCATTTAAAAATGATTGTTGAAACTTTAAAAAAAAAATAAAGTGTACGTGTTTTCTGTGCAACCAATGGTAACTGATTACGCCCCGTCCACACCTTCCCTGCTTACCCTAAGTCCCACGTCTCATGTAGGTAGTAAGGAGTTCCAATCAGTTCTGCTACGGACTAAAAACCGAGACAAATATGGCTCTCTCCGTTCTGTAGCTCTACATTCCTCCCCTGGTGTAGCGAGGGACGGAAACGATTTAGGATCATACCTGGCGGCATTGTGTTCGATCTTGCCCTTCTTAGAGACTGCTGATACCATACGGTCACCAGCAAGAGATGACTTAGTCCGCTTCACTGTGGGTCATCGACCCTGATACCACCCACTCCGATCAGGGACCCTCCCCACAGGGGCCACCCAGCCACAGCAAAGGCCAACTGACATCATGGCCGTTGCCGGGAGTTCAGATGCGCCAGGGAGACAGGCATCTACTCCTTGGCATATGTGGGGAGTTAACCGTTCAAACAACAGCAGTGCAATCCCTGCATTGTCAGGGGGATACCAGCAAATGGGTACATGACAGCCCCACCAAAACGGACTGGCTACCATGCTGGATATTGGGTGCAGAGAAATCCAATATTGTCGTGGGGTGAAAGAGAACAGGACACAATGGAAGAAGATGCCGTGCCCCAGAAAGTGTCCTCGCCAGAATAGTTGAATTGCAGGTGGAGATGCAAAGCGATGACAAGAGATTCAGGAGTTCGAATCTGAGGGCACTGTGTATAACTCGTACACCACATCCTTCCCCATTTGCTGATGACCACGCTGTTTAGCGCCCGTAAACCTCAAACACACACACACCTTCCCCATTTGGCCTGAACCTCTGTAGAAATTTGAAAGTGGCAGGCCAAACTACAAATTGGGACCTGACCTTATAGGGCCAAAAAGTGAGACACTCCTTTTAGTCGCCTCTTACGACAGGCAGGAATACCTCAGGCCTATTCTAACCCCTCCAACCCCCAGGGGGAGGGAAGGAGTTTTTAGAAGAGTACCAAGACAAAGGCACAAAGCTAATGACACTGGGAACAGAGCACTCACTGTCCTGATGCTGGAGTGTGCCACCTATTTAATCCAGAGAGAGGTGTAAGTAGTGGAGAAAATCAACCCCGAGCACCGGTTTTTTGAAGCTCCAAGCAATTTAAGGTGCTGCTGAATATTTGATAAGTTACTTTTTTGAATAATTAATAGAATATAGCCCAATTTTTAATTAGGGCTAAAATACATCAAGAATTTATTTTTTCTGTGTAAATAAATCTGTAAGGAAAATAGTCAGCATTTAATGTAAGAAATGTATTTTTTGTTGCTGTTCTGCTAACGAATGTTCCAGAGAAATGTTTATCTACCGAAACTGTGAATCAAGTTGAAGGCAGTCGTCGTAATTTGTTTTTGGATCATATAAAAGCATTAGCTCTCTCTCTAGTTTGTTTTCGGTGGCTGTTTCGCAAATATAAGTGTCGCTCTGTAACGTTTGGCAAATAATTAAGCTAATTTAATTTCAAAAGCCGTCGTTTAATTAAGACTGTACTTTCCTCTTTCATTAATTCCAGATATCAAATTATTATGCTACATTTTAGAAATTTTTCAGGCTGCAGCGAAGGGGAGTTGCCGACGAACTGTTTTGTGGCCACATCCGAACGCTACTAGTGTTCAAAAGGCTATTACGTTATCAAACTTTTATTTCAGCGTCCCTGAAATATCTTTTACCGGTCTTCTCTATCAGTATCGCGGCAATGTAATTACGCAAACTGCGTAATTTTTAGACCAGTCACTGGCCTCTAAAAAATTCCGTCGGTCAACGTTCTCGTCGGTCTGATGGGAAGCTGATGCTGGCTGGCGGAATATATAACTTCATCATCCACAAGTAAAAATTTTCTATGCACCATAATATCAGTTTAGAAGCTGGCCGCCAGTGAAAGCAATAAACTTAATATTACTTTTTTTTTAAATGACAGTAATATTAAATATTCCTAGACAGGAATATTGGACTCATTTGTCACTTGGATATGAATGACAAGTATGTTCCTAATCGATGGTAAGTGTTTGGGAGGTGAGGTACTCACTTCTGAATCCGTTTCAGTGAGGACATATTGGTTTTGAATGTGGTCAGGGAAGTAGGATCTGCCACTCCAGGGATATGGGGCAAGCTGGATGTTTTGCTGATGGGTCTTGGAGCTAAGCACCTTGAACTGCTGTTACAATCTGGTGCGCTTATTGTGGACTGTGCTTCCCATTTGCATGGCTGCAACCTGGCACTGTGTCGCCAAACAGTACATGAAATCAGCAGGGCCATGGTCTTGATTTGATTTGATTTTGACAGGGAAGCTAAAACAGCTTAGGTCTAACCTGCTACTGCCTACACCGAAACCGAATTTATTGCGCGGTATCGCTCCCTGTATATCTATAAAGCCAACCAATGCCCTTAAATAGTGCAAGGAGCCCCTTTACCAGTTTTCTGTTAGACACAGTTTCTTCAGGTCTAGTTGTTCCAAAGATTCTGTGTCTTTTGCCCTACAATGCCATGCATTCAAAGATTAGGTGTGATGCAGTTTCTTTACCCTCATCACAGATCCTACATTGAGGGTCTTCTTCCATTATACCCATTGAGTGTAGGTATTTTTTGAAATTTGTATGGCCGGTCATCAGTCCAGTCATGAGTTTGATCTCTTTACTGCTCAATCCCAGGATTACAGAGCTTCTTGGCTTGGGCATTACCTTACCATGTTTTTGTTTGTGAACCTCGGTCCAATATTCTACATCCTGTTTCCTAAGCCAGCTCTGTAGATTTAGTCCGATCGTAGCCTTGGTGATTGTCAGGATAGGGTTCCAGTCCAATAAATGGAGTCGTTGCCCCCATCCTGGCCAATCTGTCGGCTCGTTCATTGCCACAGGTACCTGAGTGACCAGGGACCCACACTAGGTTCGCCCTATTGCTTCCCTCTAGCTCCACCAGAGCCCAGTGGCATTGTGCAACAATCTTAGATCTCGTTGCAGGAGCTGCCATTGATTTTATGGCTGCCTTGCTGTCTGAATAGATGTAGATGTTATGGCCCTTGTAGTACACATGCCCTGATTGTAGTAGTTTCAGCTTGGAATACTGAGGCCAGTTTTCCTAGAGAGATGATGCCCTCCAGTCTTAGCTGAACCCTGTACACTCCTGCCCCAACGCCTTGGTCTGATTTTGACCCATCGGTGAACCAAAAAATGTCCCCTCTATGGTGTCGAATTGTTTTTTCTCACTGCTCCCTGCTTCCAATTATTAAATTGTAAGGCTTGTTGAAACAGTTGCGAGTTGTTATATAGTTGGCAGGCATTTCCCCAGCCATTCCTATATTAACCTCACTCACTATCTTAGTGTGTGATTCTGGATATCCCTTTGAGATCCAGTCTTTGCCAGTTTTATGTCTGTATGCCCCAGCTGCTGCCTCCATCTTAACCCAAAGGTGTAGTGGAAGCATATCCGGCATGGCTTCCATCTCAGTGGTTGGTGTGCTGCTAATTCCGCCTGTTATGGCTAAGCAGGCCAGTCTCCGCACTTCACCATCTCCTTAGCTGTAACCCACTGTTCTACCTTCTTCCACCACACTACGGCCCCATAGAAACTCCTAGGTCTAACCACCATGGAGCATAACCAGTTCATACATCTGGGGCTTAGACCCCAGTTTTTACCACAAGCCCTTGTGGTACTTACTTCTTTTCGCCTTGGAGCAGATGCTCTTAAGACGAGGGTCCGTGTTAGTTTTTCATCCAAGGTTACCCTTAGATATTTCACTATCCCCTCACAGGTAGAGCTTCATCGAAGAGCTTTAGATACCAACATGAGTGTTATAATGCCTCTTTGTGAATGGCACCACGACCGTCTTCCTAGGATTAACCCTTTGATCCTGTTTAATGCACCAATTTTGCATAATGTCCAATCCTCCTTGTGCCATATTTCTAACTGTGTCAGTACCTTTGCCAAGAATTACTATGACAAGATCATCTGTGTATCCTTGGCAAAAGCATTGTTTGGAATTTATTTCCTCAATGAGTTCATTCACCACTAGATTCCACAGTAAAGGGGACAGAACTTCTCCTTATGGGTGGTGTTAATTACCATCTTTTCATTCATCATGGTAGCCTCTACCTTCCTTCCACTAAGCATGGCCCTGGTCCACCTACACATAGTGGTCTGTAGGTCATATACCTCTGCTGCCCTTACCATGGAATTGAAGGGCTTGTTATTGAAATCCCTTTCGCTATCCAGGAAGATGCAGAGGGCTATTTCTTGGAAGTGAAATGCTTTCTCCACCCTCCCAACTTGTTGATGGAGAGCTGTCTCACATGATTTACCTGGTTTATATGTGTGTTGGATTGACTGTAAAGGGGCCCTAATTAATCTCCTCTCTCCAACGTATGCATTAACCAGATTTTCCAGTGTTTTGAGAATGAAGGAAGACAGACTGATTGGACTCATATCCTTGGCCTTGGTATGACCAAATCTCCCTGTCTTCGGAATGAAGACAGCCTTCACTGCCCTCCAAGCATTGGGAATGATTCCTGCTGCTAGGCTAACCCTGAGTAACCTGCACAGGAGTCTTATGAGATTCTCTCCTGCCTGTTGCAGGAGTGCTGGAAGGATTCCGTCTTGGCCAGGTGACTTGAACGATTGGAATGTTCCCACCGCCCATTATTGAAGTCCACACACTCCTTGGCCGATTCCCAGTCCTATCTTCGAGTGCCTGAGAACCATTGTCTCTCTGGGATCACATTCTGGTCTGTGTTGTCTGGCAGAGAATATTGAGGAAAGTGAGTTTTGAGGAGCAGTTCCAGCATCTCGTGTGCTGTCTTTGAATATTCCCCATCCTCCTTCCTCAACGTACCTCCTGGATTGGTTAGTACTCTAGTGAGGATTCTGTGAAGCCTGGCTTCAGTAGCTGTGCTCTCTACTTCCTCACAGACTGCCTTCCAAGATGCCTCCTTTGCTTGTCTAATTTCAATGTTGTAGTTGAGAGGAGCCTCACGATATTTGGCCCATTGTCCTTTACATCTCGCAAGGTTAAACAGTCTCTGTACCTGATTTCTTTGCGTTTCCCAGCTATTATTCCACCAGGGCACACTCCTATTTGTGCACTTCTTGGAGATTGTGCAATTATCCTTATATGAGATCGCTATGGCAGATGTAACAGCCTCTGCTTCTTCCTAAAACTCTACTGGGTTCCTTAGTGAGGTTTTATTTTCCGATAAGCTTCAGTCCAGGTCCTTCCTATATGTCTCCCAGTCTCTTTTCCTGGGATTCCTCTAGGTCACAGTCTGTCTGATTCCCATTTCAACCTTGAATGTAATGCACAAGTCGCCCAATGAGGATCGCTCTAACGCCACATGCCATTGTTTGACATAGCTCCCCATCATCATGGGACCAAAAGTTATATCAAGTACTTCTTCCCTTCTGCTATTCCTGAATGTGGGTTCATTGCCCCTATTCAGGACATCCAAGTTGTTAGCTTCAGTAGAAAAACTTCAAGAATGTACTGATCGCTACTGTTGGTGACCTTGCTGCCCCCCACTAGGTTGTGGGCATTGGCGTCACATCCCAGCAACAGTTGGTCACCTAGCTATTGGCAAGCTTCTACCAGTCTCCTCACCTCCAAAGGAGTAGGAGAACTGTCTTCGTAAGGAAGGTATGCTGAGGCCAAAACAATTTCCCTCATGATACCTTCCTCACATTGCTACATTCTGATCGCCACTAGGTCCCTAGAGCATGAGTCTATCATTGGCATGAAATAAATTCAATTTCTTACATAGATGCATGTTCTAGACTTTCTTAGATTTCTAGCATAAATCAGCTTACCTCCAGTGCCACTGAGGCCTGATACACTCCCTCTATATACGTAGGGTTCTTGTATCACAGCCACGTCCACTTCCTGCCTCCCCAGGCAGACTCAGGGCAGCAGAGGCTCCTTTTTCTGTGCTGCAGATTAATCTGCAGCATCTCCAGTCTCCATCTTGCTGCCATCATTGTCTTTGGGACTTCTCTCCGACCTCCACCACCAGGGTTCGTCCTTCTGATACAACCTTCTAGTTGATCACTCTCCAGTCTTCTGTCGAGACTTTTGGGTTCTGGACCCCTATTTTCACGAACAGTGTCTTAGGGGAGACACCCGTAAGCATCTTTGGTATCCATATTGATACCTTTGCTGTCTCAAGGAGCTCTGTTGCCATCCTGACCAGCAGCTTCGCGTCTTCCCATGGGGATATCATGGGCACTTTGTCCTTAAGCCATTCCACCATGTGCACCTCCTCACAGACAAAAATGAGGGCATCACGATCTAGATAGACCCTCCTGAAGTTGGGTCCTGCACCAGCGTCCCCCACCCACCAGTCTTTTCAAAGAGAGCCATCTGTACAAGTTCCTCTTGCTGTGAGGCAATGGCTACCAGTGGATAGCTTTCCTGCGTAACTGCCATCTTAAAAACCGAGACTGGGTACTATACGTCTGTTTCCCTGTTTCTTGCCTCAGTTTTTTCTGGGCTCACTTAAGCTCTTGCTGCCTGTCTTTGACCTTGTGGCGGTCTGCATATCCCCTTCAACCAGAGACAGTTTTTTCTTGGGGGTCTTAGGTACAAGCCCTTTTAATTCCCTCCACTTCTATTTAGGAAGCCATTCTTTCCCTTCCTTTTGTCTCTGTCCCTGAGTAGTTTCCTTCTCTGGGCCACAAACAAGGTTTCAATCTTGATCTGGTCAAACTTCTCGGTTGCAGTTCCCACTTCTGGCTCAGGTCTGGACACTGATTCAGTAGTGGGAATGACTTCCACCAGTCCTGTCCCCAATGTTTCAGAGTCTGAGGTCTCAGTTTGCCCCTCAGTTTGTTTTATTTATTTTCTTTAGTCATGTCAATCTTGGTCCCACGAGATTTGGGGATCTACCCAGTCCACACCACGAATACGCCACATGGTGTAAGGCTACTTACTCAGGGAGGTCGCCTGGTATCCCTGAGGCTCCGTTTACGATACATCTTCCAATGTGTCCCACACCCCTCAGCATGGATCGTATCACACCTTGGGTTAGAATAGGGAATTGGGTAAGGAGTAGAAGTGGATAGGGAAGATGGGACATTGTGGGACACTCTTAGTCTGATCAATCAGCTGAGGCCTTTCCAGCAGTAGGTCCTTTACCTTTGTCATAGCCCTCAGATTCATGTGGATACGCATTGTCAGCTGCATGAGTGTTTGTTTTGATTGTCTGAATACCATTGTCCTGTCGGATGGGATGTCACATTTAGCAGCAGTCAGAGGTAATTGAGTTCACTCAGCTGACTCTTGCTGCACAGTGTGATGTAGCTGCTGTATGTCCCAGTGTGAGTCACTGTTGTCAGCGGCATCGAGCCATTGCCTATATTCCAATACTGTAAAAATCATGTCTGCCATTGTTAAATTCTGCTGCAATGATTCACACTTGTGCAAAATCATTGCTAATTGCATTTGTGATGGTAGTTTGACGACCTACAGAGACCAAAGCGTGAATTGGGCATGAGATTAATGTCCACAAGTATACATAGCCAGCTCCACAGTTGTGATAGTGTTCTCGCTCCCAGATATTCGTCTTATATAACTTGTATTAATTGCTGCTCCGGCATCCATGAAAGGCACTGGAATAGTGCTGACTTCATGACATTGTATTTGTTGTTATTTGAGGGTGCCAAAATAATGTCACTGATGATGTCTGCATGCTCGCGTAGCTTGTACAGTAATGTGACGAATTTTTCACTACGGTCAGAAATACCACAGATAACAAGAATGCTCTCAGCAATCGTGAACCACATCGCCATTTGGCGTGGACAGAATGGCAGTAACGTAAGGTGTGAACTAGGTGTAGAGGCTGGCCACTGGTGCATGGCTGTGATAGAGACCACATCTGTATCTGGAGAGTCACAATGGATGTGCTCTCAGTTTATGGATGAGGTACGGTTATAAATCTGATGAGGATTTCTGGAAATTTTTCAACTGGTTGGATAATGTGGTGTGGCAAAAACAGGTTGATTGGATCCATAGGCAGTGCGGTGGGCATGACAATTTGGAGAATATTCTGTGATCTGCATTTACGCATATCTGTCACACTGTGTCTTAGGTACACATTGTTCAGTAGTCTATGGGGCATTGTCAAGACTGTCTGCACTGCACTGAAACATGTCGTTTCCCTGAGCATAAGAGGTAGCCATTGAATACGTTGATGTGAAGCACTGAAGAATCTGTATGAAAATCACTGTCATGTTGCAAAAATTCCGGTGCATATAGGTCCAAGGTGGATCCATTGTTGATTTGCAGTAGTCAGTTCACAGAATGCAGAAAGATTCAAATTTGTTGCGTGCTGTTGTCTCAGGTCACCAATGTAGATTTCACACAAGGAAGGATAAACCCTACGACCAATAAAGTATGATTGTGGATAAAATGCACTTCATTACTTAGAGTGGTATGACCCAATACATGTGTCCATAAAAGTAACGTTCAAAGATCACTATTTTGCTCAAAAGACATTTCACTCATTACCATTGCCACACTGGTCATAGAGTCTCCTCTGCTTTCTCTGGTGGAGTACCCGCAAGCAGATGAACAATCAGTTTATTTTTAACATATACAAACACATTCTTGAGCAATATTGTTACATTTTCACAGAGGTTCATACATTGTTGTTCTTGCCTACATTAAAAGAATGAATTGTTGTCATAAATGTATTTTAAAAATAAACATGCAGCATATGAAGTAAAATCCTAAAAATTGCGTTATCCTTGAAAATTTAAATACAGTAAGGCGACTATCCAAAATATTAGGTATTTCAGTATTTGTGAAAAATGCGTAGATCATAAGGAAAAAGAGACTACATCCCAATAAACTCCAGGGGTTACTAATAATGAACTGAAGTCGCCAGTCGACTGAGTGAGGAAACTACTACTTGTGTATGATGTCCCATTAAGAAGAATATCCATAGTGAGAGTTCCATCTCGGAAATGTTGCCTTCCTAGGGGATGGAAAATCTCTCTCCCAGTTCCTGCATCCCTGGGTGTGTATACCTTAACCTTAAATGGCTTTTGGTGCAACAAAAGAACTGCACAATAAACCACTGTCAACAAAAGATTAGTCATAAAATTCAATTAACAGGACATCTGCAACAGAGCACTGTGAATTCAGATAGTAAATCACTTCAGTTGGAAGTATTTTTGTTTGTTCAATCACAACCAGTTTATGGTGACTGTAGGCATATATCCAGGTGAAGAAGAACCTTGAGGACCATGGCCACTGCACACTGACCAAATTTTATGATTTCAAAAGCTTACCACTTTCAAAATTCAAATAATATTTAACAACTGTCAGGCGCTAATTTAAAATAGTATATTTTGTTACATTTCGTTTCATTTGCTGATGGGGTCTTCATTTGTACTGTGTGACCAATGATGGGTGCTTGTTGGCAGAAGTAGGAAGGCTAGATCACCTTCATCAGCTTCTGCCAACCAACATGATCTAACAGTGGGTGGCACTCATTGAATAACTGCTGTAAAAGAGCCTCCATTTGATTAATTTCGTAATGGCTACTGCAAATACGCAACACATTTGAGCTTGAATACACTGTCATGAAACTCAACTGACTGATATCGCATGCGAGTGATGTTGGCAGTGAATGAAATTACTTCTCAATTTTTGTGTAGTCGACAATGAAATGAAAGTGTGTAGAGGTACATAAATATGGTTTATAGAATTTTGTGTATTGCAACGTGTAAAAGCATAATGAATAGAGTGAACAATTATGAATATTTATAAGAATTTGTACATCACAAACGAATGAAAATGGGAGTCGCAAGATGCAAGTAAGTGAAGCGAAAAATATAGTGTGTGCGATAAAATATCACAAGAAAAGTTGACCCAAACTCAAATACAGTATCTCTATCAAATAGCCAAGGAATTGTAAGATGGAGCTTGTACCTCTGCTGGTTTCATGCTGTGGTGAAAAGCATAATAGTGTCCTGGTCAGTACTTCTGATCTCAGAAATTACATTGAAAGATGAGATTCCCTAAAATACAATATTTTATTGAATCCATGGAAACCTGACAAAATTATGATTTCAAGAATGACATAAATTGTACAAAGAGAACGTTTTGATCGAAATGGCTGTCATTATATCCCTGCTTCCTTTAGTGTAAAAGAGTTAAAGGTGCGTTTTGTAAGCTGTGTGTGCTTATGGGAATGCTAACTTATCTTCGTGTTCACAATAAATATCATTCAGTATTCGATAATGAACTTTATCACACAAGTATACAAAGGCAAAGCACGGAAACTAAACAACTGTAAATAATAACAGCAACTATGCCAACAGCGGCAGAGATGCTTATAATCGTCAACGATGATTTCGTCCACTTCTCGTAGCAATGTGTATTGTGTTGCCACATCAGGCCCCACCCGCTTTCTTTGAAAACAGATGTTCCTGGTATGTGAGGAAACTTGTACTTGATCTGCCTGCCGGTCTTCGAGAAAGCGGTTGGTGGAAGCAAAGATTGCTCCTGGTCCAAGGCAGACACTTTGGTGTGTTCTAAAGAGCAATTCACACTGGCCATCACATCACCGTCACATGAAGGAACCGTCACGTCAAGGTGTATTCACTCTGTCCACCACGCCATGGTACATCACATCAAGTCAGTTCAATTCACACGATCTCAGTTCGCATGGCTGTCCTCAGCTGTGTTTCTCGCGGGAATTTCAATCTTCATTATATGATTTTCAACTATTTTTACGTGCGAGGTGCACGTACACAATGCGGTAGCTTATATACTCGCATGCTGGACAGCACATTTACACGAAAATAGCATTTATTGGACCCCAACGGTTTGCAGCTTGCTGGGTTAGCTTGTGTATTAGAGAAGGAAGACAGTAGTGCAAAACAAATCAAAAAGGAATGTGGGTTCGGAAAACGTCATTACATAGTACGGGAGTGGAATTTCACGCACTATAAGAGGACTCAAAGAAGATCAATCTGCATTTTGTATTTTAGAAAGTCGAAGCATCATTTTTTTTTCATTTGATAGTCAAATTGCTCCCAGTATTACTAAAAGGAAGGAAGTATTACGAGCTGCTGTCACATTCCATGAAAAATTGGTTAGTTTAAGGCTAAGTTGAGTGCTAGTCCATTGCACATTTTTGTGCAATTGTCATACCTCCCTCAATACCTTTCCCTTCAAAATTTACAGGTTTTCTTTACATCTTGTATTTACCTTTTAATAGTTCAAGTGTCTTATCTGTACTTGGGTTGGCTAGTGATACCACATAAATATCGACCACTGATGCTTGCAGAACTGTTTCACACACAATCCAGAGAGATACTAACAATAAATAGGCCTGCTGTGAACACGTATTTACACAAACAACTTTCAGTGCCTGGAGGTTTCAGTCCATTTCTTTATGAAACGCTACAAATGGCTGACAGCATTAAAATAAATTCCACCTACTAATCAATCTGTTTCTACCCAAGGCACTTTTTTCACTTCAAGTTGCATCCATATTCCAATCCATTTCATTTTAAAATACACTCCTGGAAATGGAAAAAAGAACACATTGATACCGGTGTGTCAGACCCACCATACTTGCTCTGGACACTGCAAGAGGGCTGTACAAGCAATGATCACACGCACGGCACAGCGGACACACCAGGAACCGCGGTGTTGGCCGTCGAATGGCGCTAGCTGCGCAGCATTTGTGCACCGCCGCCGTCAGTGTCAGCCAGTTTGCCGTGGCATACGGAGCTCCATCGCAGTCTTTAACACTGGTAGCATGCCGCGACAGCGTGGACGTGAACCGTATGTGCAGTTGACGGACTTTGAGCGAGGGCGTATAGTGGGCATGCGGGAGGCCGGGTGGACGTACCGCCGAATTGCTCAACACGTGGGGCGTGAGGTCTCCACAGTACATCGATGTTGTCGCCAGTGGTCGGCGGAAGGTGCACGTGCCCGTCGACCTGGGACCGGACCGCAGCGACGCACGGATGCACGCCAAGACCGTAGGTTCCTACGCAGTGCCGTAGGGGACCGCACCACCACTTCCCAGCAAATTAGGGACACTGTTGCTCCTGGGGTATCGGCGAGGACCATTCGCAACCGTCTCCATGAAGCTGGGCTACAGTCCCGCACACCGTTAGGCCGTCTTCCGCTCACGCCCCAACATCGTGTAGCCCGCCTCCAGTGGTGTCGCGACAGGCGTGAATGGAGGGATGAATGGAGACGTGTCGTCTTCAGTGATGAGAGTCGCTTCTGCCTTGGTGCCAATGATGGTCGTATGCGTGTTTGGCGCCATGCAGGTGAGCGCCACAATCAGGACTGCATACGACCAAGGCACACAGGGCCAACACCCGGCATCATGGTGTGGGGAGCAATCTCCTACACTGGCCGTACACCTCTGGTGATCGTCGAGGGGACACTGAATAGTGCACGGTACATCCAAACCGTCATCGAACCCATCGTTCTACCATTCCTAGACCGGCAAGGGAACTTGCTGTTCCAACAGGACAATGCACGTCCGCATGTATCCCGTGCCACCCAACGTGCTCTAGAAGGTGTAAGTCAACTACCCTGGCCAGCAAGATCTCCGGATCTGTCCCCCATTGAGCATGTTTGGGACTGGATGAAGCGTCGTCTCACGCGGTCTGCACGTCCAGCACGAACGCTGGTCCAACTGAGGCGCCAGGTGGAAATGGCATGGCAAGCCGTTCCACAGGATTACATCCAGCATGTCTACGATCGTCTCCATGGGAGAATAGCAGCCTGCATTGCTGCGAAAGGTGGATATACACTGTACTAGTGCCGACATTGTACATGCTCTGTTGCCTGTGTCTATGTGCCTGTGGTTCTGTCAGTGTGATCATGTGATGTATCTGACCCCAGGAATGTGTCAATAAAGTTTCCCCTTCCTGGGACAATGAATTCACGGTGTTCTTATTTCAATTTCCAGGAGTGTATTAAATATGGCACCAGTACATGTAAAAATCCACTTTATAAATGTAGTAGAGAGCAAGTAATTTACTACGCTAATGTTGCACAATTAATACTGCTACCTCACTGTTTCAGTTCATTGTATAACACACCGAGTGAGGTGGCGCAGTGGTTAGACACTGGACTCGCATTCGGGAGGACGACGGTTCAATCCCGCGTCCGGCCATCCTGATTCAAGTTTTCCGTGATTTCCCTAAATCACTCCAAACAAATGCCGGGATGGTTCCTCTGAAAGGGCACGGCTGACTTCCTTCCCTAATTCGATGAGACCGATGATCTCGCTGTCTGGTCCCCTTCCCCAAAAACAACAACAATGGTATTACAATTATTACAAATTCCAACACAAGAAATAACGAAACAAAACCATTTATATCAAAAAATGAACGACAAACAATTGATTTCAACCATGAAAACCACAACGAAAAGAATTAAGGGGATTTGCACATGGTCGTGTATCGGAAGGAAATGAGCGTGGGGGTCACGTGATCAACAACAGACAGATGATGTCAATTGTCAATCGTCAAAACTTTCTTCTTGAGGAACTTTGATAGTGACATGGTGTGACGTGGCAGGATGGGGCAGCCAATGCAGATACCGCCATTGGGATTGGATTGCAGAATGTTTTGACAAGATGTGACTTGACATGATACGACCGTCAGTGTGAATTGTCCTTAACAGAGCTAAAACCTTTGTCTTCTCATTGGGGTTCTACATTGTGGTGTGTGCAGCGGATGCACCTTCATTGGTATGCGCAGGTTTGAGTCACTCTATTAACATTGTCTCCTGTCTACTGTCTTTTACAATGTTGAAAGCGTGGCTCCCATGCGTGCTTACTCTGCATGGTCTTTAGCATGGCGAAACGGAAGAAAGATGCATGGTATCATTCCTGAGCCATATGTGGGTCGTTTATGCTACGTCTGTATGCACAAACACCTGGCAGTCTCTGTGTCTGACTGGAATAGTTGGTGAATGGGCCCCATTCCAAGACTGAGTTGCTATGCAAGTTGGGTACATACCTCGGGAACGATCGGCTTTGTGTATGCTGGTAAGATCATTTATCCTGGAACTCTCAACTGTTCACTGTAAACCATTTGTGTTATTGAGCACTGGATGTCCTTCATTGCCAGTCAAAACCCATGTAGGACCAGTGGCTGTGCTTCTGACTACAATGGTGAACTGTACATTAGGCCGTTTTGAGTGTATGGTGGAATAGCTCTACCATTCCATTGTTCGCTGGTTGATAACTTTTAGTATGGAGGTGGTTGCAGCCACACATTGGGAATTGGCTTTCAGATTTGTTTCCCTGTTCTGTAGTTACGTCTCACAGAATGCCAAACCTGGAGAATCAAGCAAGCAATAATGCTTTTGTGGCTGATTCAACAGATATATCATGTATTGTGATGACCTCTGACTGTTTGGTGAAACGATCGATGATCGTTAGTAAATAACGTTGACTGGCGCAGTGTGGTAGTGATCCTACAATCTCCAAATTTTTGTGTGAAAATCTGGAGGAGGGCGTTGGGAAGTTGAAACAGCTGCGGAGGCATGCCTGCCGATCTTATTACGGTAGCATGTCAGGCATGTGTGTGCCCATGCACGACAATCTTTCTGGACTCTTGGCCACAGGACTTTAGAGGGGACTAAATTAGCTGTCGCTTGGACTCTTGGGTTCGCTAAGTTATGCAACATGTTGCAAACTTCCCAATGGTATTGTTCCCTCTTGCCATGTCACACCAAATACTATCCGACATATCCTGGGCTGGCACACACTTTACCTGCAATGCTGCTCGCTCCTCCTGTATGAGACTGTGCAAAAGAGGATCCTTCCGTTGTTTTTAATGCTATCTTTGCCCAACGCTTAGAGTTCAAACGAGCATAGTTCTGACACAGGCAATCTGCAACTAGGTTGTCTTTCTCTGCTATGTGGTTCACGTTGCTTGAAAATTGTGTAATGTGTTCAACTTGTCTGCGCTGGTGTGATGAGTTAAGATCAGTGTCAAACTGAAAAATAGCTGCCAGCGGCTTGAGATCAGTCAACATTGCAAAATATCTCCCTTCCATGGTTGAGCAGTAATGTTTAATTGCTAAATAAATAGTAACCGACTCACAGTCATTTCTGTCCCTTTTTTATTTAGTCGAGACAGGTTCTTAGAAAAAAGCCTAGTGACTGCCATTTGCCATCGACTTTCTGCTACGTCATTCTCAGGGGCCTGAAGATGGCGTAGTAAATCGCCAAAACAGGTAGCAAATAAAGTACGACGGTTATTCGGAAAGTAAGGAACGATCGGTCGCGAAATGGAAAATACTGTGAAAATCTGATGAAGCTTTGCACAGATGCGTTGGGCACTTTGTCTTTTACTCCTATCGATCGCATCATGTCGTTCTTTTCAGTTCTGATCTCACAGTGAGAATGTAAAGATGGCTAGAAATTAGCGTCTCCTGCCAAGTATGAGGGCCTGGAGAAAGGTTTCTTCTGAAGCTATGCAATCCACATAACATAACTGTAATGCGGTTCGTTCTACACGACAATTATCGGCCGCACTCTGCAGGGGCAATGAAGATATTCCTGCAGCGTTTTCAATGGAAAGTGTTTGATTACCCACAGTACAGCCTGTAATTGGCTACCTCTTAGGTTCATCTCTGCTCAAATGAACCGCTGGTTATGAAGACAATATTTTGACACAGACAACGAGCTGCAGTCTAGAGCATAAAATTGTCAAAAAACACTGGCGGCTGTGTTCTATAACGGGAGAATTGAAAAATTGGTGCAACGCTACAGCAGATGTATAAGTATGGGCTGTGACTTTGTAGAGAAATAGCTGGAAGATGTAGCTAACAGGTTTAATTTTCACTGTGGTTTCCATTTCGCAACCTATCGTTCCTTAATTTCCGAATAGCCCCCGAAACGTTGGAAACGAGATGGTTGCATGGTGTTTCATTTGACACCCTTTCTGTTACAATGTCGATCCCACTGCTGTTTGGCTTGCATCTACTGTAAGTGCCAAGGATGCATTCAATCCTGGGCTCCAAGCATCTTGCCTGTGCTAGACATCTCTTGAGGTTCTAGAAAGCTACTTTGGTGCCCATAGACAACGGCACCTGTTCTTGCTAGTGAATAATATTGTGAGCACTTGCTGGATGGCAGCTAAGTGAGGCAGGTGTCATCATTAGTAGTTCAGCAGGTCTGAGAGTCTGCAGAGACCATTGAAAGCTTTGGAAAGAGGCATCTGTCATACTGCTTTGACATGCTCTCGCAGTAGTGACAATCGTGCTGGAGAGACCAAGTACCCCATGAATTTAACCTTGCATTTTCGCTATACACACTTTGCTACATTAATAATTATGCCACATTCTTGTAGGTGGCTGAAAAGCTGTCACAGGTTTGCTGCATGCTGTTCTACTGTATCTGAAAATACGAGAATTTCATCCATGCTTCGTGCATGAACCACTGACAGGTTTGTGTGGCCTTCCTGAGACCAAATGTCATCAAATGGTACTCATACAAGCCGAATGGTGTTGTCACTGCTGCTTTCTTGATCTCAGGAGGCGCCATGGGAATTTGTGAATGTGCCTTGGTGCAGTCTATTGCACTGAATATTTTTGCATTACTAATAGTGCTGTTAAAATCCGTTATATTGAGTACACAGTAGCATACTGGAATTGTGCATCTGTTAAGCACTGTATAATCTTCACATATCCTCTAGGAATTATCCTTTTTACGAACCATATGTATCGGGAACCCCCACTGACTATTTGACCTGGTTACGAAACCTGCTTTCAGCAGCCACTCTAGCTTTGCTTGTCCTGAAAGTAGCTCCTCTGGATTCAGATGCCGGAGCAGAACGCAACGGACTGACCTCTTTATGCACAGGTGTGATGCTGAGTATTGTATGAGTATTTCCTGATGGCACAGAAAGGTTTCTCAAGTGTTCGAAAATTTACTAGATCATGGAAAGGTGACTCGTCAGATGGCGTTATGATTTTGCCTACCACACATGAATTATTATGACTTCCGGAGTTCTTCTTGCATGACACACACGTGTGCCTTGCATCATTGTGGGTACAGCAGGAAATTAATATACTCTGGTACAGATGATGCGATAGAGACGCCGGATGGCTTCGTGCAGGAAGCCATGAGAGCAATTCACTGTGTTTGATCCAGTATGGAAGGCACAGTAGCGAGCATCCGTTCTGTGCATGCTGGTACTAATTGATGGTGGACCAAGTTGGGCATAAGCCGATAATGATGTAAAACGTCCGCTCTGATCGTGTGATCAGGCACATATGCAGTCACAAAAGTTCATGTCGGGCGGAAATTTGGGTCAAGTGTAGAGCTAAACGTTTCTCACCGCTGGTGGCGACCCAAGATTCGTTGGTCAAGTAACTACATGTTGCGTTGTTGCCGTCAAAGTATATGTTGTGTTGTTGCCGTCAGTTTGTCATCGACGACACTTGGACAGACACTGACTTCCGCACCTGGATTGATAAGAAACTTGTCACCTTATAACTGGTTCTGTATAAACAGTTTTTGTGACCGGTTGATTGCTGCTAACGTGGCGTTTGCATGTCTTCTTCTTCGCACACTCTGATTGTGACGCTTGTGCTGTCGCCGACGGATGTTGGCGTACTTTATCACCTGTCTTTGAAATCTGGCTAATTGCACGGTTGAATTCAGTGACATGCTGAGTTACTGAACCGCCTATGATACCATATCCACCATTCTGGCGAGTCTTGTTGCATGGCAGTCTTCCTATTGTTCAAACTGTGGCCTCACAGTTGCTGTTGGCATGTGAATATCTGCCTATTTAGTTCTGCCACTTGTGCTGCTAGTTGTTCCACAGAGAGTTCATCCAATGTGTGCTATTGGTAAGAAGTATTTGTGTGTGTTACGGAACCAGTGACGTGAGCTTCCACTTCCTTGCTATCGCCTGTGTCCTTATCTTGACTGCTGCTGATGTTGGCACATGCAGAAACTCCACTTAAACTGTTTGCATTGGTGCCTGCCTTCTTTACTAAGTCTTGCAATGGCATGTCTACGCCACAATGATGGCATGGATGATGGCTGGAAGTTTATGAAGCCATAATGCTAGCAAAGACAGTTCAGCCAGAAGTTCTGGACCTGATAATGTACATAAAATTTTGAGAACTTCTGATGGAGTCTTACAGATCATGTTTTAATCTACGAAAATATTTTGTATTCGCCAGTCTAATGACAGTGTCTAGCACTGTACAAGGGCTTTGTTTGGCATACTGTAACTTTGCTGGTGCTAATTTCTTCAGTCTCCTCAATCACATCTAAATCCACAAGGAAAACCACAATATTAAATCTATCCATGTTAATGATTATCTGATGGTGTTGAAATACCCATTTGATTTGTGGAAATCGAAGCTGAGGTGGCGTCGATCAGAATGTGTGAAGTTTAACATTTCCATGCCATGCATACGTACATCCTTCTTAGATATTTACATGTGTAATGTCGTTTTGAGGCGAATTAAGAGTTGTGGATGCTGAGTCAGGATCGAACAGTAAGCCATATTCCGTTCTGATCCCTGTTTTTGGTGCTTATATCAAAGGATCCATTGTTTCCAATGATGCATTTTTCTGTTATCCTATGCTTATTTTTCTTGAATGAGAATTCTGAATGCCAAAAATATTCATTTAAAAAGTCAAATTATTCTGTTAACGTTATGACAAAGAAAACTAAGAATGCAGAAGCAATCAAGAGTGAGAAAATTGCTAATTTAATTCACTAATCGTGCTAAGTTGAAATTATTTGTTTCTTTCATATTGTTTTGTTCATTACATGACTTGCTTTTAAGAGGAAAAACAAATTTAAATGCTGTTTTGGATAGTTTATTGCAGTTTAGACTTAAGTCAGGTGACAAAATATTATTATAACATTTTGAATGTACCTGTAAAAATGCGATCTGTATTTCTCATAATACCCAAAATGATTTACATTCTGAAACATTATCCTACATGTTGTGCATGAGTGGGAACTCTAAATCCTGATTTCCACAGGCACATGTTCATCCCCCCAACGATATGCTTACATGCACAATCACATTTTCACAAGTTGAAGCTGGAAATGCTATGTACACATACAAGTGAAATTATTCATACAGGATTTTAGCAGCTTTTAGCTGAAGAGCTTTAGTGATGATGACGAACAAAAATCGGACAAACAAATGCTGGGTATGGAAATGGGCATCTCGTAGCACTCATTTGGGAGCATCCAGACGACATTTCGTTTAAAAGTCATTTTTGAAAAGTAAAACTAATTTTAAAATCTTTTTGATCTATATTTCTGGCTCTGTACAAAAGTATAACACACGTATGTAAGACATCATGCTGGTTTGCAGTAAATTACAATTAACAATGAAATATCTGTCATCTGCAGCCACTACAATATATGTGTTGCATTCGAAGGAGCATTGTTTCAAAATTTGTATGTTATGTGCAATACACTGAAGATAGAGGGGAAAGTAAGATTTATGTCTCTACATTTCAGCTTTATTTTTGTTTTCAAGGTCAGTCAAGGTTCTGATAGCTCACATGTGCTTTAAATGTACATTTCTTTTACCAGTGCAGTACTTAATTCTGTAACCAAACTTTCTGCTGCCACGTGGAACAGTCATTATTCACTGATAGGGTCAATCTGAGCACTATTATATTTGCATAGGACTTTAATGAGGGTCAACAGTGGTTTCAAATACCTAAAGCGACAAATAATTTTCCATTTCACCATAGTATTTACACTCAGTGATTGAAGCAAAAAAATATTAACATTGTACTGAAATGAAAAATGCCTTCACAGAACTGACTGTTTATCAGTAATATGATTCTCAACAAGTTCACACTCTTAATTACAATACTTTTTAATCCCTTCCATCACTTCAGACGATGGTGTGCTAATTTGGTACAAATAAGTGATTCCTATCGTAGTATTTACGAACATTTTGCCACTTGAGGAAGTATTTATCTACTTAGTTGAAGGCTAGGCCCT
Source organism: Schistocerca gregaria (assembly GCF_023897955.1). NCBI lineage: Eukaryota > Metazoa > Arthropoda > Insecta > Orthoptera > Acrididae > Schistocerca > Schistocerca gregaria. Next base: position 838,893,518 of record NC_064922.1, on the reverse strand, counting down.
TATTTTGGCATGATGCCAACTTTCCACATACAAACGATTTTAGATGTGTGTTGTTAAATCAACTAGAGCAGCATCAATGAGAGAAGATCCACCTATCTGCAGTTGCTGAAGCTCATAGGCTATAGTGGGGGAAGCAACATCGTGCAAGAAAGTGGAGTGCCTGTCAACTTCCGTAACTTTCGTGTAAGTTCGCATGACAGTGTGTAAACAGGGTATTACCACACATAAGCTGACTCACATCAGTGGTGGTGGTGGTGGGGGGGGGGGGGGGAGAGGGAGATGCCCATCTTAAAAACACAAGGTAGTTTCCACATAAAGGTGGTTTTGCACTTGACGGAACGACACTGTCACATCCATTACGTCAAAAGATTCTCCTCTGTAGTTCAAGTTGTGACATTCGCACAATCCGTCAATGGAATGGCATCGACATGTCACGTCACGTCAGCATCACGTCAAGGTTTCTCATGAAGAATGTTTCGATGGGTCACAGTGTAGCCTACTTGGTGAGCAACTGTTACATTAAGTACACACTGTGAACTATTATGAAAGTACTCTCCACTGGGTGCTATTGTGAAAAGCTCTTAACATGTACTGTAAGACAATATTATATAAGTTAAAGTATTTTATTTTATACACTGAAGGAATACATTGAAAAATAAACGATACATATCTTGTTTACTCACGATTTTTCCAGTGTAATAGCGAAAACACCAAGAGTAAAGCTGATGCGGCATGCAGAAGTTTAAAGTAAGATTCTAATAAATTAATGACAAACAACAGGTAGTGGAAATATATGTTAACATGGTAAAAGTACACTAAAATGGCCCATCCAGACATACTGTAGGCAAACCATCAACTTCTCTCGAGGTGATATTGGACACCTAAATCTTGAATTTCTCTTTGTAATTTTTATTTGTGTCTTGCTTAACAGGTAAAAATGTTCAAATGCGTGTGCATTCTTAAGGGACCAAACTGCTGAGGTCATCGCTCCCTAGACTTACACATTGCTTAAACTATCTTACGCTAAGAACAAACACGCACATCCATGCCCGAGGGAGGACGTGAACCTCTGGCAGGAGGGGCTGTGCAATCCATGACATGGCGACTCAAACCATGCCGTTGAAGGTTAAAAAAAACACACACAATTGTTTAGACATTCTGAAATATTTATAGATCGATGACTCCTCCTCCTCCAGATCCTTCACATTCTTTATTTTTTAACATTTCTCTATTCTCCACAGTCAAGTGCAACAGCAATCATTGTAAATTGCTTTAAACTAAATTTCGGCATTTTATGACAATCTTCCATGAGCTGCGAAATAGCTCCCGCGGTGAGAATTTTATGAAGCAACTGTAACGTCATGATGTTCCTACGACATTGACGTGACATGTAGCGTGAATGCTCAAAAGTTCCTCAGACCATCGACGTTCATAAACGTGACAGTTGCGTGACGGTGACGTCCTGGCAAGTGCGAATCCACCCTAAATCAACTGGAAAATCGATGTTGATGCTTGTGTTTATGGCTCAGCAGTGAAAGTTGTGGGGAAAGTTACCTATACGAAATTTTTCATCGCAGTAAAACAATCAATTTTAAAAACTAGAGTGTACAACAGCACCAACAAAAAGAACTTAAATATCGGAAAAATCTAAACTCTGGAATAGTAGAAATAGATTTTAAGGGTGATGTAGGAAAAATTGGTCAAAAATGATAAAAAAAATGCCACCAGATAGTTCTGTAGCATGTTAGAAATACAGTTTCCAAATCTCACAGATTAATTCGAACTGCAAATGATAAAAAAGATGTCTTTTTTCAATCACTGGTAGAGCCAGGCCCACTTTTCTAGACGACACTCTTGTTTGCGATGTTTTATTACTTCCTGCTGTCATAAAAACATCGGTAGGGTATAGAACGCTGTGGACCCGTTTACGACATGTTATCTTTGCCTTCCACTAGCTGTCTTTCACAGCTGTTATTGTCTGTGTTTCTGCTGTTAACGGGATAATTATAGCTGTGTTCAAGCTTTTTTGTATGATTTACCGTTTAAAATGCCAAGATATAATGATAAAGTGTTTAAGAAAGTAGCTAAAGTTCGCAATTTACGTGTTAATAAACAGTTTCTACAAGTTAGTCAACATAATTCAGCAGAAGATAATTGTGAAGCTAAGACGATGAGCAGTTCACACAAGAAACTTGGATCTGATGTAGAGTTTCAGTCCACAAAAGACGAAGTGAATATTGTTTTTAGGATAATTGATTTAAAAATTATGTTCTATTATTATAAATTCTTGTGAATGTGTTAACTGTGGCAATAAATCTTTAAGATTATATGACAGCAATGACAGAGATTGTATTGTGTGTAATATGCATTTGTTTTGTGACAGCTGTCAAAGTGACATTCAATTCAAACCATCAACTGCTAAGAATTGGGTGTATGAAGCCAACATAAGATTCTGCTGTGGGATGAGATGTGTTGTTGTTGGAAGGAAAAATAGCTATTTGTTTTTTGTGCCATAATGAATATGCCATCTCCATCTGCCTCATACTCAACACTAAACGCCTTCCAAATAAAATAAAATAGCAGTTTGTCAACAGCAGTGAAAGAGGCAGCTTTATTTAACAAAGACATTCAGACAGAAGTATATGACCCTTTGTCTTCTACAGATCTATATGTTTCATGTGATCGTACAGGGATGAAAAGGGAGCACAACTCCCTACCCGGTGTTTCGTCAGTTTATACGTGTTGGGACAGGAAAAGTTTTGCATTTGATGGTGATGTCCAAATATTGCTCTATTTGTGCACAGATGACGGCTTTAGACAATAAGGAAAAAGAGACACAATGGGAAATACAACACAAAATAACTTGCAGCAAGAATTACAACGGTTCTAGTGATGAAAAGGAGCCAGCAGGAATTATATTAATATTTCATCGGGGCGAAATGAGGCATGGAGGTAGATATGTGAAATATCTTGGTGATGGAGATTCTAGTGCTTTCAAATCTGTTGTAGAAAGCAAACTATATGCAAATAAATGCAACACTGAAAAGCTAGAGTGTGTGGGGAACATGCAGAAGACGGTGGGAAGGAGATTTCTGAAACTGAAACAAGAACAAAAAGGTGTAAAACTTAAAGATGAAAAGCCACTGAGTGGGCCACAGCGCCTGACTGACAAAGAGATCCACAATTTGCAAATATGTTATGGCAAAGCCACATGGCGAATCGCTAGAGATCTGAAGACAACGCAGAAGGCAGTGTGGGCAATATTTTTTCACAAGTTGTCAACTGGTGAGAAGCAAGTACATGGATTGTGCGATATATCCTGGTGCAAATGTAATCAGGCAAAGTAAGCAGAACACCTTAAAGCCAACATTCCAGTTTCTAGCTCATGCAGATTTTTTAAAGAAATGTACCCATGGTGGAACACGAAACCCGAATGAGAGTTTCAACATTCTCATTTAGAAGAAATGCCCAAAACAACGCTTAGCTTTTCTACTGTTCTTAAAATTGCCACATATGATGCATGATGGTGTTTAATGATAGTAACTTTGGAAGAATAAGGACCCTTACTGGACCAGGATTTGTTGCAGGTTGCTTCACTGAGAAACTATTGAAGAAGACAGATACAGTGAATGTTGCACGTTCTGAACTGTCTGTGAATCATGTAGCCAAAAGGATGCGACGGAAACATCAGATAAAAAGGAAACAGGTACACAAAGAGCAAGGAGACCACAAGTATGGTTACACTTAACATTAAGGTACTAGTCTATGGTGTAAATCCTTATAAAATCTTTTATGTACATTTCCCAGAACTTTCAGTTTTCAGTGTATAATGAACATTTATCCCTGAACCATTGGAGATAGAAAATTGAAATTTTCTGCAGTTTTTGTTCATAGTATAACACAGCTTCCTGTGGTGCAAATTTTTTCTAAGTGTTGTTGTGCCAAAATTATTTACTTTTCTGTGAAATTGGTATTGTTTCATATGCATAATTTTGTAAAGTAAATTGTAAGAACTCTAAAATTGATATTAAAAACTGTAAAACTGTTACATACTTTTCCTTATCTGATTACTGAGAGTTACCTACCAGAATATAATAGTTGTAAGTAAAGTAATTTTTGTGAAAATGTTCCTTGTGTGATAGTATGTGTTGCGAAAATTTCCAACAATGCCATGATCACAATTTTTGAGAAAAAAATTTGAAAATATTCAGAATGCAACCCATAACATAATTACCTCATGTGCAAAATTTGATTCTCTTGTCTTTTAAACATCAAAAACTGTGTTAGATTATGTAAACACATCAATTTTCTCCTATGTCAATTCATAATCACAATCATTGCATCATCATTTCATAGCATTATCACATCCACTGCCGTCACATAATGGCCTGTCAAGTCAATTTAAGTCATGTGATCTCAACTCATATGGCTTTTCTAAACTATTTTTTTCGAGAGAATTTTCTACTGTTTTTACATGCAAAGTGCACATACACAACTAAATTTGGACATGAGGGGCTTTTATCTTAACTGACATAAAAAGTCAATAAAGATGAATAATCTCATAAATACACTGTTTAAGCTCCTCTACGTACATCAGTTTTCCTTCACAACAGTAATAGTTCGATTTTTTCCTAATAAGTGGAGAATATGATGGGGACCCATAAACTGGTGTAGTTTCTCCAATCCACTCTCTCTGATTATTACAGTAAAGAAAAAAGGCTAATTCAATAATATAACCATTCACTTCACTTGGACTAGTTCATAATTTACATTGTAAAACAATAAAGCACAACACCGTTCTTAATTAATTTCAAAAAAGGAACCATTCACGATAGAATTCAAAACTACACATTTTTTAAAATGAGCTTAATTTATTTTCCTTTTTATCTTCTGTGGAACAGGTATTTTAGACAGTAATATTTACACAATATTCCACCGTATGCCTACAAAATAATACCTTGTAATAAACTAAGCATACTTTATCGAAATCCTATCTAACTTCACTTTTGTTGTTTTGACAAAATCATTTCACAAAAAAAATTAGTATGAGAATCACGCAAGCACACTATTTTTATGTCACATCTTTTCAGGTTTTAGGCATTTACATTTTGATACTGCATTGTCGATGGAATGGACCAACATTTCGTCAATAGTGATGTTTTCACCTGGTGCATAGTAGGACTTGCAATTGCAAACACGCAGATTCCATATTTCACTCATGGCTGTTATTTTATCGTAAAATTTTCTTTCTACTCTGGTGGAGTGGTCATCAAACTGGAATCAAGGTAGAGTGAGCAAAAAGTGTGTCACACTCTTGGATGCATGGACCATATCCTTGCCAGTACCATCCAATGCAAGTAATGGAACAACAGTTCATGTTCTGACTTTGTACATACTGATAAATGTAACAACCCAACAAAAACTTCTAGTTCAATCAAATCTAAATCTTTTGTTTATGATGGGTGTCGTTCTTTGAACTTCACTCTACATGTTGTTCTTTTGCCATTGTAACAAAATAATATTCAGCATGTGCTAAAAACAAATAAGTTCCATTCTTGCAACACATTTCCAGGCTCAATATTCCTTGCAATACCTTTTAGTCCTGGCAGCTCGAAAATTATAGTTTTAGCTCGAATTTGCTCACATTGTTTAGATATTTTGAACCATCTCCCATTAGGATTTGTACTGCTGTAAAAGCGTGTCACATTGTGATTTTCATCTTCATTGCCTTCAATACATCGACCTGAGGACGCCTCAGACTCTGAATCATGCTCATTGGGGATAAATTGTTTTTCTCCAACATCATGTTCATCATCTGAATCAAGAAAGTGTGGATCATTGACAGTGCGTGCACTGACTACATGGGTGCACTGGAGCTCGAGCAACCACAGACATGATCTTGTGGGTGTACCAGGCCCACAAAATTTTTAGTTTGTTAAAAAAAATATTTCTCACTTACCTTTATAAAAAAGTAATGAACAATTAAAACACTGAGATGGAAGTTAAAATTTCTGACCTCTAAAACATATGTTTGATTTAGATGTCTTTTGTGGAAAGGCAACCAAGCAACACACTTCTCCATTCCTTGCCTTTCTCCAGCCAAGTCAAAGGTACTCTCCAGAATAACAGTCACACTTTACTGTGAATGAAATCCCACCTTTTGAGCTTGCTTTCACTTTTCCTTACAAGTGACATGCTATATTGCGCCCACTCCATCCATCAACAATTGTTTTAAGATATCTGCTTGCCTATATTTAGCAGTAATAAAGAATAATCCGAGATACAAGGAGTAGTAGTATGTTATTTTTTCCTTACAGCAGGTCTTGTCATGGGTTAAGCCTCTTCCACTTATGTCTTTCCATAGCCAGTCTTTTCATTCCTGTATATTTGTCTCCATTGATATTGTTCAGCATTTGATATCTTCTTTTTCCTCTTCCACTTTTTCTCTCCACCATTCCTTCTCTTCCTTTCTTCAATAAACAGTCCCTCCTAAAACAATGTCCAATCCAATTCCATTTACTCTTTCTGATGACTTTCACAATGTTTCTTTCTTTTTACAACTCTTCTTAATACTTCTTCATTCCTTACTTGGTCTTCCCATTTCACTTTTTCTATTCTTCTCCATATCCACATCTCGAGCACCTCCAATCTTCTTTCATCTTCCTTCCTCAATGTCCAGGTCCCTGCACCATATGGTACAATGCTCCAGTTGCAACATTTGGCCAGTATTTTCCTCAGATATTTGTTCAGTGTCATCCCATATCTCAACGCATAAATTAGAAGATACGAAAAATGCACACAAGGCGATTTCAAAGATAATAACGTCCCTCCAATTTTTAAGTCAGCAAGGAATAGCAATTCGTGGTCACGCCGATGAAGCATCATATATTCATCAGTTACTGCTGGTTAGAGCAGAAGATGCCCCTAACTTGGGAGCTTGGTTGCAGCGAACTTCATGTAAGAGGGTTTCTCACGATATACTGGATGAAACTGTCTCGTTATTATCCAGTGATGTACAGCAAAACATTGTGAAATCCATTAAGGAGGCACTATATTTGTCTCTTATTGTAGATGAGACTTCCGACATATCAGTGAAGGGAACAACAATTCAATTATTCATACGTTTCACATATGTCGATAAAATGTTCAAGTTGAAGAAATTTTTATTGGCTTCCGTGAAGTTGCTTCAACAAGTACTAGCATATTGAAGTCATCCAGGATGTCATAAGTCGTTTATAAATACTGTCATGGTCAATTTTATGATTGCGAGAGCAGTGTCAGTGGAAATTTTACAGGGTTACAAAATAGAGTTACTCAGTTTGAGCCGAGCGCTATATTTGTTCATTGTTTGGCGCATAATTTCCGTTTGGTAGTGCAAGAAGCGATGCAATGCATTCGTTACCTGTTGTATATGTTGTAAGACATTCACCACAGAGGCTAGCAGTGATTCAATCGCTACAAGAAGACAACGAAGATTGTGTTATAAGAAACATTCACAGACTGACTTTGCAGCCATTCTGTCTTATGAGGTGGTGTGCCAGGGTACAATCACTAAAATCTTTGGAAAGTAATTATGAGCACAGCACGGACCTTTATGAGACAGGCAATGTTCATAAAGGGTTATAAATGAAAGGTAATCATTTTGAAAAATATCCATACACGCCAGAACACATATACTACATTCCACAGAAATTATGGAAGGTCGGCGTCCTTTATTAACCCTCGAGCGAGCGCGCCTGTGTATAAAGTGCGCCAACCAAAAATAAAATGATTTTGTGCGGTCCCATTTTTGTTTCACAACTGCAAACCTACACCTATTTCTTTAGTATTGCTTCAGATAACACAGCGCTAAATTGTGTTAACGTATGTCGAAGTGAGCTGCAGTAATGTAAAATACAAAACGAGCTAAGCGAGAAAAAATTTACCATCAGCTCAAAATAATGACCCCAGTTACGACCTAGCAACATAATCTCACATTGAGGCAGTTGTCTACGATATAATTACGAATCGAATAAGCAGCTATCCGAGATCTAATGCAACTGGACGACTTAATGCTTCGAATGCGTCATTACTGTCTCTTTAACACATGTCCTTGGCAACAGAGAGTTAGGAAAGTGAAAATTTATTTCATTATTGTTTAATAAAACAGTAGTTTAGCTCATATTATGTAAGTTTATTTTCTCCTTGTTTAAACAAACTAAGATTAAACTGTGATCATCATTCATGACTTACCTTGGTAACATAAGGTAACCTATTCTTTTCATGTGTACGAAGTGCGCCACGCGCCCGCTCGTGTTAAGAAAAACGGCGCGTTTGCTCGAGGAAAAGTAAATATGCCCTTTAGTTAGACTACACAGCATGTTTAATAACGAATCGACACTTCGCAATTTGCAGACTGAAGTTAATTTTTTAAAGATTAACTTTCCTAGTAACAGAAAAAAAACGTTACATCTACATGCTGATGGGGTCCAAACGATTAATAGTTGTAATATTTCGCCTTTAGGTATCAACAATGCACACCGCTACCCGCAAGGATTAAACGACAATGTATAAGAAGATTACGATAAATTCCAACGACATCGCGTATCCCTTCGCCACTGCTATTTCTGCGATTGCTGCTACTTCTTTGATTTCAGTGACTTCTGCTACTTCTGCGATTTCTGCTACTTCTGCGATTTCTGTGACTTCTGCTACTTCTGCGACTTACCACCGTATGAAAAAGATACATCTGCCCACACAGAAAATTGCATCTCAACAAATCTGTCATTGGTAAGTAAGTTTTACGTTTGTTCTTCCATTGGCTTTAGTTATGTATTAAAGAAACAACTGTGAAAATATTAATAGTGTAATTAATATGTAAGTAGCCATACAGTAGCGTAATAGTTCGTGTTTAGAAAAAGAATTCTAACATATTGTTATGTTCACAGGTACCTGAACTACATTTCAGTCACTCAGTAAATTGATAACTCAAAATATCATTGTCAACAGATCTGGAGAAATTGCCACTGCGTCTTTAGACCGTTTTCGTCAGACGAGAGGTTAGTTTCTAAGTGTTTCGGTGGACTTAATTACTTCAGTGACATCGTTGTTGCAAATATGAAATATACCCCATTGAGTGGCTTTCATTACAGCAAATATTAGCAATCTACTCTGTCAATTATATTGCTTGTAATTAGTGACAGCAAAAATTGTTTAATAATCCTTGTGATTTTGCAGACACAGTTCTGACTCTTGATTACTGGTTGCTGTATGTATCTATCCACATCAAGGCTATTGAGAGAGACTCATGAAGATCCAAGACAGCTCTTAGAGTATTTGCAGTTTAAAAAGTGACATAGTTGTGAAATAAGTGTGCAGATGAGTGATTAAACTGTGTTTTATTGAAGTTGTTATGCGATTTTAAAGGAATAATAAATGTTAAATACAGTGATTGAATAATGAAAATCTCATTTTCCACATGTTTAAGCCGTCCTATACCCGTAATTTTCCGCCACATATTTACTGGTAAACACTAGTTGAAGAGTGGCATGCCGCCCCGCCCCCCCCCCCCCCCCCACAATCTTAGTGTGACACCGACCTGTAACATAGCCCGAGGTATAGAATATGCATTTTGAGGCTGTTGATATGAAAGTGGGAAGTACAGATCTTCCAGTAAAATCAGGAATAGCTTGAGTGCAGTACTTGAAAGTAACACAGGAAAAGCTTACTTATGTAGGTGGTTCGTGTGTGTGAAGTTGCCATGTAGAACACCAGGGGCAAAACTTTTATCCCGAGTCTTGAACTGTGCCGGAATAAAAGTGAGGCATTCATATGACTCAATAATGCTGTTTTCATTTCACTACACTTATACAGATGTCTGCTGTGTTAACACTGCAAAGTCCTGTAGACATGTGGAGTATTAACCAAAATTGTCGTATTGGAAGCAGAATCACATTTGTTACGTAACTTGATATTTTGAGGAGAAAAAGGCAATGTTGCTTCTTATTAGTATAATACATTCAGAGTCACAGCTGTGTTTGACCAATCATAACTGATGCTGAATGTGCATGTCGTCATATAATGTGAAGGGCTTATTTCAATAGTGGTACAAGTCCATTACCTCCACTTTTCTGTCTACACTCCTGGAAATTGAAATAAGAACACCGTGAATTCATTGTCCCAGGAAGGGGAAACTTTATTGACACATTCCTGGGGTCAGATACATCACATGATCACACTGACAGAACCACAGGCACATAGTCACAGGCAACATATCATGCACAATGTCGGCCCTAGTACAGTGTATATCCACCTTTCGCAGCAATGCAGGCTGCTATTCTCCCATGGAGACGATCGTAGAGATGCTGGATGTAGTCCTGTGGAACGGCTTGCCATGCCATTTCCACCTGGCGCCTCAGTTGGACCAGCGTTCGTGCTGGACGTGCAGACCGCGTGAGACGACGCTTCATCCAGTCCCAAACATGCTCAATGGGGGACAGATCCGGAGATCTTGCTGGCCAGAGTAGTTGACTTACACCTTCTAGAGCACGTTGGGTGGCACGGGATACATGCGGACGTGCATTGTCCTGTTGAAACAGCAAGTTCCCTTGCCGGTCTAGGAATGGTAGAACGATGGGTTCGATGACGGTTTGGATGTACCGTGCACTATTCAGTGTCCCCTCGACGATCACCAGAGGTGTACGGCCAGTGTAGGAGATCGCTCCCCACATTATGATGCCGGGTGTTGGCCCTGTGTGCCTCGATCGTATGCAGTCCTGATTGTGGCGCTCACCTGCACGGCGCCAAACACGCATACGACCATCATTGGAACCAAGGCAGAAGCGACTCTGATCGCTGAAGACGACACGTCTCCATTCGTCCCTCCATTCACGCCTGTCGCGACACCACTGGAGGCGGGCTACACGATGTTGGGGCGTGAGCGGAAGACGGCCTAACGGTGTGCGAGACCGTAGCCCAGCTTCATGGAGACGGTTGCGAATGGTCCTCGCCGATACCCCAGGAGCAACAGTGTCCCTAATTTGCTGGGAAGTGGCGGTGCGGTCCCCTACGGCACTGCGTAGGATCCTACGGTCTTGGCGTGCATCTGTGCGTCGCTGCGGTCCGGTCCCAGGTCGACGGGCACGTGCACCTTCCGCCGACCACTGGCGACAGCGTCGATGTACTGTGGAGACCTCACGCCCCACGTGTTGAGCAATTCGGCAGTACGTCCACCTGGCCTCCCGCATGTCCATTATACGCCCTCGCTCAAAGTCCGTCAACTGCACATACGGTTCACGTCCACGCTGTCGCGGCATGCTACCAGTGTTAAAGACTGCGATGGAGCTCCGTATGCCACGGCAAACTGGCTGACACTGACGGCGGCGGTGCACAAATGCTGCGCAGCTAGCGCCATTCGACGGCCAACACCGCGGTTCCTGGTGTGTCCGCTGTGCCGTGCGTGTGATCATTGCTTGTACAGCCCTCTTGCAGTGTCCGGAGCAAGTATGGTGGGTCTGACACACCGGTGTCAATGTGTTCTTTTTTCCATTTCCAGGAGTGTATAATGCTTCTGAAAATAATGATCCAAACAAACATTAATAAAGGTTCATTTCTAGCAAGAAGCCATATGTTTGAATATTTCTGGTATCTCAACTGTAGATATTTCAGCGCTCATTTAACTTTACGACTCCGTATCTCAAAATGAACAAAAATGGACTTGTACCACTAATGAAATAAGTCTTTCATACGCACACACAGCACACCGATCTCGTGAGGCACAAGGCTCTTATAACGAAGTACGTACGCCGTTCAACAGATGGCACTAGGAAAAGAGTGTTAACTGCTCTTTTTAGTTGCTACTTGTGACTCTTAGTTGCGATTTGTCACGGAAATCGCAGTTTGACTCGGTAGCGAATAGCATAGTATGAGCTTTGCTCAAAAGATGGCACTGCTAACTGCGCTTTTTAGTTGCTACTTGCGACTCTTAGTTGCGACTTGTCACAGAAATCGCAGTTAAGACTCGATAGCGTGTCGCAGAGATGAGCGTAGTACGAACTTTGGCCAACAGATGGCACTGTTAACTGGGCTTTTTAGTTGCTACTTGCGACTCTTAGTTGCGATTTGTCACTGAAATCGCAGAAAGCAGTATGGAATTCGGCCAATAGATGGCTCACGGCGTTTATTGTGAAATGCTACTTGCGACTGCTAACTGTGACTGAAATCGCAGTTAGATTTTGTAAAGTTGTTACTGTGATATCTGTGACTTCTCAATCACTGTGATTTCTAACAGATACGCGATTTCCTGCGCACCACTATTTATAGACACAATTAGCACAGTTAAGGGTTAAAGGTGCACTGTAGAGATCAGTAGGAGAAAATGGTGAGCAGGGAATAATGTCCCCAAGATTTGTAAATCACATGGTTTGCAGCTATGACATGAAAACATGCGGGCGCCCCTACAATAACATAATGAAAAATTATGGATTCATGAACAATGTTTAAGCTTAATAAGGCGAAAAGGATTCCTCATGTCTTGAACACTACTAACGAGAACTTTTCTTTATAATTTAATGCACTCTGCGTATTTCATGGGTGAAATTGAACACATCGTTTTCAAATGGGGTGCTCTTCATTGCGCAGTTGTTTTGGTGTTATTCTTGTCATATCTCTGATAAGTTTAAATATCATGTACATAAGAAACTCACGACAAGGGCACACAGTTTCTGTTTGTGTAGTGATATGCGATACCGGTGTAGACCTCCCGAAAGACACTTCCTTATATCCTATGTTGCAACATAATTCGCACCAAGTGCCTAATTCCCTCACTGTCGTGTGAAACATGTTTCGGAACGTGTGTTTGGCTGTGCGCGGGACTCGTTCTTTAGCGGTCAGTAGGTTTCGTTTTTGGTTCTTCTTTTTCTGTTGTGGAACATGACCTACTGATCCAAAACGTGATACTTACCTCAAGACTAATTTCTGAATTCTTCATTTCTAGCTGTTTAGCCGTGTTCAAAATGGAAACAACACCGGCAAAAGTACCGACTTGGAAAACAGATTAAAAGAGATTTTACGACAGCAGTTTCCTAAGGCGAAAAGTATTGATGTAGTTGATATTTCGGGTATGGTAACTACCAGCTTCCACAACCTTCACTATTAATGTAGGCTACTTTGTGGAGTAAATATTGGTACTTTTGTCTAAACAAGAGCACAATTTTGATAAAAGTCTCAATACTGCTGTAGTACCACGCATTTATTCATCTCTAGAAATCAAGCCTGATAAAACAGTTTTACAAGTAATGTTACATTTACATCTGACAGCGTTTAGTTGAATAATCTGTGAAATATTTCTTTTGCTTAAGGACCCAACAGGATTGTTATTATTGATGTGACTCATTCCCTTTAGAAAAAGATTCCTGCCTCATATATTTAAAGTAAAATCCTAGGTGATCCAGTAACACATAATATGTTTGAACATGCCTCTCATTGTGTACATAGTATGTGTATTATGTATATAAAAAAACAGTAACTTGTCATTATTCTTGAACGACTGCACACTGGTAATTTTTGATTAACACAAAACGCCACTAAACATTTGTTCAGTACATTTATTTACACACGTGTTATGAGGAGCACACAAAAATTTTCGAAATTCACATCTGCAGCAACAATTATAATAAAAATTGAGGTTATTTATAGGTATGGACATAGAGTAGCAAATATCAAAACCTTACAGAAACGCATAAGAAGTGATATATAGGGATGAGGGTAGAGCACCAAGCTTAACAGTGACTGAACCAATTAGTGTTTGGGGGGGGGGGGGTGGAGCAGTATTACTATCTTTTAAAACCACTTCTTTATTTACATCATTGTGTTCTACATTTGAGAAATTTCCTGTGATTTGCTGGTAGGCTAGTTAGAGAATGTCACAGCATGTTCAGCGGACCATATTTTAAAGACAAAGATGATGGCAGTGATTACTAGAAAGGTTAGGATCTTTATTCAGGCTAACGTGCTTCACAAATGAGATGATTTATCTAAGCCTAGTGACATAGTATTAAAGAAAATAGACTTCGTTCTAGTCTGGCAATTGCTATTTATTATTTCAAGGTTACTCTATCATTCTAGGTATGTTAAAGAAGCAGCAAAAGTACAGGATAATTAGGTGAGTTAACTTGAGGTGAATGGCAGAAACCAATCAGTTGTAAAGTACATCCACAAACTTATGCAGGGGGTAAATAAGTTATATATGTTATGAAGCATCCATAGAAGCCATAGCTGTTGTGTTGTCGTGTGTTTTACGACATGTTATTGTGTATAATCATTTTAGGATCTCTAATTGTGTCAGCACGAAGACTGCATAGCTGTCAGTGAGGCTGTATCGACACGTATGTCATACCGGGAATAAGGCACAATTTGTGTGAGGTTTTCCACAACATGCTACCAAGTTTAAATTTTTAAATATAATGCAAATGTGGTCCATTCTTTGTTGCTGTGTTGTTTTTGTTAGCAAGATGTTTGCATACAAAATTCATTCAGAACTGACACAAACTAGGAGTCATGCAGTTAGGAGAGAGGATCCAGGTGGTATCGGTTGCGAGCATCTTTTGGTGATAACCTTATTGTGCTCAGCAGCAAGCTGTGGTAGTTGGTCATCCTTACCCTTGGCCACAGTTTAGTTGCAGTTCATCTGAATAGACAGCTGTTTGGGGAAAATGCCACAGAAAAGGCTGCATAGGCATTACAGTGGAGTTGGTTTATGACATGGTTGCTTTCTAGAAGTAGTTGTGCTTCTGTGGTGTAAGTTTGCTTGTAAGAAAACTCGAGTAGGATATACTGTGTGGGGTCATGGGACAAGTCTTGTACCCGGGTCTTTTATATGGTTATGACCCTTGTTGTGAAAGGTTGGAAACTGGAATCACAGAAGTTTGAAGCAGAATATTTTTTAGATCAAATTGGTAGCAGAACACCATAATGTGAAGATGTTCCTTATTTGAAGGTATGATGGGTGTATTCAAAACCATAGTGGAGGATGCTTTCAACTGTCGCAGTCATATTATTATGTAAGAAATGTGTTGCTCCTCTGCAGCTGTTAGTGGAAGTGGTTGTAATATGGAAAGATATGATGTGGGTGACCTACTTGTGAACCAGAATATTGGGTGTGGTATTTCTCATCATTGCAAAGGCTCTATGTGCTTGTGGCAAGCCTGCATTGAAGTGATTTTCAGTCTTAAATGGATCACATCTATTTGTCATTGAAATATTTGTAACAAGATAAAAAAACTGTTGTGATATGCAGAGAAATCATTTTCTCACCTTAATTTCATTGCTTAGAAATCATTAAAATTGCGACTCCTATTTGTAGGTATCAATTATTGATGTTAGGCTCGTTCCCATTTACTCAGTTTAATTTGTATACAAAGGAAATATTTCTAACAATGGAAAATCCTCAAGGCCAAGACACCAAACTGCTTTCTGATTCATAACACCAGTAGAGTTTCTCTGCTTCTTTTGAGCAAAGGTCTTTTGTAAACATTTATTACAAACTCTCTAATGGCTCGTTAAAAATGGTTGTCTATATTACATCAATAAACTAATCCCCACCCTTGTGTTAATGCAACCACTTATTGCGAGACATGTACAAACTCTAGGGATTCACCGATGAGGATACGGAACAAAAAAGGTCTAATGAACTTATGTCCAGAAATGCATGGTTTCCATGCTAGAGATCATTTATTCAATCATACGTTGTTACAGAGACTGCAGTCTAATGCAGCCACAGTTCCAGTATGTGTTGAAAATGGTTTCCATGTGCCCCAATGCATGCGTGCACATGTTGTAGCATGTTCTGTCTCACACGTTCACATCGGCCAGCCTACATCTGAACAATGTCAGCAGCAGCATAAGTATTCTGCTGTGGTATCTCCACATCTGAAATGGGCTGTACATACATAATACTTTTGAGATAGCCCCATAACCAGAAATCGTACGGGTTGAGATCCAGTGAACAAGCAGGCCATGCAACTGGAGCCCCTCAATCTGACTCCATCAATGGTGGTAGACACTATTGAGATGCATCCAGACATTAACGGTGAAGTGGACTGCAGCACCATCATGTATTGGCCACATAACTCTTAACATCATTAATGGCACTTCTTCCACCTGGGGCGGCAGTCACATGCAAGAAACACCAATAGTTCCAGCCTGTCAGGAGACGTGGGAGGAAGACTGGTCCGAAAATCCAATCCCCAATTGTCCCGGACCACATATTCGGGCAGTACTGATGCTGATGATTCTGTCACCGTACTGTGGGGGTTCTGAATACTATCCCACAAATGACTGTTACACAAGTTGAAGATACCACTGTGCGTAAAGGTGGCCTCATCTGTAAGTAGAATGGATGATACAGATCCCGGAATCTTGGTTGCCCAATGAAGAAACCAGTGACAAAACTGCTCCCGATGTGGAAAGTCTGTCACTGTTAAGTCCTGCACACACTGTAAGTGATAAAGATAGTAACAATCACCATGGAGAATGTTCACCACAGTCGTCTGGCTTACCCTGTACTGGCAGGCGAACTGTCTGTTACTGGCATGGCCTTCGCTTTCCACAATGTTAATCACATATTCCTCTAGACGTCGTGTTTGAACATTTCGGGTATGTCCTTCATGATTTCCTGCTTTCTGCAACAACACTGTCCCAAACAAATGGCAAAACACTATTGCAAAAATTGAATGCTGTGGTTGTTGACAGCAGGGATAGGCCTCCTGATACAACCTTGCTGTCCATTGGCATATGCCTTTCCGTAAGTAAACACCATGTTGGCGAGCACTCAATTAGAATATGGAACCATTGTGTACAATGCTGTACCAAATTCACTACAAGGTGAGTTCAGCAAGAGAAGTGAATCAGACACAATGTTACCAATTACTATGGCAGAAGAGTGTGCTGGGGCATGACATGAGGAACAGTAGCACCCTCTAGGATGAAATCGTGCACAATATAACTGTGGCTGCATGGTGCAGTGTGTATTAGACTGCAGTCTCTATAACAAAGTATGATTGAATAAATGGTCTCTAGCATGGAAACCATGCATTTCCAGGGACAAGTTTATTAGACCTTTTTATTCTGTAACCTCTCACCAATCAATTCCTAGAGTTTTTACATGGTGGTAAAAATCGCCTTCCCCCAGGGGGCTCATGGTTCTTTCGTGAGTTCGTGCATGGCGCACACGGTGCCCCGAGCTATTGTAGCTCATTCTTCATTCCGTAGCTGCATTTTCTTCTCCCTGCCCCCTTCATCCCTATACCCACTCCTTCCCCGTTGCTATCTCCTTCCCTCTCCAGGTGTTCTGATGTATGTCGACCTGGCTATTCCCCTGGTTTCCTGTATTGGTTGCAATTTTGTTCGTTTTGCCTATTTTTTTCACCCTTTTGGCGTTTAGGCCCCACTTGAGGTTTGACCTGCCCTTCAAAAATTTCCTGTTTTTAGTGTAAGCCATATGGGGAAGAACTCCCTCCCCGGCATCTACAGTGTGGATTCCTCTCCCTCCTCTCTTCTCCACTGTAGCCCCCTTCTACCCTGCTAGGTCACCAGCATGTATAGCCAGTCTGTATGGTGGGGCTGTTATGCACCCATATGGCTGACACCACTGACAACACATGGGTCACACTACTAATACCTGAGCTGTTCCCTCCCCATGTATGCTAAGGAGTGGTTGTTGTCTTCTTGGAGCATTGGAACTCCCGGCAATGGCCGCTGTGCCAGGAAGCCCTTGCTGTGGCTGGGTGGTGCCCATGGGGAGAGCCCCTTGTCAGAGTGGGTAGTATCAGGGCGGATGCTTGGCGCATGAAGCGTATCAAGCTGCAAAAATCTGGCTGTTATCACACAGCTGTCTCTTCGAATGGTGAAGGATCCTTAAATGCTGCGTCGTATGACCTGGCAGCCTTCCCTTCTCTGGGCTACCCCATGGGAGGGGGCCCAGGCTCGCTGTCTTGGGCTGAAACACTTTCCCTGTCACCTCGTCTGTACTAGGACAGATGGGGACACTTTCACTGCCATAAAGCCGTTGTTTTTTTGTGGAAAATATCGTGGACAAGTTTGGTGAAGAGGAGTCTATTATTAAGATGCGGTCAGGCTCCATGTTGATCAAAGCTGCTTCTGCCGCCTTTTGTTCAACGTGTGCAGAAGGGTCCCAAAGACAACCGCTCAGATACTGGTGCCTACATTCTGGCGTTCGAGGGGGATACCCTCCCAGAGAAGGTCAAGGTTATGTGCTATAGATGTGATGTGAAGCCGTACATCCCTCCACCTATGCGGTGCTTTTGGTGCAGGCATATGTATTCCTGCTGTACGGCGGACCCTTTGTGTGGTGACTGTGGCCACCCAGTCCATGAGTGAAGACCTTGTGTTCTGCCGCCATGTGTGTCAGCTGTGTTGACTGCCACGCCCCTCACTTGCCGGATTGCCTGGCTTACAAGAAAGAAAAGAAGATACAAAAATACAAGTCCCTGGATCACCTGTCTTATGCTGAGGCTCGCCAAAAGTATGAGAGACTCCATCCGGTATCACTATCTTCAACTTTTGCCTCTGTTACTTCCTTTCCTCCTCATTCCTCATCCTTACCCCAGCCCCGCCCCACTCTTCCCTTCACCTCCCCTGCAGCTCCCACAACCTCCCATCAGGGAGTCGCTCCCCCTCCCTGGCCAAAGAAATGCCCCCCTTCTTTGGCATCTGCTGGTGATTGGGCTCCCTCCCAGGAACCCTCTCCCTGGTATCTCTCAAGCCAGAAGACTCTCACCACCATTCGGCCACGAGGTGCACCATTTGTGTGCCCCAAAGTCGGCCACTCTCTTTCGGTCCCCGATCTTGCAGACATTTGTACTCCCTGTGTCCTGCCCTCTTCCACCTCAGAAAAAGAAGAGGAAGAAACATAAATCCGATGACAAGGCACCGCCGGTGCCTCCAAAGGTGCCAACTCCCCTATCACAACCCAAGAGAGATCTTATTTATGGATGTCGCCCCATCCTTGTCAGTGACAACCACTGTCAAAGTGACCTGACCTCCTCCTCATCTCCTTCATGCCTACCTTGGACTCAACGCCACACGATCATCCAATGGAACTGCAACAGATACGATCGTCACCTACTGGAAATGCAACATCTTTTCTCCTCTTATTCTGCGTTCTATCTTGTTCTCCAATAAACGCTCCAACTTTCCGTGGTTACCGGGCATTCTGTCGAAACCATGCCGGCCCTGGGATAGTATCTGGTGGGGTCTGCACTTTGGTTTGCTTCAATGTCCTTAGTGACTGGATCCCCTTACATACCACCTTGGAAGTGATAGCGGTTAGAGTGCAAATGACAGCGGCAATCACCCTTTGCAATGTCTACCTCCCTCCAAGTATGCCACTTGCTTATGTTGCACTATCTACCTTAATCCAGCAAATCCCTGCCCCTGTTTTTCCTCCATCCACTGTGGGGGAGTGTCACTTCAACAGGTCAGGGTTTCCTACTCTACCATCTTATCACAGACTTCAATTTGTGTCTCTTCAGTTATGGTTCCCCTACCGACTTCAATGCCATTCATGGCACCTTCTCTGCTATTGATCTTACGATCTCCTCTTCGACGTCCCATGAAGCTTCGATGACACACAGAGAGTTTTTTTTTTCATCGAGGGTTTGAAGAATTCTGCCTAAAATTGTAGTAATAATGTGTTGTGCGTGTGTGATGGATATGTAAACTACTACGTCATGCTGTGAAAGAGGTAGCTAAAATACAGCGCTGGCACAGCTCTCAGAGAAGCGAGTGTTAAAACTTCGAAATGTCGAAGCAAACGGAGCGATATAAAGTTACGCTCACACATACAAGCTCGTTGTCGTAGGGGGTGGTAGAGTTGGGAAATCCGCGATAACTATACAATTCATTCAGAGTTACTTTGTCACAGATTATGACCCAACAATTGAAGACTCGTACACAAAACAGTGTGTTATTGATGACCAACCAGCGAAACTCGACATCCTTGATACAGCTGGCCAAGAAGAATTTAGTGCCATGAGGGAACAATACATGAGATCTGGTGAAGGTTTCTTTCTTGTATTTGCTGTGACAGATCAAGCAAGTTTTGATGAGATACATAAATTCCACAAACAGATATTGAGAGTGAAGGACAGAAAAGAATTTCCAATGCTGATGGTCGGAAACAAGGCTGACCTGAAGCATCAGCGTGTGGTTAGTGTTGCTGACACTCATGCTCTGGCAAGTCAGCTGAAAATTCCATACATAGAATGCAGTACTAAAATGTTGACCAAGCTTTTCATGAGCTGGTACGAATAGTGCGCAAGGTCCAGCTTTCAGAAAGGCCTCCTCTTAAGGCGAACTACAAGAAGAATTTAAAAAAATGCTCAATCTTGTAACACAAACAGTAATTTCATCAGTTTTCATGGATGTTCGCACACAAATCGTGCATCTTTTGTATGTTATATGCTTTAAAACTCAAGTTAAAAATGTGTTGTTTCTCTTTATATTCTTCCATTTCAGTGAACTGCTGATGTGGCATTTTTTAAGTGCAAAGTTGCGCACAAGTTGTCTTCACATTCTTAATGTTTGATGGAGCTAAATTCTAGGTTATGTCAGTTGCTAATAAACTGAATGTGTATTGTATATTTCAGTGCACTTCTTTTAAATTTAAGGTAGTTGCATACTTTTTATTTTGTGTTGATGTAGAACAAGTGAGCACTGACAAAACACCACTGACTGCTCTGTCATAATTGTTTAAAACAATTCTTCTGCTACATGTTTATGAGCTGGTTTATGTTGAATGCTCAGATTGCAGATTTTAAATCATATGTTACACAGAGTTTGTTAAGCAGAGATGGAAGAATGACAGGAGACGTGTAAGTTTACCAGTAAAGTATACAGTCACCAAGATTGAATAATTATAAATATAATAATGCAATAGTATTGTTGATAATAAACTGCAGGAGCTCCAACATCAGGCGCGTAATGGGGCCCCTTAGGGATATGGCAGCAAGAGAGGGAAAGAAAACCAATGTGCACTCCGTGTGCATACCGGGGGGGGAGTCATTCCAGATGTGGAAAGTGTCCTTCCGGATGCCATGAAGGGTACAGGGTGCACCCATCTGCAGGTGGTCGCTCATGTCGACACCAATGATGTGTGTTGCTATGGATTGGAGGAAATCCTCTCTGGCTTCCGGCGGCTATCTGATTTGGTGAGGATTGTCAGTCTTGCTAGCGGGATGAAAGCAGAGCTCACCATCTGCAGCATCGTCGACAGGACTGACTGTGGACCTTTGGTACAGAGCCGAGTGGAGGGTCTGAATCAGAGGCTGAGACGGTTCTGCGACCGCGTGGGCTTCAGGTTCCTCGACTTGTGCCATAGGGTGGTGGGGTTTTGGGTTCCGCTGGATAGGTCAGGAGTTCACTACATGCAGCAAGCGGCTACACGGGTAGCAGGGGTTGTGTGGCGTGGACTGGCCAGTTTTTTAGGTTAGATGGTCTCGGACAAGTACAGAAAGGGCAACAGCCTCAAAGGGTGCGGGGCAAATTCAGGACATGTGGGGACCAAGCAGCAATCGGTATTGTAATTGTAAACTGTCGCAGCTGCATTGGTAAAGTACCGGAACTTCAAGCGGTAATAGAAAGTACCGAAGCTGAAATCGTTATAGGTACAGAAAGCTGGCTGAAGCCAGAGATAAATTCAGCCAAAATTTTTACTAAGGCACAGACGGTGTTTAGAAAGGATAGATTGCATGCAACTGGTGGCGGCGTGTTTGTCGCTGTTAGTAGTAGTTTATCCTGTAGTGAAGTAGAAGTGGATAGTTCCTGTGAAACATTATGGGTGGAGGTTACACTCAACAACCGAGCTAGGTTAATAATTGGCTCCTTTTACCGACCTCCCGACTCAGCAGCATTAGTGGCAGAACAACAGAGAGAAAATTTGGAATACATTTAATGTCAGTTTTCTCAGCATATTATAGTCTTAGGTGGAGATTTCAATTTACCAGATATAGACTGGGACACTCAGATGTTTAGGACGGGTGGTAGGGACAGAGCGTTGAGTGACATTATACTGAGTGCACTATCCAAAAATTACCTCGAGCAATTAAACAGGGAACCGACTCGTGGAGATAACATCTTGGACCTACTGATAACAAACAGACCCAAACGTTTTGACTCTGTAAGTGCAGAACACGGAATCAGTGATCATAAGGCCGTTGCAGCATCCCTGAATATGGACGTTAATAGGAATATGAAAAAGGGAGGAAGGTTTATCTGTTCAGCAAGAGTAATAGAAGGCAGATTTCAGACTACCTAACAGATCAAAATGAAAATTTCTGTTCCGACACTGACAATGTTGAGTGTTTATGGTAAAAGTTCAAGGCAGTCGTAAAATGCGCTTTAGACAGGTATGTGCTGAGTAAAACTGTGAGGGACGGGAAAAACCCACCGTGGTTCAACAACAAAGTTAGGAAACTACTGTGAAAGCAAAGAGTGCTTCACTCCAAGTGTAAACGCAGCCAATACCTCTCAGACAAACAGAACCTAAACGATGTCAAAGTTAGCGTAAGGAGGGCTATGCGTGAACGGTTCAGTGAATTCGGAAGTAAAATTCTATGTACCGACTTGACAGAAAATCCTAGGAATTTCTCGTCTTACGTTAAATCAGTAAGTGGCTTGAAACAGCATATCCAGACACTCCTTGATGATGATGATGGCATTGAAACACGCGTAAAGCTGAAATACTAAACACCTTTTTTCCAAAGCTGTTTCACAGAGGAAGACTGCACTGCAGTTCCTTCTCTAAATCCTCGCACAAACGAAAAAATGGCTGACTTCGAAATAAGTGTCCAAGGAATAGAAAAGCAACTGGAGTCACTCAACAGAGGAAAGTCCACTGGACCTGACGGAATTCCAATTTGTTTCTACACAGAGTACGCGAAAGAACTTGCCCCCCCCCCCCCCCCCCCCCCCCCTTCTAACAGCCGTGTACCGCAAGTCTGTAGAGGAACGGAAGGTTCCAAATGATTGGAAAAGAGCACAGGTAGACCCTGTCTTCAAGAAGGGTCGTCGAGCAGATGCGCAAAACTATAGACCTATATCTTTGACATCGATCTGTTGTAGAATTTTAGAACATGTTTTTTGCTCGAGTATCATGTCGTCTTTGGAAACCCAGAATCTACTCTGTAGGAATCAACGTGGATTCTGGAAACAGCGATCGTGTGAGACCCAACTCGCTTTATTTGTTCATGAGACGCAGAAAATATTAGGTACAGGCTCCCAGGTAGGTGCTATTTTCCTTGACTTCCGGAAGGCGTTCGATACTCGTCCGCACTGTCACCTGATAAACAGAGTAAGAGCCTACGGAATATCAGACCAGCTGTGTGGCTGGATTGAAGAGTTTTTTCAAACAGAACACAGCATGTTGTTGTCAATGGAGAGACATCTACAGACGTTAAAGTAATCTCTGGTGTGCCACAGGGGCGTGTTATGGGATCATTGCTTTTCACAATATATATAAATGACCTAGTAGATGGTGTCGGTAGTTCGATGCGGCTTTTTGCGGATGATGCTGTAGTATACAAAGAAGTTGCAGCATTAGAAAATTGTAGCGAAATGCAGGAAGATCTGCAGCGGATAGGCACTTGGTGCAGGGAGTGGCAACTGACCCTTAACATAGACAAATGTAATGTATTGCGAATACATAGAAAGAAGCATCCTTTATTGTATGATTATATGACAGCGGAACAAACACTGGTAGCAGTTACTTCTGTGAAATATCTGGGAGTATGCATGCGGAACAATTTGAAGTGGAATGATCATATAAAATTAATAGTTGGTAAGGCGGGTACCAGGTTGAGATTCATTGGGAGGGTCCTTAGAAAATGTAGTCCATCAACAATGGAGGTGGCTTACAAAGCACTCGTTCGACCTATTCTTGAGTATTGCTCATCAGTGTGGGATCCGTATCAGGTCGGGTTGACGGAAGAAATAGAGAAGATCCAAAGAAGA
Source organism: Schistocerca gregaria (assembly GCF_023897955.1). NCBI lineage: Eukaryota > Metazoa > Arthropoda > Insecta > Orthoptera > Acrididae > Schistocerca > Schistocerca gregaria. Next base: position 838,869,512 of record NC_064922.1, on the reverse strand, counting down.
GCGGCGTGTTTCGTCACAGGATTATTTGGTAATCGTGATAGCGTTACGGAGATGTTTAGCAAACTCAAGTGGCAGACTCTGCAAGAGAGGCGCTCTGCATCGCGGTGTTGCTTGCTGTCTAGGTTTTGAGAGGGTGCGTTTCTGGATGAGGTATCGAACATATTGCTTCCCCCTACCTATACCTCCCAAGGAGATCACGAATGTAAAATTAGAGAGATTTGAGCGCGCACGGAGGCTTTCCGGCAGTCGTTCTTCCCGCGAACCATATGCGACAGGAACAGAAAAGGGAGGTGATGAAAGTGGCACGTAAAGTGCCCTCCGCTACACACCGTTGGGTGGCTTGCGGAGTATAAATGTAGATGTAGATGTGGATCACAGGTTTGGTCAAAGCTCCGTAGTGTTCTGGGCTGCCAACACGGTCAACTGTCCAGGGTCTGAACCTCTAAGGAGCTCTGTGTACTGATCCATTGGTCCTCGTGGAACACCTTGTGACACACTTTCTGATGGCATCATTGTCCGCTTCCTACCTTTCTCCAGCAGAAACGCAGAGTTGAACAGACCCCCTTCGTTTCATCCCTCACCACGCTGAGCCCTATAATGGACCTTTCGCTGAATGGGAATTGGTGCAGGCTCTTAGTTCTTCACAAGACACAGCCAAAGGGCCAGATTCTATTCATAATCAGATGATTCAACACTTGGACTTCCCCAAAGGCAACAGCTCCTCAGGGTCTTCAATCACATCTGGCTCACGGGTGCTTTTCCGTCGCAATGGCGAGACAGTATAGTTATCCCCGTCCTTAAGCCCTGAAAAAACCCAGCGTCTCTTAGACAGCTACCACCCCATTAGCCTTACGAATGTGCTTTGTAAACTGCTCGAAAAGATGGCCAACTCCAGATTACGTTGGGTACTCGAATCTCAGGATCTTCTGTCACCATATATTTGTTGCTTCCGGGCAGGGCGATCTACAACTGACTATTTACTCCGATTGGAATCGGCCATTCAACAGGCTTTTGCTCACTACCGGCACCTTGTTGCAGTTTTCTTTGACCTACATAAGGTGTAAGACATGGCTTGGTACCATCACATTTTAGTTATCTTCCATGACTGGGGTTTCCGTGGTCCCCTTCCAATTTTTATCCACGAGTTTTTATTTTACCGGCTCTTCCGGATTAGAGTTGGCACTTCGCTCAGCATCCCTCTGATTGGGGAGAATTGTATCCCACAGCCTTCTGTCCTAAGTGTCACACTCTTCCTTAGTGCCATAAATGGGCTTGCGACCTCTGTTGGGTCTCTGGTTACCCCAGCATTGTATGTTGATGATTTTTGCATCTGGTGCAGCTCCTACTCAGTGGCATCTGCTGAGCGCCAGCTCCAAAGCACCATCTGACAGACCACTGCGTGGGCCACCACCCATGGCTTCCAGTTTTCCCCATCCAAAACGCAGGTTATGTATTTTTGTCCTCGACCCACAATACACCCTGATCCAGAACATTATTTAGGCAACCAGCTCCTCAGTGTTGTAGCACAGACCCATTTCTTGGGCCTCATTTTTGATAACAAGCTAAGATGGCTGCCCCACATTCCTCCCACAACCACCCCCCAGCCCCATTGGACTGTGCCTAAACCACAGATCAGGACCGATCTCTTCCAGGGTCCTAATGTCTCTGTTGCTCCTATGGTTTATCGGCATCTTGTATGTGCCACCATTACTGAGTTCCAGGGTGCCACCATCTTTTACACTGATTGTTCTAAGACTACTGATGAGGTGCGATATGCTTTCACGTCTCCTGCCAGCTTCGAGCACCATTTGTTGCCAGGATCATGTGGTGTATATACAGCAGAGCTTCTAGCAATTCACAGGGCCCTCCTTTTTGTTTCTCAGGCCTCCCTTCTTAGTGTTTTAATTTGTTCCAACTCCATGAGCAGCCTGCAGGCTATCAATCGATGCTACTCTCGTCACCCCTTGATCTCTGCCATCCATGACCTTCTCTCTCCCCTTGAGCGTGCCACCTGTTCAGTTTGCTTTCTCTCAGTCCCAGGGAATGAATTGGCCGACTGTTTGGCTAGAGAAGCAGATACTTACCCCATTTCCTTCCACAATTCCAGCTATGGATATGTGGATCTACATCAAATCTCTCTTTGCCCAACAGTAGAATGTCATCTGGAGTGCTACTGCTCATAGTAATAAACTCCGCAGCGTCAAGGAGTCTGCTGCAGTTTGGGGCACTTCTTTCCACCCCTCTCGAAAGGGGTCCACTGTTTTATGCCATTTATGCATTGGCCATACGCGGCTCACCCATCGTTTCCTCTTACGTAACAACCCACCCCCACAATGTGGTTATGGCGCCAGACTGACTATATCTCACATGTTGGTGGCATGTTCCCTTCTTTCAACCCTTCGTACTAAGTATAGTCTTCCTGCTTCCTTAAATTTAATGTTAGCAGACGATTCATGGATGGTTGACCTGGTCCTCGGTTTCCTCTGTGAAAATCCAAGGTCCCTCACAAGGCCTCACAACGGCTTCCATAGACTAACTCACTCCACCTGAGCCACGTACCCCTACCTTCTACCTATTATCCAAAATCCACAAAGAGAACCATCCTGGCCGTCCCATTGTAGCAGGCTTCAAAGCCTCAACAGAACGTATCTCAGCTCTAGTAGACCAACACCTCCAACCTATCACCCACAGACTCCCATCCTACATCAAAGACACAAACCACTTCCTAGAATGCCTCAAATCCATTCCCACTTCTCTCCCACCTGAAACCTTTCTTGTCACCATAGATGCTACATCCATTTACACATCCCACATACCCATGGTCTCTGTGCCCTTGAGCACTACCTCGCCCAACACCCACCCAAAGATCTTCCAAAAACCTCGTTCCGTATCACACTTACCAACTTCATCCTTACCCATAATTACTTCACTTTTGAAGGCCAGACCTACAAACAAATCAGGGGAACGTCCATGGGAACCAGGAGGGCTCCGGCCTATGCCAACCTCTTCATGGGCCGCATGGAGGAGGCTTTCCTGAAGACCCAACAGCTGCTTCCCCTGGCCTGGTATAGGTTTATAGATGACATCTGTGTGGTCTGGACTCATGGTGAAGAAACACTCCTTAATTTTCTCCATAACCTCAACTCCTTTTCAAATCTGAATTTCACCTGGTCCTTCTCCAAAACCCAAGCCACCTTCCTGGATGTTGACCTTCATCTTGTTGAAGCTCACATCCACACCTCTTTCCACATCAAACCCACAAACAAACAACAGTACCTTCACTTTGATAGCTGCCATCCATTCCACATCAAACTCTCCCTTCCCTACAGCCTAGGTATTCGTGCCAAACGTATCTGCTCCAGTGACGAATCCCTCAACAATAACCTGACCAGTGCTTTCCTCTCCCGCAACTATCCTGCAGACCTTGTCCACAAACAGATCTCCCGAGCAATACATTCCTGTTAAACCACCTCACTCCCATTTACTCTTCAGCCTTCTCCTCTTTCCCTTTCCTCTTTAGCCATTTACGCATCTTTTCATCCTACATAGTTGTGTTTATCTTTATACTATATACCTCTTTACTTCTGTATGCATCCTCTTTGGTTTTAAGCTGGCACAGTACTTACAGTAGAATATCTTTGGCTTCCCTCTGACAACCATGCCTCCATCCTTGCTATCCTCCCAGTTTTCCTTTCCCTGTTGCTTCATAACCTGGGTTGTGAGTAACTGAATCCACTTTCCCTTCTTCCCTCTCTTTCCCCTTTCTCCTCCCTGATGAAGAAACATTTGTTCCGAAAGCTAGGAACGTAAATTTTCGGTTCTGTTTTTTGGCTGTGCTGAGCTGAGGTAAGTACTGGCCAGCACCTCTATCTCTTTGTTAGTTTTTGTTTCGCATCTTTATATGAGATTTTCCATTAATCATTTACACATAGGTATTCGTATGACTTGGCCAACCAACAGTGACACATTGATGTTATTGTTATAGGGTACTACATTTTTGTTTTTGTTTTGTAAAGTGCGCAGTTTTACATTTTTGAACATTTAGAGCAAGTTTCCAGTCTTTGCACCACTTTGAAATCCTATCAAGATCTGACTGGATATTTATGAAGTTTCTTTCACATGTTACTTCATTATAGGTATCTGCAAAAAGTTTGAGATTACTGTTAATATTGTGTGCATGGTCATTAATATACAACAGGAACAGCAAGGGTCCCAACACACTTCCCTGGGAACACCTGAAGTTACTTGTACATCTTATGGTGACTCTCCAGCCAAGATAACAAGCTGCATCCTCTCTATGGTCATTCCATTCAGGTCCTCAGTCCAGTCCCAAATTTCACTCGATACTCCAATTAAACGTACTTTTGACAGTAAGTTTTGGCATGGTAGTAAGTCAAATATGTATCGTAAATCATGAAATAGTGCACGTACCTGACTGCTTTGATCCAAAGCTTTCAGTATGTCATGAGAGAAAAGTGTGAGTTGGTTTCCACATGATCATTGTTTTCATAAGCCATCCTTCTTGACATGCAGGAGGTCATTCCATTCAAGATACATAATTATGTTTGAGTCCAGAATATGTTCTAAGACTCTACAACAAATCGATGTTAAGGATATTAGATGGTTTTTTTTTTTTTGTGAATCACTCGTGCTAGCCTTTGTGCAGACAGGTTTGACCTGTGCTTATTTCCAAGAACTGGGCACAGTTTTTTGTTTGAAGGCTGTATGATAGATTATAGTTAGAAAAGGGGCTAACTCGGTCACAAATTCAGCTAGAATCTGATAGGGATTCCATTGAGCCTTGGAGCTTTGTTAAATTTTAACAGTTTCAGCTGTTTCTCAACACCACTGACACTTCTACTTACTTCACTCGTCTATTCAGTAGTACAAAGATTAAATTTGGGTAATTCTCCTGGGTTTTCCTTTGTAAAGTTACATTTGAAAATGGAGTTAAGCCTTTAGCTTCTGTTTTGCTGCCTTCAGTTTCAGTTCCTGTCTCATTCATTAGGACTGGGCCCTTAACTTTGGTGCCGCCAACGGCCTGTGCATACAATCAGAATGTCTTTGGGTTGTGTGAAAGATCATTTAACAATATTCTGCTACAGCAGTCCCTGAAGGCCTCACACATAGCTCTCTTGACAGCCAAACGTGTTTCATTCAGCATCTCTATCTATAGCCCTATGGTTTTACATCTTTTATGCAGGAGTTTCTGTTTCTTTAGAAGTTTATTTACAGTGATTGTATACTATGGAGGGTCCCTCCTGTTATGAACACTTCTGTTTGGTACATATCTATAAGACTTGGTAAACTATTCCTTTAAACTTGAGCCATAGTTCCTCTAAATGCTCCTGTCCTGTGCTGAAAGTTTGTTTCCTCATTGAGATATGACACTGCTGATTTTTTTATCTAGTTTATTGAACATAGATATCTTTCTGCTTCTTTTAATTACCCTTTGAACTTTGCTAACGGGTTACTGGTACCAGTTTGAATGTGAACATCCTCAAAGAGGTCATGTTGCCATTAGATCCAATATATTTCCATCATGAGTGGGGTTCCTATCTATCTGTTCTAGGTAGTTGTGGGATGTTTCGCAGGATATCTTATAGAACGCACTATTAACAAAACTGTAATTTTCTCATTTGTTGTTAGATGATTAAAGTCTCCACCAATCATTACAATATAATTGGGGAACTTGCGTACATGTGAACTGATATTTTCTCTAAAGGTTTTGGCTTCATCAGGAGGTGAGCATAGTGCACAATAGAAGGATCTCATTATTATTTTATTCCCATCCCTGATACTTAAGTCTTGTCCAAACGATCTCAGGTGCAGCTTCAATTTCTGTCTCAGGAGATTTGAGTTTTTTTGTCCACTGTGGCAAATACACCACCTACATTTCCCATTTGCCTAGCCTTTCAAAATACATATAAGTTTTCCCCAAAAATCTCACTGACATCAATTTCAGGTTTCAACCAGCTTTCTGTACCTAGTATTACATGAGCTTCACTGCTTTTCAGGAGTGCTTCAGACCATGGCACTTTTTTGTGATTGCTTCGTCAGTTAACCATAAGGATTTTAATAATCTCAACTCTGGTAGCCATTTATGCCAGTCGTACACTGACACTTCTAGGTTTCCTGGAGGTGTTGTTATCTGGATTGGATGGAAAGTCACCTAATCTAACAAACCCTTGTGTGCACCGCACACATACTCAGCTTCAGATGTGTAGTCCACACCTGACCCATTTAGGGAAACCCTACAGTTCTGACACCTATGGCCCAAGTTCGGGAAGTCACAGCCTGGCTTGTTACAGACCCTTTGAAGCCTCTGGTTCAGTCCTTCCACTCAACTCAGAACCAAGGGACCACAATCAGTTCTGGAGACAAGGCTGCAAACTGTGAGCTTCTTTGGAACACCACGCGCAAGGCTGGTCTTCTCAGCCTGATTTACCAGTGACTAGAATGACCTCAGAGCCCAGACAACAGGCATCATCTGTTCCAACGTGTGCCACAATTTGAAGTTGGGTGCACCGTGTTCTCTCAATGGGCGCTGGAATAGCCTCTTTAACATGTAGTTCCCCAGGCATACATGCTGAGTGCATGTAGTGTCCATTCCTATCCCTTGCTGCCATATCCCTAAGGGGTTCCATCATTTGCCTAACATTTTGCATTTGCCTCCTCTTATTTTGTTGTTAAAATAATCTCGACGTGATTCACATGGGTTAGCTCCTGCAATGCACCTTAAGGTTTTCTTGTGCTATTTCAATACAGAATATCCCCATAATAGTGTCCCATAACTCTGGTGGGAATGGAAGAATTCAAAATATGCATATAATAGTTCTTTACTGACATTGCTTCTCAGCTTGTGCTGCAGATAGATGATACGTGCTATCTGCCACATAATTTCCCTGTGTGGGTACTCAGCTGAGCTTTTGGTCTGCATGAAATCCTAATAATTTTACTGTTTTGTTATTATGACAGAGCATTCAGACTGAATAACATGTCTTCAGTTTTACTGTCATTCTTCTACAGCATACTTGCCTCACACCGAGTAGTGCATCTCTGCATTGCTACTGCTATGCTATGTTGTGCACTTTCAAAGTTGGTATCACACAGGATGAGTTTTGTGTCATCTGCATATAGCAGAACTGATCCCCCAGGCATATCCTTTACAACTGGAAGACATTCTGACTTTTGATTACTTGGTTTAACTACCTACCATTTTCTGTTTTCTAAGCAAGACTGCATTACATATAGAGCATTCTTTCTTAGTCTGTAGCAGAGAATATTGTGGGAGACCATGTCGAAAGGTTTTCCGAGATGTAACTGTGTTGCACTGATAATATACTATGCTCAAAATAATTGTATATTTTTGCTATCATGCTCTCAGGTGCTTTGACTGTAGAAAGCCTGGATCTGAAACCATGCTATGAGGTGCTAAGTATATCATTAGAGTCAAAATATTGACTCATCTGTTTATGCATGAAATATTTTATTATTTTTTATATTATGGGTCTAAGTGATATATATTGGTAATTATTTGGGGGGGGGGGGATGCTATATCTCCTTTCTTATGTGTCAGTTTAACTACTGATATTTTTGAACATTCAAGATAAATACCTGCATTTACAATTTTTGTCCTAGAGCAAGCTTGATCCTTCATTTGCAGAACCATTTCAACACATATTTCAAGCTAACATCTCTTTCTACTTTGGATTCTCTGTCTCCACAGGCCTTCCATCCTTTCTTGTCTAATTCCCATGAACCTAAAGCAGTTTTCATGTCTTAAGCTGAACTACAATCTTCAACACTTTGTTCATGTGTGCATCTGCTGCACATTGCTTATTTTACATGGTACATAATTTTCTTTCTTCATCCTACTATGAAGACAATTACTCATAATTCATAATATATCGGGCAGAATACTTGGCAGATCGAGATGTGTCAGAATCCTGCAGGTGCACATTCATGTTCAGTTTCCACATTCCTTGTGAAAATGTATGACACACTGTACGTGGTCCATGTCTAGATTCAAAAGACTGAAAATTCATGTTAACAACATAGGCCTCAGTGGTTTCACTCTGTTAATAAATGTTATTCTTTTGTAAGTAAAATTGTAGTCAGGCAAATACTATGCAAAGAATACCCAGTATTAATGTGTGCCTTGGCTCATTCCACGCCAATGCTTTTTTATGATGGGATCTACAGTACGAGTTGGCATAAGATGATCCCTGACAGCTAGTATCGCTGTTACCAGCTTTCAGTTCTGTAGCGCCAATGGCTGCCAAACAAGAACAATGGTTTTCTATTTGGTTATGTCAGAACTATAGTTTTGCCATACAGAAATTTA